>NW_028261384.1:44843669-45526169 GCF_051295495.1 Thamnophis sirtalis
TACCTGGATTTGGTTTTAACTGAAGTTAATATCATCATGTATCTCAAAACAAAATTGCTGAATCAAACCCAAATATTTTCTTTCCCTCAGGTTTCACAGCAGATTTAAAATATCGGATGTCTATCTCTCTGCCTAGGGAGCAAGTTTATTCTCATAGTGGAAGAATAGATTGTGAAAATGTCAAAATTTGTAGAAAACATTTATTTATTTATATGCTACCTATTTCACAATCAAACGATTTTGGGTAGTTTACAATATCATAAAAACAAAAAATACACAAACAACAGTCAGTTGGCACAGCTAATCCTGTGACCCTTTCTGAAGACCAAAGGGGAGTGGATCTCACCATCAATGATACAATGTTAGAAAAGGCTCCTCTGGACCCTGCTAGTCAACATTTGTTGGCTGATGCAATCCACAGCATCCCCCTTCTGCCATAGTGGGTGTGGTGCAGCAATCCCACTAGGATGAGAAGTTTTCTTAGGTAGGCTAGAAATGGGAAAACTGACCTATTTGGTCAGCCAACAAAAATGTTTTTGAAAGTCTGGACTGGACTTTTTGCTGAAGGAAATAAAATGAATTGATTTATGGATCTGAAGATTAAGAAAGATGCAGACTGAGGAGATGAAGAGGTTTATAAAGTATTTAAAAAGGAGGAAGGATAATGATATTGTAATTAACTATTGAATAGGAGGTTGGAAATCAATTTTAGATTTCTTAAGTTTAGTTTTCTTTTTCTTTTTTTGTGCCTTTTTGTTTCTTGTTTTCTTTTTTCTTTTTATTTGTCTTTTGTTGTATGAAAATTCTTAAATGTGCATTAAAAGAAGAGTGCTCTATTGAAAAGGTTTTTTTTTTTACTAGTAGATAGAAGGCCCTGTGAAATTTTTTATCCTATTACTTTTTATTGTGGACATCTATTGCTATTTCATTATGAGATGTATGTGAGTGAAATAATTCCTGTTGGGGACAAACGATGAATGGAGAAAATAGGTTTAATTCAAGGGCTCCTATTTTTTTTAAATATAGATGGTGATATAATTATCATAACAAAAATAAACAGGGATAGAAAGATATCTTAAAAGAAGACTCCTTAAGATACTCCATATTTTAATATTTTTCTTATTACTCCACATTCATATTTTAGAAACTACGGCAAACAGACAACTCCTTCTAATATTTTTGGCTAGAAATAGTTACTTTAGTTTATAACAAGTTTTTCTAATAAATATTATATAATATAATAAAAGTATTTGGGCATACTTTTAACTCATAAATGAACTTTTTCTGTGCAATTGATTTTTATATCAAAAAATTATATACATGTTTAACATTTATAAATTATATCACAAAATGCAAAAAGTGTTAATTTTGTAAAAAATATTAAATTTATTTTGATAAACAGGTTTATGAAATGTTAAACTACATATGTGCATGCGTGGGGGGCTGCACACAAGTGCATGGGGAGTGGGACACATGCAGGAACCCTCACATGCCTGCACACGATGCGGGATATGCGTGAGGCATGCATGCATGCACAGGGTGCATGTGGGGATGCATGCATGGGGGCAGGATGCATGTGGGGGGCAGGGTGCATGCAGGGATGGGTTGCATGCAAGGGGGCCATGCGCGCATTGCATTTGAGGGGTTTGGGCATGCACATGTGCAATTGCACACACACACACTTTGGGCACTTGGTCTGGAAAAGGTTAGCCATCACTGACCTAGGCAATAAAACATTGACATAATTTTTATAATATCACTGAACAACCTATAACTAATAAACTTCCTCTTAATATAGAAAATGATGAACTTAATTCTGTTCTGAATGTATCACATTTTAGAGACATGTGCATAGAATAATTCCCACTGTTCCCACTGAAGCTATAAATTCATTCTTAGTAATAGAAAAATAGCAAAAAGAAGCAGGTACATCTATGATTAAGCAAAATTCTGAGAAAAAAGTTTCCAATTTGTTAAAAAAGAAAATATGATGAACCCTTAAAAATTGTCCTGTAAATATTACAGATGTTTTCCTTCTGTCAAATCAAGGTATTTGATCTCTAGTTTCTTCAATGAGTAGTTTTATTCTTTCTCACCTTAAGCTTAACTATTTTGTTTGGTTTATTTTTAAATACTGCTCATTCACATATGTTGAATACAACACTCATTTATTCTCTTTCAAGATACCATTTAGAATATATTGCTGCATTTTTCTACAAAAATGTTTGATATTTCTGTGCATAAGCACAGAAGACTGAGAGAATTAGACTACAGGCTCATTTTATCCAGCATCTGCTAGCACATGTTGGTCAATTGGAGCCATTTGTCAAGATCACAAGTCTGAAAGAAGGCTGTGGGAACATTGTTGTTCCCAATAATTTATAGAAAGTCTTTCACATTCATAATAGGGACCAGAAATTCTGTACTAAGCGAGCAGAGGTGGGTTCCTGCCGGTTCTAACCGGTTCGGTAGAAGAAGTTTATCAAATCTACCATACCGGTTAGAAGAGGTTGGACATGGAAGTAAGTTCTGGAATGCCTGCCCCGGCCTTGTTGCTCGTTCACCACGCCCATTCTGTCGCAGCTCGCTCGCTCCCCCGTCCATCTGCATTAAACTAGCCCAGCCCATTGCTCACTGATTGGCTGGAGTCCTAGCTGACCCGGTTGTCCCTTGTTCCTTCAGTCCAGCTTACCTGCTGCCTCATCACCTGCCTGCTCCCTGCTGCATCCATCACATCGGAGAGCTGCTGATTCTGCCTGCTGAAAGTGACCCGTTTTTTTTCTTTTATGCTTTTAATGCTTTTTAAAAACAATATTTTATTTATTGTGTATAGAATTTTTTTAAATTGTTTTATTCAAAAGTATTGAGTATATATATTTAAAATATAGACAATATTTAATTGTCTTAGACTATTAAAAAAAAGATTCTATCAACAATAAATTAAAATAAACCATTAAAAATATATACTCAATACTTTTAAATTTATTGTGTATAGAATTTTTTTAAATTGTTTTATTTAAAAGTATTGAGCATAGAATTTTTAAAATTGTTTATTTTAATTTATTCTGTTTGGAATACTTTTAACTGGTTTCATTTTAAATTATTGTGTGTGGAATACTTTAAAATGGTTTTATTTTAAATTATTGTTGGTAGAATCTTTTTTAAAATTGTGTTAGACTATTTAAAAATATATACTACCAACAATAAATTAAAATAAATCATTTAAAAATATTATATACTCAATACTTTTTAAAAAATGATTTAAAAATATTCTATCCACAATACACTTAAAAGTATTGTAGATAGAATATTTTAAATGGTTTATTTTAATTTATTGTGTATAGAATATTTTTAATGGTTTTATTTTAATTTATTGTGTATAGAATATTTTTAAATGGTTTTAAAGGTTTTTTTAATTATTTATAGAATATCTTTTTAAAAAAATATTTTAGAGATTTTTTATTTATTTATTGTTTATAGAATGTTTGTTACAAGAAATGTTATTTTTTTTTTGCAAATGTTTTATTTGTGATGCAATATGTTGCTTTTAAGTGTGCAGGTTGGTGCATGGTTTATGTGTCTCAAAGTGGCTACTTTTCTATGGACAGGCCAGGTTAGTGCAAGGCAGCTTTTCCGGATTTTGTGTGTTTCTGTGTGATACCTGGTTGTTTAGGTAATTGTGAGGTGGTTGCTGGTTCTCTGAATTTCCTGGCATTGTCCTTTATAATTTCCCACAATGCCTTGATGGTTTTTATTCCAGTGGCTTTGTCTTTCCTGTCCTTAGGTTAGGGAAAAAAATCTGGTTTCGTCTGCAGTCTTTTTTTGTGGGCGAGGGGGGAATTGTTATTTTTTTGGTGTTTTCCTGGCACTGTCATAGTTTGTCTGTGGGGTGGGTGGGTGGGTGTGGGTATGTAATGTCCCACAGTTATCTACACATTAATAATGATCAAGTACTAATAATATTTCTTTATACATTTTAGTGACCCTTCCTTACATAATTTGTGTTTTCTTTCATACTTTTAGATTTCTAATTTCTGTTTCTGTTAATTAGCAATTGATAAAACAAATCTCATGTGAAAAAGTATTCAAAGCCTTCTTGATTTTAATTGTCAATTTATTCATTCCTGCATATTCTAATATTTATTCATTTTTATATCTCTGTTTTTCCACTACTGTTGTGCAAACACAATTCCAGCGGCTGCTAACATGTGTAAAATTAAATATGTATTGTATTCCCTTTCAAATATACAACAAAATATTTCTGGTTTTAAATCCATATCTTGCTTTACCATTGCTTGTAACCACTAACACTTGAATAGCTACTTGGACCGACCTAAGTACTGAACCTAATTCATATATTCCTGTTTTTTGAACTGAGAACTAAATTTCAGAAAAAGAAATCTGTATTGCTCTGGGAATCTATTCTCAGACATCAAAGAGCAGGTAAATTTGCTAACTATAGTTGGAGTAGATGTGGGAGTTGGCTTGCATTCACAGAGATCCGCAGTGAAAATAGTTGAATTCATTGCGAACGAAATCAAAACTACCGTGTTTTCCAGGATTATTGCAAAGAATTTAAAGGTGTGCCTAATAATCGATGAAGCCTCAACACTTTCAATGAAAGCAGTGCTGATAGTTTTTGTTAGAGTTGAGGATCCAGAATGCCAAGTAACCATTTTCATTGAGCTTTTGGAATTAGAGAAACAAGATGCAGAGACCATATGTTCTGCAGTAATGGGAAGCTTGAGTAAAATTGGGTTTACCACCAAATATCTGCAGAAGAATTTAATCGCTTTCTGCTCTGATGGTGCCAATGTTATGCTTGGAAGAAAATCTGGAGTCAACACCAGAATATATCAAGACTTCCCAAACATCGTAATCTGGCACTACTTGAACCACCGCCTCCAACTTATGCTGGATGATGCAATAAGAGATATAAAGCAACTCAACCACTTCAAGATCTTCCTTGATAAAATACACACCACCTTCCACAAATCCTTCCACAAGGCAGTAATCTTTCCTCTGTAAGTAGCTGTCTTTATTGTTTTGTGTGCTGGTTTCATCCTAATGCAGTGCATGCAATGGAAGAGTTCATTTCTGTATCTCTTCTTTGTGCAGGCCATTCATTGGAATCAGTGATACTGAAGACTGGCAAGGACAGTCATCTTCCTTCTGTAAGTATCTCTTTTATTGTTTTGTGTACTTATTTTAATATTATTGTAGTTCATCCATCGGGGCAAAGAATTCAGTGACATCGTCTTGGCTATTCCCACTCAGTCACATGACTGCCAAGCCACTCCCACCCAGTCACATGACCATCAAGCCACTCCCACCCAATCACATGGCCAGCAAGCCACTCCCACAAAGCAGGCCACACCTACAGAAGAGGTTACAAAAAAATTTGAAACACACCACTGTAAGCAAGGTAGTTATTAAGTGAATGACACTCAATTTTGCAACATGTTTGTTGGTTGTGGTTCTTAAGTGAACCACTGCAATTTTAAAGTGAATCAGGCAGTCATTAAGCAAATCCAGCTTCTCCTGTTCACTTTGCTGGTCAGAAGCTAGCTGGGAAATGGTGATCACATGATTTAGTAAATACATCTCAGCTTCCAAGTGCTTGTGTCTTCCATCCCACTTGTTAGTTAGCAAGAAAGACTCCTGTTTCATTGTTTCTAAGAATACACTTTACTAAAAGGAAAAGTGGTTACTGATGTAGCAAAATGGAATCTGCTTCCCATGATCATGGGAATGCTGTGAGTGCAAGGACTCTTCATAAGTCACTTTTGTCAGTGCTATTGTAAGCTTGATCTGCTGGCTCTATTACCAGCTTCCTCTTAAAACCACGTAAAGCAGTTGCCATTACTATGAGCTGTGTGAAAAATTATCAGTTCTTAATCTCCCTGCATTTAATTTTAGTAGTTGACCTTGGATTCTATTGTTTTGAAAATTAGAGTAAAGCTACCTATGTTACTTATGGCCATGGATGAGTTTATATTCCTTTATTAAAGTTTCCCTTTACTTTCTTTCATCCTAACTAAAGAACCCCTATTGAAGTAGTCCTGCTTTATAGAGGAGCTATTTTGTTTTGTTTCTTCCCCTGTTTGCAGTTTTTCCAGTTCCAAAAAGTTCTTTTTAAGGCACAGGGGTCAAGCTGCACAGAATAAGTTATAGACAGACTAGATGATTCATAAATCATATATTATGTTATACCTTCAAAAATCCATCACAAGTGAATTCCAACAGAACAGACATTGGTTTGTGTGGGGTACCTGAAGGAGACCCATAAGAAGATGGGGAGACAACATCAATGGAACACTACAGCAAGATCAATTAATAATGATTGAATCTGCCAGAAGAGCAAGAACATTAATTTTGTATCTCCTTTGATACCTGAAATGGTAAAAGAGGAAAGTAAAGAAGAAGATGGGGTGTGATAAGAATAGCATTTTTCTCAGATACTCTTAAAGAAGAGGATTTGAGAAAACAAAATAGTTCTTCAGTGGACACAGTGGGGGTAATACAGATGAAGCCACCAATGTGTTGAAAGTAACATTTATGGGGGGGGGGGAATGCCAGAGGCTAACATTTTGCTTTGCTTTTTTTCTTCCTTATTTATATGGTAGGGGGTGGTAAAGATTAGAAAGAGAGTTCTGATAGCAGATTGGTGCTCATGAATGCTGCATTGAAAACCCTGTTTTGCTTAGTCGATAGACAACCAAAGTGATGGAACAAAATCTAATCTAATCTAAACATTCATGATCAAAAGTGTATTTGTAACTTCCTTCCTACACCCACCCAAATGTTAATGTATATTTATCTCTTCCATAGTGGTTTTGTACTATGAAATATATTTTAAAAATAGAATAGCAAACAGCTTTAAATCAATAGTGTCTCATTCAATCTTGAATTACAACATGATTTTTAATTTTTAAAAAAGTTTTTACACCTGCTTTATATCTGAAAAAACATATTAGGAAAGGGACAGATTTATATTGCTTTCCAGATACTTGAAATCACCATGCAGAAAAATGGTCAAAAGTATCAATCTTCCCCCAGCCAACCCAAATCAGACTCTATTGCAATACTGTTTTCCCAGAAATCAAGCAAGTAGAGTGGGGAAATAATAATCATTTTAAGAGCTCTTTGTTGTGGAGTTTTCCTTTATAGCTTTAACAAAAAAATGTACTAGCAACATTTTACCTCATTTACCCCTTATGGTGATGTTGATTCTGCAGACATTTAATTCTGCGTTTAAACACAGAAGTAGCCCCATATTGAGTTCAATAGATTATTCACTTTTATAAACTAACCATATGTTTAAGTGACGTGCTGGGTTCAGGCCTGTTGCTGAACCTAAACAGAAAGGCCCTTTATAATGTACAGAAAGAGCATCTCATCTTAAATCCAGATTGGACAAAAATACATGTTAAGGAGCAGGCAGGTACAGTCATTGTGGACTGTTTCATTCTTCTTAGCTTTCATATTCCAGCCAGTGCAAATTGTAATGCAAAGAAGGTTTCCTGGCCTGGAGATAATTTAAGTTAGTGCCTCTACAACGATTTCTCAACTGGTGACTTGTATCATAATGATAGCTTGAATTTTCATTCCACTAACAACCCATTAGGTTATTGTGCAATGCTGATGGGTGGGAGAGACAAATGAATGGTGCCTTTACAATTTTGAGAGCATATCTTGGGTGCTCTCACAAAATGGATGTAATCATTGGGCTATGCATTCAGAAAAAAAATATCCATGATTTGTGTTTCTAATTATTACTCCTCACTGACATCTGTACATTTTTGGTCAATATAATATCTAGGTTCAAGGTTCATTTTATTTTATTTTATTTATCTGAAAAGAGGTCTTCGTGTGCATACATTTGCATTTTCTAGATTTTCAAGATGATTGAGTGGATATCCTTATCCTATCACTTAATATAAGCAGGTTGTTGGATTAAAAAGTAAATGCATGATGAAGCTCTTCTTTTCTAATATGTAATATATATTAAAACGTGGCAGAGCTTTAGCTTCACCATCCTTCCAGTTTACTTCTCTTCAGATGCCCCTGAACCACCTATATGTACAACTTCTGCAGTTGTAGTTGCTGAGTGCAATTCTGCTTTTTATTTTACATGTTAGCTATCTATGTTTCCTCTAAATAACTCTTAAAATTGTGCTGAACAGGGTAAAAAGTCACTGCTGCTTCTAATGGTCTGTTGAAAAACAGCCTTATCTTCTAAAGATTGCACCTTAGTCCAACCTCAGTTTCTCTAAATATTCTCATGTGGAGAAAGATCATGGGTCTTATACTGGAGATCTCATTCATTTTGTAGAACAGGGATTTTTAATCTTGGCATCTTTAAGACATATGGACTTCAAATCCCAGATTTATGTAATAGAGATTTTATAATTTGATTCCCAAAGTTTCTCAAAGGGTCAGTGGTAGAGAAATAGAATTATGTTTGCCTTCAGAGGCTCAAAGCTAAAAAAAAATATTTTCTACTTTACCTCAACATGACCTCAGCCTCAGATAAGAACAGGTGAAAATTAAGGGAATTGTGTACTTTTCATGTACATTTCATTGCAACCTGTTTCACAATTCACTTTCATAGTTAGAAAATACTGAAATAAGGAATGCAGTATTTCTTAGGAGTTTGAACCATATATATATATATATATATATATATATATATATATATATATATATATATATATATATATGTGTGTGTGTGTGTGTGTGTGTGTGTGTGTGTGTGTGTGTGTGTGTGTGTGTGTGTGTGTGTGTGTAATTCTACATTTTATAGAAATTACATTCTGTGATGCAGGGAGCATCTTTGCACAAAGGCCTTTCTATTTTAGCAGCCCATTGCTCTGATACCCGAACAGACCAGAGGGAGGTGGAGGAAGACATAAATTTTATTTTACTACAGCATCAACAACACTCTGGAGAGAGATGTCTTACAATATTAGTGTCTTCAAAAGCATGGCCATTAAAGTGAGCACACGGGGATTATCTCTTCTGCATAGCCTCCCCCACTGCCCCTGAAGAAACACTGCTTGGGAGCTGGAAACCTGAACTGATATTTCTGTTTAATGTTGCTTCTAGCAAACTATATATAAAACTTCAAGACAAAAAAAGTTCTTCCATTAGTCTTAAATGTTTTTTAGATAATCAGAGCAGACTAGATGTCATGTGCCCTTTTAACTCTCCACAAATGCATTACAAGATCAAAAGTAAGCAAAGCTGACAAGCACTACTGTTGCCTGCTTAATGGACAACACTTTTTAATTATTAGAGTTCCTGGAGATATTGTTGGCAGATTATAAACTAAAGTGACCATGCCCACTGTTCTCAATTATTGAAATATTACCTGTATCCCAGAAATGTCCATTAGAGGAAATAGGGACCAAAGAATTCAAGATGTTAACCGTGGCTGTGCAGTTGAAAGACCACTGTTTTTAAATATGTGTTGCATTGTAGTAGTTTTTAGCTGGACTTTTTTTGACTGTCTATGGATACTTCTGTGGTGTCTGATTAAAGGCATAAAAAACAACATCTGAACTTTGCTTCAAAAGCTTAAGAGAAAGGTTTATGGCAGAAATGCCCATTTTTTTTCCTCAGTCAAGCTTATCCCTAATCTTTCAGAAATATATTGATGATTGCACATTAAGAATTAGAAAATAGATAGAGCCAGAATAAAAACTAAATTTGATTTGGTTTCATTTATACACACATTTAACTAAAATTCAGCATATTAATACATTGGTACACCAGTTGTGAATTTAATTATTTTTCTATATTGTCACATGCCAATAACAAATTGTAGCAACTTTTGGTGTTTAAGGCCATAGCCTAGGCCAGTGTTTCTCAACCTTGGCAACTTGAAGATGTCCGGACTTCAACTCCCAGAATTCCCCAGCCAGCATTCGCTTGCTGGGGAATTCTGGGAGTTGGAGTCCGGACATCTTCAAGTTGCCAAGGTTGAGAAACACTGGCCTAGGTCATAGAAGATTACTCCAAAGAGGGCTCTTTTCACTCCAAATATCATCCTCTTGATGTAATGATAAGAAATACAGAGGTGAAGGATATGTTTTATTCATAGTTTCTAATGCAAACTGAATCTCTGTACGAAGCTGTTTATGTAAGGTCTTTATATTGCATAGCTTAGAGATGTTTGAGTTTCAGTGTTCCCAATCCAAGGATCTGATTCAGTAGCAAGCATGAACCATAAAAATATTGCTGCACTTCAAACACCTGCTAGTGTGAGCGCAGTTCCTTGCAATCAAGAAAATATTTTTTCCTCCAATGATGCGTTATTAGGTTGCTTTCTATGCTGGATTTTGAAAACTGGGGGAAAAAGATCCCTTCAAATAGGTTTTCTATGGCTGTCTAGAGGAACTGATTTGCTGTTTCAAATGAGATATATACTTTAGCATGGCCAGCAGCTGCAAAGAAGTCTGATGAATAAATGCATACATTTTTAACCTAAACTGTCCTTAGTCACTCTTATTTGCTCTTGAATATTATGTTTGTGTTCACCCTAAGTGCACTAATACTTTATAGGCACAGAAAGTCAGTACAAATTGATGCTAATGTTAATCTATTTTCAGAATCATATTCTGTATGTTCTGTACACCCACATTTATGCAAATAACATGGAGGTAAGCCAAATCACCAAAATAGTAAGAATTTGGGTAAATGGGAATACTGTTTAATAGACTATATTGTTACAATACTATCTTGGTATAAGAGAATTAAAAATGAAGAGATGCTGAAATTTGAATATGTTATTCTTAATTTCAAATAAGGGTTTATGACCACAATTTAGAGAACTTGTAAAAGGTAAACATCATACACTTACCTATACATAGAATTATTTTCTTTGCTTAGAGTAGGAATGGAAGAAGTGAAAATTATCCACCCGTAGTAAGCAATATTTAGTATTTTCCATTTCATTCAAGCATGGAAATCTGTAATTTGTTTAAAAAGGAATTTGTTCATAAACTAGAATAAGAAAGTACAGAGTATCTTTATATGTACCTATCCTTGCTTAAGTGATCACTTTGGAAAGTGACTGTTCACAATTACAATGGTGATGAAAACATAATTTCATAATAAATCCTTGTGGTTATAATTTTTAAAAATCTATAAAGCAAAGGAAATCTGATCTAAGATCATAAACAGAGTCATAATTTCATTTAGCAACAACTTTGCTTTTTAAGTGAGTTGCTAGTCCAAATTGTGCTAACTGAAAAAAGACTACCTGTGCACAAAATCCATTAAAACACATTTAGAATCCCCCCACAAAGAAAACAAGAAAAAAAAACTAATTCAAAACCACCTGACAAAAAAGCTGGCAAATAAATGGCAATAAACGCTACTCTTTAATAAATTGAAAATTCCAACAGCCTTTCTAAAACATTTCCACATTCCTAAAAATGATAAGTAAAGAAATATGTTGATGTTCAGTAGGTGGAAGTTCAGTTTGTGGAATATACTGAACATTTGCACATGTAAGAGAGAAATAAGCTTGGGTATATTTTTTATTAGTGATTAATATATCACTTTTCCTCAAGATCTCTATGCAATGTACATAACACACTTTCTGCACTTTTGTTGTACCCCACAACAACATCCTTCAATTAGTCTAAAGGTACAAAGTTAATTTTCATGGCTTCAACTAGATTTCTATGAAGATTCTCTGTCTTCCAGGTCATGGTTGTCCCAAAGATGCTTTCCAAAAGGCAATTGGACTTTCTTTATTTTTCCTTGAAGATGTTTTGCTTCTTATCCAAGAAGCTTATTCAGTTCTAAAGAGGCTTCTTGGATGAGAAGTGAAATGTCTTCAAGGTAGAACAAAGAAAATCCAATTGTCTTTCGAAAAAGCACCTTTGGGACACTGGAACTAGATCTTCTCCATGCTGATCTGGCAGCTTAAAAGCTATACCAAATAGGCAAGGAAGGGGAAGGGAAGGGTGTGTAAAATAACAATTAACAGAGTCTAAATAGCGCAACCAAAATAATATGGGAAATCATATTTCAGAGCATATTATTACCCCAATCACAATTTTAACACATATAAAAACACTCCATATATGGAATATTAAACTTTTATTGGCAAAACCTGTTGAGAAAATAAAATATTGATTCTGCTTGTGAGACATTTACAATATTCAATTAAATAAGCACAATGCTTTTCTTAATAGTAAAATCAGAGTGCCACCACTATATGAAAATATAATGTACCATTATATTTTTATTGTAATACTGGGAATAACTTTTACAGCACATCAAAGTACAGTTTATATGCATGCATGAAGTTAGTTGTGATAGTTGTGACCCATAAAGTATGCATGTGTGCATACATATTTGCAAGTGTGTCTACTATATCTATGCATGAGGGGAGATGTTTTACTTTTTATGTATAGTACATTGAAATTTTAAGAAAAAATATTTTCTTCTGGCAATATTGAATGAATTTAGGAACTTTTTAATAATGCTTCCACATTTTTATTTGAGAAAATTTCATCGTGATTGAAATGCTGTGTGTAGTCCCAAATATTAAGGTTATGAATAAATGAAATAAAGAATATAGATCCAAACTTGATTATGTTTACAATAGTGTTAATGAAATATATTAGAAGTATAGTTAATAATGGAAACAAAAACAAAATTGGGTAGATATAAATTTGTGGGTACAAATGCAAGGTTGTTTTTTTTAAGAACAAAGTTTACTGAGGCAATAAGTGGTTTATTTGCATGACTAAGCATCAGAAAACCTGAAGACATATGGTTGCGGCAAGAAGAAATACTATGGGTTGATGATCCTCCTATACAAGAGGTTCTGAGTATATGATGCTAAATTCTGAACATTACCATAGTTAGTGTGGCAAAAGATACTGATGAAGCCTAGTAAAGTATAAATTATGTAGACCTAATACAAGCTATATTATTCAATCTGGCTCTCTCCAGATGTGTTGAAATTATCACTTCATGGTCAACAATGATTTTGGTTTGAGGAGTTGTAGTTGAAACATATTTGGAGCATATCAGATTGAGAAAAATTGGTATGTTTGTTGTTTCCCAAAAGTGAAGGTGAGCTGTTGATCCTCCAAAGAGTGAGATCCTCTTAAATCCATCAACTTTTCTCCTGAGTGGAATTGAAATATAATTATAAAAACATTTTTTATTATATGATTTGTATATCAGTTCCCATTTATTTATTTCTTGAATTTATATAGCTACCCATTTCATGCATGTAATTCTGAGCAGCAGCATGCACAAGTAATTTCTATAATAGAAGGTAAACAATCAACATAGAAGAGAAACAATGCAAGCACAATTATTAAAGACCAGATAAAAACAATGGCTGGACCATAAGGGAGGAGTCCCCCTCTCAGAAATGTGCCCGGAAGGATTCCAGGTGCTCCACCAACCACGACACCAGAAAAGAGGTGGGGGAGTGGCAATTATTATCCGAGGATCATTAGTTCCTCGCAGGATCCCTGCTCCGGAGACTGTAGGGTGTGAGTCCCTTCTCTTGAAGTTGGACCTAGGGGTTCAAGTGGGCTTGCTTTTGATGTACGTACTGCCCAGTTGCGTCACAACAGCCCTGCCTGCGCTCCTGGAGTCAGTAGCGGGTTGGCAGTTGAGTTCCCCAGACTGATAGTACTGGGGGACTTCAACCTGCCATCCCTAGGCGAACGCTCTGATGGGGCCCAGGAGTTCATGGCTTCCATGACAACCATGGACTTGACCCAGATAATTCAGGGTCCGACTCATAGAACGGGACACACACTCGACCTAGTGTTTCTCTCGGGACAGTGGAGACATGATCTTGAGCTAAGGGGTATAGAGATCTCGCCCTTGTCATGGTCAGATCACTTCCTGTTGAGGCTTGATTTTTGGAAGTTACTCCCCCACTGCAGGGAGATGGAACCGATTAAGTGGTTCCACCCCAGGCACCTGATGGACCCATTGGGATTTCAGAAGGAGCTTGTGGAGATACCTGACTCTCTTGCCCACAATCCAACAGAGTCCTTGGTCGCCACCTGGAATACAGCGGCGACTGAGGCGCTAGATTGGATTGCGCCTTTGCGGCCTCTCCGCAGCAGTGGATCCAGGAGGGCACCTTGGTTTACCGAGGAACTCCAGGAGATGAAGCACCAAAAGAGACGCCTAGAGCGACACTGGAGGGCTAGCAACTCTGAATCCGACTGAACACTACTAAAAGCCTTCATTAGGACTTATTTAGTGGCGATACGGGCGGCAAAATGTGCACATTTTTCCGCTCTTATTGCATCCGCAGAATCTCACCCAGCCGCCCTGTTTAGGATAACCCGTTCCCTCCTGAAAGGGGGGAAGCGGGGGATGCCTTACAGGGACGGGCTGAGGAGTTTGCCCAGTTTCTGTCGGACCAAATCGCTCAGATTCGGACAGACCTTGACTCCACTTGGACAGGACCAGCGGAGATGCCAGGGGAGGGTCTTGCTCAGATTTCCTGGAATGAGTTCCAGCTTGTTACCCCTGATGAAGTGGACAAGGCCATGGGAGCGATGAGTGCCTCTACCTGTTTACTGGATCCATGTCCCTCCTGGCTGGTTTCGACCAGCAGGGAGGTAACATGAGGCGGACTCCAGAAAATTATGAACGTTTCCTTGCGGGAGGGTTCTTTTCCACAAGCTCCTCAAGAAGCCTTCTCTGGAGCCAGCTATTCTTAAAAACTATTGTCCAGTCTCCAACCTCCCTTTTTTAGGGAAGGTTGTTGAGAAGGTGGTGGCCCTACAACTCCAACGGACCTTGGATGAAGCAGATTATCTAGACCCTTTTCAGTCTGGTTTCAGGCCTGGTTACTGCACCGAAACTGCTTTGGTTGCACTGACTGATGATCTCTGGCGGGCCAGGGATAGAGGACACTCCTCTATCCTTGTGCTCCTTGACCTCTCAGCAGCCTTCGATACCATCGACCATGGTATCCTTCTGCGATGGCTGGAAGAGGTGGGAGTGGGAGGCACCGTTTTATGGTGGTTCTCCTCTTACCTCTCTGACAGGTTGCAGTCAGTGTTGGTTGGAGGGCAGAGGTCGACTCCTAGGCCCCTTAATTATGGGGTGCCGCAGGGGTCGGTCTTGTCCCCCCTCCTATTTAATATCTACATGAAGCCACTGGGTGAGATCATTCGCCGGCATGGGATCAAATACCACCAGTATGCGGACGATACACAGTTGTATTTGTCCGCCTCGTGCCAACTCAGCGTAGTGGTGGAAGTGATGTGCCTGGAAGGTGTTAGTGTCTGGATGGGAGTGAACAAACTTGCACTCAATCCTGACAAGACCGAGTGGCTGTGGATGTTGCCTCCTAAGGACAGCCCAGCTACTCCATCCCTAAGCCTGGGAGGAGAAAATTTGCTCCCCTCAGAGAGGGTCCGCAACTTGGGGGTCCTCCTGGATCCGCAGCTGATGTTGGAACATCACCTGTCAGCTGTGATCAGAGGGGCCTCTGCCCAGGTTCGTCTGGTGCACCAGTTGTGGCCCTATTTGGACCAGGAGGCCCTGCAAACAGTCACTCATGCCCTCGTCACCTCAAGACTGGATTACTGTAATGTGCTCTACATGGGGCTGCCCCTGAAAAGTGTTCAGAGACTACAATTAGTCCAGAATGTAGCCACGCGAGCGATACTGAGTATACTTAGGTACACCCACACTACACCTATCCTCTGCGAGCTGCACTGGCTTCCTATTGGTCTCCGAGCACAATTCAAGGTGCTGGTTATCACCTTTAAAGCCCTACATGGCCTAGGACCTGGATATCTACGAGACCGTCTTCTGCCGCACCCCCCCTAAGACCAATAAGATCACACAGGATGGGCCTTCTCCAGGTGCCATCAGCTGGACAATGCCGGCTGGCGACGCCTCAGAGTAGAGCCTTCTCTGTTGCCACTCCGGTCCTATGGAATGAGCTACCCCCAGAGATCCGGACCCTACCCACTCTCATGGCCTTCTGAAAAGCTATCAAAACCTGGCTATTCCGGCAGGCCTGGGGCTGTTGACCTCTGGATTGAGGTCCAGCCCCGCTTAGACTGAGTGCATGTTGTGTCTTTTTAAATCTGTTGTGTTTTATTTGTTTTTAATCTTTTTTAATCTTTTTGTTTCTGTAAGCCGCCCGGAGTCCCCCGGGATTGGGCAGCCTATAAATTTAATAAACAGGAACAGTAACAATTAAAAAGTATAATAACAAAAAAGACAGAGGTTAATGCATTCTTACCTTAGACACGACATAGACTTTTAATGGGCTCCACACTTCCATGGGATCTTGCCTTCTAACAATTAGTTTCAGACATGTAAAAAAATGTGCCATGTATTTTTTTTTTACTTTATTATAATATTTTGTAAAACAAGAATGGAGAGAATATTGGCTTGCAAGACCTTTTGTTTTTTTATTATTGTTCTTCCATTCAGTTGCCTTTTCTTCCTTGTGACCCAAAGGACATCTTCCACCCTATCTTATAATTCTTGTAAATCTTGTTATGCTGACATTAGTGATAGTATCTGGTCATCTATTATCCCCTTCTTCAATTGCTCTTGAATTTATCCAAGTAACATGTTGCCTTTTTAAAAAGCACCTTTGGGGCACTTCAGAGTATATTTCCAATTATCCAAGTATTTTTCTTGGATAAAAAAAAACATACTTTTGAAAAAAAGACAATTGCCAACAAAAAGTCTACTATTGATTTTTTTCTACTATAATTTAACTTCAGAGTAAATTTTAGCCATTGCTCAAAAGAAATTTGAAATTAGGTTTTTCAATGAAGCTGGCTTTCCAGATTTTGATGAATTCCCACAGCTAACATAATAAAAATTAAAAAGTGCTGGAAATCATAGTTTTGCAACACAATGGACAGCTATAAATTCTCAGTATCCTATTTAAAAAATAGCATTCATGACACTTTATCTCTTGAATAATTCTGAACAATGTTAAAATACTAGTTTATGTTTATAAATTCAAACAAAGTTAAATAATTTTATACCACATAAGCTCAGATAGTCAAGATTGTACAACTTAAAGCCTCCATAAGCCGTGCCTGGAAATTCCAGAGACTTCTCTTTTTCAAAATATGTGATTAAAATTATTGGGAAACAATTATATTAGCTTAAAATATATTAAATGAAATTAAAAATTATCCTTCATTGTGACCTCATTGTCTACTTTGCAAACCTATTTCTATTTTAATAAATCAGGGAGGTGGTGCTGTTTTTGGAACACCAAAAAGAAGTTCACAGATTGATCCAGTCATGTTTAATCCTAAATATATTCAGTTATGCATAGGATTAAACTAATTCCAATTAATCATTTATGTCATAGTCATACCTCAACCTAAAAAACCCCAGCTGAATAAATGATTGACTAACTAGCTAGCTAGCTAACTAACTAACTAGCTAGCTAACTAGCTAGCCAGCCAGCCAGCCAGCCAGCCAGCCAGCCAGCCAGACAACCAACCAACCAACCAACCAACCAACCAACCAACCAACCAACCAACCAACCAACAAACCAACCAACCAACCAACCAACCAACCAACCAACCAACCAACCAACCAACCAACCAACGTTTTCCATTACAGATTTACTGCCACAATCTACTAGCAATGAGCACAATTTTGATGGCCAAGCCATGTCTATTCTTGATTGCTTGGACCATGAAGAGGAGACTAGTAACACGAAGCTTCATTTGTACGTCATGACACAAGACTTCAAGGTATAGTAGGTGGTTCCTAGAAAAGGAAGATAGGAATTCTTGTATTCTGAAATATAGAATGTATTTACAGTATATATTTTATTTTATGGGCCTTCACATTACAATTGGGTGCTACCAAACCCACAATATTTAACTAGGTGAATAGTAGATTGGATAGTGGGTTAAATGCATTATGGAATCAGGCCCTTGGAGTATGCCCAACCTCTACGTATCACTCAGAGACCAAGTGCATCCCTTCATTATGGAAAAAAATATGCACAAAGTATTAAGAAAGTTCTTTTCTATTAAAAAATGCCTAGAGTTTTGCTTCAGTTTCATATCAATTTATGAACCAAAAACATTGAATGTAACTAGTCCTGCCTCCAGCTACAAGTATCTTTTCCTTAACTCCTTTCCTTCTGCCTACCTTTTAAAAAGTATTATAAAGCTACATTATGTTTTGTTAAAAAAAATATTAAAGCAACTATTCTACAGATTTAGTCAAGGCTGGCCAGTAAGGCTTATTATTGGTTTGCAAGTGACACCTACATATTCACTGTTTTCTGTAATCCAAAGCTTCCCAGATGTCTTTGACTTCTGCTCCTATTATCCTCAGCTTTTGGCCATGCAGGTGTAAGTATATGATAGTCTGGATTCCCAATACGGATGGGCTGTATTCATGAAGCAATGAGGCAGCAAACTATGGAAAGTTTGATGGAGGGAAAGAGAGTTAAGAAGGCTCCATCCTAGTGATTACCGGAATATATCTATACTGATGCAAATAGTTTTTAGATTGGCAAGATTTCTGTCTATAGGTAAGAAACAATAAAGGAAACTGCTCTGAATTAATTCCATGTATCTCTTTTGTTTTGGAGGCCTTATAACAGACTAGGATTAAGGAAGATGAACTCTATATGTCCAGAGGGCATCAAATTATTGAAGACTCATGAAAGTACCATTGGATTTTATTTATAATTCAATTAAATGCTTGTATTTTCTTGCAGTATGTTTTGCAACATCTTTATTTTTACTTTCAGCAATGAACCAACTATTTTATAAATATAAAGAAAAGTCTTTCTTCCTTCAATTCCACCTTTTGCTCTTTCCCCTATTGCCAAAGGTCATAGTAGTGAGGTGGTAAAAATGTAAAAGTTTGTTCCTATATTGACAACTCGGAGCAAATTATATCAGGGCAAAGATTTTGTTATGAAAATTGATGCAATTTGATGATGCACAGGAGAAGAAGTAAACATTTTTAATGATAGTAGTTAGCTCTAAGTGCAGAGCAGGCAGAGGAATTCAGCACAGATTAAAGAAGATTTATCTGTCTGCTATTCATAAAGAGCTCTATATATCTCATCATATTTTATGCATATCCAAAAATATTTTTCAGGGTTTGCTGAGATGGCAGCTTAATCCATACTGACCACACAGGTGTTGAATGAAAAGGAGGAGAAGAAAAAGTAAAAGAGTTTCTGTAATAGTTTAACTGGTGCTAATGTAAATACCAGCACATCCTTTCATAGTTAAGGTGAATAGACTTGAATAGACTTTCTTTCCTGTAGTCTTTTGCTGTCTCATATGCCATAAAAGCTGCCTTGTATTAGATTTAGGTTTTTGTCTTTTTAGACCAAAATCTCCATGACAAGCTGTGACTATCAAGATTCTTAGTAAGAGAGCTTCCCGGTATTCACTACTCAATTGTTAGCTGAACATGTCAAGGTTTGAACCTTATGCAAGCAAAATGGGTTCTGCAAGCTAAACCCTCTTTCTAAACTTGATTGCTTCTCCCTCAATAAGTTCTGCATTGCAATTCCTACGGTATTACTCAGCCAGCCTAACCAGCAGCAGGTGATTGTAGGAAGTAAATAAAACAGCTTGCTTATACTGTTGTCAATGGTAATTCACTCTCCCCTAACCTGGCCAATTATAGATCATTTGATACTACATTTACTATACTTTCAGGCTAGTAAATCCAATAGATAAGGAATTCCTGATTGGGAAAGGGTGTAGAACTTGTTACTGAGTGATGGCAGATATACTATCCCATATCTTCAAATCTACAAATGCAACACAGCTCACTGAAGCAATGACTTATTTAGTGGCAAACAAGAAAAAAAAATTAAATTGATAGTGATTCCTTTTGGCTGTACAAAAGGATCCTCAGAAGCTATAAATGCAACTGTATAGTAATCTAATTGAGGACAGAGTCCCTGACCCATCCATATACTTTTTCTGCCTCATTTGTTCTTCAATACATCTTTGGGAGTGAAAAGTAAAAAATCTCAACAGCAACATAAAGATGAGCTTCTTGGTATTCTGAGCCTAGAAAATAGGTTAGCCCACCCTGGATTCATACAGTACTATCTGACTCAGTTAGGTAACCAATAATTATCCCAAGTACTCTGAAGTTATTTTGAACTAGGTTTTGAGCCAGAAATGACCAGATTCTGTATTTGCTAATGTTGTGACTCAGGAGCAAATTTTGTAAAGTGAACCAATGTGTATTTGTGAGTAATGATAGGCAAACACAGGAGTTAATGATGACATATGCAAGATGACCATTGAACAAATGTCAGAACATATATACTTCTGTCAGCTGTTGGGACTTAATAGTGAGAACATATCATGTATGTATGTCACCATTTTGATATCATCATGATTTGTTAAAGATGCCACTGTGGACAATCTTAAATGTTAATGTTTCTGAGGCAAAGATTATTGATAGGGAATTTTTATAGGATGAATAAATGAATACTTGCTATCATACACACACAAGTAACTTTTTTGATTGCCTTCAGCCAAGCTTCCGTGAATAGGGCCTCATTTGATCTTCAACCTTAGGATATTGTGAGGGGAATTGCAGAAGAAGTGCTGTGTAAACTGCCTTGAGCTTTTTGAGAAAGGGTGGAATATAAATCTAAATAAATAGACTAAATTTGCTACTTGTTCAGTTAATCTAAGCAGATAAATCCAAAGAATCACTGGAGAAAACCGTTATATAGTTTTTTTATACTTCACTGTGAAGAATTAGTACTTATGGGAAGTGTATAAGCTTAGACTTGGACTATTGATTCTTTCTGTTGTTATTTCTCAGCAACTGGTGCATTATCGTTCTTACTCCACAGCAACAAATATACTATCATGCTCCCAGGTGTGGAAGGATAAACTCAGCTAGAAACTATATACTTATATTTCAGGGAATAGTAGCTATAAAAAAGTAGTTGATGTTTTCTGAAACAGTGAAAAATGCAATTTTTACTATTCAGGAATCAAATCCTCAATGATCTTCTCACTTTCAGAAAAGGAGATTTGGATTTCCATTTATGTCTTGTTCCCAAAGAAACAATTCATGATGACTTTTTGTTTACATTCTCTGCATTCTGTTCTGTAGTTCAGATAACTCCACCAAATAAGGCTGAAGTCTTCTAACTGCCAATGAGTACTAGGATACAGTGCCTCTGAATTTGCAAGTACTATACCACATGATTTGGCTACCATGACACCCAGCAATTGACATCCCTTGCTCCAGGACTATTTTTTTAAAAAGTAAACGAATAGCTATTATAAGAACTTATGATTTCTGATAATTCATATCTCAGTGTTGTGAAGAAACATTGAGATATTTTCTTTAGTCTCCCCCGATTGCATAAAATTTTTAACTATCCTTTCAAGAATATTGTGTATATAAACAATGGAATAAATGACTAAACATCTTTAAAACTTTCAGTTTTTATTTTTGGTTTTAAATACCCACATGTTTAAACAATTAATAAAACATTGCTCAGTAGAATTACATTTCATGCATCATGTATAGCCTATTTAAAGAGCCAGCATTGCCTATTGTGGGAGATGCTGGACATTGTCATATGTCAGCCATTGGTCCAACACCCCACCTTGAAATGAGAATAATCTAGAGATGAAACTTAAATAAAAAACCAAAGTACTAACAAGTCCACAGATTATTATTGTTTTCTTAATTTTTCACAGAGAACTTTGTTCTAAAATTTGGCTTATGTTTAATAAACTATAATATGAAAAAGTCTTATAATAAATCAATATTTCTCACTGTTGTTTCTATTGAGATAGATTAACATAGATGGATGCCAGTATGTATGAATTTTATATGCAGAGAAAAAAAACCTTTTTTCAGCTCTATTGTCCTTGTTTCCCTGATTTTGTCTGTTTATGTTTTTACTGTAGTAGAAAGACCATTTTTGTTAAAGGCCCTTGTGCTTCCATGGATTACAAAAGCTACAGATCATTTAGCAGATAAAAAAGCAACAACAACATTGAAATACCAAGAACATAGATACCAAGAATGGATACTGTACATTCATTTAGGTATAAACAGATTTTCAAAAGCATAGTGGGTTTCAGAATGGTTGACATAATTCTGACATTGATTCAAGGATGAATAAAAACACATATCATCTACATTCCTGTTTTCTTTTTCAAATTCCTCAATTGATTTTTAAAAACCTTTAACTGACTTAATTAAAAAAAGGAAAACTGTTTGACTTTTATGGTTTAACCCATCATTAATATTTTGTAGGAACAAGACCTATTTTTGCAGTCCAATCTTGATGACTGAGGAACTTGAATTCAGAGACAACTTGAACATACACTTGAAGCCTGGTGCTATTATTCTTTTAATTCTGGATTTTCTTTTGTTTTCATTTAAAGAAGTTTTATTACATCTTTCTTATTTATTGTTGTTAGCTGCCCAGTATTCATCTATAAGTTATGAGGCATATACATTTTCTAAATAATTAAACATTTTAGAGTATTATTTATGTATTATTACAGGGCTGTATTTTAGATTTCTAGCTGTAAAAAAAGAATCATAATATACTTTGGATTTTTTTTTCATGATGAAGTCTATATTTTGACTTAGCCTTATCCATCAAAGAGCCAGTTGGTTGGAGTATAAATAAGTACATTCTTTAGAGCAGTCAAGCTTTCTTTAACTTGCACATTTTCAGGACTTAGTTATCTTATTACAATGAGAATTGGGAATAACCCAGTCTAGTTCTGCCTTCTCTCCAGTGATGCAGAGATAATTATTTCCGTAATGATCTCATGGAATCCTTACACATTCTGTACCATTTTCTGATTTAAAACTATGATTAGTAGTTTAGTATTAAACATTCCTGGTATATTAGATTAAAAAAAAGAAGCACAAAATTAGTCAATCCCAGTAAAAATTAAAATAGGTTGTTATTTTAAATTCACGTAATACCGAGTACCACAAAGAACTAGCATGCAGCTTGTTTCTGCTAGGGAAAGGTACACATGCATTTTAGTGTAAAAAAGAATTACCGAAGTATCTGTAATTATATGCCTATCTAGCTGTCTGTACATTCTGTAAGCATTCTGCTAAAGGGTGAAATGTTACTTCAGTAAATAATATCAGCCTTGATGGTCCTCAGCAGTGGTGGGTTTCAAATTTTTTTACAATCTCTTCTGTAGGTGTGGCCTGCTTTGTGGGAGTGGCTTGCTGGCCATGTGACTAGGTGGGAGTGGCTTGCCAGCCATGTGACTGGGTGGGAGTGGCTTGCTGGCCATGTCACCAGGTGGGAGAGGCTTGCCAGCCATGTGACTGAGTAGAAATGGCTTGGCAGTCATGTGACTGGGTGGGCATGGCCAACTTGTAAAATGTGGTGAAACTCACTTAACAACACTCTTGCTTAGCAACTAAAATGTTGGCTCAGAGACTGGCATTTGAAGAATGCAAGTCTTAAAGCTGTCAAGTTACAAGACCCTTGCATCCCTAACCCTTTAGAAAAAAAAACCCAGAGGTGTTCAAACTTGACAGCTTTAAGACTTGTGGATTCCCAGAATTCCTCCTTTCGCTCTTCATCTTGATGATGTGCAGACGGGTGGGGGAGGGAGGGAGCTGGAACCAGTTCTAAACGGCACTGTAGATTTGTGGAACCTCTTCTATAGAAGAGGTTAGAACTGGCAGGAACCCATCCCTGGTCCTCAGTATACCAATATCAATCCAAGTGCTCATGATTGGTTTCTGAAATGGTTTATATGACTACAACGATCTGTATAGTATTTGGGGCATCAGCAGGAGTTTGGTTCTAAGGCTCAGTTCTAACTGCATTATTTATTCATCCTTTACAATTATTTTCATGATTCTGCTGAAGTGCAGAGATGATTGTAGTCATGTTTGATCACTTGTGCAATATGAACGTATTAACTTATGAGGAATTAACTTATGAGAGTTAATTCTTTATTAATCACATTTTTACAACCATTCAAGGGGGATTCTGTAAAGTATTCCAGTTCTACAGCACTGGTCCACAGACTCCTGGGAGTTCGTGATGTCATCATAGGGGGTCTTTGATGAAGGCTTGAAGAAATGTTATGATTTAAATCTTGAGCTAAGGTTTGGTGACCTGTGGCCGTGGTCCGTGACCACAAAAGATATTTAAAGGAGCTCTGTGGTGAAGAAAAGTTTGAGAACTACTGTTCTACAGTTCACCATCTTGATTTTTTTCTTTCTACACTCTCCACTCCTCTCTGAATTCTCCTGATATTGAATTATTTATAAAAAGAAGCATTCAAATAAATTATTTGTCCTTTTTATTGGCCAATGTGTAAAATGAGGTTTGATCCATTAATTGTTATATCTAACAAGCTAAAGGAACATATTTTAACATGTTACATCTTTTGCTAAGTGCAAGCTCACTGTACTTCTAAAACCCGATGTATGTAAATGTAATATAAAGTATTGTTTTAGAAAGAGGGTATAGGACAACTTAATATTATAAAAATTGATTTTGATGGCATAAATGAGTATAATTTAAAAATAGAAAGTTTGCAAGGCAGTTCTGGTCAGATACAAGGCCTATTTTGGAAAATGGGTGATTGTGTTCTTTGGTGGACTGATTATATATGTTATCAAAAGAAAAGAATGATTATGTATGTTTGATTATGTATATTCACAATATTTATCTGCAAAACAACTATTGGTGGTGTGCCCACAAAACCTGGCCGAACCCTAAATAGCTGGCATGTAAAGAAAGCCAAAATGCATGGGTGCCAATGTAATTGTGTCCTGCACCTTCTGATCCACCTACAGCTGTTGTATTTAGAAAAGAAGGGTAGGTAGATCAAAATAATCTGTTTTTTCCCTTCTCTGGTTTTTTTTCCTAAACTTATAGTGAGTTATAAATGAACTATCGTTATGGTTAATTTTACTTTGATATAGTTTTAGGGGAAAAAATCATTTCGCATCCTTAAAAGTTAAGGATGTTATTCAAGATTGCAGATTGAAGAGTTGTTAATCCTTGTCATCTTTCCTGAGAAATTTCTAACACTACCAAAAAAGGGAAACTTTTATATCTAGCTAGTTAATTTAATTTAAAATGCATACATTCAATTTAAAATTGATATACTTTGCAAATATTTATCTATTGAAAAGTTTTATTTATTTTTATTTATTTATGACTTATTCTCAGCTCACTTCAGGTTAACAATACAATAGCAATAAAGAAGAACAGACATCAGGAAACAGCTAGAAAGGGCAGATATATTTCCATCACCCACACCATTAATTCTTGACTTATGACCACAATTAAGCCCAACATTATTTGTTGCTAAGTCAAATATTTTTAAGTGAATTTTATCTCATTTTATGACCTTTATTGGCACAATTATTAAGTGGATCCCTGCACTTTTTAAGTTAGTAATGTCATTAAGTGAATCTAGTTTTCCCATTGACTTTGCTTGTCAGAAGGTCGCAAAAACAGATCACATGATCCTGGAACATGGAAACCATCATAAATATGAGCCAGTTGCAAAATATCTAATTCTGATCATGTGACCATGGGAATTCTGCAAAGGTCATAAGTATGAAAAATGGTTATGTCACTTTAAAAAAAAATGCTGTTGTAACTTTGAATGATCACTAAAGGAACTTTTGTAAGTAGAGGACTATTGTACTAAAAAGCCATGGATGTTGAAAAATTTTCACATTATGTATTAGATCAATTAATCCAACTTAAATAATCAACATATTTTCTCTTTGCATCATTTAAAATTAGGATAGGAATAGAATTGTAAATTACATATTTGAATGTGAATTCTCTGTACACAAAAACTAATAAAACAAAATTAGAATACCTTTTTGACATCACTAAACAGACTCTGCTGTATCAGAATTAATTGAAATAAGTGATTTCTCACTAACCAAGCATGGTATAGCCCAGATATACAAGTTTCAATTTTCGTTCTGATATGTCCAAAAGTTGTGTTCAGTGAGAAAGACAATCTTGCTCACCAGATAATTATTTTGGTTTAAATCCAGTTATATTGTATTGTTTTGTATTACATTTGATGTTGTCGCCTATGAGCACACATGCAAAGATAAGCACACATTATAGCTTTTCCTGGATTTAATTTTTCTCTATATTTCTAGGACCTTCAGGTTTTAATGTTATACATCATGATTTGTCTATATCTATTTTGCCTGAATTGGGATATTTGCATTGTGTAGATGAAAATTCAATTGCAATTTGGTAGCCATCACATCACAGCTCCAAGTTATTTTTACACAAACACATCAACACAAACACACCCACATCATTCAATGATAGCTACTTCAATAGGACATTTAGGACTGTCATCTTGACTTTTCTAGTTTTTTCCTCTTTTTCTAAACAGGCATCCTTGTTGGGAAGCATCAGCAACAATGTGCTGGAGAACTGTACTATTCCTCTGGAACAGCTATCCTGGGATTCCCTGAAGAGTTTCCTAAAAATACCCCTGTATTTTATTTTTCAAGACAGAGCACCTAGGAATGAACCATAAGAAATAATCTTAAACTTTTAACTATTTTCATCATTCTAATCATAAATGGAAGGTCATTATGCCACACAGCCGAGTCTTGTAAGCAGGGTCATAGCTAAGTTGTGAAAGCAAGAAGGTTAGCATACTTCTTTAATTGCTGTGAAGTCAGTTTGTTTCAGTTCAGGAGTTAGCTATTGTAAGAATCCCATGTCAATAATGCATGCTGTGAAAACAATATGTGGTGATGATAAAAGCAACTCTTCAGATGACATGGTGATGACAGAACTGTCTGGATATAACATGTTGTTTTCAAAAATGATACATCATAAGCATAAATAATATAGCTCATCTCAATTTTTTTATCATCTGTGTGAAATAAAATGTAATTATAACAGATTTTTAGGTACCAGGTGGCTGGGATTTTCTATTTTACCAGGTGGTACTTGTGGATATTTTCTGACTGCACCATTTTATATTCATATATTTCAGTGAAAAAATTATCCTGTGCCCTTTGCAGAATGTTTACAAAGGCCCAGTCTCTACCTTCATCATGTAGCCCTTGGTTATTCACTATGTCACCAGTACAGAAGATAAATTATATTTTTCACATAATAGGCTCCAGAAAATGACATATTTCTTACAAAAGTGAGGTGTTTGTGAGCCAAATGGGGGCTATTTTTGACCCAGATGTCCTGTTCAGATGAAGGAATCTGGTGGCTGGGGTTTTTGATAGATGAAGAATAACCTTTTGGGGAATATGTGACAATGAGGGTAGTACATAAAGTAAATCAAAATTTCAAGGGAGTGGAAATGCTTTTTCCCTCATGGCATGTATTCCTGTTTGGAGATCTTCGTGACATCTCTTTGTAAAGTGGAAGGGAAGGAACCCCCTAAAGCTTAAAGAGTACAATTTATGTTAATAAATGTAGTTACCTTTTATAAGTACTAAATTCCTTATTTGCCACTTTTTAAATATTTCCACAAACATGTGAATTTGGGGAAACAGGCTATAAGTAGTACCATTTTTGGTACTACATTTTTGTCTGCTAGGCCAAATAGTAGAGCTAAAATGTACTATTCTTTTTATGGTTTTGTCCTAAGGGCTTGTGCAGTCTGTGATGAAAAATCAGTTATAATTTTTAAGCCATTTTTCCTTTTACAAGCCAGAAAATCATGCTAAATTAAAAACAATAAACCGTGTTGTGGTTTAGCACCTTGAATGAACCAACCCACGTAAACTTTATTTATTTTCCTCTTACCAACACTATCATTACAAAACACATTGATTGGGATTGCATAGTTTGCTTGACTTTGAATTACAAGCTAACAGAAATGTTCTAGCTTTGACAATACATGAACTACTTACATCAGTTGATGCCATACAATATTGTAGGGCTAAAATGTGGTTTCTTAATTTATGACTCCTGTGTTTGAAATCATAAGCTATTTTTTTGAAATCCTAAGACTCTGAGTCACTGCATCTGCAAGTCATAAGGATGTGACTTCCCTTTCTAATATGGTCTTTCTTTCTTCTCTAGATTTATATCTAATCTTTAGTGCAGCCTACAAAGAATAAAATCACGGTACAAAAATTTATGAAACCAGCAACAAAAGTTACATCAATACCGTTTATAAGAAAAAAGATAAAACCAGTCAGTAGTCATAAAAACTAGTACAAAGAAGTATAAAAATTAGTAGTCCTGATAAAATATGTCAGGTTTAACAGCCCTTTTTTCTTTTTAAAAAAAGAGCCAATAGGTAAATCTCCAAAACAAGGTAGGACATAATCACTTCCAGGTCAGAATCTTTATTTGTATGAGGAACAAGTTATTCTTCTTCTGGGAAAAATGGAAGGAAAAAGAAGAAGAGGAAGACCAGAGGCAAGGACTCAGTTACAGTGCAATGAGTGAACCATTGGAAAACCTAAAAGATCAGATTATAGATAGATCAACATGAAAAAATCTATCTAGACATCACAATCATCTCAATGGCACATAATCATCATCAACCATCACAGCAGAAGATTTTAAAATATTCCTAATGTATTATTTTTTAATGTTTTAGTTCTGAACTGTGCTTTACATTCTATCATCCCTTTAAAAATCCCTGTTCCTCTAGCTTTTCTTGGTTTGATGGAAAATGACTGTTGGTTTTGTTTATTTGCTATGGTACTCCATCTATTGCCCTGCTCCAAGTTTGAAGGCAACTTTGCTAGGTTCTAATTCATGTACGTGGAGTAAGGTTTTGATCACACAATTGTAGTCACCTTCCTGAATTTTTTTCTGGAAATCCCTCCATTCTTGAATGCACATGCTCAAGAAGAGTGGTGACTGCATTTAATTGCTTTTAAAAATTTCTACAAAGCTCTAGTACTATGGCACCTATATCCATTTTGAAAGAATTTTACATAGAGTTTAGTTGCAGTACAAAGCATTGAATTAATTTAAATGGGATAGGATAGGCACTAACTGAACATAGATTCTTGTCTTGACCATTTGTGTATACAAGGATGCCAAATATTGTTACAAGGGTGCATATGACCTTATCACTCTATCCTTGGATTAAGTTGAGTTGACAGATTCCAAGAAATATAATGGAAATAACTCCATGAATTTAACCCAGCAGAGTCTAGGTTGGTAGAAAAAAGGCCAGCACAGTCCAGGTTGGTAAAAAGGAGTTGTTTTTTTAAATAACAATTGAAGAAATTTCTTTCTTTGTCCTAGAAAAAAACACCCATATGTGAGCTATTTGAAACTGTTGACCTTCTGAGAAAACTCACATATTTATGGATTGATTAAGAAAGGCTGAGAAATCCTGTACATTTTACTGAACCTGAACCAAGAGAATTGAGAACAAAATAAAATGATGTATTCAATGTGTATCATATAATAGCTTGTTGTTTCCTTTCAAACTATAGTAAATAACTGGGGATATGATCCTGAGTTAGGATACCAAACATAGATAGTAAAAGCTTAAAAATTTATTCCATTGCCACTTTCCTTAAATAATTCTTCTCCCAGGTAATATCTGCAAAAGATCTACTGCAAATCCAGAACAGAATAGAATTGTAGATTTGCCTTCCATCCTTCTTCTCTTATATGATTTTGTTTTTTGCTTTGGACACAAGAAGAAAAGCTATGTTTCCTAATAACTTGAGCTACTCTGTAAGTATTCAGATCTATTACAGCATATCATGCCAATTCTGCAATGCTTAGGACTTTCTGACAATGAAATGTCTTTTCATAAATGAATTTATATTTTACCTTTCTTTTTGGTCAGTCACCAATAGAAGTACAAAGTATAGAATAAAATTCTTATAATTAAAATAAAAGTTAAAGCAATTAAAAATAATGAAATAGATGATATTTTACTAGCCGTATAAATACTGGGAGATGGGAGACAAATGTATCAGCTTAGAAGCCTGGAAGACATAGAGGAGAACACTTTTTCCATATTTCCAAAAATCAAGATTCTGGAAATGGGGCATCTTCCGAACAAATTCTTCTATTAATGGAAGTAGATTAATGGGGATAGTTCATAACTGGAGAGTTATCCTACATATAATATGTGCTTTAGCCCTTCAGACCTTTAAAGGTAATAACAAATATATTAAATTGTGCTCTGCAGGCAACTGGAAGCTGCTGCAGCTTTCAGATTACTGTATACATTATATGATTCCTACACAGTGAATGGTCAGCTGTCTCTCATCTGCATGTTCAGCCAGTTGCAAATTTGGGATACTTATTAGAGTAGTACAGGTAGTACTTGAGTTATGACAACAATTGAGCCAAAATTTATGTCGCTAAATTAAACATTTGTTGTGAGCAAGCTCCATTTTACTACCTTTCTTTCCACAGTTGTTAAGTGAATCATTGCAGTTGTTAAATTACTAACACAGTTACTAGCTTCCCCATTGGCTTTGTTTGTCAGAAAGATGCAAAAAGGGATCACATAGTCCTGGCAGACTGCAGCTGTCACAAGTATGAACCAGTTGCCAAGCATCTGAATTTTGATCAAATGACCATGAGGATGCTGCCCTGGTCATAAGTGTGAAAAACTGTCATAAATCCTTTTTCAGTGCCATTGTAACTTCAAAAAGTCACTAAATGAACTGTTGTAAGTCGAGGACTATCTGTATTTCAGAAAAAACTTTGCAACAATCAAAATAGGTTGTAACCAAAATGTGGATAAGTGTACTAAGCTCAATCTGCACAGAAAAGCTGCAATTGTCATTCTAAATACAGTTCTGCAAATGTAATCCTTGTCACAGCCACCACTTGCAAATACAGTGACATCTGGAACATTCCTAAACTACAAAATTACTCTGAGGGAGGGCAGCACCATCTCAAATAAGTTTATCTCTATCCTGAAGACAAACCCTTTCCTTATTAATACCACCTCCATTTTCTCTGGATTTGATTTTTCTCATGCAACATGTTTAGATTAGATAACTTTCAGGGATTTTGGTTGCTTTCTCACAGTTTGAAAAAGATAATGGTAGGTTAACTGTCAGCAGCATATATAGTATATACAGAATACAGAATTGGAAGGGACTTTGGAGGTGTTCTAGTCCCACTTCCTGTTCAGGCAGGAAGCCCTATACCACTAATGGCGAACCTTTTCAGCACTGAGTGCCAATAAGGTTGTGTGGAAATGTTGCACATGCATGCTTATCGGGGTCGCAATCCCGAAAAGCAGAACTTTTGGGTTCTAGCATGCATGTGCACCCGAAACCCAGAAATCAAACTGGCATGGCTGTGCATGCCAGGTAACATGGTTTCAATGCCACCTTGGGCATGTGTGCCATAGGCTCGCCATCATGGCCCCATACCATTCCAGATTGGTTGTCCAATTTCTTCTAAAAAAAAAAACTTCCAGTGTTGGAGCATTCACAATTTCTGGAGGCAAGTTGTTGCACTGATTAATTGTTCTCAGGAAATTTCTCCTTAGTTCTATGTTGCTTCTCTCCTTGATTAGTTTCCATTCCTTGCTTCTTGTCCTGCCTTCAGGTACTATGAAGAATACGTTGACTCCCTCTTCTTTGTTGCAGTCCCTTAGATATTGGAACACTGATATCATGTCACCCCTAGTCCTTCTTTTCAATAAACTGGACATATCCAATTCCTGCAACCGTTCTTTATATGTTTTAGCCTCTAGTCTCCAGTTTCCAAAACACCTTTGTTGCTCTTGTCTTTGATCTTTCTAGAGCCTCCACATCTTTTTTACATTGTAGTGACCAAAACTGGATTCAGTATTCCAACTGTTGCCTTACCATGGCATTATAAAGTGGTATAAGGAATCTCACTCCAAAATTCTGGATATTAAACATCATAAGCAGCAAGACATAGCTCTGCTGGATTCTGTAGTTCAAAAAATAAAATAGATAATTCTCTAAATGAAAGGAAATAAATTGCAAAATAATTCCTCAAAGCCCAGTTCTTGCAGATGGACAAATGAATGCCATATTTAATACCATTGAAAGCTGCTGAGAGATCTAAGAAAAATACAGGGGACCATAATCAAGTTTTAGGTGTAACTGTCAACTTCCACAATTTGGTCAGTTAGAAAAGAAAGAGACGTATTCTTAGTCAAAAGTATATTTTACTAAAGCCAAGTGGTTATAGAAGAAGCAAAACTGGATCTGAAATTTTCATGCCCAAAGCATATGGTTAACATTCCCTTGGTCCCATCCAATTACGTGCTAACAAATTCTTTGGGTAACAGTCCTGTCTTAATGGGCTGGAATCTGGATGGTTCTACATTCCGTTGTGTGACCTTGGACCCTTGTGTGACCTCTGTGGTTTTTATGGGATGGCACAATATCTACATTCCTCATTCCAACCATACCCTTCTTCCACCCACTGCTAATTCTCAGTACTCTAAATAAAGCCACAAGTTGCAGCTCAATTTATGAGGCCACAAGTTCTAAGAATGGAAATTTTAAAAATGTCATATAGATACAAAGATCTTCCAAGATCTTTGTATCTATATGACAAGATCTTTTCCTTTTAAATTCCTTTCTTAAGTATGAAGAAATACATCATGCACTCAAGAAGGAGCCATTAAATTTTTAGCTATTGGGACAATTCCAACAGAGCTGATTTTATCAGCTATGAAAGGCAAATCTTGAGCAAATGGTGGCCTCTTTATTACGCCTCCAATATCAGATCTCAAACTGAAGTGAATGAGATCAATTTTATCTGCAATAAATGATGATAACTGGATATGGAAATGAGTGGTTTCCTCCTCCAATAACTTGATGCAGGAGATGTTGCATAGACAGTCATAATTAGTCTATTCTATGCAGGTTCGCTATTTATTTATTTATTTATTTATTTATTTATTTTTGTTTATTAAATTTATTTGCCACCTATCTAATAGATAACCAATTAGAAAGAACACAATAATACAACAGCATAATTGCCACAAAAGAAAAATGGATGGGTAGAGAGCAGAGAACGAGGGGGAGCCCACCATCAACCTACCTCCAATATGGAATTCCCTCATTTGGTCTCTATACCAACTAGCAGAGCCAGGTCTTTAGGCTTCTGCTGAGGAATAAGAGGGCAGGGGCAGATCTTAGGAGATGATGTTCCAAAGGGCAGATGCTGTAGTGGAGAAGGCTTTTTCTCTGGACAGAATTCCTCAGACAGAATTCTTTGACTGACAGGATCCAAAGTAGGTCCTTCCTGCTGGAAGGAGTAAGAAGGGCTTTTTCTAGTGGGATGATGTGGTTCATCAGGTAGCCTGTATCTAAATATGGAGAAATGAATCCATTTGCTGCATTTCCTGTTTCAGAGTAGGAATGTGATGGGACCTATACAAATGAATAATAGTCTATTGCCACATGTTTTTCCTACATGCTTCAAGTGTTTACTTATCCAATTCATATCAAATGAGCCTTACTACGAGGAATACTTAAGCATTACAATATGAATCACTTGGGCCCTCTCACAATTCCGCAGATTGGCCTTGACTTTAAACAATATCACCAACAAAATCCCCAAATGTTTTTAGAAAACTATCCAAGTCTATCAAGCACAATTTTAATTGGCCCGTCACTCCTGTACAGCTTTATAGTAGCTGTCCCCCAACATACACATAGAAAATTGCTACAGAAAGATTCTTTGCTTTGATGCCGGCACCAGCTAGAGAGGATACCAAATTCAGTGCAAGACCTGCTACATATACATCTGATACCAGTTGGGAAATAGCCATACTTTTCATCATAAATATTAAATTATGAATCATTCTGACTCATCATGAACATTAAAATCTCCCAATTTTTTATAGTAACTTGGTAAAAATAATCCTGGTTAATTTAATACTTTTAAAAAAGTGATTCTAGTGCAGCAAAATTTTAATCTTTCTCTTCCCCAAGCTTCCTCTTTTTGCAGTAACTATCAAAAAAGCCCAGAAGCTCAGTCACACCTGCTTGAATTACATCAAGTGCATACAGTACACGCCTGTGTTCACAGAATGTCACCATTAAAAAGGGCAGGGCTCATTTTTTTAAAAAAAATCGATGTGGTCATCACAATGGTGATATTGAACATCTGCCTATTTTTTTTAAAAGGAGAGACATCTCTGATTGGGTGGGATAACAGTGAAGAAGGATATTGGAGGATATTCTAGTCATAGAACCTGATTTTATTCCCTGTTATTTTCTTTGAAATTGCATGTGATTATTTGCCACAATTGCTTCGGCTTTAAAATAAGTTTTGCTCCCTGCTGGTTTTTCTTTTCTTTTTTTAAAAGAACAGAATATTTAGATATTGCCCTGGAAATAAAATTAGACACAGGTCAAGAAGTTCTGCCTATGCGAATACAAGTTATTTAAGAAGACATCTTCTGAAATATTTGATTTAAAGACATACAGTATGGCTACTTCAAATATAAGGAAGTGCTGGAAAATAGGGCAAATAAAATTGATACATTTTAAATATAATCTCCAGACAGATTTTTAAAAAAATATAAGATATAAATATAAAATCAGGCTTGTTTTCTTTATTAATTATAGGATGCTTCATCAGTGCTACATTCTCTTTTGAACCAGCCTGGATCATTTACAAAGAGTATAAAAAGCATATTTTAGATGATTTTTAGCAGAAAAGTGATAATGTACCTGCTACATGCTTGGCTGAAATACTTCTCACAATTAATTGTATTAAAAAGAAATGCATCTCAACAATTGTCTGGCTTATTGCCCATCACCAGAGCCCATAGAGCACAAATTCAAAAGCTTTCTATCAAGTACTTTCATGTTATCATATTAACTATACATATGATGCTTTTCTCTTTCTTCTTCCATTGCTCTTTAATTTTATCTTTAAAAAAAATAGTAATAAAAAATCTTCCTACCAACAAATACAAAATGGAGATAAATACAATACTTTGAAAAGCATGCATCCAGACGAGGCTTTCATAAAACCTACCAGGCCTTTAGTCCATCATATATTTGCATCTGCATCCCAGCCTACTTTCTAATCACTACTTTTTGTTCCAATTGCAAACTGAGGGGGTGGAAGCAATGAGATTCTCTGCTAAGCGCCAGTAAAACAAGTGTGTTTTCTACAGCTGGCGAGCACTGCACACACGTTAACGGTGCCTTATGGCAGTGTTCAATCAAATGAGTCCATAAACTAAAAATAATCACCCTAATACTAATACCTCTTATTCTTCATTGTTGCCGGTCGCTATGGTGCAGCATTTACTGTGAAAAATTAACCGCCATTATTACCCTCTGTATGACTCTCTTTCTTTGCCTCTTATGCTCCCCCCCCCAGTATGATCTAATTGTAGAATCCACACCTGTTCTACCGTTCTATAGAAGCCTCTTTCGATGAACACTGACTTTTAAACATACACACAAACACGCATCCCTACACACACACATCACTATTCTCTAAGGCCTTCAGCCAAGAGGAAAAATCAGATATAGAATAAGGCTGACCAGAAAATAATATTGTGCAGTGTTCAGGAAAAAAAAAGAAAGAAAGAAAGCCTGTGTTTTGTGGTCATTGGAAGATTGCTGATGGGTGCATAAATAAAGCATGCTGGAACATCTGTTCTTTGTTGTGCATTCAGCTTTTTAATGTCTTCAAAGAGCAGCTCTGACGCATCACTGAATACCACTCCCCATTCTAGCAACATTTTACCAGAAAATAATAAACCTTCCTGGTGGGGTGCAAAGAGCCAAGGCATTCGGGCAATGCCATTAATTTGGAAATATTTCTTCTTTCTGGGATTTTAAATTCTCTTTCCCTTGAACTCAGTTCAAGTTTGGAAAGCAGGCTGGCATCCCTTTCTGTCTGTGCAATAAATCATCCTGAATATTCTCTTCCAACCTTTTTTTAAAAATTATTATTATTATTATTTTTGTTAGTTTAAAAAAATTATGTTAAAGTTTGCGGAGATTTTCCCTTGTATCTCCTTTGGTCAAATTCAATCAAGAGACATCATTTCTGTCATTTTCCCCCTTTCTTTAATGCCATAGTATTTATTTCTACCGATAAAATTCAGAGGCAGCATAGACCACCTGACAGTTTAACAATATTGGCTGGTGATACCGATACAGTGTATGAGGCAGGGAGAAATTAAAAACCACAGAGCCCAAGACTGAGGGAAAGCAGCTTGAATTCTAGAATAAAAATTTAGCAGTATGCATTTCTCTCACCACAGGCAGTGAGGCTACTGAAAACGTCAGATGCATCCCTGGAGCTGTCAATGATGTGAAAGGATGAGAGGGCCACAAATCTTTGTAATGCCAGTGTGATTTGATATAATTGCCATGGAAGGTATAGCAACATAAAATGGCAGCTGAGAAATAGCTGTTCAGGGATCTGCATTATACAGAAAGGCATTTGCCCTGCTCTCCAGTATCAGAAAGGGAAAATTACTTAGTGACTTTTTCTTCAGCTTCCCTTTTGTTCCACATGTCGATTTAAAGATTGTGAAATACAGTTAGGTTCCAGAATGCCACATCACCAGCAATTATTTGAAGTTTTGTAGAAAGATTATATATTATTTTTCAGACGGCATGGGATAGGGAGCTTGTCTCAATCCAGAACTGTCCAAGGTGTTTGCTGAATTCCTTGCAGAATTCCCAGCCAACATGGCAATCGGAAGGCACATCAGGCTTAAAGGGGCTGATCTGTCTTATTAACAATTTCAAGGGCTAAGCTAGTTGATTAATCTTTTTTATTAAACTCTCTGTGTGTGTAAATAAATCTGAATATCCCTTTGTAAATATCTGCAGAGCTGAAAGGCAGTTTTATAAACCAGACTAATCACAAATGCATATCTTTTGTTTGGTGGATGTAGAACTATGAGAAATAGCCATTGACTTTGAAAGGACAATTTTCCCTGCCTGGATGTGTAGTTTCCATAAGCTGCTTTCAGGTTTTTGGACATGTTTCACCACCCCCTCCTTAGGGCCATCAAGACATTCAAATGATCTATGCATAACAGTGGACAATATGCTAACAACTGTCAACCTTAGTTGTTACATCCTAATGTGTTACATTTCTCAAGAATTAATCACCATATTGGATTAAAAACAGTTAAATAGCTTCATGAAAAGTGACAGAATGCATACTTTGCCTGAAAAAGATCCAAGGATACTTCAGATAAATAGCAAAAGCTTGTTAAGTAAAAGATTTATATCTTTCTCCTGGAGTGAAATTGCTTCTAATCAGAATGGACAATAGTACATTAAATGAATAAAGAGAGTCACCTACTAGACTTCGTAGGTTTTGCCATAACTTTCTTTTACTACCCCACATATCCTGTTAAAAAATAATAAAACTGTAGTAAAAGAAGATATATAATATAATTCCAGGACGTTTCAAAACCACTAGACTATTCATTGTTGATTTACAGGATAATCAACACTAGATTTGATATGGAAAAAGGAAACTACATAACAATGTATAATAATAAAAATATTTAAATATGACCATTTTTTAAAAAAAAATGTTTTTTTCTTTTGCACATACAAATGGTATTATCAATATTCCAATGTTTTATAATGCTTATTTTGGCTACATTTAATAAATAAACTATCCATAAATCTTAGTAAGAATGATTTTAATTTATTCGATAAGAAAATATACATCTGTGACATGCACTGACCAATGTAATCAAGTTGATAAATTTCAGACTAAAGTACAATAATAAGACAGGCTAAAATCATATGAATTAATGGCCCAAGTCTGAGAGGTCCAAGGATATTTTTGTTGTTTTGTTCAATCAAATTTTAAGATTAGAAATATGTTGCATGAGATTTAAAACAATCCACCATTTTAAAAGAACAGGCCATTCAAGTTATTATTTCAAAGATCACATATATAATTCATCTCAAGCTATCTACATATTTCAATTTCTGATAATGATGAATTGCTACTTTAAAAATATTCCATGAAAAGAGCCAATATTTTGACAAATTAGGAATTTCAGAATCTGAAGTTTCATCAGGACAGTTTAATTCTGATGCACTTTTTATATGGCAACAGTTACAAACATTTTTCCCCCCGCAGGCTGTCTTTGTATCAGATAAGTATGAGAAGGAATAATTTCCAAAACTACACATATGTTTCAATTTCAGTTATGTAGACCACATTTGCAATATTCAGTTTTAGAAAGTTGTTCCAATCAATTTAATAATGACTGAAGTAGAACACTGGTTTTGATGCGATTTATCATCAATAGGTCAGAGTATTGGATCAGGACTGATGGATATTCAAAAGTTCAGATTCCCATATAATACAAGGCAACTAAGTAGGTGACTTTTTACTGGTTTTTCAAGCTAACTTATCTCATAAATATGACACCAATTTGGGAACAGAAAAAATAAAATAAAAGCATATATATTATGTTGAACTATTTGGAGAAAAGTTGCCTTGGATATGTAATGATACTTATAATGAGCTGAAACATTGACTTTGGTCAATGTGCTGAGGTCCTTATAGATGCTCCAATGGTTTCATGTCTCGTAAATAGGATCATGAATGAAAAGTTTCAACAAGCCTAAAAAATGATTTTTCATACCAAATCATTCCAGTTGATATTTGTTATAACTGAAATATTATGAATATATAGTGCAAATGGTGTGAGTGTTCAGTACTTTAATTTTCAAGGACACAGATAAATCTTTATAAATAAAGATAAGTAAAAGTGGATTTGGAGGTTGTCATGAAAATGCCAATTGAAGTTATTACAGGTATCTAAATAACCTGGAAAAATGAATCCAGCTTAGTATTCTCTTAGTATTATCTCCCCAAGTTTTCAATCAGAAACTTTTGCATTTTGTCTCACTATATATCTTCATTTTCCCAGTATTAGAAAATGTGAGATGAAAAAATAGTTAAAAATATACTAGATTGTGCAGCAATGGATAGGTTTACACTGAAAATTAAACAGAAAGAGGATGTAGAATATTATCAAACATGGAATTTATTTTACCAATGGTTGGAAAAATGGTGTGTAGATTAATTTGTAATTTATATTGTTAAGCAAATTAAATACCCAGACAACATGATGTCTATAAAGCACTAAGAAATGTATTTAATAGAACATCAATTTTATTTTATTATTTTAACATTTTGGATTTAAAGGATGCTGATGTAATCATCTATTTATCCTCAAAGTTTATTCCATAACCCTTTGGGCTACAATTATATGCATTTATCTAAGAACAAATATCATTATACTAGACATGAACAAATCAGCCAGTTTTAGTTCCTTGCTGTTTCTTATTTTCTGGTCTCAGATTTGGTCTTGATGAAAAATCTATGCTAGTCTGGTCTATTTGCCTAAACTAAACTTCACTGACATTAGCAGTATCACTGACAAAATCAAATACATGGATTTTGGATTTGTCTGATGTGGACACTGTATCCACTGGACACAGCTTCAGCACAATACTTTCTGCTTCATTTAATGCTGTTTGAATGGGAATATTGTTGTTAAGTCCTGTTGAAATGAAAAGAGGTTGTACTGTACAGCTTGGATGATTGTGTCCATGGTTCTCTTTCCAAGTTTGGACAATATATAAAAAGAGCATATTAAAGAAAAGAGCAGGATGGGGGTGAGAATATTATACACAATATTATACACACAAATCTAACACACAGTAAAGACGACTTTATATTCTAAACTAGCTTCTATTGTAAATTGTTCTACAGCTGGCAATTGTATCTATTTTCAACTGAATTTCAACATACTCATCTACTTTCATTGTGCTGACATGACTGAAAATCCAGTTAGATACATTTGTAATCCTTAATTTTTCCTTTAAATGTTAAAGACTCTAGGAACAGATTCAATGGCATTCTGAAACTGGGGAAATGATGAAGTAAATAGACTTTTGAAATAAATTGAAGACTGTGAGTCCCTAGAAAGATGTCCACAGAATGGGAGAGATTTATAGTTCAGCAGAGAACTAGTTAGAATAAGATGATATTCCAGCACCAAATTTCTAAGATGTACTATCTGTCTTTTGTTTTACACAAATAGTTTGCAGACCAGCATGAATGAATGGTAAAAATAACACAGAATACATTACTTAGTAGCTAGGATCTTAAGTTACAAATCTCTCTTTTTTCTCTATTAAATATTTATGCTTCAAAATGGAGACTATTAAGGAAGCAATTTTTCATAGGAAAAATAATCCCATACATTTCAGCATCATAATCTCAATTAGTATTTCACTCCTAGACTCCTGTTTGTTGATGAGGGATCTCTGATTCAGAAACAGGTATTTTTTTACATTAGCATTTGAAAAAGGATTACCCAAATTTTCCTTTTGCTCCATACCATCATTATCACAAGGAGAAAATATAGTGTAGGTTGACAAAGAATATCTATAGTACTGGATTTTCACTCTCCTCTTTTTCCAGGATCCGTGAAGATTTCTGGCAAATGGGATTTCATTTTTTTTCTTTCCTAATGGGCTCACGGTGACAAGTGTTTACTAATTTTATATTCATTTGCATAGTGAGGACATCTTTTTATTTGTTTCTGTGTGTGTGTGTGTGTTCATACACACACACACACACACACTTCAGTTTGTGAATTCAGTTTTTATAATACCTTCCTGTAGGATCCTCCCATTATACTCTACTCAATTATCACAGAGCAAATGGTCTGCAGTCCAAATTTTCCTTAGTTATGTTTATGGAAAACATAACCAAGGAAATTATTACTTAATAATCAATCAGTTTAAATGAACCTTGGGAAATAAAATATTATTAGATAATAAAAGTGCCCTTTAAGTCTTCATGGGGAAACTGTTGTTAGAAAAAAATACTCTTGGGATGACATGTTATTAGAAACTTAATACTAATTTACCTTGCATTAAAGACTAATTTTGAGTATAGATAACTTACTTAAAAGTTACCAGATTCTTGCTTCAATCACAATAAGTCTACCCCTAAACTAGCAAAACACATTGTTTTTAATTTTTCCTCATGCCCATCCATAAGAATTAGAAAACATATTGGTCACTTAGTGGTGCACAGCTGCATAGTGCAATGAATTTATTTTTGGGAATGAAGAAACAAATGTTATTTGTATGCTAATCAAAAGCCAAGAGAAATCTGACAGTCAATTATGATCAGGAAGCATCATGCTCAATATTAAACTTTGTATATGTTTTAAAGAACATTACATATATTTAACTTCATTGTGATGTTCACATTTTATGATAGGGTGTTTGCATCTTATGATAACATGTTGAATAAATTTAGATGGGATATATAAATTTAAAATCCATGAATTCAGGGTCATCAATCTGGAGTGGAATTTCAGCTGAAGATGGGAAACTCCTTGAAAAGTTCATTCTGAATTGGCAAAATTTGGCTAATTTGCTCAATAGCAAGTGTCCATGTCTTCTGTACAATTGATTCAAACAGGAGAACTTAACAGTTATTTAAAACCTGTTTCAATAAGATGGATCAGCTAGACTTGCCAAGGTTCTGTGACAAGATAAAACTAATAATAATGACTTAAATGTCTCTCTTGAAATATGGTGCTTCTGTGATGTAAATCTGAAAGCTACATTTCTGAATTCCATAAGAAGATATCACTACTTTGTTGAAATTGACAATATATTTATTTTCCAATGACACATTGATTATGTTTTAGGCCTAAATGGTTCTTCCGATGGCAGACAGCTTTTCTTTGACATTGTTTATTTAAAATTATAAAGGAAAGTTATTGATTGGGGAGGCTTATACATGATTTTAGAATGCCTGAAAACCAAATTACAATAAATGTAAATAGTGGAAAATGTTAATCTTGCATGAGTAGAAAAGTACCGTTGGAACATTTTGGGAGAATACATTAAATGGAAGAACCACAAGAATGTGGCTGAATCCCCCTAGTTTTTTTTACTTTTCACTTTCTTGTGGAATGTCCACAGCTTAGGTATTAATTCTCAGATGGAATTAAATAAAAAACATATTGTTTATTTTTGATCTTATGTTACTTAACAGAACAAGTAGAGTTTGAAATGGACTGTCAAAGATCAATACTTTAAGTGATCTGTACATGTAAAGTTTATTCCTTGTTGCTTTCACATTAATTCCCTTGATAGCTTGACCTATATTTTTTTTTATCTCTTGGACTATTTCTTAAAAGAATGAGTTTTCATTTTGAATTAAACAAAATGATTACATTGTTCTCAGCAATTTTAGATTGCATATTATTATTATTATTATTATTATTATTATTATTATTATTATTATTATTATTATTATTCCAGTTGTGTTCATTTATATACCAATTCATAGAGTTGAACAAACTTCTAGATTAGGAATGAAGCATGTTGGCATTCTATTTTTGAACCTATGCTTACCAGCTTTGCCAGCATGATCAATAGTGGTGAGTGATGGGAACTGCTATCAAATAATATGTGAAGGATCATATGTTCCCCATCCATGCATAAATGTCTGGTAGGGTGTGTGTGCACATTCAGAGTAATAGACTAGATAGACAATTAATCTAACCTGAAATAAGGAAGCTTCCAGTGTTCGCATATTCAACTAATTAATGCTTGTAAAATGCTTTAACATCTGCAGAAGGGTGGTGCTTATATAAAGGTCAAAGCTTAACCATTCTAATTAAGAAAATGGCTCTCTTTCCTGTCATCTCAAAGCAACAAAGTTTATGGGCAAAGAAATTTGCTTATTGAATTTATGCAGAATCCCATGAGTGTTGAATCAATGGGCTATTTCCAATGTATGCTTGTTATCAAGGTGACCCTTGTATATGAATGACTTGGATGTCTTCCTATGCATATTTACTAAGGCATTGCTTAATTTACCCTGTAAGTATTTTTATATGGGAAAGTGACAAATATGTTTTGTTGATATATCTGACAGTGCAAAATTCATGGCAACGAATATTAACAGAGTTTACATGTTAGAAAACTAATGTAGTGTAATGGCTGATATACAGTATGTTGTTTCCCACTACTTCAATTTTGCCCGTTGATCTAATGCAGGGCTGTCAAACTTGCAGCATCACAGCAGCGTCATGTTACATATCGGGATTTTCCCCCCTTTGCTAAACTGAGTGTGGGCATGGCCAGCATGTGACACATCCGACCCGTGGGCCACTATTTGACAGCCCTGATCTAATGAGTAGGTATTGATGAATAACCATGGACCATTTCATCCATTGCTTGCTTAATATACTATTCAAATAATAGATTCTGGCTTGTTCAAATATGCACAGTCAGAATTATAGGCAGCAACATCTAACTTTCTTTTATCCATTATTAAAACTTTTAACTTGCAACACAGTGATAATGTGTTTTGTGTCCTCTTTTGAAACTCAATTGACCAACTTCATGTATTTTTCTGTCTCAACAATAACTATTGCATGATCATTTCATTTAGCTCTTCTCCATCTTATAGTGTAGGATGGGGCCAGAGTCAGGGGGAGGAGTTAAAAGAAGTTTAGAGTTGTCACACAACCACAAGCGAACTAAATACAACTCCCTCCCCCTTTGAATGCTGTTGACCCCTATCTAGTTCTAACCAGGAACTGATTGTTAGTAAAGAAAATTCATTTTAGCAATGTATCGGTTAATTTTTATCTTCACATTGGGTTCTTCATGCCTGACCGATAGGTTTTGAGAATTGCTCTTAGTTGATATGATATCTACATTTTCTTTAAAACTTCATAAATACAAAATAAAATTATACTCAGTAAAGAAAACCTGAAATAAAAAGAAATCAGTTACTTTTCAAAGTTCCCTCACCCTATACATATTCCAGTGAAATCAGAAGTTACTTCAGAATCAGTGGTGGGTTGCAGGCAGTATGCCCTGGTATGGGCGTACTGGAGCCTGCCCAGAGCACCAGATACCATTCCAATACGGTGCTCCAGAGGGCCCATGTGCCCGCCCGAGCTCCTTACCAGTCTTTTAAGTCTTCGACGCTTCTGCACATGGCCCGTACAGTGCCTGCCAGATGCTCCGCTGACCAGCTGGAGCATAGTGGAGGTTCACGGAGGTACTAAGACACATGCACGTGCTGCATGCATCCATGTGGCCACTGCTGGGCCTGTTCCAACCGTACCGGTTGGAATGGGATCCGGAACCCACAACTGTTCAGAATTCATTACTCATTGTATCAAATTCTTAATACGTGATCACATAGAACCTCAGTTAGCCCTTTAGTCTCATCAGCTGTTGTTATAGAAAAGCTAAAACAACAACAACAAAAAGATGTTAATTGCAAAACTTCATGATCAGTCTTTTCTTAAAAGAACAACAACAAAAGAATATAGTTACTACTGAATTCAACTTTACACTATCAAGTAGAAAGAAACATTTAAACTTTTTCTTTCCTGAAAGAAAACTTGGATCAGAAGAGTAGGAAGCAGAAAATATGATCTTGAACTTTGTTTTTCAGATGAAATCTATGCAGTTCTATTTTTATTGGTTTGGCAGATGCTTCCAAACTATACTATTAGCACTATGTCTTTGGGCTTAGAGATGGAATATAAATTCAGATTGTTGTGCTCTAACTGTTTTTCTTTCACTTCAAACTTCAGCTGAAAAAAGTAATATTGATAAATATTGCATTATTGTAATTTATTAATTATAAAGAATATTACATTTCCCAAAAAACCAAGCCATGAAACAACTTTTAGCAGTATAGCAATGCAGCTGTTACAAACTTCTATATGACCCAGCAGGTGCTATAGGGCAGACACGGGTATTGTGTTAAACTCTAAATTCTGGTTTAATGCTAAGTTTGAACCAAATGAGAAAGAAGAGGACAGACAGAAAACAAAATCAGAACCACATCCAGGCAAGTATCAAAATGTAAAATAACTATTCAATTAAACATCCCCTAAAGGTACAGAATTACAATTTTACATTTTAAAAGAGGCAGCATGGTGTCAATGTGCAACAATGTGCTCATTTTTTTGTTTTTTTCTGATTTACACTTATTTTGTCTGTAGCATCTAAAGTTCCTATTGTTTTTAATTAAAATGTTAAAAAAATAGGAACTTATATGCTACAAACAAAATGCCAGCCCTCAGTTTAGCATCATCTTTATTTCCAAGTTTGCCTTTGGGCTTCAAGTAGGCCCCACATATTTTTTTTAGAACATAAAAATGGAAGATGGCTGCAGACCAAAAATTTGTGTCTATTTGTACAAAACAAAAAGAAAGAAAGCTGTATTTACAGGAATTCTAGGTGGACATACCATATTTCCTTATAGATGGCAAAGAGTTTGTCTGTGGTCAAAAGTTTACATGTTCCATGATTTTCTGATGATTGCTTAACAACTTGATGTGTGGTATTTGCTATTTTACTCTAAGGACCTTTCTTCACCATGATGGTCATCTTTTTGGAATTCTTCAACTTCTTTATAACAACAACCCTATTAAGCTGCATAATATTCCTTTGATATGCCCTTATTTGATTATGGAGAAATCTGTATTTCCTCTGATGGAACCAGAGGTGAGTTGCTCCTGGTTTGGCCTGGTAGTGGTTGACTCCGCCCACACACCCAGACATAAGTGCAAGTGCACGTGGGAGCACTCGCTAAGCGGCAGTAAAAAAATTGGCAACCCACCACTGGATGGAACTCAGGTGAATCCAAGTAAAATACACATAGAAACACGCACACTCTCTCTCTCACACACACACTCACTCATACCAGAGGTATTGACAAATTATTTGACTTTGTAAATATTTTACCTTCAATATATTCATAACTTTGCAACTAGGCCATATCATCACCTTAGTTTACCAAGAATATACTTTTTTCAGTAGGCTTCCAAAATTCAGAAAATCTTTATTCAAATACAGCTACTATTTCTTTCTCAGCTCATCCACTGTAACTGAAATATTCATATTTCATTTGGTTTATTGGATGATGTCTCTGATTTTCTTGGGAATTTTCCTCTTCAGCCCATTTCAGGGTTTCCAGATGATATCTTCCCCTCAACAAGTTACTACTGGCCAAATCAAACTATAAGGTGTTTTTTAGAAGACACTTTTGGTCATCAAATAGCTCTTGGACCTGATGCCATTTTCTGGAAGGGGCTTGTTACCCTGTAGAAGTGAGACATATTACAAGAACCAAAATGATTTACATATTTCTGTCAATATTAGATAGACATATTTCCTCCTCGTTTTGATTTTCTGATCTTCATTTCCAAGCAGGCTGATGCTTTAAACTAAAATATTCTGAGTTTATTTATTTATTTTATTTAGTTAGTTTGTGAAACATGTATGAGATAACTGGTATAAGTATAAACATGGACATGAACACAGGAAGAGGATATGAATGAATGGGGACAATAGGAATGGGACAGTAGACATGCTGTTGCGCTTGTGTACGCCCCCTATAGATCTCTTAGGAAAAAGATAAGGTCCATGCTAGACAGTTTAAGGTAAAAGTTACTGGATTTTGAGTATGTAACAACAGAGTTGGGTAGTGCATTCCAGGCATTGACCACTCTGTTGCTGCTCATATTTTCTGAAGTCGAGTTTGGAGTGGTTTACCTTGAGTTTGCATCTATTGTTCACCCGTGTATTATTGCGTTTGAAGCTGAAGTAGTCATTGACAAGCAGGATGTTCTGGCAGACAATTTTGTGTACTATGCTTATGTCAGACCTTAGTGGGAATAGTTCTAGGTTGTCCAAGCCCAAAATGTCAAGCCTGGTGGCATCAGGTATTCTATTGTGAGCAGAGAAGTGGAGGACTCTCCTCACAAAATATCTCTGGACCCACTCAATTGTATTAATGTCCAATATGCAGAGTGGATACCTCTGCAACAACTCTTCTCAGTCGGTAATTTTCAAAGAAGTAAACATCCTCCTTAACAGATTGAACCTACAGCACATAATGTGCTGGCTAAGATAAATGGCCTTCAGGCCACTTTTTTTTCTTTGTCCACTTCCTTGGCAAATAGGGAATATTATATCACAACAGCTGATTGTGATTTTCTTCCTTCCTTGAAGAATTTTTTTTTTTGCAATTTTGCCATAACCACTAGTTTGAATGCACCAGTTTGCCATTCTGAGATATTCAAAATTATCTTCTTCTCTGTAACTTTTGGTGACAAAGCATTTGGTTAAGAATCACACCATATCATACCAGATGTAGTTAGCCACCTTTCTGAGAGGGACCTTGGAGGTCTTCTAATCCAACCTCCTGCTTAGGCAAGAAATCTTGTATCATTTCACACAAATGGTTATCCAATAATTTCTTAAAAACTTCCAGTGTTGGAGCATTTATAACTTCTGGAAGCAAGTCGTTCCACTGATTAATTGTTCTAACTGTCAGAAAAATCCTCCTTAGTTCTAGATTGCTTCTCTCCTTGATTAGTTTCCACCCATTGTTTCTTGTCCTACCCTCAGGTATAAATGTATAAATTACTTACTTCATATCAAGGCCTTTAATGATATTTTGGTGGTTATTGCTGACTTATCTAGGATGGTCAAATTTCTATTGGTCTTGGCTTTTACCCAGAAATAAATTTACCCTTTTATTCGAGCATCTTTATTTATTCATTTGGAATCACAGTTTCCCCAGCCATTTGATTTCTGAAAGAGGACCATGGTTCAACCTTCTTATAGGTCCTATCTCAGCTCTCTTTACCTGTCTCTTTTTCTCCAAATGTCTCTTCACCATCACCAGTCCCAGATGTTTCCCAATTATCAAGAGTTTCAAGAAGCTCAGCTCTACCTCAAGGAACTAATAGATCATACTATGTCCACCACCACCATCAGGAATCCTCCTCCCCATTAATGTTGGAAATTATGTTGGGGTTACTATCAAATTGCTTCTCTTTTACCCTCTGGTTTTTCAGCTGCATTTTCTGGTCATATTAAAGATACATTTAGTTTTCCAGCATTCTCTCCTGATTTGAGAATGCTGTCTCTGCCCCATGATACACTCCCATCTCAGTAAAGGGGGAGGGGAGTTTGAGATAGAACACATTTGAGACTCCAAGCACTTTAGTAGCAGCATGAATATTTGAATCACTGGAAGGACTATCTGCATATTGAACAATCCCTGGAGGCAGCAGATGGTCTGCATGAACATTGCCTTCTTCTCCATTTCTATTTGTAGTAACTTCACAAATTCATGTTCTTTTGACTGATTGCACAATAAAGCTTCTGCAGCTACCAGTGACACTGACTTTGGGAAGGAATATGACTTTGTGGAAGATGGATACGAAGAAAAAATACACATGAAAAAAATGTGATGAGACACTACTTCTCAATGCCTTGCAGTGTCTTAGAGTAGAATATATTACATTACTAGCAAGAGAAAAAGAATTCTGAAATTAGAGACATCTTGACCACTTTAGCTAGACAACAGTATCCAGATATGGCACTGGAGAAAGAAAAGGAAGTCCATCCCTCTGATCTCAGACAACAATGCTTTAATATTCAAGAAAATAAGCAAAATATACATTCTCATTTGGTAGAAATTCTGAATTTTTAATCAGAAAGAATGCTTCCTGTCTATCCAGATATATAGAGTAGTTTCTTAAGGAAGTAATGTTGAATGTATCATTAGGTCTAATCAATCTTTATTATAGTTATAACTAGCATATTAGAAATGGACAGTTTTTGAGTTCCAGGGCTAAAAATGGGGAATAACCATAAGACCTTTGGCAAGGCAGTTATCAATTCAAAGTGATTTCATCCTAGTATGTAATATAAAAGGTAAAAGTTCCCCTTGCACGTATGTGCTAGTCGTTCCTGACTCTAGGGGGTGATGCTCATCTTGGTTTCAAAGCTGAAGAGCCAGCGCTGTCTGAAGATGCCTCCATAGTCATGTGGTCAGCCTGACTAAATGTCAAAGGCACAAAGAACACTGTTACCTTCCCACTAAAGGTGGTTCCTCTTTTTTCTACTTGCATTTTTATGTGCTTTCAAACTGTCAGAAGCTGGGATAAGTAATGGGAGCTCACTCCGTTATGCAGTGCTAGGGATTCGAACTGCCGAACTACCAACCTTTCTGATTGACAAGCTCAGTGTCTTAGCTACTGAGTCACCATGTCCCTGTGTTTCATTATAAACTTTTATTTTAAAGATCCAAATAATGGATTGTGAATGTGACCAGTTATAAGTTTTTGCATTTTTGTTTAGTTCATTATAACAGGACAGATCAGTTACCACACAAACCATTGCTTTATTTGAGCTTTATTTTGGGAAGGAATTTGCGAAGGTTGAGATCTTCTATTGCTAGCCTGGAAAATAACTTATATTTCTTCCTGCTTTCTCCTTTTTCCCACTGTCTCTTTATAAACAGTTCAAAAATGGGGCCATATTTAACATAGCAGAAGGACAGAGTTCCCAAAACACTTTGTGAGAGTCCAGGCACTGAAGAAATTAAATGAACCAGAATAAAAATCTGTCTGCCCTTTTCACAGCTAGGACTGGTCATAAACATGCAATTATTTTGTGAAATTGTGATGAGACAAAATTAAATATAAACTTTACGCCCAGCTAGGAGCTCTTCCTGTTGCCTAAAAAATGCCTTCGGCAAAGCTAGTATAACTCAGGAAAATGCTAAACAATTGTTATAATAATCTAATCCTGTTGGTAGCTTACTTCCTTACAACATAAGGACATTATTGGTATCTCTTTTGATGATAACATTAAGACATGGGGTGTGGAGAGGCTCTATGTTTACATGTAAAGAGTAGCAATGTTTTATCTTCCCAAATAAATCAAGTAGGTGGCAAGGGAAATGCTTGGCATAGGGATTCATATTTATATTTATTTGTTAATCTCAACCTTTTCTATTGAGAAGATTTCTTTTCTTGTTAGAGACACGTGAAAATTATAATTCTGCCATTCAAACCCATGAATATCAGTTACAGGAAACATCCTTGGGATGCTGAGACTTGTAATGCCTAGGAGTTGCAATCACAGCACATCCAGACAGTGTTAGACTATTGGATATACCTTGTCTTATCATCTGTCATCTATTACATTTCCCTTCATGCATTCATATGGAGGTTTAAAAGGCAGCTGAGAGGCACTGCTTGAAGGTGAATAAACATTATTGGACTCTATTTTATTAGCATCCTGGATCACATGGAAAGGCATGTTTATATTCAAGACAATGTTGCTAGATATTTCTTTTAGTTTACAGCTATAGCTGTGAAAATCAGAGAAGCTAGAGGGCAAGGTTCATGTTGTGCCTTGCTCTCTGATCTCTACCTCATTTCAAGCTCTTCACATTTTCATTTGAATGGTTGAATGGTATTTAAGTTTTGATATCAAGCACATATTTGTAGTTTGACAAGCACAATCTTTTTCTAGTCAATCTGCATTCATATTTATTTTAATTTAATTTAATTCTGGAGCCAACTATTTACTGGAGATTGGCTATTTATTGGTTTGGCTAGCTTAATTTGCTTATTGAAGCTCTAGCTGTCCTTTGCTCCCATTTAAGAATTCTTAAAATTGATTACAAATTCCACATTGAATTTTCTAAGTGTCATTATCAGGCCATTGCATTCTCTCTTATTACAATGTATAGCTGAATGCATATTTCTTTTGTTAGAAGAATTTCAAGCCTGGCTTTCCTGCCCCTTTTGAAACATAGATATTTATAGGCTCCTCTTTAGAGCATTTATAATTATCCCAGCATGACTTGTCCATGTGCGCTTGTTGCATGGGCCTCATAAAATGTCCATCACATCAGTATTTTGTGTATAAACCCCTTTTATTTCTCCAGAGAATGTGGAATATACAAATGTGGCTCCAGGAGGAAATGTTCTAAAAGACATGATAAATATGGTCATAAAAGTCAAAATTTTCAAAACACTTCACTGGCTCCATGTTCAGAAGAAAATATTTACACAGAAAAACACATGTCAGCCTGTTTTACTGTTGTTATTGTAGATTAGATGTTACAGATGCAATCTGTCTACTTCCCACATAAACTACTGTCTCTAAGTGTCTTTAAGTATCACCTCCAACTATCAGGGCAAAAAAGAAGGAATGCAATTTCAGAAGATGTTAAATCATCAATTTACTCTAGGAAAGATTATTTCTAATGAGATTATTTGAGAATAATACTCAGTCAAAAATGATTGGAAGAGCAGCTGGTGTGAACCATCCATACTGGGAGTTGGGAGGGAGTCATTCTTTTTATATTGTTCACAGAAAAAAATTGTCAGAAAAACAACATCCTCAGTTGAATAAAATACATGACAAACTGAACTAGCTAATGATAATTATTGTGAGCTGATTGTTGTTGTTTTACTTATTTATAAGATTTTATAAGAAAAAAAGGACAACAAACTGGTCCCATTTTGTGCCCTGTGAATGGAAACTCTCTAATCATTCAAGCTCCAGGCAACAGACAATGAAGCTCTCTGCTAAGCCTTCAGTGGGAGATGGTGGCAATGTGCTTAGAAGAACAGGACCATTAGCATAGTCCCATCAAAGGAATTTGTAATATCACACTAGCACTATAAATATAAAGTTCACCACCAAAGCTAACCCTTGTTTTGGAAACAACTTGCCTTCACCCTTATTTGCCTTCATCCTTATTTGTTCAGGAATATCTCTGCACTCTGTTCAATACCATTTACGATACCTATTCATATCACTCTAACCTTGCAAACCATCTTCTTTTATCATTCTTTTTTTATATTCAGTCCAAATTTATTCATTCATTCTTAATCCTATCCATGTTTCTGTAAACTGTGCCAAGTCACATGAATTGAGCTGGGTGACTATATAAAATTTCAAAACAATGTATTTTACTATACATCCGTCTTACATACTCAATTACTATTATATTTTACATTTACATTTCTCATAATTTATCCAGTTCTCACTTCCATATAACCAAAACCTTAATGTTGACAAAATTAATGTTGACAAACATTAATTCTTGCAACAGATCACAATCTATTACTTTTCTATATGCATGTGCATTTTTAAAAATTTCCCATCCACATTTAGTAAAATATACAAATTAATCAATGTGGTCTATTTTTTTTTGGTTGTTATTGTATAACTTCTTTATGTTCCAGGTCAAATACAAATTACCTTGGTCTTAAATACATTTAAGTTCAGATTCATATTTTTTCTTATATTGTACTGTTATTTGCTGCAAATCATTTGGGTTTTTAGCCTACAATTTACAAAAGAATAGGCATGATCAACATTTTTCTAATCAGAAACAATTAATAATAATATCAGAAGCAATCAATAATATTCATCCATATATACATTTAATAGTCAGGTGGACATTACACATTATTACTGTTTTCTTTTCCCAGTATTGGACCATTGGCTAAGCATTCTATTTAATGTGAATAAACTTTACTTTTCACACATATTACTCTTACCACCTTGAAAATCAACCATCAACTTTGTATTTTTGTAAAATGTTCCCAATTCAAGTGTATTCACTTTATCACATGATTATTGTAAACCAGTAAACATATAAACCTACTCATAGATATTCATGATAAATTACCCTCAAAAGGATGGGAAGAATAAAAGAAATGCTAAAGAAAAATTTATTAGCAGGAAAAAAATGTCAAATTACTGTACCAAGTAATAGCTCAGAAAAGGAAAAACTGGAGAAGGAAGGTTGTTAATTTTGCTCCAAATCATTATAGCCATGTGTTCTTGTTTCTTCATTGCAGCTTTCCCAATCTGAAAAAAGAATAACTTTTCTCAATACAGTTCTAATAATTTTTATCAAAAATGTAATAATAAAAGATTGTTATTTGTTCAGCAGTTATGGTTCTTTATATGTTCAAAAGATTTGTGATGGTGTTCCAAGAAGTGATAGGATAGTAATAAAATTGCTCAATTGATGTAATATTATGCAGTGCAATCCTAACTGTGTGCAAGTCTATTATAATTATGACTCCCTTTCTTTGACACTTTAGAATCTTGCTTTGCCAGTCAGACAAAAAAATAATAACAATAATACATGCTGCATAACAATATGGCCCAAAGTGAAACCAGCTTAGCCATTGATCTACCCAGCAATAAACATTGTGTGATTCACAAATGCTAAACACTAACTTTAATTCTCTTGGCCCCAGAGAATCCAGAAGTAATATTGCTGCTTAAAGTACCTGTATGTTGGCTTAAGTGGTTTTTACATACTTTGAATCATGCAAAACTAAGTTGATACATCTCAGTCTAAGAGAAATAGTGCAGGAAAGCTGTTAAAAAGTCTTTAAGCTTGCCAGATTATTTTTTAACAATGGAGAGATATACTATAGCAACATTGTTTTGGTTTATTCCATGCATAGGTTATATCTTATTTTATCTTTATTGACTATTCCAAGAGATTTTCCTGCCTTTGTATGAGCTGTCAAACATTTGTGCTGAAAACCTTTTAAGTACATTGGACCACATTCCATTCAGTCTGATACAAGCATAGTCTCTCTCTCTCTCTCTCCCTCTCTCTCTCTCTCTCTCTCTCTGTGTGTGTGTGTGTGTGTGTGTGTGTGTGTGTTCTGTTCAGACTTGTAAAAAATCAGGAAAAATTTATTACATCTAACAAATTCCTGATCTCTTTACATGCCTAAATCAGAACAAATGCATAATGGATTACTTTATTCATTGAGTAATCAAACTACGCACACACACACACACACACACACACACACACACACACACATATCAAACACATTCCCATGCATTTACCAAATCTATACACCTGGAGACGCAACAAGAACACATCAGAAATGTTAAAACTAAATCTTAATTTGCCATTCTCAAATTTTCAATTTGCCCCTCTGAATAAAGTATGTGAGCCATCATTGACAACAATGTAACAGATGACACATTGGAGACACCAAATGGATCTTGTGGGATTGGTTTATTGAACACTGCACAGCGGTAAACTACACAAATAAAATGCATGTGCTCAGCCTTGTTGTGCAGAAACCACAAAGCTTTCTCAAATCTGAAAAAGAGTACCTTTTGTTGTTAGCTATCCCCATATCCCAGTTCTAACAGTATTATCAAATACTAACAGAGATATTTTTCTTGGTATGACTTGTATTCTTACCACATATATAGATTTAATTTTGGATGCTTTAATTCTCACAAGGAGAATTTTTCTGCATGAATAGTAACTTAGATAAATCAAAAAAATTAGTTTTTGCTAAAAGACCAAGCCAATACTCATGGAAATTAGAAGGATATAGTTTGGAACAGGTTAGAACATTTAGATACTTTGATGTGGTTTTCCACTCACTAGGGACATGGAAGGCACAACTGGATCACACATTGTAAGTAGCCATTAGGTCCTCAAATGCTATCAAACATTTCTTTTATACAGGTGGAGGTCAGTTAGTACCTGCTGCCTTAAAACTTTTTGAGGCCAAAATATTGGCACAAATTCTTTATGGGGCACAAACAGGAATCCTTGCAAAGAGAGACTTGTTAGAAACCATACAAACAAAATTCCTGCGCGCCATTTTAGCTGCACCCAATGGAACTCCAAATGCCCAGTTAAGAATTGAGACAGGCATGCCTCAAATTCAAGTAAGAGCCTGGAAGATGATGATCATTTATTGGCTTAAAATGCATTTCTTTCCAGAGGGACTGTCCCCTCTAGTGTTGACTGATAATTTCCCTTCCCCATGGAAACAAGCAATTGATCACAAGCTGGGCTCTTATGGGCTCTCACCATAATTCTTAATGTCCCTAGGCTTTGAGCAAGCAAAGCAAGTAGTAATCAATAGAATGAGGGACATGGAGTTCCAAGAAGAACTAAATAGGTTGCCTCTCCACAGAATCAAACAGGGTGTGTGGGAATCGGCAAGATATCTAAATGACCTGATCTCCCCAAAACAAAGAATTGCTTTCTTCAGAGCCAGATTTAACATTCTTCCTTCAGCACTCCTCCAGGGCAGGTATAAGAGAACACCTATAGCCGAACGCGTTTGTATATGTGGTAAAAGAGAAGTGGAAGATAATTCACATGTACTATTACACTGCGAGCTATGCAGAGCTTGTAGGTCTGCACATATTCTCCCCTTATTAGAGAGATTGCCAGGGAGGGCAGACAATTTTTATCTAGGCTTTCTCCTCCAGGACACTAACCCGGTTACCACATATGCAGTGGCAAAGTTCTGTGCGGCTGCAATGTCCATAAGAAAAAAACTGGCTACAGAAGTATAGTACCATCTTGTACCAATTATCTGGACACACCTCTAACAATCTTTGGACCATTATGTTATTATCCACTTTTAATGTCAATACTTTTTAATTATATTTTAATGTTAGTATTTTTTAATATAGTGTAAAAACTAATGTGTATTGCTGGTCTTTGACCATAATAAAGATTTTACTTACTTACTTTCTGCATGAATACAAGAAGTATGTAAAATACCACACATCCGATCATAATCTGTGGATTTGTGGAAGCCAACAAATCATGGCACTACATAAATGATGAATAAAAAATGGACTTTTAATTTTAAGACTGGTGAGAGTGTACATCTCTGATAGTATTAACAGATATGGACTTATAATCGCATTGCCTTTGACTAATATTCAATCTGGGCAAAGTGATTATAAAGTATATGAATCCTTCCATCAATAGACGTGATCATCTGAACCTCAACAAATTCCTACCTGAACAAGTTTAATGAAGATAGCCAGGTCTCATCTTGCAGAAGCAGGAAAGAGTCAAACCAATTATTTCTTTATAATTCTAATTCACTAATGGAAGACATACAGATTCAGTTTTCCATATTGCTTGTATTTTTAATTGGTAGTAGTGAAGAAAACAGCTCACGTTAATTAGTAGATCAGAATGTCCAAATGTAGAACAAGTCTTTCTACATAAATACAATCAATATTATACACTATCCTTCAAGTACGGAACTACTAAGGAAACTGAATTTGTACAATGAGATTTACTACTACAGCATTTAACTTGGCTATTAAGCTTATTGACTGGATTGACTGCATGAATTGTCTATCTGAACCTAATACAGCTATTTTATATAGGAGCTCAGATTGTTTTGCCATTTCTGCCTAATACGAAAATAGTTTGCAGAAAAATAGGAGGCACCAGTACAACCTAACAGCGTCTCCACATTAGATCCCAAAAAGGGGATCCAAATCCTATCAAACTTTTGGGGATGCAGGCATCTGTGATTGTAGGCTCAGTGCCAACTTGGTATCTCAAGTGCAGGTCTTGAAATTAAAAGTCTTCCTTAAGAGTGAAAACTTCAGCCTTAAGCAGCTATTGCAGACTCATCTTTTATAAGCCAGTAGTTGAAGGGCTCAAAGGGTCTCTGGTATTATAATGTTGTAATTTTGATACAGATGTTGAAATATCTTTGTCTTAGTCCATATGTGCAGGCTAGCCTTAAATAGTTCCTGCATTCTTAACATTGATAATTGGACTAACCTATAGTTTCATGCTTGCAAATGATATTCAGCTTGTTCTCTCTGTATTGGTAAAACTCTGGTTTTTGCACCCTACTTTTCCAAATCACTATATTTTTGGATAATTTTGTTTGCCTGAAGAATTGAATTTTAATCCTGAGTGGCTTTTGAGAGCATTGTTAGTTTTAGCAATAGTGTGACTAGCCTTTTTTGCCTAGTTAGAACAAAGAAAATAAAGTAACCTTCCAGTTGTTCAAGTACAAATCCCAACAGCTCCAGCCAATTTGGCCATTGATGATGCATACAGGGAGTGGTAATTCTTATCTTAGCCTATTTAAGTATATCCTATAATAGTTTAAGATTTAGGGGAAGATATGGCTGCAAGAATGGGATTAAAAGCATTGTTTCAGTGCAAGAAATTATGGGTGGAAAAGCCATCTTTATTCCATTCAGTTCCAGTATTTATTTTATAGTTCAGTATGATATACTAATTATTTATACTGTCCTTTCTGCCACAGTTCAGCCTATGACATGGATTGTTTTCAATATATCCTTTCCATATATTATCCTTATGAATAATCTCTGAGTTGGTTAAAAGACAGCTAATAACTTGCACAAAGCCAGCCAGTGAGTTTCATGGCTGAACTAGGATTTAGTTGTAGATTGCCTATAAATAGTCAGACTCAAATGCTTTACCTTTATTCTTAAGGTAAAGAACTGTCATGGGTTAAGAATAGGGCTTATTTGTACACCACATTATTCTCCCAAGGTTTCCTACAATATTTTGTTTTTATTCTACTCCCTGCTTAATGGCTGGTTTACTGTTTTGTTCTGCTTTGCATAGTTCCTCCTGCCAGTTTTCAGTATGTTTGAGAGCTTTGTTCCAGACCAGTAGCCATGATGGCAGACTGTGGGCAGTGGGGTGAAGCAAAGAAACTTTGGCAAAAAGCAAAAAATGTATTTACAATGATGACAATAATAAAGGAGTTTTTTTTTAAAGCAAACCTTGGATAGCTTCTGAATAGAACAGGCTTATGAAAAATGGCCATCCAGTCACGCTGGAAGCTGAAAAGCTTGTTATTCCTGTTTTAAAGCACCCTTACCTAACAACGATTGCAGAAATGAATAGATCTGAGAACACATATTGTATTCATTCTGTTTATATACGCTCAAGGTTAATTTGTTATTGGTTGGAAAACTGTTGAAGTATTGACTTTGATGCTGCTTTAGGATGAGCCCAACTTCTGGTTCGCAAAAATGCTTGGACAATCTGCTCATTTGCAAAGGGATGATTAGTAAGATAACAACTATTGACATTTCTTACAGTAGCAGTTTCTATCACCAAAAAGGACCTTTCATTTCATCATTACTTGTAGAAGGCAGACAATGACACAATGTTTGAGGCCCACATTTAGAAGGTTATAGCACAGTATTATATCTTTATATAATGGAATGTGGCAATGGACATTTGATAGCAACAACAACAAAGAATTTGTCACACATATTTTTTAAGATTAAGGACACAAAGTATTGGATTAATCAGTCTGTCATTCATATATATCGAATCCCAGTAAGGGTATGGCTAGCTGATGAGAGCTAAATAGCTTGAAATAGATCTATGCTAGTCTCCCTTTATTTATTTATCAGCACAAATACAACACGCAGACAAACACACACACACAAACACACACAAACACACACAAACACACACACACACATATATAATGTATATTATACCTTTATTATACCATATATACAAATAAAACACACACACACACACACACACACACACACACACATATATATATATATATATATATATATATATATATATATATATATATATATATATATATATATATATATATATATATATATATATATATATTCTTGTGAAGATATGATACTCATCTTTCATGAATTTCTTTGTGTGTGTGTGTGGAGGCTTTCTGTATAAGTATATTTTTTCATCCTCTGTATTCAAATCTCTCAGAATTGCAAGCATCCTTCAACATACTCTTTCTTTATACTCTACATCCTATACCCAAGCCTTTTATCTAATTTACATGCATTCAGCTGCTTGCTTTATGATTAATATGCTATATATTCACTTTATAGAGATACTTGCCATCCATAGATTGCTTTTGTGGTTAATTCAAGGCCTTTTCTTTGTCTCCCTCCCATTAATCCAATGCACGTGCTAAAGTCTCTCATGCATCAAGAGAAGAATGCTCCCATCTTGCCGCGTATGTGATGCTCCTATATTATTAGCCACCCTTCCTGTGTGTTTGTTGTTTAGACTTCCTCTGCCTTCCTTTTTGGACAAATGAGAAACTGCTGGCTGTTTTGCATTCTTTCTGTTCATCAAAATAAGCAAATTAGAAACTGCAAACACTATGGAAGAATTTGATGATGATGATGTTTGTAACACTCTCTCTCTCTCTCTCTCTCTCTCTCTCTCTCTCTCTCTCTGTGTGTGTGTGTGTGTGTGTGTGTGTGTGTGTGTGTGTGTGCATGGAATAGATCAGTTCAAAATGTGCTTACAGATATTGGACAAATAGGACCATAAATCCTAACGGACAAAAAACTGGTTATGGGGAGGTTTGTGAGATAATCCAGTTGGTACAATACATAAGCATTATCTGTTTACAAATATCAAAGAAAGGAAAATGCCTTTGAAAGCAACTTTCAGAATGGGAAAAATAATTTTCCAGCTTCCCAATATATAAATTAATCTCTTCTTTGGAACCAAATAGTTTCTTTAATAGCTTCTGGATTGCTGAATACCATACTTGGGCACTTCCATCCCATTTTTCTCCCACAGTGCAAAAGGACAAAAATCCCCTCCCCCACTTTTTAATAAAGCTGTGTGTGATAAAATGGTTAATGTTATCAATGTTTAACTTAAGTTGAAAATATTGGAAATATTGAAATGACTTCTTGAACTGAGTAGACCATTCTTTGCTTTGCAAAAAACTATAATACTGAATTTTAATAAAGTTGGCCTTTGCTGCCATGTGTATCATGATACATCAGTGGCCCCAGGGTTTAGCTTTTCTATTCCTGATCAAGATATTGTGAGCTCTCTAAGGAGTGGAGTTCCTTTCTTATCACAAAGATTCCTATCTGCTTTTGACTACAGCCTTTGGCATGCCTCAAAATAAAAAGCTTATTTATATGCAACTGTTTTAAATATAAACCTTTTCTGGTATGCTCTTTGCCCATGTTTCATAATAGTCAATAGTGGGTACTGTGTTCTACTGTGAGGGCCGGATTTTCCTATAGGCTAACTAGGCTTCAGCCTAGGGCCTCAAGATCAAGAGGGGCCTACATTCAAATTGTTAGCAAAATTAAAATTACACTATTCTAAAAACAGTGAACACTAAAACACTGAACCGAAAATAAGGAGAAATTCTACGCATATGACTAATAAACAAACATAAAAATGTATTGGTTAAGATCGTTCCAGCGCCACGGCAGTTGGGGAGTCCGCCCACGTTCCCGGCACCGGCGGTCGGGTGAGAGGTGCGGCCGCTCCCAGTAGCTGCCCTGTCGACGTGGAGCCCACCAGCGGCCAGGCAGGTGAGGGCAAGGGGGCCGAGCCGGGCAGCTGAGTGCAGCAGGAGAGGTGGCTGGCCTCGCTGCCTTTGCCGCAGAGCAGAGCGCCCTCCGTCGGGAGGCCAGCTATATATATTGATATATATCACAGTAATGATGATGTATTTTATTGTCTCTCATGTAATTTACAAACTTAAAAAAATTGGAGGTGAAAGGGCCTTATAAGTGGAAGAGCCTTGGGCCTCTTTTCATCTAAATCCAGCCCTGACTACTGTCTATATATTTTGGGAAGTTAGTCCAATTCCAATTTATAGGTCAGCTACATATTCCATAGTGCTGCATCTGACTATTTATTAGCTTCTGCACATCGCCTCCAATCACTTACATGTGGGCATTTCTTTCAAAGTGGCTCCCTAGAAGGCCAGTCATAAGCTCTGTTCTTCTGGTGTTGTAATCAGTATACATTCCACTTTCTGAAGTGCTATTGGTCAAAGGTGCTCCATTCCTTGGAAACTGTAATTAAGGCCTCTGTTAGCCTTCAATCACCATCCCTGCAATATATATACCATTTGCACAGTTAGAGTCCTAAATAGGTCACACTTTTATCTTAGGTTTCATTTCAAGCTCAGGTATTTAAACACAGTGCAAAACCCATCTTTTATATTAAATAATAATAAGTAGCAATCACTAATGATTTCTTCACAGAGGGGCAGCAACAGACCATTACTCTCTAGTGTGTAATTATGCCCCCCCTGAGAATTGCAAATAACATACAGAAGCTTCTGCCATAATCTCCTATCTCTTTTTTCAGAGGATAACTGTTGGCAACATAGAGAACAAAGAATCATATCCTTCTGCTTTGTCCTCTGTATTGTACAGAAAAGAAGAGTGAAGGAGACGGAGGAGAAATGGAAGACTGACAACATCTTTGTTTGCAACAGGCATTGGACTATATTACTCTGAGATTTTAAAACTCCTGGGCAAATGTTATTTAGAAAGGCTGTTTATAACCCTCCATGTTCCAGAAAACTCAGAAGAGGAGCATTAGGAGCATAAAGGGATTGGAAGTTATGTAGAACACTGTTTAGGGGGCCTGACATAATGCAATGTATCTTTACTGAGCTGAAAGGAAGGTGATGTATATTCTTTTATCATAGGCTTTTGAGTTGATTTTAGAAACTAATCCTAATCTACTTCTGAAGAACAGACATGTATTCCCATTTACATCTTTAAAAAAAAGAAACAAGAAATGTAGTGTAAGTAGGTTTTGACACACTTATTACATACACCAGAACATTTGATTTTTTTTTCTTAGTAAGGGAGCATTTGATGGTTACATAGATGTAGATTGTACATCTATTATCTAGGCAATATTTAATGCAAATGTAGAATCAAGACTTATCAGTCAGGACCACAGCTTCCTTGTATTAAGACAAAATATAAGCCTTGAATAAAATATAATACAATAGCAGAGTTGGAAGGGACCTTGGAAGTCTTCTAGTCCAACCTCCTGCCCAGGCAAGAAACCCTACACCGTTTCAGACAGATGGCTATCCAACGTCTTCTTAAAGACTTCCAGTGTTGTGGCATTCACAACTTCTGGGGGCAAGCTGTTCCACTGATTAATTGTTCTGTCAGGAAATTTCTCCTCAGTTCTAAGTTACTTCTCTCCTTGATTAGTTTCCATCCATTGCTTCCTGTTCTACATTCAGGTGCTCTGCAGAATAGACTCCCTCTTCTTTGTGGCAACCCCTGAGATATTGAAACACTGCTATCATGTCTCCCCTAGTCCTTCTTTTCATTAAACTAGACATACCCAGTTCCTGCAACCGTTCTTCATATGTTTTGGTCTCTAGTCCCCCAATCATCTTTGTTGCTCTTCTCTGCACTGTTTCTAGAGTCTTCATCTCTTTTCTGCATTGTGGCAACCAAAACTGAATGCAGTATTCCAAGTGTGGCCTTACCAAGGCATTATAAAGTGATATTAACATTTCACGTGATGTTGATTCTATCCCTCTGTTTATGCAGCCTAGAACTGTGTTGGCTTTTTTGGCAGCTGCTGCACACTGCTGGCTCATATTTAAATGTTTGTCCACTAGGAGTCCAAGATCCCTCTCACAGTTACTACTATTGAGCAAGGTACCACCTATACTGTACCTGTGCATTTCGTTTTTCTTGCCTAAATGTAGACTCTTACTCTTTTTACCATTAAATTTCATTTTATTAGATAGTGCCCAATGTTCAAGTTTGTCAAGATCCTTCTGTATCTTAAGCCCGTTTTCTGGAGTGTTGGCTATTCCTGCCAGGTTGGTGTCATCTGCAGATTTGATGAGTTCCCCATTTATTTCCTCATCCAAATCATTGATGAAGTTGTTGAAGTGTACTGGGCCTAAAACAGAGCCTTGGGGTACTCCACTGCATACTTCCCTCCATGTAGATGCAGTTCCATTGAGGACTACATGTTGAGTGCGGTTGGTCAGCCAGTTACGAATCCATCTGGTGGTGATGCTGTCTAACCCACATTCTTCTACTTTATCTAGTAGTAGGTTATTGTCTACTTTATCAAATGCCTTAATGAAGTCCAAGTAAACTATATCGACAGCATTCCTCTGGTCCACTAATTTTGTCACTTTGTCAAAGAATGCAATAAGATTAGTCTGGCATTATCTGTTTTTGACAAACTCATGGCTTTTGGCTATTACTTTGTTTACTTCTAGATGTTCACTAATTCATTGCTTGATTATCTTTTCCAGAATCTTTCCTGGTATTGAGGTTAGGCTGATTGGCCTGTAGTTTCCTGGATCTATTTTTTTTTCTTTTTTGAAGATGGGAACCACATCAGCTCTTTTCCATACATTCTATTCAGGGGTGGGTTCAAAATTTTAGCAGGGGGTTCTCTGTCCAGTTGCTGGGTTGGGCGTGGCCATGGTGGATGTGGCCTAGTCAGCCTCTTGCACCATGGGCTCTGCCCTCCCTGGGCTCTGAAGTCTTCACTATGGAGGGTGAAAATGGCCACCCCAGGCTCCAGAGGCCAGAAACAGCATTTCCAGCATACCCAAATTTCCAGTAAGCAAAGAAAGAAGAATTCATGACAGAAGAACTATACCTTCCTAATCCATATGTATTCCTACATTGTTGACAAAATTTGGCTTTGTTCTGGCTTGTTTTCTATGCTATTGGTTACAAGATTAGGAAAACAGCCTCAATTCTAGACCCACCATCCTTTTTGCTATAATCATTCTTGCTGTTCCTAGAATTGTGAGTGCATCCCTGAGCGAACTGACAGTAGCAGCAGCTGGAACCCATCCTTATAGATCTTCTATTGAAGATCTATATAATATGTGAAGCTTTTTAATGGTGTGTGGACTATTAAATAGCATATGACTATTAAATCCATTTATTAACTTCCACTATTTTTATTTCATACATATTTTATTATATTAATTATATTTATTTTGCAGAAGATCAGTGGAAGACAAATAAAACTTCCCAATGTTTTTTTAAAAAATTAAACCTATATCTTACCAAGACAGAATAAATCATTTTTCTTAATCATCCACACATCCACCACAATCATCCACCACAAAAGCATCCATCAAGTATATCCATACAAATGATTAAGAAACGACATAAAAACAAATTAAAACAATATGCAAGTAAGCATGCTTGCCTGGTGCCTATTAGACAGGTCTTTGCAAGCTATGATGTTCAGCATACCAGAAAAAAGTGCTAGAAATTTAACTGATTTTCTTTACAAGCACCTACTTGCAAGGTCCTCTTAGTAGCACAGTTGTTTCTTTTCAACTGTTAGCATGTCATGCGTGTAAAGGTGCTGACTATTTTTCTAGCACGCTCCAAACAATCCAAAGCTTTTTGCTAGAATAACAAATTAGCACTCACCATTGCCAAACCCACAAATATTTGTACAATTAAACAGCAAGCTTAGTAACCAGAAGGGGGAAAGAAGCAATCATCAGTTTATGGCGCCAAGTGGATTTCCCCCCCTACCCAGCTAGCTTTAGTTAGATTAACCAATCTGATAGATAGGGCAGCTCTAACCATATTAAACAATACTTTGAAGCATTTCTTTTCAGGAATGTTTAATTCAACACTTGCTTTGATATTTCGAAGGTCTGGAAAACACTGAAGGCGGCATGTAAATAAGTTCTGATTTGGCACATAGACCTTGAGGCTTTATTGAATTTTAGAATATAAGAATAATAACATGCTAGATTAGAACAAAGGAGGAGAAGTAATAAAGGAATCAAGGTGACTTTCTTTTCAATGAGTCCCTGCTTAGTTTATTCTGTAGGATATTGTAGCCAAGGCATTCATAAAATTGGCTACATTCTAGTTCAAGCTTCACCTAACTTGCCTTTTGTCTGCTGAGTAGTATTCCCAGCCCTTTGTAGTTTATCTGGGCTTGATACTCAAGCTTTCTTCCAGCACCATCTAAAAACCAAATATACCGGCAACCCTGGATTTCAGCTTTCCATGCATTGGTTCCATGCAAATGATAATGTTTTGTGTATATTTTCTTTTGAAACAGATTCCTTGGAATTGAACTTGATTCTTGGTGACTATATGAATATATTCATGCAGTTTCCTTGGCTGCCCTTTGAAATGGCTTGCTTGCTTGCTTCAATGGCTTCAAATGTTTTTTGGGTGGGAGGGGCGGGGTCTGATCTATAGCTATCTCCAAGGACAAAGCAGCTGAGTAGCTGCTTTGGTTCAGCTAAGGTAGTTAAGATGCTGCCACTGGCTGTAGGCACCCGACTATTATAACCAGGAAAGTCCCTCTGCTTAAAATATGCTGTAAATCAGGTTTTGCAACAACCATACAGGAGTAATTGAGTACCATTCAAGTATTACTATATTTCTGTTACTATATTTGGGATGCAGTGATTGTTAAGAGTTCTACAGCCTAAATATAGTAATCCTAATTCAACATGTTTATACAATAATTTAGAGTAAAAGCTGTCAATACTATTTTGGGGTCACATATATTGACTGTAATGGAGCTACAATTTTCCAGTTTAAAAACATTACAGCATAAAAATCTGAGTCACACAACTGCCCTATAGAGCTCAGTATTATCAGTAATAACTTGAAATGATCTCCAGTCTATTGAAAAGACAAATCTTGTTTATTTATAATCAATTTCAATTTCTTTTGCTGATTTTTGTCAACATGATATAGACAATATTTCCATAGACTTTTATCCCCTGCTATATATTAAATCCCTTAATCTTGTCCTTATTAATTCTACCTTAAATTGTGATCTAATACCCATTAGCCTAGGAGCAAGATCCATTTAATTCCCTCCACTTGTGTTGTATAGAAATTCTATTGTATAGAATTTCACACTTAATGCAATAATGCATGGCATATTCTGCAACTCAAATGAAAGCAGACATGGAGCCTAATGGAACTGAATTCAGATCAATCCCACTCTTTTTCTACACCACCACCCCCAATATTCAGATCAAAAAACCAACCCTCTATTAATGTTTAGGACTTGTGGGAATATTTGGGTTTCAATCAGCAATTATTTTCCAGTAGTGCAGTAGTCTACTCAAAGATGGTCTGCATTCTTGGGTCTATTGATGGCTATTTCCTTTATCTGGAAATAGAGATTACTAAAGGTCTTGTTTAAGAGTGCCATGGTACTATTCTTTCTGTTCACATTACAGAAAATGACTTGAGTTAGTTCTTGAGTGATACTTACCATAATCTTGGAGAAGAGAGAATGTCAATGTTTTCAATATGCTATATCAAGCTGAAGCAGGTCGTTAATAAATAACAAGTCATATTAGTTGCAGTTAAAAGAATATTCTGATAATATAGTATTAATAATGAAAGAAGGGAGCTAACTAATTATGCAGCTTATACTGCTTTTTGAAATATTTTGTGATAGATACTACTATTTTCCCCATCTAATGCCCTTCAAACGTCTTGAGTAACAACTCCACCCCATTAGTCAGCATTGTGATACAAACTGCATCTGAACAGTGCTAGATTGGGAAGGCTGTGTGGTCTAGAAATAGCTTACATTTTGCTTAATGATTAATAGAAGGCTTCAGTTTTTCCATTAGTAGGAAGATATTCATAAGACTATTTTTCTTTTCTTGTTACATTTGCTCCTGCTGCTTGTGTATTGCTTCAAGTTGCACTGTTCACAGCTCTCAGTGACATCATAATCATCTCCAGAGCAATTAATTGTGATGCCAAAAACACACAAGTGACTTCAGTGGTGGACTAAGCAGCAGGAGTAAATGAGTATTCATGTTGTAAGTAGCATTTTTTCAAGCAAACAATCATAGTAGCAACATACACAGAAGACAATAACTTCCAGAAATGTCTGCAAAATTTTTGAATAAAATGGTTTTTGATTAACAATTAGTTTCTAGAAAACTGCATTTTCAGAAAGCAGTATATTTTGTTCATATTATTTTTCTTATATAAACCAATCTCCTGCAGAAAATAGAGAAGCTAGATAGTTTATTTCTGTGATATGACAGTGAATAAACCTGCAGAAGTTTCATTTAAAGGTGTAACTAGCTATGCATTTACATAAGTATAATGCAAGTCAGGTACTCCATAATCACAGTCATGAATGGTCCTTTTGGGCTAGGAATTTAAAAATGTTTGTTTTACATCCCTATTCCTAAAAAAAAACAACCCATAACTTTGTATAAACTAGAATACATTACAACTTGATAGCCTCATGAAATAAAAAGGAGAATGGGATGTTATACAATCTAGAGTCCAAAACTGTTCTTCAACCATAGGCAATTATTAGTCTCCAGTTATGGAGGAAAATTTTCACTCAGACACATATATGCACTATAGGCTTTCAACACTGTGTAAAGTAAAATGGAGTGGTTATCTCACTTCTATCTGGAAAGGCAACAGGTGGGTAATTCAGCACCATGATGCTATAGAATTTTGAATAGAAGGCCTACATGTGTTACTCACTAGCTGCTCTTAAAGGTAAAGATAAAGAATCCCCGCAAACATATGTGCTAGTCATTTACACTAACAGTAATCCTCTAGTGCTGGAACCATGCATTGCCACAATTATCTTTCTATGTAGAAGAAAACAGTAAAATAGCTCTCACAATCAACCTCCTATAAGCTGAGAATTTTGCCTTACAAACTGTTTTCCCATATGAAGCTTCACACACACATATACACAGATAGCTGTAAAAATAAGGTTACAATCCTAGTTATGCTGACAGTATAAGAACCTGAATGAATTATTTTTCCCTCTCTCTAATTTACCTGAAATGTATTAACTCATTTTGTAAATAATGGTTGCAGTAATATAATTAAACACAAAAAAGCAAGTCAACAAAGCAAGTTAACAAACATATAAATTGTGTTTACATTACATTTACCAATGTTTAACTGGTTTCTTCAACTAAAATTTGGTTCATACAATGCACTGAACAATGAACTAATGACATGGGCTTATTCTGCATACCATACAAAGTTAAAATAAAGTTGGTTTATTTGCAGTTCAGTGAGAAACACCCCTCCCCAAGGTTTGAAAAAAGCCCCCAAAGGTGGGCTTATAAAGGCTTAAATGCATCTGTAACAGAGGAACCAGAGATCAAGCAGCAAGAAGAGAAAGTGGTCCACAATTTCGGTGGATCACTGAAAAACCCACTCCCTAGTGCCAGTATATGTAACCTATTTTACTGAAGGCACCTAGGAAAGAAAACTGAGACAAATCTTAATAATTAGGTAGGATTATTCTGGGAAAACAATTAGGTTTTCAAATGCTTTGTCCCCATTAGAAATAGAAATATCTGCATGACATATCTGGATACCTGCTATAACTTTTAGACAATATTTAGAGGCAGCCCTATGTAAAACAGTAATTTAATATTAAGGCAGTTAGTAAACTGGTACCCAAGTAGGTAGATTTAGTTGATTTCAAAACATTAAGCAGGTTCAGAACTAGTAAATTTTAACATAAGAGACCACCTGAAAAAAAATGGAAGTGTTTTAGGTGTTAATGATTGCTTCTAACAGTTTGTTTAGACTTATGACCATAGTTATCAGGTAAACATGGGAACTGAAAAAGATATCCTTGAACAACGAAGACAATGCCAAATCATTTCCACATTTTTGGAAAGAAAACTAACTGTAAATGTCATGCTGAACTCAAAACCAATTGAATACATGAATAATAAAGATAAAATTTATCAGGACAATCAGGGCAGAAGGATACTTTGATGGATGATATTATATCCACAGGATTCTCCGCCTACCAGTTCTTATCACAAATCATCATAGGGGAATAAAGGCTATTTTCATCCTAAATCAGGACTGGAACCAAGATTGAAATTTCTTTTCATATTAATTGGAACTGAGACATTTCTTGTATCTCTTAATTTCATAATTAATAGTTTAAAAATGATATCACAAAAGTATGAGCTATGATTGGCAAATTATAGAAGGGTTTAAGAAATATTTCAGGAGAAGAAGCTGAATCATAACAAGTTCCATACTCAATATAGAAACAATGATATCAGATACTGGCATGTGTGTGCTTGCCAGACTATAACTTTAAAGTTCTGTGTAAAACAAAATCATTGGAACAAATCCTTCAGTAAAAAGTGGTGACTTTTGTGATAGATACTTATAAGCCTAAACTCTCTAGTTTCCTTGAAAAATTTAATTCCAGGTCTTCAGGATATGGGTGAAATGGGAAATGAGGGTTTGCACTTAAATTAATCTATTTATAGAACTGATACAACTTTGAGATCCAGAAAACCATCCCAGGAATGTGGAAATCATTCTCTACTCTCAGTACATTTCAATTATATTGTATAATTAGCCTACAAATTAATCAGCCTAGGTTGGCAGAATAATATCACATGAAATGCAGTTTCTTTATGAAACCACACTAGTTCATTGCAGATGGAATTGTCACCTTGAGAATAGAGGCCCATTCCTTTAAGGGGTTTGTAGTAAGTTGCGAATCCTTGCATATTCTAAACTCTTCAATAAGGGCCACTTGCAAATTAAAATTTTTATGGACATATAAGAGCAATGCTGAGTATTTTATTTTTGTAAAATAAATACTTATTGAAAGAAAGATGTTTTACATTTGTGTATGCATGTTTATTTTTTTTCAAATGGTATACCCTGTATTTAACAACAACAGCAGATGTCCTAGGAGTGAATGCAGGGTTGTAATTCATTCTCAAGGTTCTGTTGCTATTCATAAACGGCTTCATCGCTTTATGACATAAGCAGAGTCCCTCAAGTAAATTACTGCCCTCTATCCACTTTGGGGCCATACATTATCATATGTAGCTGGCAGCCAAGATACAGTTGGCTCATATTACAGACTGGCTTTGCAAACAGATTTCTAATAAGGCAGCAATGAATCTACATTCATACTGGAAGTTTTTTTAAAAATATTATTGCACACACACCCTCCACTTTTATTAAGAGATGCAGAAAATAACAACTCTTGCTATAAACTTTCCTAGCAGGCTGAGAGACAGGTGTGTGCACGTGTGTGTTGGGGGGGGGGGGAGTTATACTAGTAAAGGAAGTATATCTGCTTTTAAATCTTGCACATTCCATGAAACCATTGTTTCATTCCCCCAAGCTGCTTTGCATGACAATGGTGGAACTCTACATTATCCATATGAAGCGATATATGGAACAGGTGTTCTGTCCCACAGCAGGTTAAAATGAGCCATATTCCTTTGGGAAATAGATATTTCGGAGCAACAATAATAAACAATGAAAGAGGGCCCAGATGGGATATATTTCTGTATCAGTGAAGCTTTAATATGGTCTAATAAAAATTTAAGATGCTTCTTACTTGGATACAATTATCAACTAATGGCTGAAATTTCACTAGGCACAACATTCATGGTGCACATTGGCATGCAATGACCTATTGTAACTTTATAATTCATTAACAGTTCATGTTATTCAATTTTGCACTTTAAAAAAAAATCCAGGACTGAAAGTAATATTTTGAGAATGGTGCTGGTTATATTGCACTAACCAGAAACCCTTGAGAAATGTGAGGTCTACCAACAACAAGCATTCTCAGTCAGCATGGCTGACAATCAATTTGAAAAGTTGCAAGATTACAAAAAGCTGCTTTCTAGGTGCTATTGCAAGACTAGATAATCTTTGCCTTCCAAATATTATTGAACTATAAGTTCCAGAAGTTTTAGAAAACATGAATAGTAGTGACAAAAGCTGATGGTTCAAGTTCAACAACTCCTGGAGAGAGAACGATTCTCAGTTCTTGCTATAGAAAATTAAACTGAAATAAAGCAGAACTTTTATCACTCTTTCATTGCAAATAATAGAATTGGTTACATTTGAAGAACTTCCCCATGGCAGTTTCCAAGAGATGAATGGATGGATGGATGGATGGATGGATGGATGGATGGATGGATGGATTGAGCAGCAAACAAAAATGGTGTACATTAACTCATAGGCATCATCATCATCATCTGCTCATCCCAGCATCCCTACTCCTTGGTGAAAATGTCAAATCCAGTCTAAACATCTGGCTGACTGCTTGACCCACCATAACAATAACAGAATACACAATACAGTGAAAATAACATAAAGCTAACAAGATTATGAACTACAATTGGCATCTCCTGAGGATCTATTGCTGCACATTTCATGCTGCCATAACAAAAGCTAGCTATAGTATAAATAGTAGCAGACTTTTTCAACTTTTTCAATCCCTCTGATAGCCAAGGGCACATAAGTTCCTTGTAAAAGAGTCATTCCAATAGACCAGATGGGAAGACATTAAAATCAGCCTGGGAGAAGGCTCTACAATATTTGGATAGTACTGAGGCGGTAAATATTTAGCCAGCTGCAGGCGTGGGTTCAACCTCTTGGATCTAACACTGCTAGTAGGGATGTACAGAATGTGTTGATTTGGGATGTAACAATTTGGAGAATTCTCCAAAATATTCCTTGATCGATGAATTTTATGCATCTTATATGTTTAGATCTTAGATTTAACTCATTTTGCTATTCATTGGGAAAGACCTGCTGTTTACAATGCTCTTACATTCAGTGTATTCTCCAACCTTAGCAACTTTAAGACCTTTGGACTGCAACTCTCAGAATCCAGGGTTTGAAGTCCACACTTCTTAAAGTTTCTAAGGTTGGGAACAGAGTCTGGTTTGATAATACCAGTATAGGTCATACAAATGGAAATATTTGCCTTTTCCTCAAAACATCCCATTCCTAAAGGATAGCTGCTTTTTTTTTTTTACCCAGTACAGTTTTGCCAGACACATTGATAGTGGCCTGGACCAAGAGAAAACCAGAAAGAAGCTCCTTCAGTGTGAAGAACAAATATAGCAGTAAGATTGACACCATGGAAATAAATATACCATGCTTTAAATTTCCAAGTCCCTTTCCCATGCATGCTGCAATACAAAGTTCAGTGGATGGCCTGGGGATAGTTACCGTTCCCTGGCCTAAATCATCTAATTGTGAGAATGGTGTCAGCGAGAAGGACCTTCTGAGCTTCTCTGGCTACTTGAAGAAAAGAAACTTTAAATAAAAGTGACATTTATATTTACAGCAGGGTAATTGCTGAGTTTGAACAACAATAAACACTTGCAAGGCCAGTACCCTTTTGACACATTTCAGTCATTTTGCCATTTGTTGCATCATCATTTATTTATTTGTTTGTTTGTTTAGCACATTTTAATGGCCAGTCTTCAGCCAGAACTTTGTGGCTTTCCCATTAACATGTTTAGGAAGAAGAGAGTGGTAGCTTGCCAACATAGTAGAAGAGCTTTGTTCCATGGTGCCTTTACTTCTGCACAAAGAATTAAGGTACCAAATGTAGATTGGAAGTACCAATGCTTTAGATATATGCGTTCCTGAGATATCAGCAGTAAGAAAAATGCCATATCTGGATTCTTTACAGTATTTAAAATATGTAGGATTCAGATAATGAATGATTGTTTTTAAGGTGAGTTGTTATTAATCTCTTTTAGTCCTGTCTCCCCCTTTTTTGATTTAGTTTAAAAAAAAATTTCCAGCTGGATATTTTAAATTATGGTGTTATAGTGTTAATTTTTTTTGTTATTTAAAAAAAGGTTTATATTTCTAACTCTTGGCCGCATTCAGTGCCTTATAGGCAGAAACTGAATATATATTTAAATAAATAAAAGACTTGTTAGAAACTTTAAAACTCCGAATAGTTAGAAGAACTTCAGCATGAGTGTATCTAATGGCTTTCACCTCTTGATGCCAGAAATTCCCTCTTCTTTACTTCGTCTACATAAAACTGTCTTTAACTTTTTCCTAGCCATAGGTGACTGCAGTTAGCTACAATTCTACTAAAATACTTGCCCTCTTCCTCTGCTGTGCATGCTTCTACAACCCCAGCTTATGAGTTTGTCAGGCATAAATAAATCATCCTGAGCTAAATAGGCCTGACAGTGGTTTCTCTCGATCAAAGGATAAGACTTATGGTATTTAATATCCATCATGCTTTGCTATGTGTTAGGTAAGAGATGATCAGATGTAAGTGTGATTTTTGATTTAGTTTAGTTTAGTTTATTGATTAGCCCATGGGCCAGATCAAAGTGCAGAGTTTCAAACAGAAATCATTATTAAAATCCAATAAAAACAATTTGAAATAGAATTGAAATAAAACACAATTTAAAATGAAATTGGAATAAAATACAATAATTTAATATATGGATAAATAAAATATGACAAAATTATATATCAGTGTCACCCCTACAATCTACCTTAATCACTTACACATATGCCAATCTCAACCAAACAATTTTTCTCAAGTGTGCTATATTTGCTGTTTTCAAATTCTGGCCGTACATAAGGTAACTGTTTTGATATGGGTTTCCCAATGGATCATTTGTTTAGTATATGGACCAAGGTACCTGCCTCTCACTCTCTTATTCAGGCAACAAACAAACAGGATGTGAGCCAAGTCTTCTACCTCTGCCGCTCTGCAAATGCAGAGACATTCATTATAGGGTATAGAATGGAATCTCCCATATCTGACCATTATAACAAGCTGTTTGAATCTCGCTCGTGTAACATCTCCCTAAGATGTTTTGGCAGTTGTAACATTAAATAGCTCTCTGTTTGAAAAGTATGTTTGTATTTACTCAGCCATTTCATGTTACCAACCTTACTAAGGATAGCTACATATTTTGCGCTTCTATCTCCTTGATTCTTTGGGCAGCACTTTTTTTTAGCTTGTTCCCCTGTTATGTAAGAAACAGGAAGGCCACAACCTTTTACAAAATTTATCAGTTTAGTGATCAAAGAGGTTTGTGATTGTGATTTTATCTGCTCTAGTTAGCATAACTTGGGGAGTCTGTGATTTTTGGTGTTGGATTCTGTGCCAAGAAATATAATTGAAGTTTATGCAGTCATCTCTCCTCCATGCTCCCCTGTCCCAAATTATTTCCTAAACTCAAAAGAAAAATTTCAGTAATGTATAAGAATAGGCATAAGAGAAATGCTAATCTATTCAAATTGTTGTTTTTAAAAAATGTTGTCAAGTTTATATTTTCTTCTTTAAAGAAATTATTTCCTTAGTTGCAGCATATTCAATAAGAAACTAGTAATGTTTTTGACCAAGAGTATGGGGCATAGGGTAAATCGATGAAAAAATACTCCCCCAAGTCATTTTAAGACATGTCTTAAAACAGGGGTGTCAAACATGATTTCATTGAAGACTGCATCAGAGTTGTGTTTGATCTCGGGGCTAAAGTGGATATGGCCAGGGTAGGTGTGGCTGGGGTGGGCATGGCCAGCTCAACACCACTCATGTCAGGGGCATCTGTGGTGGCCTGCCAGCAAAAATGGGTTACCGAGCTCTGTTTATGGCTGTGATGGCCTCTTTCAACCCTCTTCCAGCAAAAACAGAGCTTAGGAGGGTTGCATGCAGACCTCCATTTTTGCTGGCAAAGGCACTGCAGGCCAGTCCTTCACTGTTTCCAGGGCCGACTCATGGGCCAGATCTAAGCACCCTGTGGGCTGGATGTGGCCTGAAGGTTTTGAGTTTGACACCCCTACCTTAAAACATTCCTATTTAGAATCTGATTCTTTGTTTTACACACACTGATAACATGATTTATCTCTACTTCCAATATTCTACTGCTCTCAGCCAGTCAACCAACCAGAACTGAGAGGTAGCACTAGACTATTCAATCCAGCTATGATCACTGTGGGATGTTTCCCCTCTAGCTGGTAGTGCATTGAATAAGAAGAGAAACAAAGCTTGAGCACTTGTTTTGTCTTTTCTGTCCAGCTCATATGATATGAAGGAAGTTGTATTTAGCAATGTCTCAGAATAGACATACAAGTGTAGAGATAGACAAAAGAGACAGCAAATATTGTGCTGCTGTAGTTACTTACCTGCTGATTCAAGGAAACCTGATAGTGGGGAAGACCTAACTTGCTTGTGGTAAACAGCTGAACTTCCAAGTCTTTCACATGAAAGCCATGGACTGAATGTGAAGCAAGGGTTTGTTTTGTAGCATTTAGGTCATGCAAATCCTTCAAAGCCAGTGCTTTACAACATGCGGGAGCATACTCAAAATCTCCTTGAAGATTGATGAAACAGTTGTACTTCTTTCCAGGCTCACACACTTTCTGAAAGTCTTCACATGAGTGTCCACCCAAATTCATCACTAGAGTTTCTGTGTTTTCCTTTTCCTAGATTTTAGCCTCAAAAGATGAAAAAGGGAAGAAAAACTCTGGCTGTGACTCCTGGCCAAAGTCCTTCAGAATGACCATCTTTAATGTTAAGACAAAGAGTAGTGGTGATAATGGGCAACCTTGTCTCGTACCTCTCTTTATTTCAATAGGATCTGTTAATTCTCCATTTACCATTATCTTTGCTGCTTGTTTCTGATATACTCTTTGTCTTAACATTAGAGGTCTTAAACAGAAAGATCAGAGAAGAAGAAAAAATAAGAGGAATGAAAATTAAGAAAGAAGAATATAAGCTACAAGCGTTTGCAGATGATCTAGTTTTTATTCTTGAAGATCCATTAGAAACAGCACCCAAACTGCTAGAAAGAATAGAGGAATATGGAAAAGTAGCAGGCTTGAAAATAAACAAAGACGAAACAAAGATTATAATAAAGGATATGCCAGCAACACAAAAGAAAGAGTTGTCAGAATCTTTGCCGATTCAAATTACAAGTAAGGTTAAATATTTGGGGATATACTTATCGCCTAGATGCAGCACTCTTAAGGAGGACAACTATACTAGACTAAAACAACAAATAGTGACTGATCTGATGAAATGGGAAAATTTGCATTTATCAATGATGGGAAGTATTTCTACAATTAAAATGAATATTTTACCTAGAATTTTATACCTGTTTCAGACAATCCCAATCAGATTGGGTAAGGATTTTTTTCAAGATTTAAATAAAATAGTTTTGAAGTTTATTTGGCAAGGGAAAAAGCTAGAATAAAACTTAAATTGTTACAAGATGCTAGAATTAGAGGAGGATTGGGCCTACCTGTTTGGGAGCTATACTACTAAGCAACAAACTTGATGTGGATTAAGGAGCGTATATTATTAAAAAATTCTAGATTATTGAATGTAGAAGGTCATGATTTACTGTTGGGATGGCATGCTTTCTTATGGTATAAGGAAACTAAAGCACATGGTTATTTTAGAAGACATTATATAAGGGAGGCGTTGTTATTAAACTGGGAAAAGGTAAAAAGATTACACTACTTAAAAATTCCAGTCTGGATATCAACAATTGAAGCATTTTCATATCCAATAATATATAAAAAGGAACAAACAGTTAGATATGTTGAACTATTGAATGCAGAGGGTGAACTCAAATCTATCCAAGAGTTGAAACAAGAAGGGATAGAAATGAACTGGTATTCATAAGTACAGATACAATCTAGATATAATGAAGATAGAAAATCCAAAGGTTTTTACAATAAAATGACTGAGTTAGACAAAATTTTAACAGGTACTGATGAAAAAGTAATTAAAAAACTATACGGATACTTATTGGAGGCTAAACTACAAGAAGAACAAGTCAAAGAAACTATGATAGCTTGGGGAAAATTTTTTAGGTATGGGATTGATTTAGAGAAATGGCAGAAACTGTGGTCTCAAAATTATAAAATGACAATGTCTACTGCATATAGAGAAAATTTGTATAAGATGTTTTACAGGTGGCATCTACCCCCAACCAGAATTGCAAGAATGTCCAAGAATAAATCAGAAAAGTGTTGGAAATGTCATCAGATACCGGGCTCATATTACCACCTGTGGTGGACTTGCATTGAAGCTAAAAGATACTGGACTAAAATCCACATGTGGTTGTAGAAAATGACACACAAGCAAATAGACTTTTTATTGGGGATCATACCCCAAATCTATAACAAAGACTTAAAATATCTGATTGTAAATGTGTTAACAGCAGCCAGAATCGTATTTGCAAAAAACTGGAAAAATGAAACAATACCAAAACAGGAAGAAGTTATTCGAAAAATAATGGACTGTGCTGAAATGAGTAAATTGACACTTGAAATTAGAGAACAAGAGGACGAGCAATTTTATAAGATATGGGACTTGTTTTATCAGTGGCTGGGGGAAAAAACTTGGAAATAAAAAATGTTTTACTTATGCTTTAACTGAAGGAGTTAAATGATAACACAATCATGCTGTGAAATAAATTAACAACGATACAATGAAAAACTAATATACCTATGAATTGAATACTTTAGAACTTTTTGCTTTAAAAAGGATAAGGATAATAATGATTTTATGTATACTTGATAGAGGACTGGTGATATAATGTACTATAATGATATCTTGTTGTTGATAAATAATTTTAATAAGGGAATAATTGAAAATTGGTATATATATGTAGCGACTATTTAGAATATTTTGTTGAAAAATGAAGGAATAAGATTTCTGTTTGAATGTATGATGTACAAGGATAATAATGAACATAAGCATACCTGATAGTCGATTGGTGGAATTATGCATAATTGAAAACAGTGATATACAAATATAAATGGTTGGTTAAAAAAATTTTTTTTTCCTACTACATGGGATTATACAAAGGTATACTGTTATCAAATAGATAATTTGATGACTTTCAGAGACCAATCCCCTGCTGTAGGGAGGAGGAACCGATTAGGTGGTTCCACCCCAGGCGTCTTATGGATCCCCAGGGTTTCCAGACGGCGCTTGGCGTTATGCCTGATACTCTCGCCCGCAGTTCGGTGGAGACCTTAGTCACTACTTGGAACTCGGTAGCATCTGAGGCTCTCCACCAAATTGCGCCTTTACGGCCGATCCGCAGCAGTGGATCCAGGAGGGCTCCTTGGTTTACCGAGGACCACCGGGAGATGAAGCGCCAAAAGAGACGCCTAGAGTGCCGCTGGAGGACCAGTAAATCCGAGTCAGATCGAGCACTCTTAAAAGCCTGCATCGGAGCATATCTATCGGCATTACAGACAGCAAAGAACAACCACATTGCCGCTCTGATTGTGTCCACTGAGTCCCGCCCTGCCGCCTTGTTTAGGGTGACCCGCTCCCTCTTAAACATGAGGGTTGCGGGGAACCCTTTACAAGGTAGAGCAGAGGAATATGTCCAGTTCCTCGTGGACAAAGTTGCTCAGCTTCGGATGGACCTGGACTCCAATTGCGCAGAGCCAGCCGAGGTACCGGGGGAAGGTCTTGAACGACACCTCTGGACTGATTTTCAACCTGTTGCTCCTGATGAAGTGGACAAGGCCATGGGAGCGGTGAGTGCCTCCACATGTGTACTGGACCCGTGCCCCTCCTGGCTGGTCGCGAACAGCAGGGAGGTGACGCGGGGCTGGATCCAGGCGATGGTGAATGCCTCTCTTCGGGAGGGTTTCTTTCCACCGGCATTGAAGGTAGCGGTGGTGAGACCCCTCCTGAAGAAGCCATCACTGGACCCAGCCAGTTTGAACAACTACCGTCCAGTCTCCAACCTCCCCTTCATTGGGAAGGTTGTTGAGAAAGTGGTGGCCTTGCAACTCCAGCGGTCCTTGGATGAAGCCGATTAGACTCCTTTCAGTCTGGTTTCAGGCTTGGCTACAGCATGGAAACCGCTTTGGTCGCACTGACCGATGATCTCTGGAGAGCCAGGGATGGAGGGCATTCCTCCATCCTAGTGCTCCTTGACCTCTCAGCGGCCTTCAATACCATCGACCATGGTATCCTTCTGTGACGACTGCGAGAGGTGGGGGTGGGAGGCACCGTTTTTCAGTGGTTCTCCTCCTACCTCTCGGACAGGTCGCAGTCGGTGTTAGTTGGGGAGGAGAGGTCAACCCCTAGGCCCCTGAAATATGGGGTTCCTCAGGGTTCGATCCTGTCCCCCCTGCTATTTAATATCTACATGAAGCCACTGGGTGAGATCATTCGACGGCACGGGATAAAACACCATCAATATGCGGACGATACACAGTTGTATCTGTCCACCCCGTGCCAACTCAGTGAAGCGGTTGACATGATGTGCCAGTGCCTGGAGGCTGTTAGGGTCTGGATGGGGGTTAACAAGCTTGTACTCAATCCAGACAAGACCGAGTGGCTGTTGTGTTTTCCTCCCAAAAACTTGGTCAATATTCCATCACTCAGGCTAGGGGGTGAAAACCTACACCCCTCAGACAGGGCTCGCAACTTGGGGGTCCTCCTGGATCCACAGCTGACTTTAGAACACCATTTGTCGGCTGTGACCAGGGGGGCATTTGCCCAGGTTCGCCTGGTGCACCAGTTGCGTCCCTACCTGGACCGGGAGGCACTCGCAACAGTCACTCACGCCCCTGTGACCTCAAGACTGGACTACTGCAATGCGCTCTACATGGGGCAGCCCTTGAAGAGTATTCGGAGACTTCAACTCGTCCAGAACGCAGCCGCGCGAGCAATTGTGGGTGCACCTCGGTACACCCACGTTACACCTATCGTCCGCGAGCTGCACTGGTAACCGATCAGTCTCCGGATACGCTTCAAGGTGCTAGTCGTAACTTATAAAGCCCTTCATGGTATTGGATCTGGGTACTTGAGAGACCGCCTGCTGCCAATTACCTCCCACAGACCCATTAGATCTCACAGGGTTGGCCTCCTCCGGGTGCCATCTACCAGCCAATGCCACCTGGCTATTACCCAGGGGAGGGCCTTCTCTGTGGCAGCTCCGGCCCTCTGGAATGAACTCCCCGCAGGGATTCGGACCCTCACCCCTCTCCAGGCCTTCCGAAAAGCCGTCAAAACCTGGCTTTGCCGGCAGGCCTGGGGGTGATGAGTTCCCTCCCCTCTCGACATGTATGGCTGTGCGACTGTTGTCTACTTTTATTATTTGTATTTTGTCCTTTATGTTCCCCCTTTTTTTCCCCCTTGAATTGTTCGCCGCCCTGAGTCCTCCCGGAGAAGGGCGGCATACAAATAATAAAATACAAATACAAATACAAATAATCAAGAATGTGAGGGAATCATAATTTTCTGGAAAAAAATAATACTAATGGTAACTGAATATATACTGTACAATGAAAGTGAGGTATTTAGTTATACTAGATGAAAAATCTGAGATGGTAAATATTATTCGAGAATATGGATGTTAAAACACCTGAAACCAAACGACATGCTGTAGGTGATGATGTTTTTTTATTGTTGTCTGTATGTGTTGTCTATGTAATCAAAATAAAAAATTTTTTTTTACAAAAAAAGAAAAAGGAGTGAAGAAGGGGAAAACAGAAAAGAAAATATTAAATATATAAGTATATATACAACAGAAGATACAAAGTGTGTGTGGGGGGGATATAGTTAGGATAGATTAGCAAATGTAAGGGAATAAGAAATGATACTAAATTATGTCTGGGTTGGCGGAAATACCATCCCAAGGAAACATAAACTGAGATTTAAAATAGACACACCAACAACAATAGAAAAAGAAAGGGAGAGAGGAGGAGAGAATGAAAGGAAGACGGGGGAAAGAAGAAAGAGGTAAGGAGAGGAGGATGGAAAGGAGAGAAAGAGGAGGAGAGAAGGTAGAAAGGGGAAGAGGAAGAGCAGGAGTAGGAGAAAGATACGGGAAGAAGGAAGGGGAAGGAGAGGAGGAAGGAGGAAAGTAGAGAAGGGAGGGAGGGAGAAAGAAAAGGGAAAGGAAAGGAGGATGGAAGGGAGAGAAAAGGAAGGAGAGAGGGTAGGAAGGGAAAGAGGAAGAGCGGGAGTAAGGGAGAGGTAAGGAAAGAAGGAAGGGGAAGGAGAGGAGGAAGAAAGAAAGTAGAGAAGGGAGAGAGGGTGAAAAGAAAGAGGTAAGGAGAGGAGGATGGAAAGAGAGAAAGAGGAGGAGAGAGGTTAGGAAGGGGAAGAGGAAGAGCAGGAGTAGGAGAAAGGTACAGGAAGAAGGAAGGGAAGGGAGAGGAGGAAGGAAGAAAGTAGAGAAGGGAGGGAGGGAGAAAAGAAAGGGAAAATAAGGTAATGTTACAACAGGAGGAAGGGATGGTAAACAAAGCAACCCAAACTGTATATTATAACCTATTAAATGAAATAATAAATGTATAAGAATGATAAATGTTAAAACACCTGTAACCAAATGACATGCTGTATGTGAGGATGTTTTTGTGTGTGCTTTTTTATTGTTGTGTGTATGTGTTGTCTATGTAATAAAAATAAAAATTATATATATGAATGACCATCTTTAACCTAAGCATCTTTTATAAAAATCAAGCTGCAAGCCATAGCAAGACTGCCATAATATTCCCTATTCTCTACTCCCTCTGTGTTTTATTTTGGCTGGTTTGTCTATATGTTCAGGGTTATATCCCAAATTCTGGCATTGTATAAAACTTTAGCATGTCAGGGCATAAATATTCAAGATGAAATAAGGAAGGTGTGAAGTTACAGCCTTGATTTATAGAAGAGAAAGTTACACTGCGAATATTGTTGTGGGCCCAGCTCCTGGAGACAAGATTTGTTAGTACAAACTGTCTCTAAATATTTATGCTTCACTAAATAATTGCTAAATAATTCCAGTTCTCAGCTGGAAATTCAGGATTTGGACTAGCCGAAATTAGTCATGAAAAGTAAGAATGGTATATTGGTATTTTATACAGCAGGACTCTTACCAAATGACACTAGTAAGTTTCAGGATATAATTAATATCTTTTTATAAAGTGCTCTCTCTGGCCTGACACTGAGCACTTCTTTAAGAAGTCTTTCATTAAAATAAATGAAGCACTTAAAAGCGATACATTACAGGGTTATTTATCCGAGAATTATTAAAGACATTTACATTTTCTAACTCGAACTGTATGAACATAAGCTCCTCTTTTGCTGTATTTTAACATGTCTGGGTAAGAGAGAGAAAATTGAGGGGAGATTGAGGGAACAAGTGGGTCGTAGTGAAAACAAATTATTCTATCACTATCTTTAGGGTAACTTTTCAAGGGCCCATTTTTTAAAATCCTTGTCAATAAATTCTAGAATGACTATTAATGATGGATTCTTTCCAAGAAATATTTGTAGAGAGCCACAAGAAGAAATATCATTGTATAAACATTTATTGCAACTATCTTAAAGACAGTTATCTCAAGACAATGCTTTATATCAAACCTTTTGGGATTGGCATGTTAAAAATTCAGAAAATACCTAACTTCATTCTGCTGGTTTGACTCTCTTTCTCTCCCTCCCTCCTTCTCTCTATTATTCTCTCTCACACATACACAATTTTTAAGGAAGTGCTACAATATTTTGTGAAATAAACATTCTGCCTACCTCCTAAGAAAAAAAGACTTGTGGCAGCTCTAGGTCACACAAGGCCTTCACTTTGGAAAGTTTGGAGAATGCGCTTGCATGGCCTTGCAACCATCAAAATGAACAGGAAAGCATGCTCTGTTCTCATACATTTTTGGGAGAGTTCAGAGACTGTATGAAAGCAGACCTTCTTGACTGAATCCCAGGGGTTCTAAAACCTACACAGGAGTATGACATATTTTCATGTAGCCTCTAGATGTGTCACCAAAAATGACATACCATGTCACTTATGATATGCATGTTATACGTTCACCATCACAGATCTATAAACAGGGCTGTATTGTAATGGGACTAATCCATGAGTCAAAATCTGACCAGTCTCTCTTTCTCTTTGTTTTTTTTTCTTTTTGAAAGTTAGAGTTGAGTTTAGAAATAAATAAGCATTAAAGAACGTTGTAAGTATGAAAGTGAGATGTATTGCTTGCATTTGCCTTAATTGAATAATTAAGTATTTCTCCTTCTAAGATGAATCTCTTCAAGACCTATTTATTTAGTTAATTTGTATACTGTTGTCTATTGAAAATAAATAAATTAGATTTGTATCTAAGAATCATGGCACTGTGTTTATATGTATTTTCATGTAGTTTAGATAAAATCTCTACTTTAAAGGACAAGAACATTGTTAAAAACAAGAAGAAAATTATTTCTTTCTGACCATTGATTATGTTTTTCTGTCAGTTTTTGGAAAATCCAAAATCCAAGATGGAAATGTTTTTAATGCTTTTAACTTAACCCAGCCACAGGATTATATTTGTCAATGTGGTTTCTTGAAGTAGTTTTTGTTAAAACTGGGGTGTGATAACTGGAATAAAATAAAATAAAATATTACCCAAAGACCTCCCAAAACATCAGAGACTCCTTGCTGTGCCATGTGCTCTTTTTTTAGAGATGGCAATATAAATTGCAGAGCTTTCTTATGAAAACAGTTTTAATAGGGCTTTAAATATAATTAAATTTGAAAATACTAGGGATATTGCAAAGTAATACTTGGTAGTGAATATGCCCATGTGAAGTTCAAGAAACCATGTTTTTAACCTATGGCCTTTTATATTATGTTTTGAAAGACTGGATACTCTTCCATGCTCTGATCAACTCAGAATGTCCTCAATTTGAAATCTGTGCTTTTTATTCTTATTTTTTTCCTTTCCTAAGCATCTCCCTCCCTCTCTACCTTTCTCTCTCATATACCTTGGATTGCCAGTAAAGACCACCAGAAGCTACTACTGGTCCAGAATGCAGTGATGCCTGCAATGCTGGGTGCCCCTAGGTGTTTATCCATGCAAATAGCATTGACTCCTGACTTCCAGATGCAATTCAAAGTGCTCATTGTTACATTTAAAGCATTATATATTAGTGGTCCAGGTTATCTGCAAGACCACTTCTTCCTAGGGGCTATCCTAGGACTCCCCATCCTCCCCAGATCAGGTAAGGTGAACATGCTCCTAGTCCTTTTGCTTAAACATTGCCATCTTATGGGAACCATCTGTTCCCAGCCTCTGCCCTAGGGAACGCTCTTCTCCCTCATCTTTGGCAAACCTCTATCCTCCTAACTTTCTGAAAAGCACCTGACTTCTCCTCCCTCACCCCCAAGTACTGTAAAATATGAAATTGGCAAGAGGATTAATGATGGATTACATTGCTAAAGATTCTAATTTTTGTGGCTTTAATAGGTATGTGTATATATTGATGTTTTTTTAACTGTTGATTGGGGATTTTGCCCAGAATTTGACTTAAATGGGTACTTACATAAAGAGTTTAAATGAATTAATAAATGAAACCATGTTTTATACCAGTAAAACGTAGGCTAAGATTGGATTTGCAATAGGATGATAGAATATGACAGTTTCTGTTCTTGTCTTCTAACAACAGTTGGTAGCCCATAAAATAGGGCAACCTGGCCCTGTTGTTACATTCTGAAATTGGCTCTAACGTTATGGCTGATGTTCAGCCTTCAAGACTCCTGAATCATCTTCCCTTAGGTAACTATTGTTTCACATCAGGAGATAAAAGCACTCTTGATAAAACTCTCATATTATTCATATTAATATTTTTGTATTTATTTATCCTCTAATGATAGCTATAAACAATTCAGGTTTTCTTTATCCTTTCCTCTCTCTTATAGTCAAGCCTTTATTCATGGAATGTGAACAGCTTGATCCACAGATCAGGGCAATGGGGGTTATTCTCACATTATGTAAGCACAGCATAACCATATATCTGTGCAAGGGTTGTATAATAATTTCCTGCATAATTTTAGTGATTCTGCCTCCTGGGCATGTTTAATTCAACAGCACAGTTGTTTTCTTGTAATTTTTCCAAAGCAAATCTTGATATTTTCCAAAAGGACAAGATGAAACCCTCCCTGGATCATATTATTGCAGAAGTTGACACAGGATTTAGATAGCACATTATTTGGTATTAAAACAAACCTAGACCTTCCAAATGAAGACAATTTGTTGGCCTCACCCTCGAGTAAGACTCCTAGTCACTCTAATGCCTGAAAACAATGCAATTGTTGAGAATGTTGAGATTTAAAAGCCTTATTTTTGCTGCAGTGCTTAAATGTTTGGAGCAAGATTAAAATAAGAGGGGGCATAATTTTAGCACAAGTGGAAAAAATATTGCTTGAATAATACTTAGTTCCAGGTCTAGGATGTCATAAGACATTATAAAATATTATGATCTACAATGCAATTCAGATTTAGTCTTTAAAAATCAGTCATCCATAGGCTTCTTCAGATTCAATGGAATGCTGCTTCACAGGATTCCAAGTTAATGGCTTGAAGGTAGAGTTCCATTACACCAGGTTGGAAAAAAATACTTTAGGCCTTCTCCATCTTCACATAGAGATATTAACCAGTAGATATCTATCACTTTACAGTAATTACTACGGTGAATAACTGCTGTACAGACATGGAAGTAAACATGTGAAACAATACTACCAACAAATTAATGGCTCATCATGAAGTGGCTGTTTTATTGTACAGTGAATTGTTTATATTCAGATTTTAATACCACAAGGAATCCTGCAGGTGGTCCTCAGCTTATAGCTACATTTGGGACCAGAATTTCTATTGCTAAGTAAGGCAGTTGCTAAGTGAGCTATGGCCAATTTTAAGATTTTTTTGACATTGTTGTTAAGTGAACTACTTCAGTTGTTAAATGAATCAGGCAGTCATTTGCTTGTCAGAACCTGGCTGGGAATGTCACAAATGGTCACAAAATATGGCTAGGAAGATCACAAATGACACTAGCTAACTGCAACCATTGTGAATACTTCAGTGGTGGGATTCAAATTTTTTTACTACCAGTTCTGTGGATGTGGCTTGGTGGGTGTGGCAGGGGAAGGATACTGTTACGTCCATACGTGTCCCGCCCTCTCCTGTCAATCAGGCAGGGTATTAACTAATTGGTCCGTTTACGTTTTGTTCAGGCGGGAGATTTGGAGTGTTCCTATTGGTTAACACTCTGGCAGCTCCGAGTATAAAAGAGCTGTCAGAGTGCTAGTTGTCATCTTGTCTAGTTGCTGTTAAAATAATCTGTTGCATGAGCACTGAGCATCGTCATTACCTCAGACATTAAGTACAATTCACCTGGCGACGAGGATAGGGTTTTGAGGACAAAATCTACTCAAATACAAGCATAGAATATATACTCCCTTAAACAAACTGAAGTACTTACATTATGATGACTTCCACCACATTCGCTGCTTACATGCCTGAGAGAGAATATTGGGAGTTGTTTATTGAACGGTTTGAATGCTTTCATTTCACTAATGATTTTAAGGACATTTTAGATGAAAGGCGTCAGGGGTATTTTCTTAATTCTTGTGGGCCTGAGATGCTCGCTACTGCCTGAGCTCTAGTTGTGCCAGCCCAAGTATTTAATGTACCTTGAGACACTCTCATAGCCAAACTAAAGGGCTACTATGCCCCAAAACCATCCCGTTTCACAAGGCGGTATGCAGTGTATTCAAGGGGAGAATGAAACAGTGAGCCAATATGTGACTGCTTTAAGAAACACCACCATCCATTGTGAATTTCCTGATCTGGATAATGCACTGTTAGCGCAGCTAATTTGTGGAGTGAAAGATCCTTGTTTACATCGGCGGTTGCTGGCTCACTCTGATTTAAACCTGTCCATAGCAATGGATGAAGCAAGAGCAGCCGAGCAGTCCAATAGATCAGCGGCTGAAATAAAACGATACCAAGTCCTACACAACTCACAAGTTCCCTCTGCTATGGTGAACCAGCAAGCAGTTGAAATGAATGAAGATGCATGGCTGCCCAAAGAAGTGAGCCGTTTAAACATAAGTGCAGCCAGTTGGAAAAGAATTAACAATGATTCACCTCAATCAGGTTGCCTAAGCTGTGGGGGCAACCACTTACGCTCAACCTGCAGATTCAAGACAGCTGTATGCTACTATTGCAGGAAAATGGGGCACCTGGCCTATGTATGTAGGGCTACCCAGCCTTTTGCTGATGCTGCGTCCAGACCATTCAACCGTACAAGCGGCAGACTTGCAATCACAGGCCATTCAGAGGTTCGGACAACTGCTATGCTGTGGACCCCGAGGCAGAAGAAGAGGAGGCAATCAACACAGCATCGGCGACTTCAGGCAATCGTAAGAAGAAATACATCACTGTCTACATTGAAGGGGCACCTTGCGAAATGGAGAACAACACGGGATCCTCAAAATCCATCATAGCATGGGACACCCTCAAGCAGCTGGTGCCGAGGTTTCCGGAAAAGCGACTGGAAAAATGCAATTGCATCCTAAAAGATTACCAAAACAATCCAATTCCTCTTAAAGGAAGCAGAAATTTTTTTTGTGGAACACGGCCAGTTTAAAGGGGAACTCCCTATGGTCGTAGTAACCAACCCTTTAGCCACTTTATTAGGGCTTGACTGGTTTGAAGCCTTAGGATTAGAAATAATGGGAGTCCATACTACAAGAGATTCCAGTGAATTTGAGGAACTCACCAAAGAGTATTGTGAGGTATTCAATGATTCCTTAGGGACATTTAAGGGGTCCCCTATATCTTTTAATTTAGATCCTAGCATAACTCCAATCAGGCTTAAGGCAAGAAGACTATCTTTTGCATTACAAGCCAAACTTGATGCAGAACTTGACGCAGAACTTGACAAATTATTACAGCAAGGTATATTAGAGCCTGTTGATTAGTCCAGGTGGGAGACACCAATGAAGTCAGATGGCTCAATTAGAATATGTGCTGACTATAAGGCAACAATTAATAAGGCCTTACCAGTGCACCCCTACCTGGTTCCAGTGGTGCAGCACCTGCTGCACTCCCTGGGTAAAGGGAAATTTTTTGCTAAGCTTGACTTAGCTCAAGCTTAGAAACAATTGAAGGTGGGCAACGCAACAGCAGACACTCAAACGATAGTCATGCATCATGGAGCATTCCATTGTCGCAGACTCCAATTTAGAGTCTGTGTGGTGCCAGGAATATTTCAGAGCATTATGTAAAGAACATTGCAAGGAATTCTTGGGGTTTTACCTTATTTTGATGACGTACTTATAGCTGTGAACACCAGAAAGGAATTACTTCAAAAGCTAAGGATAGTTCTACAGAGGTTAAGGAAAAGGGGTTAAAACTAAAAAAAATCTAAATGTCATTTTGGAGTACCCTCCGTAGAATTCTTAGGATTTCACATTGCTCAAGGCATCCATCCTTCTCAGACCAAAGTGGAGGCAATCAAAAATGCACCAACCCCAACTAATAGGGCTGAACTGCAGGCTTTTCTGGTGTTGCTTAACTTCTATGCTATGTTTCTTCCCCATAAGGCATCCGTAGCGGAACCTCTACATAGACTACTTGACAGCTCTACATTATGGAGATGGGGCAGCCGCGAAGTGCATGCGTTCACAGCTGTCAAATCTCTGTTGACATCATCAGATGTATTAATTCAATACAACGAAGCTCTGCTGCTTTTGATAGCCTCCAATGCCTCCCCTTATGGAATAGGCGCAGTTTTGAGCCACAGATCCCCCAATGGCTCTGAGGCTCCCATTGCTTATTTCTACTGCTCCTTGTCCAAAACAGAAAGAAACTACAGTCAATTAGACAAGGAGGCGCTAGCAGCAGTAGCAGGCATTAAATGTTTCCACCACTATTTATACAGCAGGCAATTCACTCTGCAAACAGACCACAAGCCCCTTCTGGGAATAGTAGCCGGTGACAAACCCATGCCAAATATAGTTTCGCCCCGCATGCTGCGATGGATTGAATTCCTCATGGCATACTCATACCATGTGGAATACAGGCCAGGAAAGCACTTGGGCCATGCAGATGCACTGTCATTGCCCGCTTCCCACATTGACGCATGACCCCGCTCCAGCAAGCAACGTATTACTTATAGATGACTTGCAGCTGCCGCTGTCTGCAACAGATATAGCGGCGCACCCTAAAACAGACCCCATAATTTCAAACGTCCTAGAATGGGTTAGATGAGGGTGGCCCAATAACCAAATTCCTGAAACTTTTCAACCGTACTTTAGATAGAGGACTGAATTGTCCGAACTTAAAGATTGCTTGCTATGGGGATCAAGAGTAGTAGTTCCCAACGCCTTACACAATGACATATTGCAGCATTTACATTTAAGCCACTCAGCTTAATGTATGGTGGCCAAAGTTGGACAATGACATATCCAACTGGGAAATGGCATGCCTCCCCTGCCAAAGCTCTAGACTGAATCCTCCAACAACAACACCAAAAGAATGGGACATACCAAGGGGCCCATGGTCAAGAATACATATAGATTTTGGAGGCCCCGTGCAGGAACACTCTTTCCTGATAGTGGTGGATGCATTTTCGTATTGGGTAGAACTGTGTACTATGCAATCTATCACTTCTTAATCAACGATAAGGGTATTACAACATTTATTCACGACACATGGCATTCTGAAGCACTCAGACATATGGGCACAGGTCCATGGGAACAAATGTTAACACATACTTGTTATCTCAACATACAACACCATGCCCTACCTCAGGGAAAAGTCCAGCTGAACTTCTCATGGGCCGCCGATTATGCATAATTCTGGACCGTTTACATCCCACATACCAATCAGACAATCCAATACTATGTAATAGCACTCACACATTCCAACTGGGGGAAGGAGTATTTGTGAGAAACTGTATAATATTTAAGTATTTAAGTATTTAATAAATGTATAGGCCTCCCAATCCCGAAGGACTCCGGGCGGCTTACAGAAATACATTTAAAAAAAAATAAAGAATTAAAAATAGAGAAAAAAATAGATTAAAACAGATTAAAAGATCACTTCATGCACTCAATCTAGGCGGGGCTGGACCTCATTCATGAGGTCAACAGCCCCAGGCCTGCCGAAATAGTCAGGTTTTGGTACCCTTTTGGAAGGCCATGATAGGGGGAAGGGTCCGGATCTCTGGGGGTAAATCATTCCATAGAGTCGGAGCGGCCACAGAGAAGGCCCTCCCCCGGGGATCTGACAGATGGCATTGTCTGGTCGACGGCACCCGGAGAAGGCCCACCCTGTGTGATCTTATCGGCCGTTGGGAGGTATGCGGCAGAAGACGGTCTTGCAGTTATCCGGGGAGTAGCTGCAGTGGGGGAGTAGCTTCCAGAAGTCAAGCCTCAACAGGAAGTGATCTGACCATGACAAGGGCGAGATCTCTATTCCCCTTAGTTCAAGATCACATCTCCACTGACCTGAGAGAAATACAAGGTTGAGCGTGTGTCCTGCTGTATGAGTCGGACCATGAATTACCTGGGTCAAGTTCATGGTTGTCATGAAAGCCATGAATTCCTGAGCCCCATCAGAGCATTCGCCTAGAGATGGCAGGTTGAAGTCCCCCAGTACTATCAGTCTGGGGAACTCAACCGCCAGTCTGGCTACTGATTCTAGGAGTGCAGGCAGGGCTGTTGTGATGCACTGGGAGGTAGGTACGTCAAAAAAAAGCCCACTTGACCCCCCCTAGGTCCAACTTCATGAGGAGAGACTCACACCCGACTGTCTGTGGAGCAGGGATCCTGCGAGGAACTAATGACTTTCAGATAATAGCTGCCACTCCCCCACCCCTTCTTTGGTGTCATGCTTGGTGGAGCACCTGAAACCCTTCTGAGCACATTTCTGAGAGGGGGACTCCTCCCTCGTGGCCCAGCCAGGTTTCAGTAATACATGCCAGGTCTGCCCCCTCATCTAATATTAAGTCCTGGACGAGGGGAGCTTTATGAATCACAGACCTGGCATTTAGCAGCAGCAACCTGAGACCAGGGCCCTGACTTCTCTTGTCACCAGGTCCTTGAGTTGAACTTACAGGGCCGGAACAAGGGATCGCTGTGATGTAGTGGACTCTCCTTCCCCGGTAATGGCTAGTCCTGTAGCTCCCATCATACTTGCCCCTCCATGTCATAACTGAGATGCTCCGGCCTGCCCCCATCCCCGTAGACCCCTCCTCACCTCCCACAGCCCCCGTTCTTCTCGGCAGGCCATTCTTACCATTCACTCTAGGACAAGAGGCGGGTCTGGGCCCCCATCCACTTCTGCTTCTGCACTCAGTGGAGGGGGCTCCAGACCGCACTCTCAGTCCTCTCATGTATATCGCACAGGCATTCTCCTCCTACATAACCCACTGTAACCATTAAGAACATATAATAGTACAATAATACAAAAATATAAAATTAAATTAATTTAAAATGTGGGATCATTCATCTTTATACATGCAAACACACATTCCGCATACAAAAAAAAATTGTGCAGGTGTTAATTTCGTACAAGCGGTTCATGCAATTCAAATAGCTGGAAACCAGTGATGATGCAGGGGAAGAGTGTCTCATCTTCCCTTCTCTCCTGTGAACCTGGAATGATGCAGAAAAAGGGGGCCAAAGTCTGGGGTTGCTGAGGCGGATTGAAGAAGGGGAGGGCATGGGTCGGCTGAAAGGGCATTAAGTCCCCCACCCACGTCTTCACCATCTTCTGTCGCCCCCTTCCACTGAAATAATGCAATGGAAAACAGCTGCAGGCGTTGCTGGTATACCAAAGGATTTTCATACTCGCTGCAGCAATGATATTTTTCAAAAAGATAAAGCGGAGGAGGAAACAGAGGAGAAAGGTGAGAGGGGCTCCAGCCGAGGCCAGGAATGGTGGTTGCTGGAAAAGGTATTTGGCCAATCTCCAGGTGCCCTGCCTATCCGAAATTTGTAATGCCGAAAGTAAGATGGACTGAATAATAGCGCTGTCTGAGGCGGCACACCTGGGGCAGCAGTGGGTAGCGATGGTCGCAATAGATGGAGCCGAAATCAAAAGTCCAGAAACCGCGTTTAAAAGGAGCCAGGTATCGAGTAACAAGAGGCCCCGTAGCGGCAACAGCAGAGTGGAGGAGAGGCCATGCCAAGAGGAAAGGCCGAGCCAAGTAGAAAGGGAGGGGGGACACCCTGGAGAGCCGTAGTGGCGGCAGATAGAACCAGTCGCCCAATCTTGCTCAGTACTGTCACAGGCTGACCACCCCCTCCATGGGGCGATGAATAGTCCGGCACCGGTCCAGGGGCTTCCCCCGGCCAAAGAAATGAGGCCGAAAATGCTGAAAATGCCACCAGCGCAACGCCATCCGGCCCCGCCGCCGACCAGCACCATTGACCAGCATGAAAACCACGAGGGGCAGCAACACTGACTGGGAGCTGCCCAAACGCGGCAACCCCCCCCCCAGATAGCCGCCTCTCTGGGTCCCCTGAATCCCAATCTCCTTCAGGAGCCCCTTCCCGCACAGCTTCCAGGGTTAGTTCCATAGGTTTTCAAACGCTTTTTGTCTTCCGAAGCCAGAGCGGTGAAGCTTGGCTGCCATTTCTTTCACATCAGGATTCCTAAATGGGTTCCAGATCAGATTATACAGGTAACCAGACCATGTTCTTATAGGATCCGATTGGAAGATGGCCGTATATGGAAGTGCCATGTAGACCAGCTGCAGAGACGTGAATCGGACCAGAGAAATCCTGTCCCGCCACTATCTGCAGTTGACCCAGATATTGACTGCTTAGTGAGGCCGGAGTCGGGCGGTACGGAAGACACTCCAGAACTAGCCATTCCCCCAAATACAACCGCCACATTCTCGTTGGTAAACTCACCTGCAAGTCCTGGACAATCAGAGTGGGCTAGGTCTTCCATAGATAGTGACGAGATCAGTCCTTCCAGAGATGTGGCACAGGAGCAACATCCGGATGCAAGTACAGTAGGGCCCAGGCGTTCTGGAAGAACCCATCATAGACCCTCCTACCTCAAAGACTATGTGTGCTCTAACTGGGCAGAAGGAGTGTTACGTCCCTATGTGTCCCGTCCTTTCCTGTCAATCAGGCAGGGTGGTAGCTAATTGGTCCATTTACATTTCGTTCAGGCAGGAGATTTGCAGTGTTCCTATTGGTTAACACTCTGACAGTGACGTGCGGTTTATGGCTGTTGAGGCAAAAAGAAAGAAAGCGGGGAGTGGAACAGGACGGGGCTCCCTGTGGGGGGGAGGAGAAAGGGAAGGGGGGCACAGTGGGCAAAAAAAGAAAGCACCAGCCCACTAGCAGAGGCAGGTAAAAGACCCGCCTCTGCTGGCGGGCTGCCCTTCTCTTCTCAAACAAGGCTGCCCCTCTCTTTTCAAACAAGCTGCCCTCCCTGCCTCTCTCCCTTCCCTCTCTTCTCAAACAAACTCTCTCTCAAATTGAGAGAGAGTTTGTTTGAGTGAAGTGAAGAAACAAACACACGCGCACACACACACAAATTAATTACAATAAAAATTACTTAAAAGTTACAATAATTTTGAATTCCTCCCCCCTCCCTCCGACCCACATACCTTTTTCAGCTGTTTCACAGAGAATTTCAACTGTGCTCTTGTCTGCCATGATGAAAATGTAAAAAATGTAAAAAGAAAAAGGCAAGAGCTGCTGAAGTCAGGCTGGGTTAGCTGTTGCCAGAGCCTCCAACGGATGACTCTGCTTAACCGGTTAAAAAAAACCTCTAAAAAAGTGCCCTCTACAGGAGGAGGTGAGAGAACCATGTGCCTCATCTACATAAGGAATTTTTTGGCTTTTAATCCTTGCTTAACTCTGCTCAAGTGATTATAAAGATAGACTAAATGAGGCACGTGGTTCTCTCACCTCCTCTTGTAGAGGGCACTTTTTAAAGAGGCTTTTTTTAAAAATTAAGCACTAAGCAGTGTCATCCACTGTGACTCTGGCAGCAACTACCTCAGCCTTTTTCCTTTTAATTTTTTTTTTATTTTCATGATGACAGTGGTGAGGTCCTGCCTCCTCTGACTAAAAGTCCCTGCACTCTGACAGCTCCGAGTATAAAAGAGCTGCCAGAGGCTAGTTGTCGTCTTGTTCTGGTTACTGTTAAAATAAACCTGTTGCATGAGCACTGAGCCTCGTCATTATCTCAGACGTTAAGTACAATTCAGATACTATATAATCTCCATTCCCTCCCCACTCCAAGGGAAAGTTACTGCAAAATCCCCATTTCCTCCTGCCCATCTGCTTTGTAATTTCTTCTACATGGGCTCTATATGAAGTGTGTGTGTGTGTGTAGTCCTAGCAGAATATTTGCTAGGCAAATGGGATGAGCCTTTAATTCGTATTCATTACACAGGTCTGCAAAAAAAAATTTTTCGAGACCTGTTTTGGTAATTCCACGTAATCTTTATGTTTTTTGGTGTGCTGAATCCGAAAATGACCTCCATTTTGTCATAGGACACCACGTTTCCTGACAATTTAGGTAACTATGTTAAATAAGGCAAAACCTCAAAATAAATGGAAATAGACTTATAAAATTAAAATTTTATTACAATGTTTTCATGAAAATTCTTTTTTGAACTGAAATGAGCTCACCTACACACACTAAACTCGATTCTTCTTCCTTGTGAGACTCCTCTTGGTGCATTTACGCTTGTGAGGAGCTTCTGGAATGTCTCTCTGAAGCATTCAACAGTAGTCTGCCATCATTGTAATGCTCCATTTTCCATGGTATCTCCTTTCCATCTCTTTAATGTCTTGGTGGAATTGTTCACCTTGTTCCTCCCTCACAGCTTCCAAATTTTCAGGAAAGTAGTCAAGGTGGGACTGGAGGAAATGCACTTTCAAACTCATCAGGCAACCTAAAACTTGAAATGCTTTCAGCATTTTTCCGACGATCTTTTTGTAGTGAGGATCTTTGTTATTGCCTAAAAATTTCTGTACGACTTCTTTAAATGCAATCCACCCTTCTTTTTGAGAATCCATCATGGTATTGACAAACTCTTGATCAACTATAAGCCTTCTAATGTCTGGTCCGACAGACCAGGTATTTGAAGCATTCTCCATCTCTTGGAAGTGATTTTACGAATTGCTTCATCAATCCCAATTTTATGTGGAGAAGTGGTAGAAGAACTTTATGGGAAGGTACCAAAGTTTCTCAGATGACATTTTTTTCACCCTCGGCTCCCTCGGCTGCCAACTCTTCTTGGTCCAGTGATTTTGTCAGTCTCGACTGTCCCATAGGTACAGAAAACAAGGGTATTTGGTATACCCACCTTGTTGCCCGAGCAGCATGCACAAGACCTTCAAGTCCACACACTTGTCAACCATAGTCTTCATATTTAAGTTTACGAAGAACCAATTCCAAGTTCTCGTAGGTTTCCTTCAAGTGTATGGAATGACTTACAGGCATGGAAGCGTAAAAACCATTGTGGAGTAAAACTGCTTTGAGACTTCTTTTTGAAGAATCTATAAAAAGATGCCATTGCTCTGAGTCATATTGGATTTTAAATCAGACCTTTGATATTGATGCAATAAACCAACTTGTCTTCCTGGGCGAAGTAAGGAACGAACACCTTTTCACTTTGTCTGAACCATGAAGATGACACTCCTGATAATAATAAATTCCTGCTTTTCAGCCTTGATCTGAGTAACACAGCGGCATCTTTGGGAAGATTCAAGTCTCTTACCAAATCATTCATCTCCTCCTGAGAAAACAATTTTGGTTTTGCATCATCTTCAAAGTCAGAACTTGATTCGCCATCTGGTTCAGGTATGACTTCACCTTCATCGGAGCTAGGTATCTCTTCCAAGGTATCAGGGGGCTTGTGTATGTGTGCCATGGGGGATGGGACGAATTGTTGAGTGAAGATTGGGGTATGAAATGGAATGCTTCCATTTGGAATTAAATTCTTTCACATCGCATGAACAAAAGTAACAATCATCACTATGGTTCTTTTGCTCTCACCATACCATAGGAATCCCATAACAGAAAGATTTTTTCTTACCCTTAAACCAGTTTCGGAGGTCCTCAACACACCGTTTGCACACTTTATGAGGCACCCAAACTTTATCTTGATCTCCAATTTTTAGTCCAAAGTATGCAAAGTATACTTTTTCACAAAGTCTGTAATATTCTGCTGTTGCTTCAACACTATATATTCACCACAGATGAAACAGAAACTGTCTGGCGAATTAATACACTTTAGCGGAGCCATAACATAACAGTTGAAGAATGACGAGCTAACATGAATTGCGATGAAAACGTGTGAACAGCCTAGAACCAAGAACCTGATGATGATTCGTGCACAAATGTGGCATGCAGGAGAGAGCAGCTCTGTGTCTGTACATGAGACATCACAGTGCTGGCCACGCCTCCTGCACTGATCCGAGATGCTGCTATCTGCCCTGTGTCTTCCTCCCACTGGATTCTTCAGGAAAGATTAACCCCTTCTACCATTAGAAGCACAGACTTAAAACTTGCTTAGCTTATGTATATATTGCTGATCATCAGATGTACAATGCTATATTTTTTTACATAACTCAGACAAACCCTTTAAGGTTTTTTTTGACATTTTATATCTTAAATGCACTTATGTAAATTAATTAATAGTAATTTGGACTTTAAATTTGGTTAAAAACCCATAATATAAAAAAATACCAAAAATAAAAAAATGATAAATTTGAAGACAATTTTGCATGTTGTGGCAAATCATGATGTCTAGAGTTTTTTCAATATTTTATTTGTTTTCAGCACACCAAAATACATGGAAATTAGATGAAAATAATAAAACAGCTTTTTAGTCACAGACCTGTGTTATGATTTGAATGTTTAGAAGGATCCCTTCAATGCTGTTGTGTCTGGACCAATTGGAATGCACCAATGAAAGAATAGTATTTACTTTGCAAATTAATCTGCACAAATCCCAGGCAAATGCAACATCCTCAATTGCATGCTGCAGAAGACTGAAAATTTGAACTTTTGCCACTACGGAAAACAGTGATTTACCAAAATTGTAGTTGGTGGATTGACCCAATGTGTTTTGCTTCTTGTGTGAAGAATAGAAAGTGGGTGTCCAGCCATTTCGCTTGCATGGTCCACATTGAGAGAAGAGAAATCTTGGGCCGCATGTAAAATATATAATATTTTGTTTGTTTTAGCCATTCAATTTTGTCTGACTGTGTAAATTCATTGCAAACCTCATTTACACATTGACATAAATAAAGCCTGTATCCAGCCAATCACATTTATCATCCACCAAGCTGTAGTGGGTATTGAAAAGGAAAACAGGGACATTGTCCAAACTTCTTCATCCTTGCTTCTTCTCTCTGTGCAATTCATTGCACAGCAGGTCAATGGTTAGTGGAAGAAGAAGGAGCAAGCAAAGAATACTTTGGCTTCATAACATCAAAACCGATGCAAAGATTAATATCCAACTATCGAAGGAAGGTGAGCTTTACAGGTTAGCACAGAGACCACTTGCCTAAAATATATAATATAGTTAATGTATATAAGTCATATAATAATGTTAAAAGTTTATGATATTGTGGGGGCATATTTCTAACTGTTCAGGGTTGTATGTGGCACTTGTGTCACATATTAAACGTGGCCTAGGTTCAATTCATAGTATATCTGTAGCAAAATTTATCCTAGGAATATGTCTTATCTAAACAACTTAGTCATAGTGAATAAATCCAACGTTCACCAAATAAACTGCCACTATACAATATTATTTTTTCTAATGCTGCATCTGAAAATGTTGATACTGGATGGAATATCAAAATTTAGAAATTGTGGAAACATACATATACAGATGGAAGATTGGGCAGTCACTAGGTGGGAATCAGCTAATCATGTTGATCCTATTTCATGTAGAGTGTGTTTTGCTTTTCAAAACAGCTGATGGATATTCCTTTATGACTTTCTCAATGTGGTACATTCCCACTGTGTTGGATTTCAATTCCCATAATCTCTAGTTGATAGACTCATTACTGTATCAGTTAATGATTATTGGAATTGAATTCCAACACATCTGGAAGGAACAAAGTTGGAGAAAATGGTTTATGATCTGTGTCCTACTCTGTGAAACTTGCCTTCCCACATGGAAGCTTTGTTTCATATTCCCAGTAATTCAGAGTGTCTACCATGTTTAAAAAGAATGTTTTGCCTATTTTTTCATTATTGCCTTTTCAGATTGTAATGATGGTTTCCTATATTTTTTTAAAAAAAATATTAATGTACATGATTGTAATATTTCCTGAGGGAGGAAGAATGTTAAACAATGTTATTATTGTGTCTTCAACTAATGTTTACCGTGTACTATATTTATAAGTTTTTCTTTATAAAGATTTTACAATTAAAAGTGTATTAATAATTTCATTAGGATTTTTTTTGCCAGGTAAGAAATATAGAGATAATAAAGAAATAAAGTATTAATAGTTTTCTCTGAATCTTGTGGTAGTCTTGATTCTGAATAGCAATGAAACCAATAAGATAAAAGAGAAATTTATAGTAAAAAACATAGCCATATAGTCTTAAGTAACATGGAATTTAACACATCAAAGGGTAAACTTTTGCTTATTATTAATTATGACAGGAATTTCTATCTCATAACATTTCACATAGCAACTGTCACCAAGAAAATCTGCATTTTGAGCTGATGGCACATCTATCAGCCTGAAGCTGAGTGGAAGAGAAAAAAAATGTATTACTATTCCAACATAGGCTTAAAATCTTGATTCCATAACATGGTGAAATATGGACATACGTTTACATAAATGCATAAAAAAACTAGCTGTTCCCAGGCAAAGTATTAGATAACATACACATTGAATCTTACTATTTTATTGTATATAAAAATACAAGTTATGCACTACTTACAACACATGTAATGACTTGACCTAGTAAACACCTCTTTGCCAAGTTCTTTGAAAATATTTTTTAATTATGCATTTAATTAATAAATAAGCCTTCTTATCAGATTTTGATTATGATTATCATGTATAGCATCTAATCAAAGCATTGAAATAGGATGATTATCAGCAGATTTATTTCTAAGGTTACAGTACAGCCTGTTCCACATGAAAGACTATATTAAATATTTCTTTAAAAAGAATGCGTTGGATTTTTTTTTTTTTAGATTGAACACCTCCAACCAAATTCTAGAAAAATAGCTTAGCAAAATGCTTAGGAACATGAGAAGCAAAAGTAATAAGAGAGGCTTGATCTCTCCTTCTATTCTTAGATCTCTAGATTTCTCCTATTCTTCTCAACTATTGCTTGGGCAATTAGCCCTTAAACAGTAGATTTGAACCTATACTTTTTAGATTAGCCAACTTTCTGGGTTGCTTGCACAAGTTTCATTGTTTTGTCTGCTCAATCTTGTGTTTAAGATGTGGAGTGGCTGGATTGTCTCTCTTTTTCCTCTTCTTCTTCGTCTTCCTCTTTCTCCCTTTTTTTAATCACCATTTTGTGATAAATAGCTTTCTGGAGAGGCATCTTCTCCGATCCAGAAAGTTAATCTAGATAGCATTTTATTTTGTTCCTTTCCCCACAAGAACATTAACTAAAAGATTTCAGCCAAGTATTTGTTACTTCATTGAGCTGCTTTGCATAAACAAATGTTCCCCCTTTTATTGATAAAGTATTTTATTCAGAGTTGATGCTATCTATCCATTTCACTTCATGGACAAGATTAAAGTTCAAAATTTGGCAGGAGCAAGTTGCACCAGTACAGGTTACACCTCATTTGCTCATTGACATTAACAGAGCCTATATCTAGCCAATCACATTTATCATCCATCAAGCTGCAGTGGGTGCTGAAAAGGAAAACAGGAACATTGTCCAAACTTCTTTATTCTTTTCTCCTCCAGCTCCTCCTCCTTGTTTCTATCCAGTGGGCAAGTTAAATCAGGCAATGAGATTGGAAGCAAACAGGGAAATCTGCCCTTTAATTGCTTTCCTTGATGTGAAACGCATTCTCTAGATCAGGACTGTCAAACTCCTGGCCCATGAGCCAGATGCAGCATGCTCTGGCCATGCCCATGGCCAGTTTAGCAAAGGGGGGGGGGAGTCCTGATATGTTACATGATGCTGCCATGAAAATGCAAGTTTGATACTCCTGCTCTAGATAATATCACAGTTGTCAGGTTCCGAAGGATTTCCAAAGGAAACCAGCCAAACACAGAAATGGTTTGTAAATTTAGTTTGTATTCTTCCTTCGGCACGAACTGACTAACAAAGCACTAAGGCAATGAATAAATTGTCAGAGCTGCCGCCCTGTGCTTCCCACCACCTTTTATAGTTACATTGGTAATTAAGAAAAACTGTGCCCTGAGCGTGCGCACACCCATCACCTTGTGATCCAGAGTGAAAACCACCCAGCAATTAATCATGGATTGTTAGCAGAAGTTTTGTAGTTTCTTCAGTTTGTGGAGGTGGGACAGTGAGTCTTGGCAGCTGGTCCAATCTTCTCCCCTGAATGGAAGCTCCAGGCCTCTGCACTGGCCGAAGCTGACAACAGGTACCTTCATTCTTTATTATATTTTCCTACTACATTATCTCAGAATCCCATTAAGCTTTTCCTACTACATTATCTCAGAATCCCATTAAGCTCCCTTCTGTGACCTCTAAAAGCATGGTATTGGAAAAGCTGGGATTTGGAACTTCCAGTTAATGTCGCGGTGTGAATGGCTTGGAAATACAGCTGGCAACTGCTGTTGAGGGATCCTTGTAGGGGTGGTAAAGAAAGGTGAGGTGCTTTATGGACCATGAAGAATTTGCAATTCCCTCGTTAAGTCTGAAGCAAACTGTCACCAGCAGGGCAGACAGCTATTTTCTCAAGTCATGAGATTTGTGCTGGAGCAGTCCATGGACAGAGCATTGAAACTGGATGAGATAATTTCCAACTCTTTTTCTAAAAGTTTAATTTAAGTACAAGAATATGAAAAGATAAACTCCAAGCATTAAGGAAGCAGCAATCAGACATATGGAGAAGATTAAAGACTGAAAAGTAAAAGGTGAAAGAAATGCCCGAGAGAAGCTTTAAAATACAGAAAGCCTGGAAAAAAGTTTAAATAATTTGAAAGGTGATTTTTGGGAGAAACTACCTTTTTTATTTGTATTTTTTTTAAAAAAACACCCAGATTTATTGGATATCAGCTGTTTTTGGCATACTGTTTAATTTAGGATTTGGGAGCAGGAGAACTATCTACTGGAAGAAGAGGAGCACTACAGCACGATAGCATCAATATACTTAGTAAAGGTGAGATTCAATGCACATAATGATACACAAATACACAAAATAGAAGAAAGTAGAAGAAAGTAAAACAGCTAGAAGGCAGTTTGACCTATTGTTTGTTTGTTTGTTTGTTTAGTGGATTTAAATGCCACCCTTCTCCCAAAGGACTCAGGATGGAGTACAACATTAAAAAAACACATATTACAAAAGTTAAAAAGAAAATTAAAAAAGTATCCAAAAACAAACCCAATTAATATTAACATTACAATTTTAAAAATTAGATAAAAGTTAACAATTAAATTAATCATTTATTTTATTCTGTTCAGTCCAGGCCGGCTTGCTGGAAAAAACAACTTTTTAGGGCACGTTGTAAGGACCGGAGGTCGGGGATTATATGAAGCTCTGGGGGCAGCTCATTCCAGAAGGAAGGTGCTCCCACAGAGAAGGCTCTCCTCCTGGGGGTCACTAGTCAACACTGCCTGGCCAACGGCACCCTGAGGATACCAACTCTGTGGGATCACACTAGGTGGTGGGAGGCTACTGGTGACAGTAGGTGGTCTCACAGGTACCCTGGGCCTAAGCCATGGAGTGCTTTAAAGGTCATAATTAGTACCTTGAATCGCACCCGGAAAACAACCGGCAACCAGTGCAGGCCGCTTAAAAGGGGTGTAATATGGGAGCACCTAGGTACCCCCATGATAACCCGTGCAACCACATTCTGGACCAGCTGAAGCCTCTGGGTGCATCCCCATATAGAGAGCATTGCAGTAGTCCAGGTGAGAAAGGATGAGGGCATGAATGACTATGCACAGAGCATCCTGATCCAGATAGGGGCGCAACTGACGTATCAGGCGAACCTGGTAAAAGCCCCCCCTGGTCACGGCTGTCAGATGTTCTTCTAAACTAAGCCACATATCCAGGAGGACTCCCAGATTGCAGGCCCTCTCTAAGGCGGCTAAAATTTATCCCCCTATCATCAAAGATGGAACAAGATGCAAAAATCGGGATGATGGAAACCACAGCCACTCAGTCTTGGAGGGATTGAACTTTTTTTTTTAATATAAATGTTTATTTTTATTACATAGACAACACATACACACAACAATAAAAACAAAAAACAAAAAAACCCCAAAAAAACATCATCACATACAGCATGTCGTTTGGTTACAGGTGTTTTAACATCCATATTCTCGAATAACATTTACCATCTCAGATTTTTCATCTAGTATAACTAAATACCTCACTTTCATTGTACAGTATATGTTCAATTACAATTGGTATTATTATTTTTTCCAATAAATCATAATTCCCTTACATTCTTGATTGTCTATTTGATAACAGTATACCTTTATATAATCCCCATGTGATAGAATTTTTTTTTTTGCCAACCATTTATATTTGTATATCACTATTTTCAATTATGCATAATTCCACCAATCAACTATCAGGTATGCTTATGTTCATTATTATCCTTATACATCATACATTCAAACAGAAATCTTATTCCTTCATTTTTCAACAAAATATTCTAAATAGTCGCTACATATATATACCAATTTTCAATTATTCCCTTATTAAAATTATTTATCAACAAGATATCATTGTAATATGTCCTTAACGTTATACATTATATCACCAATCCTCTATCAAGTATACATAAAATCATTATTATCCTTATCCTTTTTAAAACAAAAAAAAATCTAAAGTATTCAATTCATAGATATATCAGTTTTTCATTGTATCATTGTTAATTTATTTCACAGCATGATTGTGTTATCATTTAACTCCTTCAATTAAAGAATAAGTAAAACATTTTTCATTTCCAAGTTTTTCCCCCCAGCCACTGATAAAACAAGTCCCATATCTTATAAAATTGTTCATCCTCTTGTTCTCTAATTTCAAGTGTCAATTTACTCATTTCAGCAGTCCATTATTTTTTGAATAACTTTTTCCTGTTTTGGTATTGTTTCATTTTTCCAGTTTTCTGCAAATATGAATCTGGCTGCTGTTAACACATTTACGATCAGATATTTTAAGTCTTTGTTATAAATTTCTGGTATGATCCCCAATAAAAAGACCTCTGGTTTAAAGTCTATTTGTTTGTGTGTCATTTTCTCCAAACACATGTGGATTTTAGTCCAGTATCTTTTAGCTTCAATGCAAGTCCACCACATGTGGTACAATGAGCCCGGTATCTGATGACATTTCCAACACTTTTCTGATTTATTCTTGGACATTCTTGCAATTCTGGTTGGGGGTAGATGCCACCTGTAAAACATCTTATACAAATTTTCTCTATATGCAGTAGACATTGTCATTTTATAATTTTGAGACCACAGTTTCTGCAATTTCTCTAAATCAATCCCATACCTAAAATCCCCCCCCCCAAGCTATCATAGTTTCTTTGACTTGTTCTTCTTGTAATTTAACCTCCAATAAATATTCGTATAGTTTTTTTAATTACTTTTTCATCAGTACCTGTTAAAATTTTGTCTAACTCAGTCATTTTATTGTAAAAACCTTTGGATTTTCTATCTTCATTATATCTAGATTGTATCTGTACATATGAATACCAGTTCATTTCTATCCCTTCTTGTTTCAACTCTTGGATAGATTTGAGTTCACCCTCTGCATTCAATAGTTCAACATATCTGTTTGTTCCTTTTTATATATTATTGGATATGAAAATGCTTCAATTGTTGATATCCAGACTGGAATTTTTAAGTAGTGTAATCTTTTTACCTTTTCCCAGTTTAATAACCACGCCTCCCTTATATAATGTCTTCTAAAATAACCATGTGCTTTAGTTTCCTTATACCATAAGAAAGCATGCCACCCCAACAGTAAATCATGACCTTCTACATTCAATAATCTAGCATTTTTTAATGATATCCGCTCCTTAATCCACATCAAGTTTGTTGCTTGGTAGTATAGCTCCCAATCAGGTAGGCCCAATCCTCCTCTAATTCTAGCATCTTGTAACAATTTAAGTTTTATTCTAGCTTTTTCCCTTGCCAAATAAACTTCAAAACTATTTTATTTAAATCTTGAAAAAAGTCCTTACCCAATCTGATTGAGATTGTCTGGAACAGGTATAAAATTCTAGGTAAAATGTTCATTTTAATTGTAGAAATTCTTCCCATCATTGATAGATGCAAATTTTCCCATTTCATCAGATCAGTTGCTATTTGTTGTTTTAGTCTAGTATAATTGTCCTCCTTAAGAGTATTGCACCTAGGTGATAGGTATATCCCCAAATATTTAACCTTACTTGTAATTTGAATCTGCAAAGTTTCTGACAACTCTTTCTTTTGTGTTGCTGGCATATCCTTTATTATAATCTTTGTTTTGTCTTTGTTTATTTTCAAGCCTGCTACTTTTCCATATTCCTCTATTCTTTCTAGCAGTTTGGGTGCTGTTTCTAATGGATCTTCAAGAATAAAAACTAGATCATCTGCAAACGCTTGTAGCTTATATTCTTCTTTCTTAATTTTCATTCCTCTTATGTCTTCTTCTTTTCTGATCTTTCTGTTTAAGACCTCTAATGTTAAGACAAAGAGTAATGGTGATAATGGGCAACCTTGTCTCGTACCTCTCTTTATTTCAATAGAATCTGTTAATTCTCCATTTACCATTATCTTTGCTGCTTGTTTCTGATATATCATTCGTATGGTTTGAGTAAATTTCTTACCAAAGTTCATCTGCTCCAGTTGTAAAAACATAAATTGCCAATTCACATTGTCAAAGGCCTTCTGCGCATCAAGAAACATCAAAGCCATTTGTTTTTCAGGGTGGGCCTCATAATATTCCAAAGTATTCAAAATCATTCTGATATTATCTTTAATTTGTCTCTTAGGTAAAAAGCCATTTTGATCTGAGTGGATGAAGCCATTTAAATATTTTTTTAAGTCTCTCTGCTGGTATGGATGCAAATAGCTTATAGTCTGAATTTAATAAAGAAATTGGTCTATAATTCTTACTTTGTGTTAGATCGGTCTCTTCCTTGGGTAGCAATGTAATATATGCTTCTGACCATGATTGATCTTGAGCTCGTTCCTCCCTATCCAGATCCGCACAGCCTCCAGGCATCAGGACATCACATTGAGGGCATCGTTTTGGTGGCTTGGGGTAGAGATGAAAAGTTGGGTATCATCAGCATATTGATAATACCATACCCCAAAACCACAGATGATCTCACCCAACGGTTTCATATATATGTTGAACAGGAGGGGTGAGAGAACCGACCCCTGGGGCACCCGACAAGTGATGCGCCTCGGGGTCGATCCCTGTCCTCCAGTCAATATGACCTGCGACCGATCCGACAGGTAGGAAAAGAACCACCATAAAACGGTGCCCCCCACTCTCAACCCCCTGAGTTGTCACAGTAGGATACCATGGTCAATGGTATTGAGAGCCGCCAAGAGGTCTAATAGCACCAGGACAGAGGAACAGCCCCTGTCCCGGGCCCGCCAGAGATCATCAACCAACGTGACCAATGCCGTCTCCGTGCTGTACCTGGGCCTGAAATCCAACTGAAATGGATCCAGGTAGGCAGCTTCATTCAGGTACTGGGGAAGCTGACGTGCTACCACACTCTCGACAACCTTCGCTACAAAGCATAGGTTGGAGAACGGACGATAATTGGCTAAAGAAGCTGGGTCCAGGGAAGACGTCTTAAGGAGGGGCCTCACCATCACCTCCTTCAAGGCAGTGGGAAAGAACCCCTCTCTCAATGAAGCATTGGTAATCACCTGGAGCCAGCCACGTGTCACCTCCCAGGAACCCGAAACTAACCAAGAGGGACATGGGTCCAGCACACAAGTGGCAGCACTGAGTCTCTCCATAATTCTGTCCATGCCCTCAGGGGTCACAGGGTCAAACTCATCCCAGATAGTCTCCACAAGATTTATCCCTGTTGACTCACCCGAATCTACCCAGTCAGAGTCCAAGCCTGACCGGATCTGAACGATTTTATCCTGCAGATACTGAACAAATTCTTCAGCCCTACCCTGCAAGGGGTCTTTCCCAGTTCCTTGGTTAAGTAAGGAATGGGTCACCCTAAACAGGGTGGCTGGGCAGTTATCTGCGGATGCAATGAGAGCAGAAAAATGTTGCCGTTTTGCCGCTTTTATCGCCACTAAGTAGGATTTAATATGAATTCTTACTAGTGTTCGATCAGATTCGGACCGGCTGGCCCTCTAACCACTCTCTAGGCATCTTTTCCGGCGTTTCATCTCCCGGAGCTCCTCAGTAAACCAGGGAGCTATCTGGGATCGACACCGGGTCAGAGGCCGCAAAGGCACAATGCGATCCAAGGCCCCAGTGGCTGCCCTATCCCAGGCTTTCACTAGGGCTTCGGTCAAGCTGTGAGCAAGCGATTCAGGAAAAGTCCCAAGCTCCATCAGGAACCTTTCAGGGTCCATCAGGTGCCTGGGGTGGAACCATCTAGTCAGTTCCGCCTCCCTGCAGTGAGGGGTAGCGGTATGGAAGTCAAGCCTGATGAGGAAATGATCAGACCATGATAAGGGTTGGATAGAAATATCCCCTAAATCTAGATCATTCATCCACTGCCCAGAGACAAAAACCAGGTCGGGCATGTGTCCCCTGTTATGGGTGGGGTCTTGAATTAACTGAGTTAGGTCCATAGCCATCATGGAAGCCATGAACTCCTGAGCTGACTCGGATGTCTTGCCAATGAAGGCAGATTTAAATCCCTCAGGATCATCAGCCTGGGGAAATCAACTGCCAATCCAGCTAACATATCCAGCAGCTCCGGCCGGGCCGATGAAATGTAGCAGGGAAACAGGTACATAACAAAAAGGCCCACCTGGACTCCAAGGCCCCATTTCACAAAAAGGGACTCACACCCACCTATCTGAGGCTCAGTGACCTCCTGAGGTCTGAGACTTTCCCTAATAATCAATGCCACCACCACCAACTCGCCCCTACCCTGGGCTCTCAACTGGTAAAATGCCCAGAAGCCTGGTGGGTGTAATTCACTAAGGGGAACACCCTCCTCATGGCCCAACCAGGTCTCCATAATGCAAGTCAGGTCCATAATGCACGCCAGGTCCACTCTACCTATTTTAGAAGACGATTTGGATATTTTGAAAATATATAATGAATTTCTTTTTCCTCTTGAAGATTTTTAAGATGAATTAAATTGCTAATAACTAAACTTTATTGAAACTGGCTATTGGATTATTCATTTGGAAGATTGGAGGAACCAGTGGATTAATTTGGATTTAGATTATTAAGACTATTTGACAGAGCATTCTATGAGGCAAAAGAAGAAAGGAGATAAAGGAAAAGAGAAAAGAAGAAAAGTTAAATAAGACTTTAAAATTTGGACAATTGGGAAGATATGTAATTGGAAAATCATAAGGCTGTAAACTACTAAAATTTTTATAGATTATAAATTTATGGGATTTAGAGGCATAATTATGGGATTGACTGAATTTTATTAAGTTGGAGTTTTTAAGTATTGAGATGTTGGAACCAAAAAGGTATACTGAGTAATTTGTATTAAATTGTTACAAAATGGATATTTGGAGGATAATAGAGGCAAATTATAAAGAAATGAGTGTAGCAGCCATTCAACAATTGGGAGGGGGGGGAGATGAATACAATATTCAGGAAATAGATGAGAAATTAGAAGAAGCAGTAGAAGGAAAAAATCAAAACGAGATGCAAGAAAACAAACATAATGAAGAGAAAGGATTAATAAGTAGGAATCAATAAAATAATTCCTTAACAGCTTATAATAAAACAGAGAGGAAAAAAGAAAAATCTCTTTAAAAAAAGAAAGTCTTACTGATGGGTGTCAATTGTGGTCATAACTCAAGTACTACAGTCCTTGACTTAGGACCACAACTAAGTCCAACATTTCTGTCGTTAAGTGAAACATTTGTCAAGTGAGTTTTGACCTTTCTTGCCTCAGGTGTTAAGTGAATCACTGCAGCTGATAAGTTAGTAACCAGGTTGTTCAATGAACCTGGCTTCCCCATTGACTTTGTTTGTCAGATTATTTCAAAAGGTAAATCATATGAATCATTTTCCCAGTGGCTGAATTTTGATCATGTGACCCTGGGGATGCTATACCTATTGTAAGTTAAAGATGAACATGTCATTTTTTTCAGTACTTTTTTAACTTCGAACAGTCACTAAATGAACTGTTGTAATTGAGGACTACTTGTATCTGGGTACTTTTCTGCCTTTGCAAGCAGTCCTTAAGATTAAAAGCTATTTTGATGCTCCAATAAACATAATTAGTACAACTGTATTATAAGCAGTAATAGCTAGAGAAAGCACTATGTTGCTATGCAGGCATGTTTTGGAAATAACATTAAATTACTAGTATATTTGGCATTATTGGAATAAATAATGCACCGGCGTACCGGTGCCTCCTGGGAGCACCAGGTACTGTTCCAATACAGTGCTCCGGAGGGCCCACAAGCCTGCCTGCAGTTCTTACCTGTATTTGAGCCAATTGGGGCTTATGGTCACGGAGCGTACAGCGCCTGAGAGATGCTCCGCCAAACAGCTGGAGCGTCCCGGATGGTAAGTATGCACATGCATGCTGCACACATGCATGTGGCGGGCGCCTGGCACAGTTGCACCGTACTGGTTGCAACAGGATCTGGAACCCACCACTGGTCTGAGCAAGTGGGCGGAGCCTCCTGCTGCTGTTACTACCAGTTCAGCTGAACTGGGAGCAATCCACCTCTGAAGAACACTCCGTAAAAGGCGACTAAGAAAATTTCTTTGTACATAGTTCCAGCGAATTGTGTGACTGTTGATTGCTTTTAATTTTTTTTCTTTGTATCTTGTTTGTTGTGTTGCCTTGTTTGTACTATCCCCCTCCCTTGGGTTTGTTAGCTGCCCTGAGTCCCTCCGGGGAATAGGGCGGCTTATAAATGCAATAAACCTTAAACCTTGTAGAGCCATTCCAGGAAGAATGGTGCAACTAACTGAACATTGGAAACTGACTTTTATCTGGACATCTAACTTGAGTGTTAACAATTCTAGGCAGGTAACTAAATTTCTGCTCAAAAAACTGGGGGCTGATCTATAGCTATTTTTCTGACATTGATTATTCTAAATCATGCATTTCTACTCCAACCAATTATTTATTTTATAAATCATTTGCAAGCAGTAGTTGTACAACGATTTTTAACAAGCACAATTCACTGCTAATTCAAATTTTACAGTGGATTTATAAGAGCCATATTTTAGGGAAATGAAATGTGATTGCAATTGAGTAGAGTTCCCATCCTTGAAAATATTTATTTTTCAGCACTTTTGCCTCCAAGCTGATCTCCATAGGCACCAATTGCCATAGACATCTCCTTTGTCAACCACAGAAACCTTATTCTAGCTGATTTTTAAAAAAAATTAATAATAGCCAACATGCATAAATTCACATAAATGGGGAAATGGCATTTTCTCTAAATTCCAAATATTGAAGCCCAAAAACAACTTAAAAAAACAAATTTAGGAGCCCTGCAAGTAAGTATATTATTATTTGCTTTTGCCTTTATATCCTAAAGAGTAATGGATTATTGAAATATTACAAACACCATATATTCACAATCTTGCCTATTTCTTTTACATATAATTTAGATAGCTGTTTTATAGAGAGAAAGTTAGCTTGAATTTCTTGAGCTAAGGCACATGCTATGAAAGTGAGAGATATGATTTAGACCAGGGGTGTCAAACTCGCAGCATGTTGGCCAGATGTGTCATGTGCTGACCCTGCCCCCACCTGGTTTAGCAAAGTGTTCTGACCCCCCTCGTCCTACACCAAAGCATGCCGAGACAAATATACTGCAAGGATTTATTAACACACAGACACGACCTTGGCAGCAATCCAGCACAGTTCAGACTTTGGCAGCAATCCAGCACAGACAAGACGTTGGCAGCAATCCAGCACAGACCAACCTTGGCAGCAATCCACCCTGCCAAGCTAGCCACAAGTGTTTTCCAACTCTAGTGAATATGTTGTCTCCTGCAAAGGGCATGTGCACAATCATTCCTTTTATAGTCTTGAGAGGAGCCTAATTACCACCATCTGAGTGCAATTATCTCCTGTAACTATGTAACTGTTCCTTATGCCTATTAGCTCTCCATTGCCGGGCATCCAAGAACAACTCCCTTGTCTCCTCCCCACTGCTCCAATGCATGACGTCACGATCACACTCCCTTGTCTCCTCCCCACTGGTCCAAGGTTCAGGTGCCTCCTGGTGGACAACCAGCCTCTCTGTGCCCTGCTCGGAGTCGGAACCCTGTCCAGGGTCCTCCACATCCTCCAGAGCCCACTCATAGGGCCCCTTGCTGTTGGAGTCTGGTGGCAGCTCCAACAGCTCCTACTGGGCCATAACAGCAAAGGGAGGGAAGTCCCAATATGTCACGTGACACTGCCGTGATAACACAAGTTTGACACCCATGATTTAGAACAATCTTCTCTTGTTTGATATGTAGTCAGCATGGGAGATTGGGACAGACTGAATTAGGTAAAGTAAATAAACCCCCTTTCCTTTTTTTAATAATTTATAATATATGGCATTTATTTTTATCTATGTCTCTATTATTTTAAATTAAAGTAATATTTTAGTTTAACCTTACCAATTCTGCAAATTCTTAATTTCCTTAGCTCATCAGGAGAATTTTGGAAGCATTGTGCTTTGCAGAAAATGTTTAACATCACTTGTAACCTGACATCATGAAAATGCAGTGTTTCCGTTTTGTGAAAATGGATACATTTTTAATGATTAAAAAATGAGGCTGTAACAGAAAGAAAGAAGGTTATGCAGAAAGCATAACCCTGGATATTCTTCAAACAGAAAATTAGACCCTGTGGAAATTGCTTCGACCCGCCAAGCTGTTGTGTTCCAGCTGAAATCTGCTCTTTGAAATAACTATGGCGTACCTTAGTAGCTTCTTGGCCCTATTTACTCAGGCATAAGTAGAGAAATATGTCAGTTTTCTTTAAGTAAAGGACTCTTGGCTTATGGGAATGAAAAGGTCAAGATATTTTGACCCAGGCAACCAAAGGACAATTCAGAAATGAAACTAGGATGGTTCCAGTGTTTAATCAGGCTCAAAATAACTAGTTTATAAGCCACTTCTTGTTCTATCACGACAAGAACAGTTGCATTATTGGCAATCTGCCACAATGTGCATCACTTAAGTAATATTGGAATGGCTAGAGAGAAATCCATGCTTTAGCAACTTAATACCCTTGAGTTATTGGTTTATGGAAAGGAAAATAGCAATAGCAGTAGACTTATATACCGCTTCATAGGCCTTTCAGGCCTCTCTAAGCGGTTTACAGAGAGTCAGCATATTGCCCCCAACAATCTGGGTCCTCATTTTACCCACCTCGGAAGGATGGAAGGCTGAGTCAACCCTGAGCCGGTGAGATTTGAACCGCTGACCTGCTGATCTAGCAGTAGCCTGCAGTGCTGCATTTAACCACTGCGCCACCTTGGCTCTTAAGCAATTGGCAGAATCCTGTCAATCAAAGGTAACTTATTTGGGAGGTTCTTTGAAGAAAATATCACCAAATATTCTAAATCTCCCTTGAAAAGTAATATCAGCTCAGCTGAAGAAATATATCTGAATGGTTGCTTCCAGAAGTTCAACTTTCCTCCATAAGTTTTGAATGCTACAACAATGAAAGTTTTTAAGAAGAGATTGGGCAACTATTTATCTGAAATGTCTGAACAGGGGGTTGAATTTGAAGACTACCAAGGCCCCTTCCAATTCTGTTACTTTGTTATTCTGGTAAGACCAATACTGACAAGATCAATACTTGGAAGTCCAATCTTAAGGCAAATTATACCAGAATCAAATAAGTATAGACAAGAATAATATATATTGTAACATTTAATCATGCACCCATGGCTATAATTAGAAAAAACTATAACTTTAAAAAACTTATCAATCTTGTTCATGTAGCAATTGGTACACTGTGTTTTATTCTTTTAACTTCCTACTTCCTTTTTAGGATCTCAGCAACTTCATCCAATCATGATGTTTCCATATCTCCTTTCTTTTCAATCAATTCAGTCTTCTCTCATATATTTGTTTTGCATAAGGTGACCAGATTTTCAGATTGGTAAAGAGGGACACCTTTGATGGGGGAGGGGGGAGGGAGCTGGCCGTGGCGGTTACTGCCAGCCCGCAGCCTCACTAGGGACGTCTGGTCACCTTAATTATACACATCCTCTCTCTCTCTATCCATCCATCCATCTGTCTGTCTATCTGCCTGCCTATCTGTCTATCTAATTATGATATCCCTCTCCCTCTTTCCCCTCTCTTTCTCCATCCATCTATCTGCCTGCCTACCTATCTCTATCTCTTTCTCTCTATCCATCCGTCTATCTGCCTGCCTATCTGTCTATCTAGTTATGGTCTCTCTCTCTCTCTCTCTCTCCCTCCCTCCCTCCCTCCCTCTCCCTCCCTCATCTCATTATCATCTATCTCAGTGTTTCTCCACCTTGAAGACTTGAAAGTATGGGGACTTCAACTCCCACACACTTTCAAGTCTCCAAGGTGGAGAAACACTGATCTATCTAATTAATATAATTATTTCTCCCTCTCTTTTTCACTCTCTCTCCAGCGCACACATGCAAATGCATAGGGCAACCCACCTCACACACAGGTAACTCCGGGCGGCTTACAACATTATGATGCACGTCTCCCCATAGGAGAGGAGATGGGGAAGCCGGGGGCCCGGAGATCACCCGGGGGATGCCGAGGATGCCCCAACTCAGCCCCTCTTCCCGCTCCAATCATGTGCCACTACTTCCTCTGAGTGCGGCGCTTTACTCACTCCTCAGAGCGTTCGCAACTTCGCTCCTTCCAATTTCTTGGCCCGGGAGGCTCGCCGGGCTCCACCTACCCCGGGCCCCCATTGGTCCAGCGGTCCGAAGAACGCAAGAGGGGTGTGGTGGGGAGGGAAAAGCGCTTGGCGCGAAGGACTTCCTTCCAACCAGCGGAACCCCCTGGCGCAATCGGGCTGCGTTCGGCGGCCATCCTTGCTGCAATCTGCGCCGCCTGCTGCATCAGTGGAATCTAATTCAAGAGATCTTAATCTTGACAGCGTTGTTGGGGTCTGCGGGTGAAGAAATTACTTTAATCAATGGGGTAAAGTTCTTTCTTTCGCTCGCCCGAGCTCTGATGAGGGGGAAAGAGAGGACTTTCCTTACACCCGCATCAGAGCTGGGGGAGGGAGAAAGGACTTTACCCCATAGATTAAAGTAATTTCTTCACCCGCAGACCCCAAAAACGCTGTCAAGATTAAGATCTCTTGAATTAGATTCCGGCTGATGTGGCAGGGGCTGCGTTGGTGGGGACGGGCGGAGGGGATGGGACTTGGAGTCCTATGATCTTGGCGAGTGGGGAGTCCCATCCCCCCCACCCGTCCCCGCCAGCGCAGCCAGCGCAGCCAGGCTGCAATCGGTGGTCGTCCCTGCTGCAATCTGCGCCGCATGCCTCATCAGTGGAATCTAATTCAACAGATCTTAATCTTGACAGCGTTGTTCGGATCTGCGGGTGAAGAAATTACTTTAATCAGTGGGGTAAAGTCCTTTCTCCTCCCCCAGCTCTGATGCGGGCGTAAGGAAAGTCCTCTCTTTCCCCCACATCAAAGCTCGGGCGAGCGAAAGAAAGAACTTTACCCCACTGATTAAAGTAATTTCTTCACCCACAGACCCCAACAACGCTGTCAAGATTAAGATCTCTTGAATTAGATTCCGGCTGATGCGGCGGGCAGCGTGGATTGCAGCAGGGATGCCCGCCGATCACAGCCCGATTGCGCCAGGGGCTGCGCTGGCGGGGACGGGCGGAGGGGATGGGACTTGGAGTCCTACGATCTTGGCGAGTGGGGATTCCTGCGATGGGATTTGGAGTCCGATGCCCCTGGTGATTGGGGGTTTCGCTGGTTGGAAGAAAGTCCTTCTTCACGCCAAGTGCTTTTCCCTCCCAACCACACCTGGGGGACACAGGGAAAGGCGCCCGCTCGCCAGTCCGGCCGCCACCCTTGGGCTCCCGGGGCAGCACCTCCCCAGCGCCTTCCTTTGCGCCTTGCGGAGTTTCTCGCACACAGGACGGGCGCGACCTGGAGACACAGGGAAAACTCCGCAGGGTGCGAAGGAAGCAGCGCGGCAGTGGCGGAGCTGGGAAGGTGCTGCCCCCGGAGCCCAAGGGTGAGAGGGCTGGTGCGGGCTGGCGAGCGGATGCCTTTCTTGCACATAGGGAAGGGGAGGAGGGCGGCGGCAGCTGTTTCACTAACCCCACGCAGGTTACTAATTCCCGGTTTACTTACCAGTGAAGCAGCAAAACAAAGCAAATGGCCGCGAAGGCGAAATGAAATGGAGACTCATGCGACTCATGCGGCATGCTAAGCGGACTCCAGCCAATCAGTCAGCTGGCTGGGATGGAAAACTTTAAGTACGCAGCGTTTTCCATCCTAGCCAGGTCACTGATTGGCTGGAGTCCAGGCCAATCAGTGAGCGGCAGGCTGGGCTTTCTTAGATTTTTAGTGTAGATAGAATAGATGGGGGAACAGAACGAGCGAGCTAGCGGCAGCTGATGATGGGCGGGGGAGCCAGCGAGCGCCAAAATAAAGCGGGTTTTTTTTAGAACTGGGCGGGACGCGGGAAAAATGATGAAAAGTCGTGCCTGTCCCGCCAGATGCGGGACGTCTGGTCACCCTAGTTTTGCAGTTTAATCCTGATTCATTTTCTCTCTATTACCAAATCATTTGTGTCCACTTTATTTCTATAACTGAGGTTACTATTTTTTTTAGTCAGTCTACAAATCATTACACATTGATTATCTCATTTTGTTCATTGCACATGAAACCATTCCTAGTCTAACTTTTTATATTTCTGCTGTCATACCAAATTCCCACTTCAGTATAATAGATAGAAACATGCACTGAATATATGCACAAAGGTTTCCATTTCTTCCATTCCTGCTTCACAATAAAAAATGTACTACCCACTGTCTTTCGACCACCATTTGTATACATTAACTTAAAATCTTCTCCATCCATTTTTATATTTATTAAACATCCTACACAACTATACACTTGCTCTTAGCGCAAAGTCCAAGAAGTATATAGTTGTTCTAATGTTCCACTATTTACATACAACTTATTATTTTTTTATTTTCCTTGGCAAATAAAGTGTTGATATTTCAATCCACAAACAATAAATTGTCCCACATTCATGAATTATCCAGCAGGATATTTTCCAATTTTGCTCAGTGTGATATCTTGTACCTTTTGATCAGAATTATGCCAGGAATAATTTCCCCAGAAACATTTAACAAATTAACGTCTTGTTACTTTTCCTGTGAATAGTAGAATGCTAAGAGAGTTCTTTCATATGTTAGACACAAAGGGAACATTTATACATGTATTAAACAAGTCAAACAGATGCTCCATGAGTCTGTCTATATTTTCAATTTTTTTCACTTATATCATCTACACATGTAGCCTTACTACTTTTTAAACAATTTTCCTGCATTTATGTTTTCCTTTTCATCATATTTCCATTTGGATACCAACATTTATGTAATGAATTTAAATTCCATCTTCTATATATTAATGCCACTCCCATACAAAATTCTGAAATATTCACTTTAACATGTTTCTCTTTTCACTCCAAATAATTTCATCAAATTTTATTTTTAATCCCATTTGTTTTGCTAAGATCTTCTTGTTTAGCCCTATTCACCCACTTCTACTTTAAAATTTTTAATCTTTCCATTGTTTTCCATTTTTCTTTTGCTGTTTAACTTCCGAACCATTCTTAGCCGTCTATGACTATATTCTTTGCCACTATCTTTTTCTCTTCCTGCACAATATGCAGTTATCTCATTCTTGTAGTTTGGCAACAAGAATTCATTTATTGATGTGTATCGTTTGAATTCAAAAGTATTTTTAAAAACTTCATCATTACATCCATATTATAATTTTCCATTAGCATAACTCTTTATACTTTATAATATTTAGATTCCAAGTCATAATATTTTATATATAATTGAATTATAATTCTGTTGGGTAAATTAAGTATTTCATATAAATGCTTATTGGGAGGATAAATTATGTAGCCTAAATTACAACTATTAATTATTCCCTGATAATGCTGTGTATAATAGGGACCAGTTTTGACACATTTTCTCCAGTTGTCACAAGCGCAACCAAATCTTTATCTAAAGCACTATCCTACGCAAGTTAGGGTCTCTAATCTAAAGACCACTTTCCAAGCCTGCTTACTATTGCCTGTATTCTACCAATTCAGAACACTGACAATTATTGAAGATGTAGAAAAAGAGGTTTCTGATGAATTAAAAATTAATTCCAATCTTAAACTTTCAATTTTACTTATAATCCCCCCCCAAAAAATGGCAATTACTGACTTCTTCCACCCATTTCCTATTCTCTTATCAGTAACTTTCCCTGCCCTCTGCCAACATTTGTTACTATTACTTTGCAGTTCTTTCAGAAATACAGCTCCACATTAATTTTGTTAGAATGCAGGTAATTCCCACCCATCTTTCTTTTTCTTCTATTCTACAAGAGTTTTCTTTTCTATTCTGATTTTATACATTCCTATTAGATTCAATATCAAATAGTGATAGTTTTTCTGGAAAACATGTAGGTTTTGTATAATATTAGTCCTGCCTGCCACTGCTTGCAATTCCCATCTGTTAGAGCGGTGGCATTTGGACTTAGTGCAAGTAACAGTCCGGGGCGAGTCAGGCAGTGATTTCAGCTTAATTGGAAGAAAGGATGTTTTTCTTCTGTACCTCTTTAAGGAATTTACTATTTGGCTGGCATTCATATTCCAATCACAGGCCAACCATCTTTGCAGGTGCTGGTGGATGCAGAGAGCTAATTGACATGAAGCTCTTCACTAGGAACATACATTGCCAAGAGGTGGAAAGGAAAACAGGTTGTATTTCTACAGCTGAGCTCAAACACAAGAAAGACATTGTGGGAATTTGGACTCTTTCATAGTCTAATCCAGAAGGTTTGAACCACTTCTAGGACCCACCAATCCATGAAAAAAATCTAGATCCTATCATGCTAACACCCTTCCCCTACCCAACAAATATATATTTACAAGTATTCTGTTACTTCTATCTGTTATAGTACATATCAAAAAGTAAAATATTACAACACAACTGTTAATAATAGTGCTATCATTGTAAAATTATGAGGGAAAGCTAATGGAAGTCTTTTCTTAACCTTAAAAACAAAGCAAAAACTTATGTGTAATGAGAACTGACTAATAGTGCAGAACATTATTTTGTCTAATTTTATTTTAGCTCTTAAACTGAAACCTCTGAGATTAGTATGGTTCTGAGTTCCAAATAATATTCACTGGTTCCTTGCTGGTGGCTCTATTCTCCTCTTCTTATTCCTCAAGCTTCTGTAAATATGGGGAGTAGAGTTATGTTCCTTTTAAGCAATGGTTGTGTACCATTCAGGGTGGAAAGCAGCAGCACTTCCTTTATGTCTCTTCCTGACCTGACTCTTACTTACTCTATGTCCAAATGCCAACAGATGGGAATTACACTTTACAAGCAGTGATAGGCAGGGTTAATAGTATACAAAACCTACATATTTGCTAGAAAGTCTCTAGGGCTACTTGGTGTTGAATGCAAAAGGAATGTATAAAATTAGAATGGAAAAAAAGAACCCTTATAGAATACGAGAAATAGAAAAGCGGTGGGGAATTCCTGCAATCTGACACAATTGATGTGGAGCTCTATTTCTGAAAAAACTGCAAAGTAATAGTAACAAATGTTGGCAGAGGCAGGGAACAGGAAATGGTGGAAGAAGTCAGTACAGAAATGGTATTCATCAGGTTCTGACCAGTTGTGGAGAGCCAGTAGCAGAAAGTTTGAGTAGTTCAGAGAACTGGTAAATACCACCTCTGACTGGCCCCATTTATTCTCTGTCTCCTGAGTCCCAGCTGATTGGGAGGGAATGGGGATTTTGCAGTAACCTTCCCCTGGAGTGGGATCGGAATGGAGATTTTACCGTATCCTTCCCCTGCCACGCTCATCAAGCCACAGCTACAGAACCGGTAGTAATTTTTTTTGAATCCCACCACTGAGTCAGTAATTGCCAAATAGAGAAAGTTTTTAAAAAGTTGATAAGTAAAATGCAAGCACCCCTTCTTCCTTTTCTTGGCCCTCCTGCTTCATCAAGATGACCCAACTGCCAGCTAAAAGAAGTTTTGAGGAGGAAATGAGCTGGAAAGGCAAGGTGGTAACCCAATTGCTCTGCAGCCAGAGACCTATGAAAAAAAGTTTGAATAAAGAGAGTCCAAAAATAGGCATTAAAGAGACAGATTTAAAGACTGTCACTCTGATAATGAGAGACAACCTCACAGAAGACAACAGCTGAGAAAATGGAAAAGAAGAGGTGCTTCTTTCCCTCAGAGCTGGTATGAAGTAAAAGTTCTATTTCCCTCATATGGAATAAAAATTTAGAAGATGATTAGAAGGATCAAGTAGCCATTCAGGAACAAATAAAGAAAGAGAAAAAGTAGGACTGATAGAAAAGAAAAATAAAGTGGATTTTTTTAAAAACACAAAGACACACGCAAAACACATAGCTTTCCTTTTTAAAAATAATAGTCTCCATTGAGTCACTGAATAGTGTTAGAAAAATCAGTCAAGTCTCCATGCTTCCATTGCTTTGTCTATTGAGTCTGAGTTAATCTAACTTTTGGTAGTTCAAGGAAAAAAATCTGTGATGTTCATACATTTGCAATAGGTTGTTGCAATAAACTGAGAAACTGGACAAAATGATAGAAAAGACTACAAACACTGGCTGCATCAGCCAACCCATATCAATTTTACAATTCAGCATCCATACAAATGTTGCTTTTTTCCCTTCAAACTTCCTTAAGAAAGAAAAGTGACTTATTTCCATTTAAAATGAACCTTTACTTTCATTTGATTAAAACTGTATATCCATCTCTGTAGAGACACTAGCAGGACTAACCTAATGTCAAGAAGAAGCTCATCATTGCTGAGAAAAGGAGAACAAACATTTTTAATCTAATCAATCTTTCGGAGCAGATGGATACAGTAATTAGTGCAAAAACAATTTTGCCAAGAGTATTAACATTTCTATCGTTTATCAGAAAGGGGGTGTTGTCTTTGGTCAATAATTTCCTGATTATTGCAAAAACATTTATACTTGTTGATGAGTTTGTGTAAAGGGAGAAGCCGCTGCTTGTTGGCCCAGATTGCTGTTTTGTGGTAGAGAGATTGAAAGTTGCAGCCCAAGAATTTTTGGAAAAGCCTGCATTTCCTCAACTTAAAAATATACAAAGCCAGAAAAATATGGAAAGGGTTTGAAGACTATGTTTTTAGTCCATTGTGCTAATCATTGTGATATTTGGGTGCATGTGATAGTATAAGAAAGGGAGAGAGAGGGAGGGAGGGAGAGACAAATGAGCACTGACACTTCTTTGCCAAATCAAAGTCTGTCCTTCTTTTTCCCCACTGATGATTTAAATTCAATGACAAGAGGCTCATGTATTGAAAAGGGTCACAACAGAATGCCAACCCACCTAAATTAAAAGACTGGTTTTCAATGCATGTAGATAAAAATAGATTCTGTTTGGAAGCTGCATTTCCAACTGAATAATGAGCTGGCAAAGCTTCACCAGACATGGGAATAATTTTTGGAAGTAAAAAAGAGAGAAAGAGAGTGAGAGAAAGAAATTTGAGAAAGCATTTATGAATTATTGTTCATATGCTGGTATAGGAAAATTGTGGTGGGTATCATTGTTTTACCATGTTAAATTTTTTAACCAATTTTTTCCCCAGACTTATACTACTTTGATCATTTTGTTTAAAAAATAGAAAAAATACTATAATTTGCACTTCAGTAATTGATTTATAAATGTGTATAAACTGCATATTGGTCCTTAGTAATCCTTGGAATGGACTTAAACATATTGGCTACTTGATTGTCTATATAGACTTATGCTATTGTCATAAGCTTTATTATCAACTATTACTATTTTGTAAATACTTATGAGCATATTCCAAAGACCTTGCTTATTTAAAGAATTATGCATGCATATAATTTGATTATAACAATAATTGAATATCACATTACCATGGAATCTGAAGTTTTAAAAAATAGTATACAACCCAGGGGTGAAATGCTACTAGTTCGGACCAGTTCACCCGAACTGGTAGTAAAAATGCTACCGATTCGCCCAAACTGGTAGTAAAAAAATGCTACTGGTTGAAGCAAATCAGTAGCTCCGACGATCAGCTGTATGACAATCAACTGTGCCACGCAATTTATATTCGCTAGAAAGCAAATCTAAATCATGTGGCACAACTGTTCACCCTTATCTTGGCAGACTCAGAAAAGGTTTCTTAATCATCCTTTTGCAACACTGTAGTGAAGCGAACTGGTAACAGACTTCAGAGCATTTCACAATGATACAATCTGTAATTTGTTGAGTAATTTTTTTAGGGATATTTCCTCGATGCGATCAACAACGGAAGACCTTTTAAAGTACTAGAACAGTTCTTAGAAGTTCAAGGTAATATTCAGAGACGTATCTGCCTTGAAAGTAGCTCATGTTAAACTATATGGCATAGTCAGACATCAGCAGTTAACTACAAGAAATGTTTTGTGACATTTTGTATTATGTCAACAAACACTTTATGTTAATTTTTATATCATAAAGTGTTTTATAAAATTTACCAAATTTCAATTCAACAGTAGACATGGTCCCAAATGTTAGACATTTTCCATAAGTTAGACAATTTGATTCAAGAATTTTAATAATACACCATATCAGTAGGGTTGTAATTATTTAAGGTTTATGAATATAGTATATCATATTTTGGAATAATTAAGATCTTTATTATTAATATTTTTATTGCTTAAAATAGTTGCAATTGCATGTAGCATGATCCAAAACATATTACAAAAGCAATCAATTTGAAAGCACCTTTGGAAATAATGTGGTAATTATAACAGCACAGATTAATCAAAAACAAATCTTGCCAGATAATTTGGCTCATTTTTTAAAAATTAGACAATTTCCTTAATAGATTATGATAACACTGTAGATTTAATATATATTTTAGTAATGTACTTGATAAAATACCCCACAATTTCCTGATTAGCTTGCTAGTTAAGTGTAACCTGGTGGCATGGCAATTCAATGGATAGAAACCTTATTCAAAAACAATATTCAAAGCTCCTATCAATGGGTTTTCATCAATTACAGTGAAGTATCAAATGGAATTTGAGAAATTATACAGGGATATTAGGAGATATCACAGGTTCATCATATCTCTTCCACACAACATACAGCTGATAAACTCCCCTTTTTGTACTCCTGATATACTTGCAACTGTTTTTTATAAAATTAGAAATATATTAATCCCTTTACAACTAAGGTGTTTTCATTTAGTCATGACTAATGCTAGATAAGTTTCAAGTATAAGTTAAGTATATTTTGAATTAGGATCAATATTTTTAGTCAATGGGAATTGTGGTTTTAAAGACTAGGTTAAAATATATTATCAATATATTATCAATATTTCTAGCTGTTACTCCTGATCTTAGCAATGTTAGAAACAAAATTTATAAAAGGAAGCCTATAGAGGCAAAGCCTTAGAGATTTTTTTTTAACCCAAAATAATCAGGACAATTCCAAACAAAAGATTTCAGTTTCATTCAGACTATTAAATATTAGTATCAGATTAAGTATCTGTTTCTCTTCTTTGCTTTTAGACATGAAAATGCCTTGCTTTGAAATGCTTATAAAAATAATTCTGAATGAGAGTTTAAGATAATCAGAGCAAATCATTTTTTGCATGTTCCATGGTGTACAGGGTAAACAATGTAAGGTATGCTACATCAAAGCATGCCCATATTATCTTATCTACAAATGATACTTGGAATATTCTCATGCATTAGTTAATATATTTCACAACTGCTTTTAAATCCATCCCTTGAAAATCACCAGGTGTATAACCCTTGAAGCAGAGAACAAGAATATTAAAACTGGGCAGAGCTATTTTCCTAGTTTTACAAACCACCTTTTCTTCTCTTCTTTCTCTCTCCTCACTCCCTCTCTCACCGTATATATGTATTTGTGTGTATAATCAGCTTCAATCAATTGGTTGCACCACTGAAGCCTCTTAACTGAGGATTATGGACTCATGCTAGTCCAGTGTGGATTAGTAGATAGATTTTTTTTTTCAATTTCCTAATCTAGAACTGAGAAAAAGGACTGGTTCAAAGATACCCATCTACTTTTATGCTATTTTTTAGCTTCAAGTCTAATACTTTTAGCATATGAATGAAAGTGCCATATGAATGAAAATGTATTTTATTTTCCTGCGTCATCATCATCATCATCATTGTCGTCATCATGATCATGACCATTTTAATACTGCAGCTGTATTAAATTTGGCACATGCATGGCACTGAATAGTTTTCTTCATGAAATTCAAATCTATTTGAGATCTAGGCCAACAGCAGAGAAGAAGAAGGAGTGGAAAGAAAAGGAAGTAATGTGAGGGAATTGGGATAGATATATTTTACAGGAAAATTAAAGTAAAATCCATTCTTTTAAATTGTTGCCAAGATTTATTTTTTTTCTTTTCTAACTGTAGGTTTAAAATGATAATGCAATCAGTGAAATTCTTACATATACTGTATATAGTTTGGTATATATGTTTGTATTTATTAGTATAATTTGTAATCATAATCTTTATTGCTATGGTCACTGACCAGAAATTTGTACAATTAATATACAAATTTCAAATTAAAAAAAGACAATAGTTTTAAAAATCAGGAATACTAAAAGAAAGAATTCACTGTAATACTGTAAATGAAAGTAGAATACTAATAAAAACTACTAATAAAAAGAAACCCTAAATATTAAAAACTAATAGCAGGGCTATAAAATTACATCATGAATAAAGTATTAAAAAGTTTGTGCATGTGTTCAAGTGGTGGGTTTCAAAATATTTTAGAACCTCTTCTGTAGGTGTGGCCTGCTTTGTGGGAGTGGCTTACCAGCCATGTGACTGGGTGGGAATGGCTTGCCAGCCATGTGATCGAGTGGGAATGGCTTGGCAGTCATGTGACTAGGTGGGCATGGTCAATTTGTGAAATGTGGTGAAACTCACTTAACAACGCTCTTGCTTAGCAACCAAAATGTTGGCTCAGAAACTCTGGCATTTGAATTACAGTCATCAATCATCTCAAGATTGGCTCTGGATAGCACACAAGGGAAAAAAAAGTAAAAATGCAATGAAAATAGTCTTATAAAAAGAAGAAAAAATAAAATCAATGGCTGAGTATTAAGAGTGAAAAATACAACACTTTTTCTCACTTTTTTCTCACTTTTCTGGATTAAAAATATCTGCAAAGAGGTAGATGCTACTAGTATATCTTAATTGTGTAACTGTATTTTTTGCAGCATTCTAATTAGATAAAGTAATCCCTAATCTATAGAGAAACGAAGTAATTTCTACTAGATTCTTTCCCAAGGAATGAATTAAAGGCTGATTTGAAATCAATGAATGTGCTATATAGGGAGTTGTAATAAGCATGTCTGCATCTCTTTGCTAAAAAGTGTAATATTTTGTTAACTTTAGCCAATCATTGACTTGCTTTCCTTAAAGCCTGCTTATTTGTCAACTAGAAAATTTTCATGTTGTGGCCAGTCTAGAAACTCATAAAACAAAGTGTGCATATAATTTATTGGAAATGCTTAGGAGACTAATCAGATGGCAATTAGAGTGATCTGTGCTGCACCTTTCTTGAAAACTGGGACAATGATAAAATAATTCCAGTGTTTAGGGATTTAGAATGTGTTATTAATCTGTGTAAACAGATAAAACAAAGTGGTAGTTCAGCAATCAAAATTACTTTTTGAAAGTTCAGCAGGTATCAGATTACTGTTGGGGCCTTTAATTCAATTGACATTAATTCAATCTTTATATCATAAATTGGGCTCTGGCCTGGTTCACAGCTTTGATAGAGCAGAGCTTAGCCAAACTGATGGAAAGAGGATAGGGTCAGAGTGATTTTTGCTTCGAAATGGTACTACGTTTTAAAGAAAGCAATATAAAGGAAAGGGCTATATTGACAGTGAGTTAATGAGTGGATTCTGGAGAAAGACGTTTTAAAAATGTGGAGAAAAGTTTGTGCCAACTCTTGTTGTTGTATACAAATATTTCTTTCCAGCACCAGAAGACTCCTGAATTAAAATGAAGTAGAGTGCTTGATTATAAATATAATCTTTATTGTCATTGTATTTAAATACAACAAAATTGGTATGATCAAGAATATAGATATAGTACATCAAAAACCTGATGGAGTAGAGTAAGGTGACCAGACGTCCCGCTTTCAGCGGGACAGGCACACTTTTCTACAATTTGTCCCACGTCCCGTGGTGTTCTTAAAAAGTCCCAATTTTTTTTTAAGAACAGGCTCAGGCGCGGGGGTGGGTGTGGGAACTTACGTGGAGTGGCCGGCATCTTTGACATATTCAGGGACCTCGCAAGGCCTTTTCAAGGCCCCCGGACTTGCCCAAGATGCCAGGCCTCCAAAAAGAATGGGCGCAGGTGCGGGGGTGGGGACGGGAACTTACACGGTGTGGCTGGCATCTTTGACATGTTCGGGGACCTCGCAAGGCCTTTGCAAAGCCCCCGGACTTTCCCAAGATGCCAGGCCTCCAAAAAGAACAGGCGCAGGCGCGAGGGTGGGGGCGGGAACCTACGCAGCGCGGCTGGTGTCTTTGACACGTTCGGGGACCTTGCAAGGCCTTTGCAAGGCCCCCAGACTTGCTCAAGATGCCAGGCCTCCAAAAAGAATGGGGGTGGGGGCGGGAACTTATGCAGCATGGCCAGCATCTTTGACATGTTTTGCGCCAGCCACGCTCGGTCCCCAAGCCGTCCCGTGCCGCGTTCTGCTGGAGCCAGAGGGCAGCGGCAACAGCAGCAGGAGAAAGCCTGAGCTTGTTGAGCCACCGCGGCGAAGAGTCTCCGGAGGAGTTGAGAGCCTTGCGAGAGGGTGAGATTGCGAGCAACTTCCACCTAAGGGTAGGCGAGAAGGCTTGGTGAGGGAGCTCGGGCGACTGCCACAAGTTTGCTGCCGGGGGGAGGGAGAACTATTCCCCCACCTCCTTTTTCTCCCGAAAGCGATGGTGGGATCTCAGGGGCTATTATTTCCTTTGAACTCCCTTCTAATTTTCCCTGCAGCAACCTTGTGAGAGGGTGAGATTGCGTGCAACTTCCACCTGAGGGAAGGCAAGAAGGCGTGGGGAGGGAGCTCAGGCGGCTGCCACATGTTTGCTGCGGGGGGGGGGAAAGAAATATCCCCCACCTCCTTTTTCTCCCGAAAGCGATGGTGGGATCTCAGGGGCTATTATTTCCTAGCATGGGCCAGGAACGCCAAGTGGGTTGCTAGCATCGGGACTGAAGGGACTTTTTAATATTGGAGAGGGAGGTGGTTGCGGGAAATGAGTACATCGTGATAAGGCCTACCCTAAGCTTGCACAAGTTGCAGCTGCTTTGTTAGAAGAAGAAGAGGGGCTTGGCTCTTGCCCTCATCTTCCTTCCTTCTCCCGTGATTATGTCCGGGCTTATGCCCACAAAGCATTTCTTCCTTCCTGTCCCCAACTGTTAAATGTGTTTGTATATTGTTTTTAATTTGGGGTGGGGGAGCTCCCAGGCAATTAAAATGTGGGTATAATTGGAATGAAACTCTGAATTGTTGAAATAAAATCCTCTGATGAACTCTGGCAAATTATGAAGACGGAGACTTGCAGGGTGCGAAAATTCCAGGTTGGCAAGGTGGCAGCATACAGCAAACTCTTTTAAAGATTGCTGGTACTTACTGATCATTTTTAACTCAAATATAGTAAGGTTGTCTTAACATATCACATGAACAGCAGGTTCGCGGCAGTATTATATGCCTGTGAATTGGAATACATGGCATTAAGTTTAGGATTGTTTTATTTAGTTATGCAACTAAGTATATTTCCCACTGGTAATTTATAGTGTCTTCTACAGTCATCCCATAATAAATTTGAAAGATCAGTAATGAGTATGGTTTATATTTCTTCAAAATTGGGTGGATGGCCCTGAAGGCTTATAATTCATTAGTGAGGAAATGAACTTAATCTTTGACTTTTAATCCTCCCTTCATTCAAAAGCTCAAAGCAATGAACTTTGAACTCCCTTCTAATTTTCCCTACAACAACCACCCTGCAGTGTAGGTTGGAATGAAAGAAAGTTAATAGGGGTGCTAACACATGCTAGAGATTCTCACATATTTGAAGGGATACAAGTAGTGTTGTCTGAGGCTCTAAATGTAAACTTTTACTAAACCAGAGAATTATGAACAATAATTCTCAATGATTCTGAATTATGAACAATAATTCTCAACAATACTGAAAAATGATATCAGAGAATGTTTTCAGATTCCTGTTTGGTTTTCATTAGGGACATAGTCTTTCAACAATGCCATGATTTTATCCTTTATTTTAGGTTATTCTTAGCTCAGGTTTTAAGTGTTTCTAACTTATTAATAACGGTATGCTAAAATGCTATGCACACATTCATAGAAAATCATTAAAATGATGTTTTCTTTATAGTGCTATTGTTTAATCACTTTAAGCTTTCTTTGACGGAAATAATTATATTGATTGATTGAAGGCTAAGAAATGGATAACAGATCCAATACACAGAGTTTTATTTTTTGGCCCTAAAAATATTGTCATGAGGATGACAGAAATTTCTTCATCATTGCTATTGGCCTCAAGTAGCAAATAATTAAACATGATTTTTAGTGTACTTAGTTAGCCATCTGCTTTTTAACATTACATGGTATCAGTTTCAAGAATGCATGCATTCCTGAAAACTTGTAACAAACTTGTTGAAGGGCCTATGAAATATTTTCTAGTTTAATGTAGAATAAGTATTCTTAATAAAAGAAAAAGTCATTTGCATTCTTTTTTATAATGATATTAATTAACTAAACTGGAAATAAATCTATGTTTTGCTAGAGTTTTAAAATTAAAAAACCTTACATTTTGTTGCTATTATTTTAATCAAAGTTTTGCCAAGTGAAATTATATAATGGTTCCTCATGTCTCTGTAATTTTCTAAATTTCATCCAGAAGTACCACAGAATCTGGCATTTTCAGCAGAATGATGCTGATGCTAATAAAACATCCTGATTTTTGGTGAAAGAATGGAAGGAGGAAGGAAGGAGGAAGAGAGATCTAAAGAGCAGAAAGACAGAAGGTAGATAGGCAAGAGGAAGGAAGGAAGGAGAAAGAATGGAAAGGGAGGAAGGCTAGAAGGAAAAAAGAGGGAGGGAGGGAGGGAGGGAGGGAAGGAAGGTAAAAGGAGGAAGGAAGGAAGGGGTACTTTCACTTGTAGGCCTGGGACTGAATGCAGGAGGAGTCTCTCCATAGGATCAGCTGCTCCTCTGATCATGGTCTATGAAAATGTTACTTCCTGCCTGATGCAAATTTAGACAGATGGTGCTTTGGGCTGCCCCTCAAATCCCCCCTTTACTCCTTCCCCTGTAGAATTCAGCCCCCTGAGTTTTGCCTTTGAGGGGCATGTGTGGTTATGGCGGATGGCAGAGTCAGCTGGAGGTTGAGAGGGGATTGGGGGCTTTTGTCTGCCTGTGGAGTTCTCCCCATGGACAGGATGGGATGTTGGCATGAAAGGGATCCGGGCACAATCTCACCTGTTCCAAGTAAAGTTGCCTTTTGCAATTGGCTACCGGTAATCCTCGATTGATCCCCCAATTTCTGTTGCTAAGGGACACGTTTGTTAAATGATTTTTGCCTCATTTTGCGACCTTTTATTGCCACATTAAGTGAATCATGGTGGTTGTTAAGTCAGGAACATGGCTGTTTAGTAACCAAAGTTACAATGGCATTGAAAAAAGTGACTGATGACCATTTTTCACACTTAGCAACCATTTTCACATTTAGCGACTGTTGCAGCATCCTCATGGTCACACGATCAAAATTTTGATGTTTGGCAACAGATTCGTATTTATGATGGTTTCAGTGTCCTGGGGCCATGTAATTACTTTTTGTGACCTTTTGGCACAGTCAAATGGGAAAACCAGATTCACTTATGTTACTAACTTATCAGCTGCAGTTATTCATTTAAGAACTGTGGCAAGAAAGGTAGTATAATGGGCTTAGTGACCAAAGTTACAATGGCATTGAAAAAAGCGACTGATGACCATTTTTCACACTTAGCAACCATTTTCACACTTAGCGACTGTTGCAGCATCCTCATGGTCACGCGATCAAAATTTTGATGTTTGGCAACAGATTTGTATTTATGATGGTTTCAGTGTCCTGGAGTCATGCAATTGCTTTTTGTGACCTTTTGACAAAGTCCAATGGGGAAACCAGATACACTTATGTTACTAACTTATCAGCTGCAGTTATTCACTTAAGAACTGTGACAAGAAAGGTGGTATAATGGGCTTAGTGACCAAAGTTACAATGGCATTGAAAAAAGTGACTGATGATTATTTTTCACACTTAGCTACCATTTTCACACTTAGCGACCGTTGCAGCATTCTCATGGTTATGTGATCAAAATTTTGATGTTTGCCAACAGTTACAATTTATATTTGTAAATTGTAATTATGTTGAAATAAAAAAAAATTACAATACTATTTTTGTGTTGTATGAAAATTTTTGTTGCTCCGTATAAAAGGTGTCAAAGGTGTCCCTCTTTACCAATCTGAAAATCTGGTCACCTTAGAGTAGAGGCAATAGTTATATCTTATTACCATCTCTACCGAAAGGATAGTTTACATGGGAGAGATGCTATTCTTTATGCTAAAGACGATATAAAGACAAAGTATACTGTCAAATGTTGGAAGACTGGACTTTTCCAATGAACTGCAATGGGTAGTAATATCAGGCCACAAAGGTAAATTAGATTTAGGAATATGTTGTCATTATCGGATCAAAAAGCTAAGTGGATCTTTAGATAATGAAAGAAATGAGGTTATTATTATCCATTCTGATTGGATCAAGACAAAAAAAAAAACACCAAATAGTCTAAACAACACTCTCTTAGAACCATCTGTCTTCAGGACAATCAGAAGGGATGCTAGACAATATTGTGTTCTAGACTGAGAGGCAAATGTTGTGGACTAATACTATATTTTGCATACTTGTTAATTAAAAAATGTCATTAGATTTGCTACAGTAAGGGGAAGTGATAAAAGAAGATATTCTATGATATCTTGAGGAATTACTTAGCAATATCTTGATACACCCATCTGAGAATTCTTAAAGAACCTCAATATAAAATTGCTGACCTAGCAGAAATATTAAATTTATCCCTCAAATTGGCTTCACCTGCTAGATAACCTATCAACTCCACTAGGTAATTTAGACGAGGAAATTTAGCTTTCACTTTCTCCTTCAATTTTAGTACGTGTAAATATTAAATGTGGCTAAACAAACCTTTACTGGAAGAGAATGCCAGACAGTTTACCAGCAAAAAGAAAATGATGATGCCAGGTTTATGGGAGGTACTCACTTTTGTTGCCAGATGTTTAGACATTAATGGCTGTGTGTTGCATTATTTTGAGGGGATAGCACATTTACACTGTTATACAAGCTGTATACTCACTACTTTAAATTGTAGCCAAGTGTCATTTCTTCAGTGTTGTCACATGAAAAGATATATTTAAATATTTACAAAATTTGAAATTTCTGTCATGTACTTTTAAATAACACCCCTCCCCACAATCCTGGAAATTTCAATATATATGTGGGCTTGCAATTATATTATTTCCAATAACTAAGAAATGCTTTACAACAGGAGTGTCAAACTCGATTTCATTGAGGGGCTGCGTCAGCATTATGTTTGACCTCAAGAGGCGGGGTGGGGGTGACCAGCTCTACATCACTCATGTCAGGGGCACCTGTGGAGCTCTGCCAATTAAAATGAGCTGCTTCCAGGGTGTCCCTACAAGTCAGATCTAAGCACCCTGTGGGCTGGGGTTGGCCCCTGGGCCTTGAGTTTGACATCTTTACAAGATAGAAGGTACAACCCATTTTTTTGAAGACTTGGGTAAGGAGTTAGATATTAAGTACTGGCAACTTTGGAAGGCCAATTATATCACATAAATGTCACATATGTGGTCATATTTTTTTATCTGCATATTACTTATTACTCTATTTTTATGTTAACATACATTTAATCAACACATCAGTGAATTGGTTCTTCTGGTCATAACAGAATTTGTGATTAAATATTTATTTATTTATTTATTTATTTATTTATTTATTTATTTATTTATTTTTATGCCACCTTTATTATTGTCTAGAAATAACTCAAGGTAAAAAATAAAGCTAATACTTTTTCTTCTTCCTATTTTCCTCACAACCACCACCCTGTGAAATGGCTTGGTTGATAAAGAGTGATTGTTCCAAAGTTTTTAATGACTAAAACAGGACTGGAACTCATGATCTCATGGTTCTTTGACCAGTACCTTAAGCATTAGAGTAAATTGTTTATGTTATCAAACTGGTAAACCCTTCCCTAATATATATGTGAAACCTAACAGGATTCCCTGTGGTCATTGTGTCATTCTTTTAGAGTTATTTTCTTACTTAAAGAGAGAAACAGAAGAACCAAGGATGAGCAAAAATGCAGAGGGAATGGGAGTGACTTCTGACTTCCTACCAGCTTCCTTGTTAAGTTTCTCTGTGAAAATCTGGCAGAGAGCATCAGAAATCCTTCCTTCCATCCATCTCCTGAAACAGTTATATCAAGTTGGAAAACTACGAAATGTAATGTTAAAAAGAGATTAGGTCATTTTTTTCCATGGTAAATTGACTTTATTAGTAATACAATATTAAAAATTGGGTAAATGTGTTATTGAAAAAAATGGGATAAAAGCAGGGATATTGACTTTTGACTAATTGATAGATGATTAGAATGAATTTTAAACATACAGTATACTGATGTATTTTCTGTGATGACAGAAAATATCATCTATCAGATATAACTCAGTGGTATTATTTACATCTAAATAAAATAAATATGTTAACAATATTGTCTGGACCAACAGTGATTTCAACTTCCAAGATAACTGAGAAACCAGAACAATGTGCGTAAATCTTTTAGACTTAAAAAACCTTTAGTTTTTATAGATATTAATTATCAATACATCTAATTAATATACAAATGTTAAGAGATAAGTGGTATAAAGAATTAGAGGTTCCTAGACAATGGGAGAGTTTTAAATTCTATAGCAAGATGTCAATAAATCCTAAATTGCAACTTATACAACAAAAATAATATTTAAAATTTATTGGACTTCATAATATCTGTATAGAAAAGGATTGTTTAGGACAGCATTTTGTTGGATTTGTAAGGAGGACAATGCTTCTTTAAACACATGCATTTATCATGTCCTATATCTACTGTTTTTTGGGAGAATGTGAATGTGATTATGCAACAAAACCTTTAATTTTCAGAAGATATTTTTCCTGAATTACATTCCTATTACATGGAATTTGACAACTGGACTGTGTAAATTAATTGTCTGTGCACTTGTTATAGTTAAAATACTGACATTCCCATGCTCGAAAGTTAAATCTATCGTCCTATTTACTCAATGAACTGCAGACCTGATTACACTTATTACTTATGAATGGACTTCCTATAGAAGTGGACTTTGCATGGATAAATAATAAATCATTTATACAAAACACAGGCTAAAAAAGCATGATAGAAAGTGTAATGCACACACATACACAAACACACACTTGTATAATGTTTATATTAGGTAATTATATATAGAACTATAATTGTTTATTATAACAACATATTATACTTTATTCTTTTCTGTTCATTTTTTTCACTTTTTAAAGCACTTATGTATTGTTAATGCATTTTTGTGTTTTGTTCCTTTTGTTTTTTCCATTATTATTTTAAAAGCAATAAAATGATTAAAAAAACCACTTGGGAATTTTGTCCATCTAAGAAATTGGTCAGAATTTAAATTTACAGCATTTCACAAAGAAAGTCCAAATTTTGCATTAAGTAACTGCATTTTCTTTTTGATTATTTTTTTCTTATTGCCTCTTGGTAAACTTTTTTTTTAACTAAGGATGTTTTTTTTAGAAAACTTTGTAGATCTGTAAGGTTAGAGTAGGGGAGTCAAGAACATATTTGGATTCTAGTTATTGGACAATATTCCCAAGATATATCTAACATGAATCAACCCTTTGAAATAACACATGATAGAAAGCCAAAAATTAGGACCCACTTGTATTATGTCAAAATTAAATCAGTAATAATTTAAAGATTTAACAATTGTACTGACAATGTGTTTATATCTATGTCACTGCTATGTTAATTGTTGAAAAACTGGATCAAACAGTACAGTGCAGAGAGAGACGCCTTGCCCTGCAAGCCTTCAAAACTGAACATTTCTGTTCTATTTGGGACTGTCAACCACTAACTGACATGTTATGCAACATTTTCTGCCAATCATAATTGGCTAAGCTGTTATCTGTCTCTCTCTCCCCTCCAAATTATTTAAAGCTGGAGTTCTCTCATCAGGGAGGTCATAGCCTACAGTTACATACATGAGAAAGAAATATGAACTGAGTTTTATGTGTTTTGTAGAGAATGGATCTGCCTACTTGGTATTAAACACACAATTTTATTTTATTGTTCAATGCAACCTTTGTTTTATCTTAAATGCATTGCTTCTATAGTAAATCATAAAAACAGTCACTACATAAAACCTCGAAGCAATTTATATAGGAGTACAGCACTGATGACTAGTTTTCAACCAGCTGTTTTTTTCTGCATCATAGAACATTTTCTTCAGGTTTAAAGCAACTTGCAGAATATATGCCCCTTCCCTTGTGTTGTAATGGTTCCTAACATCCACCCCGACAAACTATAATGTTAAAATTTCATGGCAAATTATTGATCATTAGTGCCACAAAATGAAGTAAGGAAGTACAGGTAGAATTTAACTTATGACTGCTTGTTTAATGATCATTTAAAATTAAGATGGACTTTTAAAAGGCTATTTATGACCTATCGTCACAGTTACAACAGCTACCCTAACCTCCATTAAAATGCGATTTCATTTCAGGCAATTGGTAATTGGCGTGCTTAGTTGTTCCAGAGATATGATAAATCTGTTGAAGTCAAAAAATCTGTCCAAATATTTACATCTGCAAATAAAACAAGCATGAAAAAAACTTCAAGAATCATTCTTTCAAACATTCTGGTTGTTTGAAGCTTTGGGATTGGATTGACTTGTGGGTTGCAAAAATAATGGGAACTCCAGGCAAGCCTGTGCTTAATTTTTCACCCTAGGAGAGGGTGATGGAATGGAAATCAGTGCAAACAATCAAGTGGCATAAAATTAGCCAAACAAATAATTGTTTAGACACTTGTGATTTTGAGATTTTCTCCAACAAATCACTCAAGCCATTTTGATTTTTGTTGCCTTAGAATGCAGCCAAATAGAGATGCTGACAAAGCATTATAAGAAGGGCATTTTAATACAAATAAGTAGCAAGACATTTAGTTTGGTGAATTATGCTCCCATTGCTACTTCTTATTTATAGATATATGTAAAGCTAATTCCTAAAAACAACTACAACCAGGCATTCCATTTTTTCTTACCAGATTTTTCTTCATAGACTTAATTAAACCTCCTAATTGCCACAGTCAGGTTGCCAAAAATACATGCAACTGTATTTTTGTTTTATGATTTGTCCTATATTCCAGTGTCAAACTGATTCATCTTTTTGTTTGCAAACGAAGCCAATTTAAAATAATAAGCTATGAGTTGGTTTGAACAAATCATGGTTAAGACTAAACATAGTTTTAAGATCTGGATGACACATTAAATTTTGGTTCATCTAAAGCATATAGAAGTTTGCCATTTCTGTTTTAGCTGTACCGACAAGGCAAAAATTGAGAAATATATTAATATGATATTTTATGTTGTTTGTTTTTGTAACACTAAAATAATTCTCCACAATCTAATGCTCAAGCATTTGGATTTGCTGGCCATACAACGTAGGAGTTGTAATCCAATGCTACTGGCTAATTGGAAATAAGTTTCAACAGAAGTGGAAACTACTTATCTTTGCATAAAACATTACATAGTCCAAAACCATAACTTCTTCAAGAATTATTATAGTCATAAACTCAGTAATAATCACGAGCCTTGAAGTATAATTGCTTTAAATTTCCATTTAAATGTTTAAATGAAATTTATGAAGACTTAATATGCTTTTATTTTTTTAAAGCAACATATTCCTTTGTACTCTTTTGCATCATCACATCAGCTCCTACAAGCCTGAACATGTAGACCACGTGAAATCAATATCCTATAATTTTTTTTATCAACCATTATTAATGTTATTAAATAAAACCTTACCTAGCAAAAGACTATATAGCCTTCCTGTTTTGTTTGTGTCTCGTAATGGTTATCTTAAAATGTGTATATGTTAGTGTAAGAAACAGTGTTATCATAAATTCAAATATTGTAAAACAAAACCAGCTGCATTCATTATAAGTGCATTACTGCCAGGAACTGTAAATATGTTTTTGCCTGATAGCCTTTTGACTCAATAATATCCTGCTATCTTTGTCCGCCAGGCAACCTTTAAAATCAAGTCGAGACAGGTTATGATTTTTACAGTAAAAGTTTCTGAACAGCATCTTTTCAGTTTCATAGTTTGGGATAATTTAAAATCCAGAATATAAATTGTTGCTAAGGTGATTGAAAATGATCTTTCAAGATAATTAATAAACACACTTTTTTGTGTTGTTTCTGTAATATACACAAATGCACACAAACCCTATCATATCATACCATACAAACAATTTTAATTGTGTAGTTACAGTCAATAACCACTCCTAGTCAGAACATTTCTGCATAAAGAAAATTGTGATACACTTATAAAAACAGCCAGCTGTAACAAAATAACTGGTGTTTTCATAGCAATAAACTCATAAAAAAGAAATACACCTTTATACAGAAAATTTATACAGCTGTAGCTTTAAAATTGATTGTAAACCAAAGGAAGACACATTGCAAACATCAATTATTTTCACATTAATTGCATAAGTTTCTAAGGTGATCTATTAGTTTGATTTACCTAAGCTTATTTGCATGATAGTAAAAATTGCATACAACAATAAGAGTGAAGCTTATAGTATGAATTGCTTGGATAACATAGAGCACTTTTTATAGGCAACTGTGTAAAGCACATTTTTTCTATTTAAAACTTTTAAGACACTTTGTTTTACTGCCCATCAAAATACACTTATAAATAGAAAAAAAAACCCAATATGGTAACAATAGAAGCAATATTACATTTAACGGAAACTTCTAAAATTAATTACAACATGATATTTAAAGATCTACAAATAAATAATGGGAAAAACATGATTCACATTTTGTTTCCAAAAATTCGTATAACAAATGAAAATGAAAAAGATACAGTGATTTCTTACTTTTGAAAAAAAATCTGAGTTACGGCAGTGCCATATAATACAAGGCATTTGTTGGCATATGTGAACTTTAAACTGCATCTCACAGTCTATAGTTCTTTTGTAACATACAATAGAGCAAGAGTAACTAACTCTTCTTTTATCTTTTACTTAAATAAATGTTAAGCTTTCATAGATCAAGTGTGGAGTGTTAACAATAACTGGGAAAAAATAAAAACAATAAGTCACAAAGTAATGCTTGTCTGAAAGCTCTAGAATAATAATAACAACAATAAGAAGAAAAACAACCCACAGATATCATGCTTATTGGATACATGTTGATGTACCCAGTGAACACAAATTAATATGAAACAATCTTCAATGCTTCATGTCTATCGCTGAAGCAGTTTGTAAAATATCTAGTGCAGTCTGTATTATCCTTAATTTTTTTCGACTTTTGTGCAAGTTTTGGAAGATTTATAGGCCAAACAATGAATAAAGAGGTTGATGACAGTATACAGGATGGATTTTTCTTTTTATTAGTAAGCAATGATGCTGTTGAATAAATACTATTTTTATTAGTCTTTCAATACAGTGTTACAGTCAGTGTTCCCTTCTACTGATAACTCATCTTCTAATTTAACTGAAAAAAGTGTGTTCGTACTTTTGTCTTGGACACTCTCTTCCAAATCCTTAAGTAACTCATCTTCTTTATATTCTGCCACATCTACTTCTAAGCCTGAGTTATCTTTCAGCTTTCCATGGTGTTTGACGTAGTATCGCTGGTTCTGAAAGAATTTGATAATGGTGTATTTCGGTAGGTCGAGCTGGGCTGACAGAGTTTGGATGGCTTCTTCATCTGGATACAGGCCTACATCTTGAATAAAACTCTGAAGAATGCCCAGAGCTTCTACAGAAATTTTTGTTCGTGGACGATTCTTTTGACGATTTTCATCCTCAGATTCAGCTGGTGATGCTACTGTTGGCTGTCTTGGGGGTAATCTAGGACCTGGGGGTGGGGGTTGCTGCTGCTGCTGAGGCTGCTGCTGGGGTGGCTGTTGCTGGGACTGCTGCTGCTGATAGAGAAAGAAAAAGTTAAAGACACAAATTGAGAAAGACACTTTTGTTAAAAAATAATAAAAAGATTTGTTTTCACCTATTTTATTTAGAAACAATCATAATACTGTTTGATTTGAAAAATAATGCTGCTGGGTATGCTTAGCCCTCTGATTTTATCTGTCATCTTTCTTTTTCTTGCACAAATTTGCCTTTCCTCACTTATATAGTCTATAATCTAATATTATTAATTAGTAATACCAATTACTAATATTAATAGTAATATCAATACTATTAATTAATAGCATTAATACCATGCATTACTATTACAGTAGTATTAATACTATGCTAATTAGTATATTAATACTATGTTAATATTAATAAAGCATTAGTCTTTAGAAATAAAGACTACATACAGATAGCAAATGGATAAAAATGTTAATGCTTATGATGGTGAATTAAACATTATCAGTCCTTTTCAATCAATATTTCATACATTGACCACTGTATTATAATCAAAATATCCATGTATGCTACTTACTTTGGCATAAAATGTTCAGGGTACTTTAAATATTTGAATAATAAAAAAAAAACAGCACCTTCATTCCAGTTGATCAAACATCAAAGTGTTTGCATGTACAGTACAGAAAAGTACTGAGACATTTCACCATTTGTACTGACCCTCATCTAACATGCCCACATAAAATATTTTGTCACACTAGACATGAATCAGGGAAGATTTGGGTTTAAAAAGGGAAGAGAGTTTGAGAAAAATATGTAATTCTGGAGATCGTGCCTGATTTTTTAATTATGATTATTACCTATTATATATTGCAGTATGTTTGTAGTAGATTAGTAAAGTAATGTGAGTCATCAAGTGACTGGACCCAACTTTATGACCATTTTATTGTGGTTGTTAAGTGAATGACTGCAGTAATTAAGCAAATCGTATTGTCAATAAGAGAATTACATGGTCATTCATACAATTAAATAAATCTGGCTTCCCTCATTGACTTTACTTGTTGAAAGTTAGCCGAAAAGTTTGAAAATAGGAATCACTCACTCACAAGATGCTGCAATTATTATAAATGAAAACTGGTTGCCAGGTTAAATCATTATCCTATGTTTTGAGGACGCATTGTAAGTCTTTTTTCAGCATCTCTATAACTTTGAACCATCATTAAATGAATAATCCTAAATTGAGGACTGCCTACATATTTTCCATTGAAGGAGAAGTATTGCTTGCAAATTCATCTGATTCTAGCCAGGAATTCCAGATGAGTGAGTGGGGTCACATTATTTTTAAAAAAGAAATGCAGGAATTCTTATCCAACAAAATGTCCTATCAACAAAAAGGCCTTATTCCACAAATGCAATTCAGTGGTAAGAAAAGTAAGGTTTTACACTTACACTTACACTTTACACTTACTTTTGGCAGAAAAACCAAATGCACAGATACAGAATAGGTGGTGCCTGCCTCAGCGCTAACAGTGAGAAGGATCTAGCAGTCCTAGTGGGCAACTCTTAAGTATGAACCAGCAACATGTTGCAGTTACCATAAAAGCCAATTTAGTCCTAGGTTGTATCAACAAAGGGATTCTATCAAGATCACATGAAGTGTTAGAACTATTTTATACCACAATGGGTAAGACCATACTTGGAATATTGCATCCAGTTTTGGTTAGTATCATACAAAAAGGTTATTGAAAGGAAAAGTGCAGAGAAGAGCAACAAAGGGATTAGGGACTGGAAGCTAAACTATACAATGAATGGTTGCAGAAACTAAGAATGTGTAGTCTAACGAAGAAAAGGACTAGGGGTGACATGATAGCTCTCTTCCAATATTTGAGGGGCTATCACAGAGAAGTGGAAGGGGGCAACCTATTCCCCAATATATCTGAGGCAAGACAAAAAGTAACAGATGGAAGCTTAACAAACGGATTCAATATGAAACTAAAGACAAATTTCCTGTCACTGAGAATGATTAATGGAATGGCTTGCTTCTAAAAGTTGTGAGTGCTTTATCACTGGAGATTGAACAGCCATTTGTCCACATTAAGAAGTGATTGAACAGCCATTTGTCCAGAATGATATAGCAGAGGATTGGAATAGAAGACCTCCAAGTTCCTTTCAACTCTGTTATTCTGTAATTCTGAATCTGAGGAACTACAGAGCACTTGGTTTGACATCTTTATTAGGGAATGTTCTGTTATCATATCATAACTGATCTTTTAATGCTTTTTTGGGGGGGAATGCAGTTATTACTAAAAATCAGCATTTGTCAAGAAAAAAATTCCAGATTAATTTTATTTCATATTATTGGATATTAACAGAATGCTACATGGTGTATTAACTTAATGAAATGTTTATTAAATGTTTGATATTAAATGTTCGATATTAAATGTTTGATTTAAACTGTCATAAAATATTTGATTGATAACCTAGGACTGAATTATATGTGATGTGGACTCATAGTCATCTTGAAAACTATATTGAGAGAATGCTCATCAACGATCTCCTATCAAAGTGTTGGATTGGTATTCTTCAGAATTTTTTGTTTATAGAAAAGGTAAAAATAAATGCTCAAATGTACCAAAAATATTAGACTAGAGAAGCAAAATTCAAAATGATCTTTATATGTCAGAGAAATAAGTTGAAAATGCAGAATTAAGGCAAATGCAAAGTTTTTCAGTTAAGAAACAAATGTTAAACATAGAGGTGTGGAGGAGATACTTGGCTCAGTTAATTGCAAATGTGAAAAGAATTCTGGAATTTTAATTCTGATCCCAAGCTAAATATGAATCAGTGATATAAAATAACTGCTAAGAAGCAAATGCTATTTTAGATTTTTTTCAGCAGAAGAGTTTTCACATAAAATAAATAAATAAATCCCAATATAGGTAGTCCATGACTTACAACCACTCATTTAGTGATCGTTTGAAGTTACAATAGCACTGAAAATAGTGACTTATGACTGTTTTTCACACTTAGGACATGGTCAGGTGATCAAAATTCAGATGCTTGGCAACTGACTCATATTTATCCCAGGGACATGTGATTTTGCTTTGCAATTTTCTGACAAGCAAGCCAATTAGTGATTAGTCTTTTATGAGGAGAGAACTGGTTACGTGTAGTTCTTAGAAATAATTGAGGGCATAGTATATCACTTTCTAGGTATCTAAAGGGCATCTAAGGAAGCGATTAGGACTTTCTCACTTAAAGTTCCATTCTACCATTATGATTCTAAAAATAATGTTACAGGTATTTCTTTGTATTTGTATAGCCCATGTGCAATCTGGGTTTTTTATAAACTCATAACTCCAGCTCAAAGAGCAAGTGGCAGTTATGGCTAGGAGAGCCTTTGTGTTGTGCACCAGTTGCATATTTTTGTGGATCATGAGGCTCTGCACTCAGTCACTCATTCCCTAATCAACTCTTAGTTAAATTATCACAATGTGGTTTACATTAGGCCACCTTTGAAAAATATTTGGAAACTATAGCTAGTACAGAATGCAATGGCACAAGTAGTTCTGGAACCTCATAGGGTGGCACATGTAACACCACTTTATGCAAGCTGCATAATTGGCAGCTTGCTTCTGGGGCCAAGGCTTGATTATTACATTTAAAGCTCTTAATGGCATCAGACCAGGTTATCTGAGACATTGTCTTGCTCAGTGGAACTAATTTGCCTTACTTGCACTGGCCGAAAGGGCCTTCTTCAGATCTCATCAGCCAAGGCATTTCAATGGAGTCAAGGAGAAGAGCCTTCTCTGCCCTGGCTCCCAGCTTCTGAAACATTTTGCCTCCTGAGGCGAGATCTGCCTCCAGTCTTCTGGCCTTAAAACCGATAGGGACATGCTATACTGAGTGATTTTCTAATCTTGATTTTAATGTTTTTATACCTGTGTTTTCATTTTATTGTAACTGCCAAGAGTCACTTGGGCTAATGAGTTTGGAGGCATATACATTAAATAAATAAATAAATAAATAAATAAAATATAATTCAAATAAATATTTTAGTATACAGTATAAACCAAATTCTGCATTCATTTTTTGAATTGTTGCAAACTTCAAGTCTGCATCTATATATTTCAACCAACTGTATCAAAAAAATAGAAAATAATTAAAAAACCCTATATATTTAAGTTGATAAAAGATCCAGTTTACGGTAGTAGTTAAAGTGTCAGGTTAGAAATTGGGAGACTATGAGTTCTAGTCCTGCTTTAATGTCCTTGGGCCAGTTACTTTTGCTTAGTCTTCAAAAGGAAGCAATGGCCAACCACTTTTGAAAAAAATCAAGAAAACTGTAGGGACTTCTTCAGGCAATGACAATTGGACAGGATTGAATAGAGACAAGAAGGTAATGAACAAGAAACACAAAATCTCTAATTTCAGAATCTGTTTTACATTTACAAATTAAGCAGCTTCCAAATTGTTCTACATCAAATTTCTAGGGCTGTTGTTTGTTTTGAATCCACAAGTTGGGAAATCAACCAAATTCTATGATCAGAATACATATGCAATAATTTATTAATTGTATGTATTTGAAAAATAAACCAATTTTATTATATGAAAGAGGAATAACTAATTAAAATGGCTATATTTTAAAATGGTTTAAATAGACAGATTAGACTATGCAAAATTTACTAGCAATACATTTTATTCTAGAGATCCTCACTTTGAATGTATAAACATTGACAATGAAGGAAGCTGCCAAGTGTCAGAGCATGGTCACTGGGCAGCTTCATTGTCCCTTTGCTTGTATGGAAACTATCATTATTCAAATTATTACTAAGAACCGAAATAGTATCTGTAAGCTAATTGTTTAATTTGATGTTTAGCACATCTCACAATTGCAGTACATAGTTTTCAAAAGTAATAGAACTTCATTTCCACCTTGTGTGTTAGATAAATTGCTATCAACAGAACATACTTGGTTTTATTTTACACTTCAATTGACGAATTGGTCTTGTATCTTTAGCTAGTCAAATTTCTATAATAAACAGCACATACCACTTATACCAAGAATAAAAATATTTTGTTTACTACTAGTCTTATATTGAATAACAATTAACGATGAGAATATTATCAATAACATCAGAATATTCTGTAATTGGGAACAGAATAAAAGGACATTTTAATAAATGAAGGGTTTTTTAAAAAAAACAAAGGAACAGTTGCACATGCCACTTATTATTATTTACAATTGTAAGAGTGTGTCTGTATGAAGGGGTTGATAGTGCCAGCTAGAATCCTATTCAATTAATAATTCTGACATATCTCATAGGGTTGTAAGGAAAAAAGTCTCTCTCTGTCTCTCTCCCTGCATGTGTGTGCATGGTTATGTGTGTGTAAAACAACATTATACTACATAAGAAGCTATTTTGAGAAACCGTGATAAAATCTGGGACATAAATATAATAAAATATAAAATTCTCATGTGAAATTAATTATTCTAGAACACTTCTACATTTAGCATCAAATTAAAAAATTCTTGACTTTGGACATATAACATAACTCTTGACATGTGTGGCTGGTCTAATGCTTATGAGTTCCATGTTGCATTATTGCTCACTATTGGTTATACTGTTCGGGGCTCATAAAAACTAAAGTGCCAAATGTTCCAAATTTGGATGAAAAATTCTATATTAACATATATTTCTATATGTATAAAACATAAAATCTGCTGGGAATAGTTACTAGTTCGGTAAATTATGAGGACAGAGTCTTGTGTATATGAACAGCTGTCTTAGCTTATAGGCTAGTACTTGAAGAGAGTCAATACTGGATTTCTTTATGATGCCTCTTGAGTTGGATTAGTTATAACTTTAATTGATTTTTATGTTTTAATTTATATTACTAAATTGAAAGCATCAAATATGAAGTGGGATATAAAAAATACACAATTAAATAAATAATGTGCCCATCCATGATTACTAGAACTCGTAGCTGCTAATTTTAATAAGGATTCATTTTTAAACATTTTAAACAATATGTTTAAAGATTGCATATATTAGTCTCTACAAAAGTCAACAAAATTTTATTATCAGATTGGACAAATCTTGGAAATATATTGCTAAATAATTATTAACTTTTATTTCTACATGTGGTAAGTGTATTGAAATGTGTAATTTCCAGGCATTTGCAGTAACTTTTGGTAATAAAATTATTTGTTTACTATCTTTGGCTGAATCACTCATTGTAAGCTACTTCACTTTTACAATTTTGATCAATCACTATCCAATTGATTCATTTGTTTTATTTTTTTATATCAGCTATGCTAACTTCTAAAAAACTCTCTGGTAAGCTTTATAAATAGCTTTTATAATACAATAAATGACTGAAAATCTTCGTGATTAATTCATTACTTGTAGAAAAGGAGAGGGAAAAAAGTCCAATCCCACATTTTAAACATTGGACTTTAAAAAGACACAATTTATTTATAATTTATATTTAAAACTTGCCCTTTAAATACATTGTCAGGCTGGGGTACAATAAAATTAAGCCTCATCCATTCCTAAAAAAAGGCAATTTACTCTGATTTGTTTATAAATGGAAGGAAACAGCTGGATCAAGTTCTGAAACCTCTCCATATCTCTCCTACACATTAATCTTGTGCCAGCTCACCTGAGGAGCAGCACCCAGCCAAGGTCCAGTGGTCAGCAGGCCAGGTAAGAAAGCGCCTCTATGCTCTCCTTTCCCAAGGGTGGTGGGAGAGGGGCTCTAAAGGAAAAACAAACAAACATTGACTCATCCTAACTTTCAAACTGAGGGTAAGTAGGATGAGAAAACTGGGCCAAATATATTCCTATTCTTTGTGCTTAAATGAATCTTTAAACTTATTTTAAAGCTATGACACCTAAAATAACTAAGCATTATGCATTTATGAATTATGACTACCTATGAGAGACTTGCACCATTAAAAAAAGGTTATCACTTTTAGCAATCCACCCAATTGCTGGTATAAAAAGTGCTGTAAAAGAAAAATGTTTCACATTATTCTATTAGTGAGCTCACTTTTAAGCATCTTTTACATGTGCCCATTATGTTTTAAGTTTAAAAAGAACTTTGGAAACCAATACAGAAGACCTGCCAATAGAAGGCTTTTAAAAATAATTTTTACAAATGCCTTTGCATTGAGAAAAAAAGTCACATATTCTACTGAGCATGAGTGTTTTAATTCATACTAAAACATTTATATTTAACAAAACAAGAAGAGAGAGAATGGTTTTCTCTTAAGAATAAATTGTTCTGTTTTTTCTTACTCCTAACCTGAATTGGTCAAGGTAAACTAACCTGCATTTGCTCTGCTGGAACATGAATAATATGAGAAGGTCTGTCGCCATGGTGATGAACTGCATTGCTTTCTTGTTCATAAATGGCATCTCGTTCAGGCTGAGGAAGACTGAGGAACCTTCGGATCATTGACAGATTCTCCCACAGAGTTCTATTCTCAGGTGAAGGATCTTCTTTCCAACGCAAGAGTTCGCAGAGCCAGCCCTTAAAACAATGATCAGCAAAACATTAGATAACTTTACCAAAAATTTAGGTGCCAAAAGGCACTTTCCTTGGAAGCAAAGTGAATAAACTAAGAACAAAATGGACATCTTTGCCCAACCTCACCTTTTCTTCTTGAGAATCTTATAGACAGTTTATAGGCAAAATCTCAGATTATAAAGCTAGCATCATGAAGTTTTACCAACCTTGTATACAAATATTTAGATTAAGAATAACTTTGAACTGTTGTTAAGAGAAAGCAACTGCAGCACATCATCATTTCAAATATACAAGAAAAAAGAACATGCTGTTTGAGTTTGGTCTACTATAGTATCTCTAATGCTGATTTTTATCTAGTATAATTCTATATCTGTATGATAGGGAAAAAAGCCATACCCATATTACTTTTTTAAAAAATCATGATATTCTTTAATTCAGAATTAGATAATGTATCCTATACCTAATCTGAATAGAGACCTAGTTCACATTAATCATATAATACAGAACCTATTTGAAATATTACTGAGTAAAGTATCCTTTTTCTTCTTAAGTGCTCAGAGGGACTTTGCAGACAAATCAAAACTTGTTGATATTGTCCTAGCCAATTCAGAATTCTGATTTTTAAAATTAAAATTATGATTTTAAGCATTATATGAACAAGATCATATTTTTGAACCACACTGCATATATCCATGCAAACTATGTATAAAAGCACCTGCTTTAACCCAGATATGTTCTAGTAGAAAGCAAGCTTGAAAGTATGCCAAAAGATTGTCCCAAGAGAACTCTAGCAAATGCTAATTTGCTTCTAAAATAGATGCACAGATTTTTTTCCTTAACGGTTTAGCAATTGCTTACATGCCATCTTAAATTATATCAATAGCATTATTTTTTTAATATTTAAACTGAGCAAACATGACAAAGAACACCAATGTTTAGCTTTATCAGTATAAATGCCTCAAGACAAAGACAAAAATGATACATAATTGTCCATGGCAATTTAGGTTTAAATGCTAGAATGCTTTAACTGTAGAATAGTTTAAAAATATTGTTAATATTAACTTTCTATTTTTAAATACTACTTATGAAGACCAAGCCTTTAAGACAGTTTATAATGTAATAAAAAATTAAAACACAGGAACAAATCCTGTTTAATCCACATATTAAACTCTAACAACCATTAACAAAATTAATTAAAATTTTGATAGTATAGTTTTTTATTAATAGTATAAAACATTTTAGGATGTTTGTAAATTATAGATAAAACACAGTGATAAATTGTATGGGCAACCACTGAAAAGACCCTAGGAACTGCTAATATCATAAATATGGAATGTAGTTTTTCAAAATTAAATAAATATCTTAGTTTTAGTGGCAGACTGCCTCGTAGAAATATTCCATGGAATAGTAGAACAGTGTGCTTTTGTTTTTCTTTTGGATTGATTCCTGTTAATCTTGGATGAAAAATATCCAGCACAGTTATATTATCCTGTGAAAAATATATACATGAAGGGCAGAATTACTTAACTGGTAATAAAAAAAATAACAAGTGATTCTGCCTCATCTTCAACTTTAGTGGAATAAAATCTTAAAGCAAAAAGACATTTGATCAAATAAATAGGTGGAATATATCTATCTATAAAAACCCCTTTTGGTATATTCTTTGCAATTATCAAACCTAATTTCTTAACACAGTTTGCATGAGTCAAAAAGTGAATCCAGAAAAAGAAACCCACAACAAAATCTATCCATTTAGAAAGTATTTTGTTCTTTTTGTCACTTCTATGTTCCAAGTGTCAACATATCCTTATTAATTACCTATGTCTGATAAAACATTTCCAGTATTTGGCTATTAACCTTTGCCCTGAAATAATACTTTCAATTCCTTACCGCCTCAAATAGTGTGATAAATTGCACGTTTAAATACAGTCTGATTAGCTTTTCTAAGATGGTCTAGTAATTTTAAAAGATTAAAATCTAATGCTTTTTGTCAAAATATAAAGCCAAACTTAAAACGCAGAATCTTTTTTTCATTGTAAAAAGTAAATTATCCCTAACTTCCTCATATTTTAAAATAATATTTAAACTTTTAGAAGTGATATTTTAATGAAGCATATAGAATTTTTGCATCTTAAATCTAAAACAAGATATTTGTAACATTTTCCCAAATATGCTAACTCCACAATTATTTAGCACATTTATTTTATTACTTCTGACAAACCAATCCCATCCTTATCCTTGTTGCTAGTGAGAGATGCTTTTATATAAAAAAATTCTTATCAAGCTGTAATTTGCATATTTAATTTTTATTTTATTTATAATAGGATTCAAATTTAACAAACAATAAAAGTGAAAATTTATATACGTAACTTGTAATATTCGTAACATGAAAAATGCATCATGCTTCAGATACCTCTCATTGGGAGCATGTTCATTTGGGTAAAATCAAAACTGAAAGATATGGCCTACACAAGTGGAATTATGCTAGGAGTGAATGCATTACTATTTAGAATGGCTAGTTTAATCCAAAATGATGGCTGAAATGTACATGGGGGGATTTTCTCCATAAAAATTACGTATTCATTAAAAATCCTACTATATTGGTATATAAAAACACATATGGAAGACTGCCCTTAGGACTTGAATGTACTTGGAAAAAATACATCCTAAAACAACAGTAGGAACACCCTTCACTGCTGTGCAGCAACTCTGCCAGGCAGCATTGCACTGCATATAAAGAAGGAGCAAAGCAAAGCAAAATATAAACATTAGTCACATGTAAATATGTAGATGAACTTTCAGGATGTTACTACTTTTCAAACTGACAAAGTTTAATTTGACACCTTCTGTTCTAAAGCCTTTGTTTCTATTCAAAATCACGCCTTTAGCTGCTATCAATCACTACACTCTCTCCCTATTACTTAAGATACTGGCATGGGGCCTGGGATAAGCTGAAAATGCCATGCAGATGAATTCTGAGATAATGTGTTCAAACCTGTTATATACAACACAAATCCTGTAAAGTTATGTATTGTAAACCTACATTTATTGAGAAGTCAAGTTCAAAATCCATCTGCTACAAAGGAAAAACTGCTATGCACTTTTATAGTAGCTGAGTGACATATGTAAGTCTTGCCATAGTTAGCAAAAAATGAAAGGGAGGCAACTATGGTAAATCCCCTCCTCCTTAAGAATGTTATTAAAGAAACAGAAAATTTTAAAACAGAAAATCAATTGCCAAACAATTCAGTGAATATTATATCGGATGTTTTAAAAAATTGAAAAATAAAATATTAGTGTTATTTGTAACCTTTCATATTTTGTTATTGTAACAGCCATAAATTTGATTTCAAAATTTTTTGGTAAATTATTTTACTGCTTACCATTCAAAAGAACCCTTTCAAAATGTGATTTATAAATTAGTAAGAATAAATAATGCTGTCCAAATAAATTTGAATAAAGCTTTTGTTTTTAATTTTTATTGTAATAGAATTCTTCATAGAATATAACCCCTAATCCACTGAAACCAGGGATAAAGATATTTGGACAGACAAGACAGGGAGCTAGATCTTCAAGCTAATCATGGCTGCAATGGGATATCACTATCCCTATGCACCTTCTAGTAAAATTAATCCTTAATACTTTAGACTGCAAATATTTTCATTACATATGCTTAAACTGTTTAGCAACAAAGGACATCAAACATAGTATTGCGCTTTTGATTGGGTACTCAGTCCTATTTTAATTTTTTTAAATGATGTAATAAGATTTCTCCATTAAATTCAAAAGACTAACTCATGCTTCCTAATCTTAGTATTATAGGAGGTTTTTTTCTTTTCTAAAATTATATGCAAATGCATTTTGTTGTATCTCTGTAGTGTAACGTATCACAAAAACACAGAGTATTAAAATAAATCACTCTAAATATGCATGATATTTGATACAAATATTTTCATGAAAAGCATGAATTACATTTCATATGTAGTATGAACAGGGTTTAAGTACATAATCCATTAAGCAGTAGTTCTGAGTAAAAAGGAATTCAGTCTTGTAGGCTAAACTGCAATACGCATTTTGAATGAGCTCATTGTCAACAACAACTAACTGTAAAGCTGGCAATTTATCATTCAGCAAATAATTTTCTAGTTTCATAAAGAATCAGTAAGTGTTCCTTATGCTAATGAAGACTGTTTTTAATCTGCCCACAAACATGCTAATAGAGGGTAATTTTTCCCATTTAGAAAACTGATGACACTCAAAACATAATTTCATACCAGTGTTCTACAAACTGGATAAAATGGACTTCCAAAAGAATTAGTCACCTAATTTTTCACCTTTACACCAAAAGGAAAAAAACAGGTTAAAATTGTTAAAATACATCTGTCTGTCTATCTAATATCTATCTATCTATCTATCTATCTATCTATCTATCTATCTATCTATCTATCTATCTATCTATCATCTATCTATCTATCTATCTATCTATCTATCTATCTATCTATCTATCTATCTATCTACCTACCTACCTACCTACCTACCTACCTACCTACATACCTACCTACCAACATACATACATACATACATACATACATACCTATCATTTATACATACACAGATAACCCCCCCCCCCCCAATACACACACTTTCCTCTCTAATAAACCTTCTAGAGGTTGCATAAGTATATAAGAAAAGCAAACTCATTGAACTTGCTTTGGACTCCAATCTCCAAGATCAAAGGATTGGTCATACTTTGAGAGTCATACTTTGAACAATGAGATACATAATGGTGGCAAAAGATTACTGAAAGCATTTTAAATTATTTACTAGGTTAAAAGGATACTTTAAATACATCAAATTTCACATCATTGGGGCCATTTTTTGGTGGCAAAGTGGTATTGATCTTTCCAAATGCTTACAATTAACTATTTCCAGAAGATCATTATTTGATTAAAGGCATTAAAGCTGAGGGTAAGAAAAGATGTACTGTCTTATATCTCATTCCAATAAACTTGTAATTTAATCAGAACCACCTTCCTCATATCCAGAAATAAAAACGTTTGCCTTGATTTTTTCTCTCTTTATCTCTCATATTAACCCTTTTAAATATAACAGAGCTTAAAACAATCTCCATTACTACAGACTTCTTTATAATGAAAGAATACATGCTAGCTAAAAAGAATAATAAACATTTCTGTTTTAATATTTAACTGTAAACTTTTCCTCTATACAACTAGGATGTGCAATACATTCAAAGCAGCCCTCTGGATCTCTACCATTAACAGTTCTTCACCCTCCTCTAAAGCCCAAATATCAGAAAGTCCATCATGCAGACTTTGGAAAATATTCTGTGTGTCTCTACATGTCCAAAGTATCTCATCAAATTACCTGCTCAGGCCTAACAGATAATTTTGAGATATATTAGATATATAACCCTGAACCTTCAGGATCAAATCCTCTTATATTATGGATTTCTTCCCTTCCAAATGTTTCTAGGCTATAACTGCCGTCAAAGCCAACTAACTTAACAATCAGTCAGATATTCTGATAGTTGGAATTCAGTAATATAAAGATGGCACATATGTCCCATTTCAACTACATACACTAAATTAAAAGTTGCACTGAACTCAATATAATATACTTTTGAGTAGATATGAACAGAACTATATGCAAATCATGTGTGTCTCATAGAGCATACATTTTTTTCAGAGAAAAAAACCTACATTCCAAGAAAGACTCTCCATATTGACTTCCTTCATTGCTGAGTATTTCCATAAACAATATTTTTCTATGGTCATCCAGTTAAAGTTTGTTTTTATAAATGGAGAATTCTGAAACATAACAGTGACCTTTCCAGTATACGTATAAGGATTATTAGAATGTGTTTGAAATAGTCACTACAGTACTATCACATTGTAGCTCCATTTCTGGAGGAAATTTTAACAACATTGTTGTTATTGTTGTTCAAGCAGTTCTGTTATAGCTTCTTCAAACGAGGAGCTGCTTCAATTAAATGCATTGATGGCTGAGGCTGACCCTACTCAATAGAGTATCTGGCTTTAGCAATATAACTATGAGTCTCCCAAGAATTGGCCCAGTGCTACTTTTCGTTAGGTAAATCACCATTCCTCTTGAAAGAGGATAATTTTTGGCTTGATCAAAATAACTGCAATACCATATAGTTCCTTTACTCCTTCTACAAATGAAGAATCCAAGATGTAGGCAATAAGAAAAAAAGCTGATATTCTGAATGTATTTTTGTACATATAATGGGGACACAGGAAGCATATTTAATAGATATCTAAATAAAACAAATAGTTTATCCCAACTAATGAAAAATGTGTCTTTTTAAAAGGACCATTTAAATGTGCTGTCAATCTGTATAAACCGACAGGAAAGGTCTTGTCTGCCACAGATGGGCATGTAAAAACTCATCAGGAATTAAGCAAATGTGATAACATAAATAGTCCTCAAGTTATGACCACTGTTTATCAATGGTTAAAATTTACAATGGCCTCAGAAAAGTAATTTACAACCTGTCCTCAAAGTTAGGACCCTATTACTAGCTCTGCAGTCACATGATCACAATTGTAGCACTTGGCAACAGATTCATATTTATAATTGCTGCAGTGTACTATAACATAAATGTTAGGTTCACCAATATTTGGGCAAGTGTGACCTTATAATATGATCTGTAGATCAGATTCTATAAACAATGTGTACAAATAAATAACATAGAATAATATTGGATAGAGAGCCAGTTTGGTGTAGTGGTTAAAGCATAGGGTTAGAAATCAGGAAACTGATTTCTAGTCCCACTTCAGGCATAAAGTCAGCTGGAGGACCTTGAGCCAGATATCTTCATTCAATCCTAGAAAGGAGACAGTAAAAAATCACTTCCCTAAGAATTGGACTTGATTGAATGGAAGAAAAAAATGTGTAAGTATATTTAAAACAATTATATAAAATATATCTCTAAAAAAATCATAATTAGCTTTATTCCAACTTTGTGTTTTTGTTCCAGTAAGATTTTTTTTTAAAGTCAAACTTGAGATTTCTAGTTTTTGCTGTATTCCAATTATCTAAATTTGAGCTATTGTTTGCCTAAATTATCTATTCCCTTATATTAGATACCATTTTATTTGCACAATCTTTCTTTCCCTCTCATTTGCATACATTTGCAGCATTTGTTCCACTTGCTCTTTCCTGATTACAACTACAAATACACAAAAATGTTGCAAAACCAGCAAAAATTACTGAATTTGCAGATTTAAACTTCTGTGCCAACTGTCCATTCTCTGCCCTGATTGGAAAAATGAAATGTTTTAAATATTCTTCTCATCAAAATATCCCCAGCATCCTGCTTATATTTCAGTATTATATATCTATTTCTACTTTTTTGCAATTTAGCTGATGCATATTTTTTGAAGTACAGCTAATGCGTCTAGGTACATTAAGAACAGAGTAATATTTTACAAACTGTAATGTCGCCAGTATTAATCAGCAACTATTCAATTTGAAACTGAGCTTATCATAAATGCCGGTCATAGGCAGATATTCATATATCCATTCTTTGATACGTGAAACAATGTTCCTTTTTTATTTTGATACAAGGATATAATTAGATACATTGTACATGAAATATTTGGGGTACTTGAAAGTGTTATAGAAATGCCAGAAATTATTATATCTTAAGTAACTCTTGAGATCTCTAAAAATTGCACCCAAAGCTTTAGCAGTTTATATTCAACTTAATACAAGAACTGCATCTACCTCAAAGCAAAAAAAAAATTAAGATCAACCTCCAAAGAGCATACACATACTGCAGACAAAAACCATGTATCCCATAGGATCAGCTGAAACTTATGCTAGTATTCCCAATAAATGTGTCATTATAACATATTTATTTAGTTGTATGTATATGTATCCCCACTCATAGTAGAAGCCATACTTCAAAGAAAGCCAAATTAAGAACAAAAAATGTTTAATATTAATGTGCTTTGTTTAGGCATTTCAAAAAGGATTAAAGTATGTTATTGCATTGCTCTCAGTGCATTGCATGTCTATTTGGTTTCAAATCAAATCATTTTTTTAATATGCTCATTGACCAGATGTAGGTACAAATCAGCAACAATGTACAGGATGAAAAGGAAATGGAATATAGTTAAGGCAGTGGTGGGATTCAGCCCACTTAACAATCAGTTCACCAAAAATGTGAGTGCATGTGCATGCACATACGCATGGTGTCCACGCGTACGCGCACACAGATCTTCTGCCACGTGGCAAAGGTTGACTGAGCAGGGCGTGATCTGCTCCATCTCTGCTCTCCGGGGCAGTGGCTACTTCTCTCCACCTCTGCTCTTGCTGGGAAGGAGAGTGTCTCTTGTGCAATTTAGCAACTGTGAGCCACCACTTTACTCTAAGTCCCATCCAGAAAGTGTGCAGCACAGAGAAGCAGCAGCCATGTTGAATACAAGTTCTCTGTGCCACAGCACTTTCAGGATGAGATTTAGAGGAAAGCAGTGGCTCACAGCTGCTAAATTGCACAATAGACACTCTTTTCCCCAGCAAGAGAAGTAGTTGCCGACCAGGAGAGCACATGGAGCGTCTCCACAAGTGACTGAAGTTCGGCAAGGGATGGAAGTAGATGGAAGATCTCCGCTGCAGCACTTCCCAGATGGTACTTCTTATAGATAAGACGAAGCATTTGGTTGTTCCCAAACCGCTTCATCCCTCCTGGGCCCTTGCCCTCTCAGCAGCCATTCGGCTTACTATGGCATTGCTTTGGCCCTGGAGGGCAGTAGTTTGAGGCCAGAGGAGGGGCGACATGTGGGGCAAGGCCCGAGGCAAGGCTGGAGCTGGGGAATGGTGCAACAAAGGAAGGAGAAGCTGAAAACCATCTTAAAACAATACATTGACTGACATGCATATACATCTGAACCACTAACTGTTTACTCAAATAATAAAACATCAGCTTAATTTCATTTGTCTGAGATTTATAAATTGAACAAAGGGGTGTATTTGTAAACCTTGAAATACAAGAGAGTTTTGTTATGGACATATCTTACATTTAATTGCAAAGAATGCACATAACTGAACTGGGAAGGTCAACTACACAAAGAACCTTTTTAACAAGCCCTATTCCCACTCAGATTCCTCACATTGCAAAATATGAATATTTTTACGTTAGTATTAAAATAATAACTAACCTTGTTTAACAAATATGTACTATTAATCAAGTCATTTGATTATTAAAAATAACATGTCCCCAAAAATTCCTTTTGATTCAAAATAGATCAAATATCAAATTTGATTAATATTTGACCCAAAATTTTATTTCATTTAAAATAAAATTTGGGAAATGAAATAAAAAGTATATTATTTATGCTAAATATACATTTAGGATAAACTTAAAATTTATACAATATTCTAGGCTTCATTAAGATCTGAGAAAATATATGCAGGATTTTGTTATTAGGATAATAAAATAAAATATTTTATTAAATGTATTAATTTAACCAATTAAAGCTTTTCAGAAAAATATTTTTGTCTAAGAACAAAATCCTGCATATATTTTCTCAAGTTTTAAGTTTAATGGGGTTTTCTTTCAGGTAACTGTGCCTAGAATATTATATAAATTTTAAATTTACTTAAGTGTAAATATAGCATTAATAACATACCATTTTTTTCATTTTCCAAATTTTATTTTATAAAAGGAATGTTAGAAAGAAATTCGGTAGAGAGCTGGAATGCTTTCAATCAACAAGACCTCTGAATATAAAATCACATTTAGTGTGATCAGAAAAGCCAATAATTGTTCTGGGGAAGAACAATCTAGAAAAAAAAATCACTAAGAACTATGTGATAGTTATTTGGAATACTGCTGATTAGAGCAGAACAGTTTCAGCCACTCTCTTGTTCACAGTGCACACCTGGAGTGTTCTGACCTAGGCTTCCAAAATCACAAAACAGACTCCTTGTCCTGAAAAAACCCATTTTTATTTGACTAATGTGAATTTCTAGCATTCACATACAGAAAAGTCCCAGCAATAAGCCTTTCAATGGTGAATTGCAACAACAGACCTTATCAGTCCTTGAATAGTTGCCAGGTCGATAGCTTCCAGGCACAATGCTATATAATTAAATACTTGGAGTCTCCGTGAGGGACAACTCAGAGAAACAAATTTTCACGCTAATAAATGAACTGTCTCCTGCAAACACCACTTCCCTTTTGCTCCTATTTATTCCCTATGGGAGCGGCCATTCAGCATCCACTTGTACCTTTACTCCCAAGTCACCCCCTGTTCCTTAATTGTTCCCTTTTCCTGACAGTACACATCGGGAACAGGCTCCAGCTGTTTTTCTGCCACACTTATCTCTGACTCTGAAGGTAGCTGATAACTGTCAGATGGCCCTGGCCCCATCTGTGCCTCCAATGCAGAACACTCATCAGAGCCTTCCCCAGACTCCAGGATTGGCTCATGTTCCTCCCCAACTTCCACATTGTCCAAGTCTACTGCCAGCTCTGCAGGCCACTGGCAGGTCCCAGCACTGAGGTGAGTGCACAAAGACATGCACAAAGGCCATACATATCCACCTACCCACAAACGCAAGCAAAATATATGCAGACAGCCTGATTACTTCCGTTTAAGAAAGTACAGCTGTACATGCACACACAATTTCTTCAGAAGAGGTAGAATATATAGAAGACTAAAAAGCATGTGAGTTTTAGTGCTGCTTTAGGCATAAAAGCTGACTGGTAGACTTTAGGCCAGCCACCGTGTCTCAGGCCAACTCATCTCATAGATAGGAAGAAGAATATTATATATGTTCATTGTCTTGAGTTAGTTACAAAACAATAAAGATGGGATTAAAAATATATATAAAACCAAAGAAACAAATAAAAGATACTGCTGGTAAACAGGTTGGAAAGAATTTCAGAAGTTTTTCCGAACCGGTTTTTAGCTCTACCAAATGGTACTAATACCTGCAAAATTTTTGACATTAGTCTACTGAAGGCAGGGGTACAAAGACAAATCTAATATTCTTTTCATCATAATTTAGTATGCAAATGTATGGAATTACTGATATCTTTTAAAGATGAAATATGTATGAACACAACTTCTCCAATTTTATTAAATTATTGGAAAATGTGAGCATTAATGCAAAATACACTACACTTACTTTGTCTTATTTTATTTTCCCTAACTCTAGGTTTCATGAAATTCTTATCCAGTAGAATAAATGCCATTTATAAATTCTTAATTAAAATCATTACCTATTACAATATATTATTCGTTATAATACAATGTATTAAAACTTGCATCCTTATGTAATAAAAACAAAATGATTAACCGTGGGTACTCAAACTCATATCCTGACCTTAATTCCTTCTTTCCAACTGTATTATTATTATTATACAATTGTATCACAGCGGCCAGTTGTTTCGCCGGATTTGGCATTGGTTACTAGTCGGGTCCCACCCGGGGCCTAAGACGTCGTAACGTATTTTCGTAATATGCGTGCAGATCCAAGCAGTGCGGCTTTTTGCATTTGACTGATGGTGATTTTGTCAATTTTTAACTGTTTTAAATGTAATTCCAGTGCTTTTGGAATAGCACCCAGTGTGCCAATTACTACTGGAATTACCACTGCTGGTTTGTGCCATAATCGTTGAATTTCAATTTTTAAGTCCTGGTATTTCGTGATTTTTTCATATTCCTTCTCGTCGACAATGCTATCACCTGGTATTGCGATGTCTATGATTGTAACCTTATTTTTCTCAACCAGTGTGATGTCTGGTGTATTATGAGCCAATATTTTGTCCGTTTGTATGCGAAAATCCCACAAGATCTTGACCATTTGATTTTTGGTGACTTTTTCAGGCTTATGTTCCCACCAGTTTGTTGCTGTTTTAATATTATAATTTTTGCACAAATTCCAATGGATCATTTGTGGTTATTATTATTATTATTATTATTATTATTATTATTATTATTATTATTATTATTATTAATAATAATAATAATATTAACCATTATAATACAAATTGCAATTATAGGCAAAAATATACTAGTCAAAAAGGTTCTTAAAATTAAAATAAGATAAATAATCTGTCAATTCATAAATTCAGGCCTGAATGTAAAATTACATGTTGTAATTCATTTCATAAAACAGATTGCTGGGGTTTAAAAGAAGTGTTTATAACAGTCACTATGCTTCTGTTGAAATATGAAAATAATTGCCAGCTGGGTGATTTTGGACCAGTCACTCTCCTTCAGCCCAGCGCACCTCATAGGGTTGTTATTATGGGGAAAATAGGAGGGGAAAAATTAGCCAATCTTGAGTTATAAAAATAAAAAGACAGGATTTTTTAAATAATAAATCTACTTTTTCTCTTTAGAAATGTTTAGAACGATGGAAAATTATAAATGTTTCCTTACCTCCAAGTCTTCCATGTTATATATTATAATAATGCCTCTATTATTAAGACTAATCATATTCCTAATCATACTTTAATTTTACTTTAAATCTTTACTTAAAATTTAGTTATGAGGAAAATCTTAATATATGTCACCATTAAGGTGAATTCTGCAAGGAATCTATGTGATAAGAAACAGAACACAGCAATTAGCCCACATTATACTGTATTTTCAAAACCAAGCAAAGATTTAAGAATGTTACATTTCAAGAGTATATTTTATTTTATATTTTTAAGATATTGTTAATATTTTGTTGTTACATTTTTCTTCATGTAAATTATTATGAAAAACAAATTTCTTTTATGAATGTAATCAACCACAATTCACTTTAATTTCAATTAAATTAAATTAAATTAAATTAAATTAAATTAGAGCCGAGGTGGCGCAGTGGTTAGGGTGCAGTACTGCAGGCCACTTTAGCTGACTGTGATCTGCAGTTCAGCGGTTCAAATCTCACCGGCTCAAGGTCAACTCAGCCTGACACAAGATTTTATCCTTCTGAGGTGGGTGAAATGAGGACCCGGACTGTGGGGGCAAGTTGCTGACTCAATTTGCTAAAAAATTTGTAAACCGCTTAGAGAGGGCTGAAAGCCCTATGAAGCGGTATATAAGTCTAATAAATAAATAAAATAGAAGTTCCTCCTATAGCATCAAGCTATAATTGTAACTTTTACTGGTATGTTTTAAACATACAACAATAATACTTACATTATCATAGTTATCAACTAATCGGTTTCTTTGGAATAAAATTATTACCTTTCTTCTGATCACCTATTACTTCTGCTTATTAACTATAACTTCACTAATTATTGCAAAATTCCAAACCTTAATTAGTCTTTTGATGATGGAATTTCCTGGCTCTAGTGATCTATATATTCGGTTATAAAAACTGAAACAAGATGTTATTAGTTATTTTTGCATGTATTCTTAGTGCATTGTTAAAACTGATGCAATTTATTTTTAATCTGTTCAACTGACTTCAGTTTTCAGGAATGCACTGAATTCTGCTAACAATTTCTCCGCACAAAGAGAAATTGTGGGAATAATAATTATAGATACATAGCTCAACCTGGAACAACTGGTAATGACAGCAACTTTGTTGTACAATTTAGCAAAAAATTACCATGACATAACCTGAAGAAATGTACTACCTCTATTATCATTTTAAAACTGGTTGCAATGTGTAGACTTAGATATCTTCTCTGGCTTGGAAATATATAGTATAGCCACTTAAACAAAGCCACTATATAATTCATAATATAAGTATCCAAATAGAATGGATAAGAATGCCTTTGAAAAGTTTGCAAGTTCTAACACGTACTTGCACTGCTAAAATAGCAGATCTGTATTTTTTGGATCTGTATTATCATAACAAACCAACAAACTAACAAACCCTGTAAAAGTATCTACATTTTTATTTTAAATAATCCCGTAAATAACTTTTATTCATAAGTACGAATCAGATGAAAGGTCTGAATCACTGTTCTCTGTGTAATATTTATTAGATCATATGACCAGCAACATAAAACAAACAAAAATGAATAAAAGGGTAACAAATGGAATCAGAGTAAGGCAAATGAACACAATTGTATATTGACTAGTTTAAGTAAATCAAATACAGGGTACTTTAAACATCCCTATTATTCTATTACAACAATATCATATATTCACTACTAAATCCAATATTTCAATCCAATAAATCCAATCCAAGACTACACACCAAAATATATATCCTCCAAACATTATTTTAAAAAAAAAACACTAAATGTGTTAGGGACTCCTATAATAGGACTCCTATAATCAGTTTTGCCTTATTTTCATTGCAGCAGCAAAACTTTAGCTACTGCATAGGTAATGGCAAGATTTAAGTCTGCAAAAGTTCATGTAAAATATTGTCTGGTGTCCTTAGATATCTGTTAGGGGAAGGAAGGATGTATATTGATCTAATATTCCTGTATAATCATACATTGTAATCAAACACAAGATGTTTCAACCTTATTACCACATGTACATATTCACTTTGCTATGGTATTTTGTTATACCTGCTTTGCAAGAGTGTTGATGGGAGCCTCTTAAATCTACGTAGCTCTAAAAATGCTGTTCTGATCCTAGAGAAAGTTGGGTCTTTCAGATACCTTGCCAGTTTGCATATGCCCCAGGATCAGTATTCTGTAGTGTATTGTAGCCAACAGAATGTCCAAGAGAAATTCACAAGGAGTACCCAAACAAATAGTACTCCAGCAATAAACTTTCATGAAAACAATCTGAGAATAAAATTCTCTGATATTGCTTATATAATATAGTTATCATATCTTATCCTCCAAAGTTATTTTTGATTTCACTAAAGTTTTGTTTATTTACTGAAAGATTCCAAACAAGTAATGCAAACATTTTATAGATTCAGATTCAGATTTTATTTATTTGTATGCCGCCCTTCTCCGGGAGGGACTCAGGGCGGCGAACAACTCAAAAGGGGAAAGGGGATACAAACACAATACACATACATATATCAGTTATTCTATTCTATTCCATTCTATTCCACTCTCCACTCTACTCCACTCTATCCTACCCTAACCTATGAAGTTAATGCAGGTGTCGCAAAAGTTTCACCCTCATCTTAGGTAAGGGCTACTACAGAGAAGGGAAAGACTAAGCTAGACAAGCTCACATTCTGTTACTGAGTAATTGCCTTCTTCTTTCTCAACTAACTTGGTAACAGATGTACAGAAGAAAAAAGGAACCAAGAAAAACAGAAGGTCTTTCTTTTCTCAGACTAACATGGATTGTTCTTATTCCATCTTTCATAGCTTATGACAGAAGAGTCAACAAATTGGCCATTAGGCTTTTGGCAGGCTGGGTAAAGACTTTGTTGTTGGCTGAGAAGGAGAAGAATTTCTGTTTATTACCAGAAAGGACTCTTCACTCCTTTCTGATTGGCTAGTTGATTTAATATTGAGTGCGGGAGAACAAAACAGTGTGCAATGTGTGAGGAAAGCGAATCGCAGGGAATATATGAAGTGCTTTTTCCTCATATCAATGAAAGCTGTCATAAACAGTGACAGTCAAGTGGATATGAGCTTCTGGGCCGTTTATTTTCTGAAAATTAAAACAATTAATCAGTGGAACAACTGGTCTCCAGAAGTTGTGAATGCTACAACATTAGAAATTTTTAAAAAGAGATTGACTAACCATTTGTCTGAAATAGTATAGGGTTTCCTGCCTGACCAAGGGGTAGGACTAGAAGACCTCCAGGGTCCCTTCCAACTTTGTTGTTCTGTTCTGTTACATACACACACACACACACACACACACACACACACACACACACACATATGTATGTGTGTATGTGTATATACACACACATATACATTTACACACACATAACATGCACCAACATGCACGTGCGCGCACATACACACACACAGTATAAAAAGCAAGAGCTTATTTAGTATTCAACTATAAAACAATCATTAACCTACTACAATATACTATAGATATTTCTCAATTTATGACTTGTCAGTTAGTGACCATTCAAAGTTATGAGGGACCCAAAAAAGAAGGTTGCTTTAACTTAACTATTACCACAAAAAAAGTTGTAAAATTGAGCACAACACATAATGACCTGCTTAATGACAAGCACGATTTACAACTGTAATTCTGGGTTCAATTACAGTTGTAAGTCAAGGATTACCTGAAATGTGTTGCTAAGGTGCTGAACTTCAATTGGAAACACCCAGGTTCAAGTTCACTCTCTGTCATGGAAACTCACTTTTGATTTTGAGATTCTCTCTCAGCTTAATGCTGTTATGGGAAAAACTGAGAGAGAAGGAAAACTATTTAGACTGGCTTCATGTCAAGTAGAAAAATATATAAACCCCATGAAATATTTTTTTAAAGTATAACTATTAAAATACTATATTAATTTAATAACTATTTAAGTTTTTTTTTAAAAAGAATTCAATAATATAAGATTTTTCATGCTTTCATATTTAATATATTGCTAAAGTTTTAATTCATAAACATTTAGGAAACATGGTAGAGTTTTACCTTTTAGAATATAAAGCAATATAAAATCTTGGGGTATATTTATATAATGCAGTTATGAAGCATGAAGCAATAAGTTGTAGGAATCATTGTGAACATTATGTAAGCTGATAACGTGTATCTTTAGTTTTTATCTTTTTGAATCACAAAACTTACTGTTTCGTATGAGTTCCCTAAAATGCAAAGGATGTATCATCAATCTTCATTTCATTTCAGTAAAAATTCACAGAGGGGTTTCTTCAACATTTGAGAAGCTATATCTTTGCAAATAAGAAATATAGTTGCAACCTGATGAACTCTTTTAAAAAAATGATCCTGTAGGATATTTTCTAAAAGTAGGTTAAGGTGATAACACACACAAAATAGTATCTCAGTAATATTTTGCTTTGCCCCTGGTTAGCTGGCTGACTGACTTTGTATTACAGGTTTAATGAAATGTAGTTACCAAGAAATAATTTGAAAAGCTTGGATAACAATTATTTTCTATGTGTGTAAGTCATGCTTTTACAACCTATGTGGCAAAAAATACACCTCAAACAACAAAGGAACTAGAAAAAGAACTATCACTGAAAAGAGGCTTGGAATTTTAGTTGCACCACATGTGGTTTTCATTTGTGAAAAATGAACAAGCTGTTTGTGGTTAAACTGTCTAATCTGCTGTTATCAATCTAGCGCTGCATTCAAGATTTACAGGATACATCAGCTTCTGTGCCACATTAGCTGTTAAAAGGAAAAGGGGGTCGGAGGAAAAAAAGGAGGAGAGAGTTTATCCTGAGGAATAATATTTCCAATGCAGCCACACTTGCACTACATCTGGTTGTGCTGGTAGCGGCAGTTAAATTGAAATATTTCACAGCGTGTGTCAGAAACATGCAGAATGGTAATTATGACAGATCTGATTAAGGCTGAGTGCTACTAGCTCCCTGGCCAGCTCTGGTTGTGCAGGTGTGACCTTGTGCGTGCCTGCGTGTGTAAATAAAATTAATTACAAGCAAGAGGCCGAAGGCTTCAGTGACATCACAAAGCGGAGAAACTCCCAAGGGGGAGACCTAATGGAATATTTTCCCTCAGTCTAATAATACAGTTCATATTGACTTGAGGTAATTAGTGGGATCATTAAAGCAGTTTTCCCGGCGTATTTGGCTGCCTGATCAGATTAGTGAAAATGTTCTTCAGAACAAGCCCTGTGTGGTCTGCCAGAGGAAGAGGAAATAAAAAGCAACAAAGCATCGTGGAATGATAAACGGTGCTGGGCTTCCACTTCTACAAATTTTGTGACCAGTGATTTCAGTTAAGAACAACACCAATAAGCATAGGCTCCTCTGTCAGAAATAAGCTTTCCATTTTGTTGACACTTAGATACATTTGGTATATATCACAGTGGTAATTTCCTGCTTATTTGGAATCTCTATGTTGGCTATCTCTCCAATGAAGGGATAGAAACACACACACACACACATGCACACACACATACACACACACACTGCATGTATATAAAAAACAAAATAGATGATCTTTTTCCAAGAGAGAAAATTGTTCTTTTAGATCAAGAATTCAGTATGGATTATCTGGTTCAATAATAAAAAAATGTGACTTTTTTATCTTATTAAATAATTTTTGTCTATTTAAGCCTTTTATTTAAAAATGAAAATAAGCAACCGAACTGTTGCCTTACAAACAGCAAAAATGTGAAACAACATCTGTAAATATTTTTCTAATTGTAAATTGAAATAGATTAGTTAGCATTTTTTGTGACTGATTTAGCACAACAGAAACAGGAAATATAAAAATATCATCTCATTTACCATACTACAGCTCTTTCTGATCAGGCAAGAAACCATTTGTTTTGAATCAACTCACTGAGCATGCTCTACCTTGCTAACAGAATATGCCAGGCTCTGTCACAGATGGCAAGCTATGACAGTTGCCATGCGTAGCGTCGATACTCAACAGTTCAGCACAAGATCAGTGACATTCTGTCTCATTAGAGCCACACTAATTATCACAGCTAGTTTCAGGGGAAACCATGTGTTGCAATGGTCAATTTGAAGGAGTCTGTGCATCAACAAACTGGTAATAAGGATCAGACACCTTATTATATGACAGCATGCAGCCTATGATCTGATTTTTTGAAACAGAGGTACTGAGGCAACACTGCAGCCTGAGGAGTTGCAGAACCGCTATGTACATCATTATGAATTTCTGTGAGCTCATTTCATCATGAGGTATTATAAGACAGAGATAGAAGGAAGGCACAATCAATGTCTTAATGAATGAAGCATCTTGTATTCTATTAATATTGCTTCACTATATTTAAATCATATATAAAAAGTAAAGATGAAAGGACATGCTTCCTTAATAGAAAAAAAATTAAAAAGTAATGTTGTTTTGGACCAAAGAACTATTCAGAATACCAAACATTACACATTATGGTTTAATCTCTCTCTATCTCTCTCTTTTCCCATGGGAAGTTTTTTTTTAATTTGCAGTTTGTTTTAATATCATGAAGTTGGGAGATTGGACTTGTAAACATCTTTATTGCTTTATAGTAAAGGATTATGGCTCAGTGGTTAAGGACACTGGCTTGTGAGTTGGAAAGATGACAGCTTGAATTTGAGGCTCGAGCACCATGCAATGAGGTGAGCTCCCATTACTTGTACCACCTCTTGCTAACGGAGCATTTTGAAAGCATGCAAACATGAGTAGATAAATAGGCAGTGTGTGTGTGTGTGTGTGTGTGTGTGTGTGTGTGTGTGTGTGTGTGTGTGTGTAAGGTAGAATATAACACAATAGAAAACTGTGACCTCCCAAATCTTGCATCCTCCAAAATCTATGCTAACTTACACCACCCAGTGTCTGCAAATCACGGAATAGTCCACCATCTGTTTTTTTTTATTTACATGCAAATAAACATGTTAGATCTCAAACTAGGTTCATTCACTAGAGGTTTTTTTCTTAATTCCTGCACAGCTCTGATGTGTTCCAAAATCAAAAGATGAATGGTAGCTTAAATCTGCCTTCCTGTTCATCTGACTATTTCATAATTCAGACTATGTTCTTATTCTAATGTCAAAAAGGCAGATCAAATACCTACTTACTATGTAGTTATATATCTTAATTAATCCTGTTAGGCCAGCTGACCAGGGAATCACATTGCTTATGTTATTTTACTTTGGAGTACAAAGAATGGTATGAAATATCTGAGACCTAATTCTTGTACTGTTAATAGTTTTAATTTCAATAATTACCTGTTTTCTCTATTATTACATTAATCACCGAGGTTATTAGTATTACAGCAAATAAGGCTAATGGGCATAGGAAAAAAATATTATGCACTTTGGGGCCACATATACTTATCTTGGACATATTTATTTCTGCTACCATCACACAGTGCTCAAAGCAAATTTCTGCTTGGCCATGACCTCCCACAGACTAAGAATAAATTTAATTCCAAATATCTCAAAATTACGTTCAACCCTGAATATTGAAACCTGGGTTATGAACTGAAAAGCCTGAAGTGGGAGTATAATCTGAAAAAAATGTTAGCATGAGAATGTATATTCTACTTTGATGTATATGAATCATTGATGGGACTCAAGAAAAAAAATGTGAAAGAATAGACTGTCTCTGTCTCTAAGCATATGTGTAACTCTTTGAATCAGGACAAGAAATGGGCAGAAAAATAAATCAGGACAATTACATTCTCCAACAAAGTAAGGAGGATAAATGTTTGAAAAAGGCTATTTAAACATGTTTTTACAAAGAAGCTCTATATAAAGAAAAACTATTGCATTTTTCTAATGTGTCACAATTTAAAACACTCATGGAACAACTAAATATTGCATATGCAGTGTAAGTTTTTATTGAAATACACTATCTATTCTGATAAAATATTTGTAGCTCTGGGTTGAACGATGAGAGGCTTAGTACTCTCTGAGCATGGTGGTTTTCTTTCAGATGTTTCATTATGAAACAAGCTAACATCATTAATAACTGCACTGATTATGTTACCCAGTTTGGTAAGGAAACAGCAATAGAAATAGTTGTTAGAGACTTACATACTGCTTCACAGTGCTTTACAATTTATGCATGGTTTGAATGAAAATCACTAAGCTCACATTGCACCAAGGATCCCACAATTTATATTTTGTTCAGCAAATGCAAGCCACAATGAAAAGTGCCAACAAAATGCTAATATTGTATGTTATGCTGTTTTTAACATTTATTAGGTACTGAATATGATAATATTGTAATAAACAGTTTTCTATAGGTGCATATACATTTTCATCTGTTTGAAGCCATGATAAAGTCACAATGTCTTGTTGATAATTACAAAAAATGTATTATTTGTATCAGTCCCTCTCTCATATATATCTCTGTGTACAAAATCCTGGAACTGAATGTAATCTTTACAGGTATCAAAAGAACTGGAATACATTCTTAGGTGCTCCTTAGCATTTGTATTTTATTTTATTTTATTATATATTTTTCTTTTAATTAAAAAAATACCAAGAAAGTATAATGCTGCAAGCAAATGACCAGGAATTAGCAGTATATTGTTTATAAAAAATGGAATACATACAGATTCCAAGGGCATTCTCAAAAACTAAATGGATGGTTCTAACCCAGCTCAAGAAAAAAACCCCAAAACAAAAACAGAGGTATAGGAAAAAGAACTCCCAGTTCAACTGTTATGTGTCAATTAGATCAGAGAGAAAAATATAGAAAAGCTCTTCCAAAATTTTGAACTTTTTTATAATTTAACTGCTTACAATAAAGTAGAAATAAATAATAGAAAATTTCTTTTGTGCTTATTTCTTAAAATTCCCTTAGATTAAAGGAACGAAAAATAATTTAAAATGACGGTTTTAAACATAGATTTTATTGTAATATATTACACCAAAGTAGTAGGTGTATAACAAAGTTATGCCAGACAATCTATTTTTTTTTTACAATTGTCTGATGTGATAGGTCAAGATGAATAGAAACTTAAAGGTATCATTAACATTCATACCAGGTAATATATATCTTTATAATATAAGCAATATCATGACATTAGCTAAACACAATGTGATTTTGTGTTTGTATTTATATGACTTATGCTGCTCAAATGATCATTAATAGCTTTTGTTAATGAAAGCACTGATATGACTTTTATTAATGAAAGCAAGATTCTATTCCACACTTGCATAAACTTGCCTTGTGACTTCTGATTCTATTCAGTATCCATCAATGTCCACTACTGGAGAGAAGAAAAAGTTTTGCAAATAAGAAACTTCCACAATATATGTGGAAGACAATGTGAATGCTTGAAGTAGTCACCATAAAATGGCAACATATATTTTATATGAATACAAAAATTAAAGTTTTAAGTGCTGTCTATGAACAAAAGTATTGTTTGTGCTGGAAACTCAAAAGGAATAAAAAATTTTTTTCTTCAGAAGAAACTTTTTTTATAAAAACATTTTTTTTTATTTTAAAAAAATTAACCTGATTTTTCAGGGATCTCAAAATAGGGAAGAGTTAAATGCAGCTATTACTTAAGTGGGTATCCACATAACACAAATCACATACAATATCTATAAATTATAAATCAAAGGTAATTATTCCTATGAAAAATATAATTTTTACTTGAGGCAACAGATTGTTTCTAAGTAGTTTGTTTCTAATAATGATGATAGCTTAAATATTATTTTTAAAATGCATACTTACACTATGTTATTGGCAGTAATGAATGGAGGGCTGTTAATTTCAATTGCCACTTTAAGAGGAATTTTTAGTGCTTTAACATTCTTTTAAATAATTTTTAAAAACCAATTAACAGAAGATGCCTTGAATTTGCTAACTTGAGTTATTTATAAAAATAATAAAGGAAATAAAAACCTAATAAATAAATAATAGCAAAAGCACTTAGACTTATATACTGCTTCACAGTGCTTTGCAGCCCTCTCTAAGTGGTTTACAGAGTCAGCATATTGTCCCCAAACAATTTGGGTCCTCATTTTATCCACCTTAGAACGATGGAAGGCTGAATCAACCTTGAGTCAGTGAGATTTGAACAAGCAAATTGCAAGCAGCTGGCAGTCAGCAGAAGTAGCCTGCAGTACTGCACTCTAATCACTATGCGACCATGAATGATAAATGTATAATAAATACAATGTATTTATTACAATGTATAATAAATGCAAGAATCAGCATACAGGGAAGAAGTCCAGAAGGTATCGGCATGGTGCTCAAGAAACAACTTATATCTAAATACTAGTAAGACAAAGAAGATAGTGCTAGATTTCCAGAAGCACAGAGAGGAACCTGCCCCATTGTATATTGAGGGGGGCTGTGTGGAGAGCGTTTCCTCTTTTAAATTCTTGGGAGTGCTTATTAGTCAAGATCTCACCTGGAAAAACAACACATCTCTGGTAATTAGAAAGGCCCAATAGAGGCTTCATTTCTTTAGAGTCCTGCGAAAAAATCAGGTGGAACAATGGCTGACGACCTCTTTCTATCGGCCCACCATAGAAAGTGTCCTCACATATTGTATTACAGTATGGTATGCTGGTTTAACAGCTGCGGACAGGAAGGCACCACAGAGAGTGATCATTTTGGCACAAGAAACCATTGGTTACCACTGGATGACATCGCCAGATCTCGCTGCTTTAGCAGAGTAAAGAAGATACTCAGAGATGATTCACACCCTGGTCAGTGTCTCTTTGCACTTCTACCATCAGGCAGAAGACATCAAAGCATAGCCAGCCAAATAAACAGGTTTCAAGATAGTTTCTATCCTTGGGCTGTGAGACTTTTAAATACAACCACAATCACTCCATGCACAGGCTAGTTTTTTTCCCCGTTTCTGTTATAATTTTGTACCAGTGAAGTTAAAACCAATTTCATTGTATTTAAGTACAATGACAATAAAGATTATACTTATATACTTATACATAATATGAAATCAAATATGTGACTACAGGTAGAATTCATGAACACAAAATCTTAGTATCAGTGCAATATAGTATACAATTTAGTAACTAATACATTTTAGTAAAGCAAAAATATTAAGGATAGGTGATTTGAAGAGATGCTGACAAGATATTTCTTCCTAATGCACACTGTAACCTTCTTTTGAAAGTAGAAATACCAAAAAAGCATACAGGTTTGAAGTCATGGTTAACATTCTATCATAATTAGAAACATTTCAAGAACCCTGTAATTTCCAATCAAAATTACAGTAATTTCCAATACACAAGCCATGATTCATGACAGAATTTTACATTCCACAAGAGATTGTAGTGGTCTGATGTATGACACAGTGAGTGCAACGCTAACAGAAACAATTCAGTTTAATGTTTAAACAGCACTTGGTGTTTAGAATCCTACAATAAAAGAAACATATTATTGCAGAAATTATCACTTTGACAGTGATTGAAGGGTAGGCAGGCATGTGGCCTGTAAAGCTGTAATTTTTTACAGTCCACAGCTTGAGTTTAATCATTTTGATGTAACATTTCCAAAATATCCTTTTAAGTATTCCTTACAGCATATAACTTTAAAAAGAAACATCTTTTTTATATAATGAAAGATGGAGCAATTCCCAAATGCAAAGGTTTCCAAACTTACAGCTTAAATAATAAAGCAAATGCAATAACAGGATTTAAAGTCTATCACAGGACTGTGAAACTCACAGCCCGTGAGCCGGAATGCATCATGCGCTGGCCACCACCACAACCAGTTTAATGAAAGGGGGGGGGGAAAGTCCCGATATGTCACGTGATGCCACTGTGATAATGCAAGTTTGACACCCCTGGTCTATAATGTTTTTAAAAAGGTGACATCAGTCAATTTATCCAGGATTGAATAAGTGTTTCCTTTTTTAGGGAAAAGTGGAAACCTAATTTGACCTTTCAGATCAACTTTACAATTTAATACCCAATTTCTTAATATTTTCAGAATAATTTAAATTTACAAATATATTCTAAGAACAATTATCAGCTAAAAAAATTAAGTCAAAACTTACAATTCATATATTTTAATTCTGCATATTTATTCAGAGATGTAAACACATAAAGTTACTGCAGCACTCTGAAAGGATTCTCTCATTGGCAGTTGAAATTTATTAAAATGACATTTAAAAATTTAAAAATTGTTAGTGTCACTTTTTTCTAATTCACCAATTAACCAAAGTTATTTGAAATGGATGTTTACTCCAAAATAAAACATTCCATATTTATGGAATATACACTATCATACCCTCTATTATGTTGATGTAAAAATATTCAGGTCAAAGCTTTAGACTGTCTAAACATATACTACAAGTTTAATTCAATATCCCATAAAATAATAAGGACAATCACAAATTCAAGAATAGGAAAAGTACCTTAGTTATATAAAAGCAACATTGTGCTTGTTTGTTGCTGAAGATGCATTAAAGTTTGTGCATAGGGAAAAGAAATCCATCAAAGATACAAAGTTAATTATTAAACCTGATCAAGTCAGAATCCAAACTACTGTCACAATATATTCAAACAATATGAATAAATGTGCCCCTGTACATTCAGTCTTTGATTGCCTTCATTTTTGGCATCCTGAATTCAAACCACAAATTATTCAATCTGAACTGCGAACTACCATGATTTTGTGTTGATTAAACTATAGTACTATTTAAGGGTGACTCATATGTATTAAATTTCGAACTTACACTTATAAACCACTTCACCGTGCTTTACAGCTTTCTCTAAGCAATTTTACAGTTAGCACATTGCCCCAACAAGCTGGGTCCTCATTTTACTCACTTCGGAAGGATGGAAGGCTGAGTCAACCTTGAGCCGGTTGGACCCGAAGTGCCAAACTTCTGGCAGCCAATGATTAGCAGAAGTAGCCTGCAGTACTGCATTGTAATTACTGCACCATTGTGTCTCACCACAGTTAGAGTGATACATTAGGAATAGGGAAATCCAGTAAAAACCTTCAGCCCTAAAGACCACCAAGTATTGTTGAGCCGATTAGTTGAACGTAATTTATTAAATATTGGACAGGAAAAAATGGATGAAATGAATACATGGATATGCTGACTTGAACTCTTAAAGAAATACAAGCTTTTAGGGATTTAAAAAAATATTTCAGGCATCAAAGTAGAATCGTGTGGTTACAAAATATATCCCAAAATCTTCTGATTAAGATGTAAAGCTTTAATGATTTTTTTTAAAAAAACTAGCTGAGTTCCGGTATATTTTTTCCCCATTTATGTCTCAAGGAATCCCATTTTATGGAATCTCGTGGAAACGGAGTATTCCATGAAACAGTTTGAAAGCTCATTTCTATACCAAACATATAGTTTCTGAGGATCATGCTTAGAATTCACAAAAGACACAGACGTTGTTGCTGACAAGTTGCTCGTTGAGTGTTACCATGTGCACTGAAGCACTGCATAGTTCTGTTGGTTTAGCTTAGAACCAGTTTGGAAGCACCACTTTTTTCTTACTGTTAACAAAATCTTTTTTTTTCTGGAGCTTCTTGTGTCTCCTATCATTCATCAAAATATTCTTGAACATATCCTCTGAATAATTAGTTATTAGTGTCTTTATATTGTTCCCCATTGGGACCTCCATAACAGCAGGTCATGAATCAAGTCATAAAGTATATAACACTAGCTGGAATGCACTTACAATAAAGTAGTCCTCAAAGAAGTTCTAAACTCCCAAACTTTGTATTAAATTTGTTTACATTTGTTTCTTTATAAAATTATTCTCTACCTAAAAACTCCCCATCCCCCATTATGTTTCCTCACCTTTGGGTTCCTTTCTCTTAAATCTGGACTCCTATTTTCTGTATGATTCAGAAAACTCTGTACGTACATGGGATTAACCATTAAACTTTCTAGTGTTAAGTAAAAAGAAGACTAGGTTGGGAAAATGCAATAGAAAGAATTGAAGAATATCTAGATTTGCACCTATAGAGAGTGGTAATATTATATTGAATGGATTAAGAGGTTACAATTTGAACAATTCATGACTGGTCAACATAATACTTTTTTACCATACTGCCAATGAATATGTCATGTTTTAGAATGTATCAGAAAAAATATACTCAGCTAAAAACATCTTGACCTACCTCTAGAGAAACCACTTAATTTCTTATTGTGTTTAATCACACTTAACATTTAAAGGATTTTATTCATACATTCATCCCACTAACAACAAAGAAGCAAGGATAGCAACATTAATTCACAGATGGTCACAAGACTTACCTGGCTTTTTGTTGCTGCAACTTTTGCAAATAATGCTTGAGATACTTTAGCTCTTTTCATTTCCTGTTGGATCTCGTCATAAATGGAAGCATTAATGTTCATGGTATTATTTTCAGGTTTTCCATTTCTTTCTGTTGAAATAGCAGTTGTTTTTACCTAGAAATGTGATATATCATTATTTAACAGATAAAAAAGATGCCCAGTTAAGAGCACTGTAACTGTCAGCACACTCTAGAGTTTAAGTGCTCTTAATTAGAAATAAGTTCCACTGAAATCAAGAGGGCTTATTCTCAAACTCAATTATAATAATAAGGTGAAATAATTATATATTTCCTATAACAAGATACTGCCAAATGTTTAAATAACATGCCAAGAGAGATAAGTAGAGCTTTAAGTGATCTTCAAAAAGAGAGGTCCCCTGAAGATGAAAGTTGCCTTAGTTATCAGACATCCTTTTATTCTGTGTTGTACCCAAGCATAAGAATGCACTCATGGAAATCTTCTTTGGCCACCATGTTCAGCACATAGAATAAACACCATGTTCAAAACATAGAATAAGCAAAAATAGAGGTCTTTTGTCACACTTTTGTTATTCATTTTAGGGTTTTTTACCTTCAAATTTATGTGTGTATGTATGTGTGTGTGTGTGTGTGTGTGTGTGTGTGTGTGTAATATTCAAATGGATTAAAGACAAGATTGTTGTAAGTAAAAAGAAGGAAAATTGATCAATAGACATTGGAAATGTTTATTTGCAGTTATTGTTGTCTGGGGGGGGGCATAACAATTATTATACACACAAATATGTTAAACTGGATCACTTTCCTCAATAAATAAAATAAATAGATAGCCCCTTGTTTACTCATTAATTTAATTGGGCTTTTTTATCTAGTTTTAAGATTTGGGTGCACAACAAATAATATTTTAGGTCATATTTATCCAGAAATATTGAAAATGGTTTACAAACTATTAAATATTCATTGCATGTGTAATTTTGAGGAGACATCAGAGTAATTCTAATTCATTCATGGAATATATGTTGAAGATAACCATCATTATAATCCAACTGAAACTTTCAATGCTGTCTATTTATTAAATAAAATATTTATTTATTTATTTATTATTTATTATTAAATTTATATCCCTCTTTTCCTTTGTACAACTGCAGGACTACTTGCACTTTATAACTTTATAATTTATCATAGAATATCTAATTATAGTACAATTTTTTTCCAACTAGGATGGTCAACTGATCATAGTTCCATATTTTATATACATTTATACTTTTAAAAATATTATATTCAATGTTTAATTTTGTCATAGTTTTATGGATTTTCAGTTTCAGAAAAACTTTCTTGTTTAAATAATCTGGAATACATTTTAGTGTTCCAATGTTTTAAGAAATAATGTAAAACATGAATAATCTCTAAGACCCCGTGTTTCTTCTAAATAATTGATTAGAAAAAAAATGGAAGCATTGCAGGAATGTGTGCTAGATTATTTTGAGTCACCAAAGGCATTTTTTTGTTGTTTGCAAGGTTAAGGTAAAGGTTTCCTGTCCAGTTGTGTCTGACTCTAGGGCAAAGTACTCATCTCCACTTTTTGGGCAGTGTTGTCCAAAGACATATTCCATGGCAAGCATGGCTATATGCCAATGGTGCGTGGAACCTTCCCTCCGAAGTGGCACCTTTGAATCTACTCTCATTTGCATGCTTTCAAAATGTTAGGTGAGCAAAAGGAGCAGGGGCAGGAATAGGAGCTTACCCTATTGCATGGTGCTTAGATGTCGAACCCAGGCTGTCAGCTTTCCAGCTGACAAGGTCAGCGTATTTAAGTGCTGAGCCATCATGCCACCCTTTGCAGGATGAGAGAATGTATTTTTGAAATGTGTTAAAATAACATAGGTTATATCTTACAAAAGACATATATGTATATATGAATATCTAAATAGCTGCAAATTTTAGGCTGCTTTAATGAAAGGTAGGGAAGTGTTGCACTGAAGCTGCCAAAATTCTGCTTCTAATTTACATTTGAACCATTTTATAAGACTAATAAACACATAAGCATCAACATTATTAAAATTTTAATGTCTAATCAGTATTTTTCTGGACAGTTGTGTGTGTGTGTGTGTGTGTTTGTGTATGTATGTATATGTATGTTGTGTGTCCAATGTACACATGGACATAAACTTAATAATAAAAATATACCCATCAACATATACATATATTCACACACACAAACACACATCTGCACCTAAACTGTCTATCTACTTAGATACATGACTATTTTGATCACTTATATTTATTTTTATGAAAGCTTTTGACTAATTATAATAGGGATTACTTTGATTATAAGATTAATGGATAAAAACTTATATAGAAAACAAATGTGTAAACGTTTAACAAAACATTAGGAGACAGTTGATGTATGTTGATAAACTTACTTCAAAAAACCATTTTTTTTCCTCCCCAAAAAATCTTTTTCTTGCTTAACAGAGTAACCCGATTATCTTTCCCTTCTTTCTTAACATTTTCTCCTGATCCATTAAGAAAAGCATGGATGGTTACTTTGCTGTGCTCTAGTGAACACTATATTATATACTGCTAATTAACCTTTCAGAGGCTATGGTTTTTCTCCATAATTTCTATTGAAAACATCAGTCATCATTTAATGTATGATACTTTATAAACCTAATCCTCACCAAAAAGTGAGATTATAAAATTAAGATTACTAAAATGGAGTGTTAAAATTTAGAAATGAAGACAGTTAGGAACAAAATTGAAGAATGAATTATAAAATTAAAATCTTCAAAAATATGTGATGCACATTCACTGGTTTTCATGTAGCATTATCAATACACAAGACATTGCAAATGTAAAAAAAAACATTAAAATATTACATTTAAATATGCAACTAATTTCCATTATTTATAATATAATAAAACTTTCTGTATTAATTGCAATGAAGAAAAATTGTGGTGAAAGAGGAGTTCCCTGAGAATTGGCTCCAGTATGAGTCTGAAAGCTCAGAAGACAAAACCTCTGGTCCTGGTGACTGATCCAGATTGGATACTGCAATATAATCCTGGGACACATATATTTGCCTTCATTCATAATAAGTAAAAGGTTCATTAACATTTGTATAAACTTATTCTAAGTTTTACGCTCATCAAATAAAGCTATTTAAATATGTTTAAATTTTAGAAAATATGGCATGTCACTTGATTGATTATAAAAATAGAAATAACATAGCCAAAACCGATAAAGGCTGATTAAGTTAAATTAAATTAGTACATATTAATAAACATAAATGTTCGTATTTTCCTCAGGTATGGGCATACAGACATATGTGCACACACATACACTCTTTATAAATCCATTCTTTTAAGTAATGTTTTAGTTTAGGAACAAAATTACTTTTAAATCCTTGTTTAGCTTTTAATCTTACACTGTGCCTTTAAATTCATGAAGTATTTCATTTCAAGGAAAACAGACTACTTTTCAAGCCTGTTCTGCAAATGCACAAGAGTTATAATAAGTGCACATACTTTCCAAATAGCTTTTTATTGGGACAAAGTTTACTACTCCATTATTACTGTGGCGCCTAGAAACGCAGTTATATTTACATAGTAGTATTGCCATTAACTGCTCTCTCCATGGTGGTTTTCTCAAGAATGGAAGGCTCTAGTTTATATTTTGCTATTCCAAATATGTCATTAAAAGTTGACAAAAAACACAATAGTTTATAAAAAGCACATTTTGATTATTAAAGTTTAAACCATTAGTCAAAAGCTAAAGGTATAGTAAGATGGTCTCCAAAATTATTTTATCTTCAAAATATGACGGTCAGTTCTTATTTGTGTAACAAAAAGCAAGAAATGTGCATCCAAAAAATCTCTTAGATATTTCAATACAACATTCTTTTAGCCAGATTTATAGAAAAATACTAAAGCAATTAGATTTATTAATTATGGTAAAATGGAAGATTTCCAGGTATTAAAAGATAGATCCTTGGCAGATTTTTGTTGAAAATACAATTTTTTTACTGTAAACTGTTCTGTTGAGCCTTAATCTCTTATTCACATGTAACGAGTTCATTAAGAAACTCTAAGGCATTTAATGATTAAACTAAACATAAGTGTTGCCAGTTCTCCAAGACAAGATACATATAGCATCACACTTAAACTAGCAGCATCAATACTCACTAAAATTAGTATTTAAAATCTTGAAATAGAATGAACTAAATTATTCAATTCAACGGACAATTTCTTTAAAATGTCTGCTCCAGTTTGATATGTTTTTTATAAAGGGTATTCTAGTAAATTATTACATAAATCTGTTACATAGACAGTACTGATGTTTTTAAAATAATGAATTAAAATTCATTACATTATCTGTGTGTAATTCAGACATCATAGTATCTGTGAAAAATATTGTGAAGCTTGCCTTAGTTACAAATATATATATTTGTAATGTATGTATGTATGTACGTATGTATAAAAAGGTATGAAAAATGTAGAAAATAGTTTACTTGTGAAGGTCGGCTAGGTGGTGTGCTTATAAGAGGTGTCGGGCCCATAGCAGAAGCTGCATTCAAGCTTCTTTCTCTTTCATCCTGGTATATTCGGTCTCTTTCTGCTTCAGGCAGCTGCAAGAAATTCTGCATTGCCCGAAGGTTTACTAATAAAGATTGCGAAGCAGTCTTGGGGTCTTCTTCTTTTCTCAGGATTTCTGAGAGCAAGCCCTGCAGAATAAATATGTATATATTTATATACAAATACACTCAAATGGCTTTATAGAGCAAAGTAAGAAACCACAGAAAGATGCCATAAAATCACAGTTGTCTTTGTTACCAACTTCAGAAAATGCACATACAAAAAACCAGTAATTCTGAATAGGAACTTACTACTGACAATTTAGGTAGCGCAGAAGAAAACCTGAGCTGTATTCTTAATTTTATTAAGCATTTGTTTTATGTATAAAACAAAATAACTGTGCTTAATTAGTCTGTTTTTACTGACTTTTTATTTAATATAAAATTTCATATTTGATATTTGTGTGTATACTCATTTATTTGAACATGAAAAACAGTAGAATAATATTATATAAGTTTCAATTCATAGTTGATTCTCCTAGAAATTCTTTTTTATTATTTACTTATGATTATCCAAAGTTGAGGTTTACCACTTATGACTAAAAATATTTTCCAACTGAACCATTTCAGACAAAAAAATACTAAGTTCAAATTCAATTGTTTCAGCAACAGTGGAATAAGTGCTTCAATTTCAAAATGTTAAGAATTCAAGACATTTTGCACTTTACTACCAATAATCTCAGACAATCAAGGAAATAGCATTCACCCCTCAGTTGTTTTTATTAGGTATATGTACTGACTTTACAGCGGTAGAGACTAACTTGGTTCTGTATTTAATAACGGCAGCAAGACTGTTAGTGGCGCAATACTGGAAGAAGGAAGACATGCCTACAACTCAAGAATGGACTTTGAAAGTTATAAACTTAGCCGAAATGGCAAAAATTTCAGCATATCTTAAAGAACATTCAAACGAGAGATATAAACGAGACTGGAAAAAATGGATTGATTATACACAAAGCAAATATGGGACTAAGAAACTCCAGATAGCCTATGCTTAAGATTAGCAATAACTTAAACTGTTTAAAGTTTGGGTAACAGTAAGAAGCCGAGTTCAACATAGAGATCTTATCGACCTTTTTTTTTTTCTGCTTTGTTTTAAGACATTTTAGACTGTGTTTGCTAAAAAGTTATACCGTGTACGGGCTCTGGGAAGTCGGGGGGAGGGAAGGGAGTTGGGGTTCTAGGGGGAGGGGGGAGGGAGGAAATATAATATGTGTTAGATCTTAAAGCATATGATTGCACTTGCATACTGTGGCTCTTCAATGTTAGTGTAAAAATAGGACAAGCTGAATATATTGGTAGACAATAGTGGTACACCGAAGGGAGGAGTAGAGTGAAAGAAGAAGGAGGGGTGGAGAGGTGGGAGAGAGGATTGGAGGTGTATTGGGAGAGAGGAGTGATAGAGGGGGAGGGGAAGTAGGAAGTAGAGGGGTATGTTGGAAGGAAGAATGAAAGTTGGAGGGGGGTGAAAGAGGGTATATTGGGTTTGTATTATGGGGGGTATTGTCTATAAAAGCGAGGGCTGTGTTTATTATTCAATGTTATATGCCCCGGTTATGCACAGTATACATGTGGATGTATGGAATGAAATGGAAATAAACGTATTTTCAACGAGAAGGAAATAGCATCTTAATATCCAACATTCTTATGTTCTTTTTTAGGAAATACCCTTAAAAACTTTACTTTGTAATTATGGACTGCTGGAGCTATTTGTATTTTACCTGTGGTAGTTAATTACTTCACAGAATCAAACTTATTTATTTTCAAATTTAGAACCTACTTCATCTCTAGATACTAAAGATCAAGACTTTTGGCACTATTATTAAGTCTTCCTCTGAGACAAATTGAATTGATTTTTTTCATTAAATGACAGAATCTTTAGACAATATACAATATACTTTCTTATCTTTTATACTATAGATTATATGCTTTGATATTACTATCATCTTTGTAAAAAGACAAGTAATTTTCATTTCTGCCACTTTCAGCCATCAAAGTCTGTGGTACTTATCATGGTAAGCATACATATAGACCATTGAAGTTGATTACTTAGAAAGTAAAAGCAAAAATAAATATATTAATCTGAAAATAATGACCCTCCCCCAATAAATCATAAGTAAAGCAAGGAGAACAGGATGTCATGTATAGGGTTGGCCTTTGTGGTTTGAATTCAGTTTTGAATGTCCTAAGATTATATTATGCTGTGAAAGTTTAATAGAAAATTTATTTTATATGATACAAAAAAGGAGGTCCTTTGAAAATGAAGAGAGTATCTCTTTTCACAACTAAAATACCAGGATTGATAAATCTAAGCCTATAAGGAGCTTAACCTACCTTTTTATTTGAAAATTAAACCAAATTAACTAAACCAAATCAGGAATGGTATCGAATCCTCCCAACTTTTTAAAAGACACAGATAAATCAACTCTGTTGATTATTATTACCACCAGTCCTTCCAGGCCCTAGAAAAATCAGCTTATCCCAATTTATTTTAGAATTGTACATTAAAATAAAATACACAACTCTAACTTACTTACATATTAACTAATGAACACAGACCAGCATTTTCCAAATATTCCTATGTAGATAAAGGATTGTATTTATTATGCCTATTATTTTTTCAAAATAGTGACCATTCAAAGTTAAAATGGCACTGAAACAAGTGACTTTTGATTGGACTTAGCACTTACACCATTGTAACATCCCCATGGTCACATTAATAAAATAAAACCAGCATGTATTTACTGTTAACTGGGTCATGTGATTACCATTTATGAACTTCACCGTCAGCTTCCAACAAGCAAAGTTAATAGGGAACTCAGATTTGCTTAACAGTCACAATTCACTTGCAACTGCAGTGATTTCCTTAACAAATGTGGCAAAATGTCATAAAATTGGATGTGATTCACTTTTTAACTGACTTGCCTAACAACGAAAATTCTCATCCCAACTGTGGTCATAACTTGAGAACTATATGTACAAATTTCTGCTAGCTCTCTATCTCCAAAATTATATGCTTCCAAACCTTTGGAAGAAGATTTGTGGGTTGGGCAGAACAAGGATTCCATTTCACTAGTGGGAAATACTGTCCTTATTTTTTCCTCTTCTATATCCTGCTAGATATTTTATTGAACCACTGTGCAATTGTTCCCAAATCACGTAGTTTGTTTCATGATTCTACACTTGCAAATCTTACTTTCTATAATCCAATCCAGATTCTTTATGTCCATTGTATACTTCAAAAATTTAGACACTAGTCATGTGGCACAGAAGTCAAAACTTTTATATTAAATTTGTCCATTTGTATTAAAATATCTATGTATAAGTCAGAATTAAATCCACTTTCATAGAAAGTGTTCCTCTGTTCAGATATTCAAATGTAATTTGTATCTTAATTTATGTTATTACTCAATGTTTGTTCAGATTTACAATTACTTGTGTTTACTTACTGCAATATTATTAGGTTTTTAAACCTAACTTATCATGATGTACTTGATGGCTCTGAATATACGTTTGTAGGCTGTATATCTGGCTTACACTAGTGAGAAATATATTTTCTGCATAAGAGCCTTTTCTAAGCTATTTTCAGACAGACCAATATAGATTTAATACATTTTATTTAGATAGTGATTTGAAGTTTAAAATTTACCTTACTTTGATATTCGATTGTTTATCGCCATGAATATCACACCTGAATACTATATCCTTTTGTTTTATATTTTTGATTACAATTGCATTAATGTGTTGACTTTTGTCTTTGCGTGAGATAAGGAAATATTTAATTATATTTACTTATTTTCCCTTGCAGTAATTCATCATAACCACATTATAAAAAGTAAATTTTTTTACAAATAATCATAAATAGAGAAGTGATTTTAAAAATATCAAGTGGTTCCAACGCTAATTACGAATTCTTCAAAATGAGAGAATTAAAGCACAGCTTTTTGGCTCCCAGTTTGTCTGATCTTTAAATATAATTACTATTTCAGAAAGATTTTTATCAGCTTCGTGGAATTTCAAAGCTCTCCAAAGAAAACTATGATCTGATGAAACTTTCCCTCACCCCCAAATACCAATATGCTTAACATCACTGTATGTTATCTGCATTGCAGTGGATTGAAATCTCAGATCCAGGTGGAACATTATTTTCAAACTCCACCCGCATATCTGGACTCATGCCAAGGAACATATAAGCAGACACATTTATCTTTGTCACTTATTAGCAAGAGGAGAGCTGTCATGATAGTGTAATAGCACCTTTTTACCTTTTATTCAAACAGTAATATGGGTAGTGAGTTTTTCTTAAATTACACTATGAAGAATTATATGAACACAGTAGCATTTTCTGTTATACTTAAGCAAGTAAATTTTCCTCTACCAGAACTCAAAATCAATAAAACATTACAAGATGGTCCATTACTGTTATCATTTTTGATTAATCCACCTTCATCCTTCATTTTACTGGAAAATAAACAGTGTACCAAATGTGAAATGAAAAAAAAGAAGGAAGAAGAAATGAACACCAAACTTGGTAACCTGGATTGGACTTCGCTATGGTATTAAATTTATTCCTCTCTTCATCCATAATGGCCTCTTTCTCAAATATGAAAAGGTCATTATATAACAAGTGGGACAGACATTAAGAAACACAGGGAGCTAAATTCAATTGTCATAATTTCCATCTAGTTTCATTATCTGTCACTGATAATGTAATGTAAAATATTTGTATTTTTAGAATACACCTGCCTGAATATTACATCTAAAATCTCTAGTATAATAGTAATAGGTAGTTTTCATTTAGCAGGTTAGTGACTGTTATTGTTACAAGAGTAATGAAAAAGTAATTTTACAACCAATCACTGCATTCATGTGCTTTGTAGTTCTGTAAAGCAAAGTAAAGCTGAAATATGATCATAAACACAATCCCAATTTCATTTAGCAACTTCTTTACTTTTAGTTGCGATTCCTAAGATAGAAATTAAAAATTTCAGTATAACTTTATGATATTGTATGAATCAGTAAAAGAACTTGATCCTATCTCACAAATAATAGCCAAGATGAGAGGGAAATAAATCTAATAAGTAAATAAAATAAAAATGAAAACTGTTAATTTTAATTACAGGTGCTCACAAACTTGGTGACCTGGATTAGACTTTGCTATGGTTTTAAATTCATTTCTCACTTTATCCATAATGGCCTCTTCCTCAAATATGAAAGGTCATTGTAACACTGACCATTCATTTAGTGAATGTTCAGTGTTACAATGGCAGTGAAAAGAGTGACTTATGACTGCTTTTCATACTTATAACCATTTCTCAATCATTGATCAAAATTGTATGACCATGATCACATGATCAATATTTGGATGCTTGGCAACTGGCATGTATTAATGATGGTTGCACTATCCCAGGATCATGTGATAACTTTTGCATTTTTAGACAAGCAAAGTTAATTGGGAAGCTAGATTCACTTAACAACCTGTGGTACTAACTTAACAATTGCAGTGATTTATTTAATAAGTGTGGCAAGAAAGGTCATAAAATGGGGTAAATCTCACTTAACAACTATTTTGGACTTAATTGGACTCATAGGTCCAAGACTGTATATTGTTAAAATCAAACTGCAGTCTTCATTTGTTATTGCTTCTTTTTACTAGAAAAATGGCTGCAACAATTATGGCTGCAAACCTATCCATGTTTATTAAGAAATAAATTCTAAGCTTCAATCTAAGATTCAATGAAATCTTAATATTATTAATTACGCTTAATGCAAACGTGATCACATGATCCTGGAATAGTGCAACTGTCATTAATGCATGGCAGTTGCCAAGCACCCAAATTTTGATCATGTGATTATGGTCATACAATTTTGTCAAACTGAATGCGTCACATGCAGGCCACACCCACCCCAGGTCCACAAAGGCAAAAAACACCATGATGTGTCATGTGATGCGACTGAGTTTGACACCCGCCACTTAATGATTGATCTTATGATAAAATTGCACCACATACAATTTATCAGTGAAATAGGTGTTGAACTCCCAAGAACAAAGTGAAAACAACTTTAGTGCATATCATGAACCCTCTAAGCTGAAATATCTCACAGTTCAGTGTATTCAATTTAATAAAAGTTCAGTAAATTAAATATGAAAATTATTCCAATATTTCAGTGAAAAAAAGTCACAGAACCAAGAGCAATCACGAATATTTTCAATGTATTCTTTTAAAATGGTCAGAATGATTGAAAAGTCACGTTCAATTTTTCACTTTAAAAGCTTAAATTGCTGCACTTTGCTAATAAAATCTGAATTATAAAAATCAAACAACTGATTGTGTTTGTTTTATTTATTCATGAATCAAATTTATATAGCTGCCCATCTCATCAAAGGCAACTCTGGATGGCATACAATAATAAATAATAAAACCAAAACAGGAATGACAAATATAAAAAAATAGTAATAAATATCTTAAAACCCCAAAATATAATCAAAGTAAAGGGAGAATTAAAAATGACCATCTCAACCATGGAGCTATCTGTCCAAGTAACCAGTTCCACACTTAACCTTAAGTCTGATCACACAATCATATATTGAGGGCTTTTCAGAATATTCAAAGTGATTGGGCCAATCTAATTTCAGGGAAAGGATGTTGCATAAGGCAGGCATTACAGCAGGGAAAGTGCATTTCCTGGGAACAACCAATTGTAAATTATTGATCAATGGTATATATGCTTTCTCCACACGATCTGATATGGCAGGCTGATGTAAGTGGTAAGAGTTGGTTCCTCAGATAGCTTGGTCCATGCCATAAAGGGATTTGCAGGTTAAAACCAGGACATTGAATTGGACACAGAAGAAAACTGGCACCAGTGCAGCTCACAGAGCAGAGATATAACATGCACTTTTCTAGGTGTGCACATAACTGTTAAAGGAAGGAGTGCAGAGAAGAGCAACAAAGATGATTAGGGGACTACATAAGATGACATAAAGCTGCATCAGAGGTCCCAAACCAAAATTACACAGTCTTGCCAGGGTTCAGCCAAAGCTTGTTTTTTCCTATTCAGACCCTCACAACTTCCAGTTACTGGATAAAATGGTCATGCTATTGCTTAATTCATCAAAGTTAGAGATATACAATTGAATATCCTCAACATAATCTCATTTTCTGGTGACAGATGCCTCATCTTAAAAATAAAATGAGCAATCACTGAACCTTGTGGCATGCCACATAGAAGGGCCGAGAGCAGAACCTCTCCTCTTCAATCATTATCAATTTGAATCAACCCCAAATAAGAAAGCAAATCAGTACAATATTGTGTGGAAAAGATACCATGGTCAATGTTGTCAAAAGTCACAAAATGTCATGAAGAGCAAAGATCGATGTGTTACCACTATTCTACCCATACCAAAGGTCATCCAAAAACATAAGCAATGATTTTTCTATCCCATATCAAGGTCTGAATCCTGACTGAAAAATGTCCTGATAATCTTCTTCCTACATGGCCCTGTGAACCTGTTGCACTACCACCTATCTTCCTCCAAAATGGAAAGTGAGATATTAGAAGAAAATTGTCCAGAACATTAGGATCCAGCAATGCCTTCTTTGGGTGGTGATGGCCTCTTTAATGATATAGGAATAATGTCTCATTCAAAAATAGAATTAACCACTGCAATCACCTTTTCCAGGTTGCTTTAACAAGCCAGGAAGGGGATGTATGTCATGGATCTAACAAGCAGGTGGCTGTACACATAATTTTTGAAGACCCTGTCAACTTCCCAGGTGAAAAAGTTCAAACCATTTCAGATAACTGAACAAAAGTCTTCCCTAGGCATCTCCTCTGAACTGTGGCAAGGTCAGAATGTAAATGGGAATGAATCCAAGCAACTTTATCTGATATATACATGAAAACTCCAACTATTGTCCTAAGAAGCTTGATTAATTTTATAAAGAAAAAATATGTTAAAGTTGTGCAAGATAAAATATAAAGGATGGAGGAGGTTCAACTAGCAATAGTTATTTGGAGATTTTGAAGCTTTGAAATGGTAGTAATGCAGTAGATTAATACATTATTATGCAAGTATTCAACACATATCTGGCATTTTGATTGTTAAAAACTTAGATATATGAACTTCTGACTTCATTCATAATGAAGAACAAACAATTAACAAGTGTATAATAATTATAATACAATTATAGGAGGGGTTATGGCATCACTTCTTTACTATACATTCATTCATTCATTCATTCATTCATTCATTCATTCAATTTCTTAACCACCCATCTCCCTCATAGAGGGATTTTTGCCTACTCTATATTTCTGGACAACTCAAAGATGTGAGCTGAGTGATAATGAATGAGTCAATTTTATCCAGTCAGATAGTATTTTAACTCATTGTTTCTAGACCAACACACCTTAGGCACAATTTACACTTATACAACTATTATTTTTTAAAGTATTAAATTTATTTAATAATTATTGAAGCAATATTTTTAAAGAATATTTTTCAAAGTGATAATTTTATATTATTGAATTTGCTTTTGTTTGGTTTTATAATACCTGGTCTCATTTTAGAAATAAAATTGAGATAAAACATTGAAATAAAAGGATTGTGTATAGTTTAGTCTTTGTGAAAAAACCCAGTTTTAAAGAGTCTGTGGAGCAGCACCTACACAAATAATAATTTTATACAACTATAAAATATACAACTGGATTATAGTAGTGTATTAAATTAATGTGCAAAAATTTTGTCACCAGAAGGTTTCAAAACATATTCGTAACATCTAATTTCAATTTTCTGTCATTGATACCTGAATATATATGCCCGGTACCGATTTATACTGTTTAAAACTTCAAAAATAATTGAAGGATCAAACTTTAGAGCTTGGATTAATTATGTATCTATTTTGGGTTAATTTTTTTTTTGTTATCCTTGAATGGTTTTATCTTCTGTTTGTTCAGGTATCAAAAAATGATAGGACCTTATTACAGGCTATGAAGTAACCTAATGATATTTGCTATTTAATTTTGGCTAATTCATTTGCTTGAGATAATAGCACAGTAATAGTCTGAAATGTAATGCTTAGGGTTGAAGGTTACAATCTGCAGTATCTATTGTTGACTGTATTGATGCAATTGAAAAAACAGCCACAACTGTTTCCTCCCACATAATTTTTCCCCAGAATTATGTGATTCACTTTCCTCTGCTCGTTAGGTATCAAAGGTAGCAACAGTTGGTGCTGCATAAGTAATATTAAAATATAGTTCAATATTTCAGCTTGCAAATATTGCTTCTATGTGTTTACAGCATGCACAAAGTGTAATTAATTTAGAGAGAGGGGAATTGAACCAATAATATGGATAAAAAGTTCTTAATTAATGTAGCTTTATAATTGTTCTAGATAAAAAATCCATACCTGCATCATTAAAAGGATGAATGTACAAGGTTTAATAGTATGTTGATAAAGGGCAATTATATCAAATAGATTCTTAAAAATCTTAGCTAAAGATTTCCTGTTTTCCCAAATAATTGCCATGAAAAAGAAAGAAAAAGAGAAAGATGAAAAAAGGGAGAAAAAATTTAAAATTTCTTAGCATAAGTAAGGATATTTAGGATCACAGTCTAAACTTAGTTAACTACCAATTCTATATAAATTTTAAAAAGGCTAACCTGAGTTCTGTTAAATGCCACACGTGCAAAAACTGCCTGTGAGATTCCTGCTCGTTTCAATTCGTCACGCACCCACTGGTAGATTTCGGAAGACACCTCTGTATTAGTTGAGACCTGTTGTTCCAAAGGCTTGTTGATGGATCTGCTGACAGGAGGAGGATGGTTCAAGTACTGTTGATTTAAGGACTGTTGGGCTAGAAGTCTGTTCACTGCATACTGCTGGTTTAGCAACTGGGCCATTACCAATTGTTGGTTTACTAATTGAGGACTAATGGGGGTAAGTCCAGGGTGCATGTTTGGAAGTGGGGTCCGAACAGATGGTTGACTGCTATGAGAAAGCTGAACGGGGGATGGTGGCTGTTCAGCAGTGTTCCCTGGGACTGGCTGGTGGCCAAAGTTGACGTGGTTTGCACCTTGTTGTGATAGTTCAGAAAGGCTGTCCATTTCAGCTAAGAGGGAGAAAACAGGGTATAAATATTTGGTTCAAGGAAATAAATGAATATATAAAAAAGAACAGCTGAATTTGGATCATTGCTCTCTTATTCTCAGCATTCAATTTAAGAGATGTTAATCAAACGATACGTAGGGATGTGCAAATCTTTGTTTCTTCAATATTTTCTTTCTGAACATACATCTGGCTACAAACCTTTGGCTTCAGAGCAGATTCGTTGCACCTTTAAGAAGATTCAGATGCAAGCAAAAATCTTTTGAAATGATTTTTCACAAGCTTTACATTATTTTCTCAGAAGATCCCAATATATAAGAATATTGTTATGCATTTTGTATCCACATTTTTTTGTAAATATAAATGATAGTTTTAATTGAATTATAATATATATACACACACACATCCACTTTTTCACAAAGATACGCATTATTTTTATTTTTTAAATTCATTTCAGCAAATATATGTTTACGTGTATATTTATGTACAGACAAGCACACACACAGGCGCACACACACGCTAACACATAGAAGCAGTCCTTGACTTATAATAATTCATTTAGTTACATCAGCAGTGAAAAAGTGACAGACGACTGTTTTTCACATTTAATGGCAAGTTTCAGCATTCCCATGGCCAAGTGATTAAAATTCAGATGCTTGGCAACTGATTCATACATATGGCAGTTGCAGTATCCTATGATCACCTTTTGTGACCTTCTGACAAGCCAAGTCAATGAGGAAACCAGATTCATTTAACAACTGTGTTACTAATTTAACAACTGCAGTGATTGACCTATCAACTGTGTCAAGAAAGGTCATGGCCTTAATTTCACTTAACAACTGCCTTGTTTAGCAATAGAAATTGTGGACTCAATTGTTGTTGTAAGTTGAGGACTACCTTTCAATGTATATATTTGATTAAAAGCACACAGGCACTTTTTCAACTTTATCAGGATCCTGAATAATATATTTAATATAGTTATAACAACAAGACAATATTATATTTACCTGAAGGAAGGCAACCCCTCAAAGCACTTTTCAGTAAGTATATTTGCTGATAGAGTGGGGGGAGCAATTAATTTTCCCAAGAGACCACATGAGAAACTGAAACTGTTTGGAGGGCTGCCACTACCTCCCCCCTGCAGCCACCGCTCCCCCAGCCGCAGTTACCACAGACCTGACAGGGACAGTCAAAGGGGTGGATGTGGCCCATGGGACATAAAATGCCCAAGTCTGAGATACCGACTCTATTTAATGAAGTAAATACTGTTAAAAAGGATAGAAAAGAACCAAAAATCCTATCGGTTATTTATATTTATTATTATAATTTTGATTTATAAGACTACCACAAATAAAAAACTAATCGCAGCAGCACACAACTAAAACCATTCAATACCTAAAAATAATAAAATAACAAAATGAGCTTTATATAGTAAGGAAAACACTTTTACAACTACATCAAACAATTCATATAAATTAAGCACAACTTATCTTAAAAGGTGGGGGGGGGGGGGAAAGCAAGTTTTTAAGAATAATCTAACATCATGCAGGCCAGGGGGATATTATTCCAGACATCAGTTATAGGATTATAGATAAGGTGCACTTTCTAAGATCCATCCAAAGATATTATTTAATAGATGGCAGATGAAAGGTATGTACTCAGTCAAAACCTATGGGGCACACAGAATTTTTTTTGTTTATTTGGCTAACTATAGAGGTGAAATAATGTGAGAGGGTAAGTCCTTTAGGTAGTTAAACTCTGCCCCAAAATGATGGAACAACTTGCCTCCAGAAGATGTGAATGTTCTAACACTTGAAGTTTTGAAGAACATATTGGATAACCATTTGTCTGAAGTGGTGTAGGGTTTCCTGCCCAGGCAGGGGGTTGGTCCCTTTCAACTCTATTATTCTATTCTATTTATAATTTATAATGCGATTAGGTCACTTTTATTGTCACCAAAAGCTCACTGGAAGCTAATGTAGCAAAGGTGTTACATGAATAAACCAGCTGCAGCTTCTCTCTGGACATCAAGGCAGCTTCTGCACACTGCAATAGTGACTAGTCTACACATTAACTGACTAAAGAAAGAGTGACCACAAGAAGGGACTCTGGATCTGAAAAAGTGTGCAATCGGTGCAGTCTTGCACCTTCACAGACATTTGCCTTCTAAATGCAAACTAGCTAGCTATATTCCAAGTATTAGTTGAAGTGTTAAAAATAATCAGGCAAATAGCAAAGATGAACCCTAATCCATCCATATTGCTTTTAATTATATAATTCTCTGAAGCAACCAAATTGATGAAGCTGGTTGCAGATGGATGGTTGTTTTTAGAGACCATAACTTAAAAGGAAACAATTCATTCCTGTTGTTTGTACAGGAACCTAAATTCTTTTTTATTGTACAGTAACCAAAAAGGTTTATCTTTCTTAACAACAATACAGTAGCTGTTCTCCTTGCTTTGGGGATTTTTTTACTTCTCAGCCTAGAACAAGTAAATACTTTTCATTGGAATGACTGAAAAAAGTCTCTTCCAAAAAATGAAGAAGTGAACTAGCATAAAAGTGAAAATGAAGACAGCATTCCTAAAATATTTTGGTCATGCATCATTTCTGTGTATGAATTCATAGATTAACTTTAGACATCCATCTAAATAATTTAATTTAAAATATTTGTGTGTGTGTGTGTGTGTGTGTGTGTATACACACACACACACACACATCATTTTTTTCCTCTTGCAAATAGATGTGGTATAAGTTTGGGGGTAAAAATGCCTGCAAGCACTGAGCTGTTACCTATCTTCAACATTCAATACTGATAGCCACTTGTGTTTATGTGAGAGGGTGAACTGCATTACAGTGTTAATACTGGGTGTTTAATGCTTCAGATTTGGCCATTTACTTTTTTAGTTTGCAGATATTTATTCATAGCCCCAGATATGGTGAAGAAAGGCAGAAGAATTGATGCAGCCACTTAGAATTAAAAAGATTTCTAACATTGCATATTTCAGCTTATCATTCAAAATGGTCTCCACAAAAATAAACAAACAAAAAATGTCTTAACAGAGTACCATATGTCTATTTGTTTGTCTGCCTTGTACAGTATTGCTCTAGGGATTCCGGTGGTTAGGATACTGAGTCAGAAGACCATTGAGAATTCAACAACTCGAAAGTTCTAAACCGAAAATGCAAAGGATATGGTGTAATGAATTGCCATTAATTTGTCCAAGTTCCTGCTTATCTAGCAGTTTAAAAGCATGCAAATGCAGGTAGATAAATAGTACCACTTCAGTGTGAAAATAATAGGAACATGATAGGAGCCCCCTTGGGTATACCCTAGGCAACAATGATGTCACCAGCTAATCCTTTCAACCTGGAAGTTCCTTGGTAGGCACTTCCTACACAAATGCAGTAGTATACAGTGTTGCTCTTTTGCTACAACACACATGCGGAAAGATTATATTTTCATACAGGCAAGCCATTACTTTATTTCTCAGTCTTCAAATATGAACATGCATAACTTCACCTGCAGTCTGTTCCATTTTCCTTCTTAGGCCAGTAGCTTTTCTTTTCTGTAATTTGTTACCTTCTGTACCTGTTGAATTTCTCTGGTGAAAATGCTACCTAAATTTTCAAATGTTAAAATCGTATGATAAAAGATACCCATTTTGCTAAGTTACTACCCAGGCCTTACTGAAGAGATTGGAATTAGTAAGTCATATAAGTTTTCCTGCCTTGTCAAGAATTTAAATATTGTGGACTATTAATATTAATAATGTGCATTAATATTTCATAATATAGTATAGTATATAATATAAAATATAATATATTAAATATAATATAATAAATATAATGTATTAAATATAATATAAATATAATATAATAAATATAATATAATAAATATAATATAATATAATTCCATCAATGGAATTAAATAGGTCTCAAGGTTTTATATCTCAATTCAGAGAAACAAAAATCTTATGTGCAACTAACAATTGTGTGCAACATTTCTATCATAAGTTTCAAATATAAGCTAGTATATCTTCTATAAGTTGCATCACTAATTACACTTCTATTTATTTACTTTTTGTGTGTGTTTGTGTGTGTGTGTGTGTGTGTGTGTAAAATTTGAAAAACAAAGTTTCTAAAATTTGAATGTGAAGATGGACTCAATACAAATTTTGTTATTTTTCTAGTACATTCATTGAAATAAATAAGAGATATGTAAATCAATGTCTAATTCAGATTATATGCATTCCTATGTACAGACAGTTGCAAATGGTTTAGTTTATTTAAAGAACTGTAATGACATGGAATTTTATACAAAGATCAGCAGAAAAGTCTTACATGACTGCCTTATTGCCAATGCTATATCCTTTGCTGTCTGAGATAGACATGTAACAAATAAGGAAGTAATATAATACTGGCATAGGATATATTCTAACACTTGTTATAGATGAAATACTTTTGAAAATATTTTCAATAACGATTGTAAATATTACATACTGTTATTACTATGAAATGTCATGTAAGAGCCATGGGCTATATTCGATAGGCAAAATAAGTTAAATACCTTTTCCAAACTATGGAAAGGATAGGCCATATTAGTGACCTGATTATAATTATGGCTGATTTTGAAAATTAAATATTTGTGCTATATTTCTTTCTTTCTTTCTTTCTTCTTTCTTTCTTTCTTTCTTTCTTTCTTTCTTTCTTTCTTTCTTTCTTTCTTTCTTTCTTTCTTTCTTTCCTTCCTTCTCTCTCTCCCCCCTCCTTCCTTCTTTTATTTTTTCTTTCTTTCTTTCCTTCCTTTGTTTCCTCTTTCTTTTTTTACTCATATTTTGTAAAATGTTATCAAATATTTGCTGTATCGAACATCATTATCAGATCTATTAAAAAATCAGTCCAGTTATACTGTCCAAACAAAGCTTAAAATGTATTCAATCATAAGCATGTAGACAATGCCACTTGAACTTTGATCACTTTGCTTACCCATCATATCTTTTGCCTTCTTGAAATGTTTATACCATCTCCCAAATTCCTGACATTTTGCTGCTGAGACATTTGCATAGTAAGTGCTGTTCACAATGGAAGATATCATACTCTAAAAAAGAAGAGAAAGAACAATTATATTATTATAATGTTTAATAGAAGATATTTTAATTATTTGATTAGTAACATTCCCAGTTACAAGACAATATACAATTTTATTTTGTTATGATTTGACACATTTATATTTGCAAATCTTGTAATATTCAGCAGCCATTACATTACATTTAAATATTATTTTAATATCACATTTCGTTCCAAACAAATATATATAGATATAAGAAAAACAAAAAATATTAACAACTATGCAAAGATATTACAAATTATGTAAAGTTTATGTTTTGGAATAGCTAAAATTTATATCTGAAAGCTGTAATATAATATGAAACCAAGGGGACTAACAAAATATTTCCAAATGGGAGACCATACAGCATTGTTCATATATTGTTCTTCATGAAAGTCGTTCACTCAAAAAAGTCACAATGAATGAACAGCTTACCTTAATTGTACTGAAATAATTTTAAAAAATGCATTTCACTATTTTCAATGCATATCTAGATCATCTCTAGAAATACTTTTAAAAATATATTTCCAGGAGCAAAAAATACACCATATGCTCCTACTTTCTCACTAGTGTATTCTGAATTTATATAGCACATACGTACATTGCTTCATACAGCCAAGAAAAATGTACACTAAAACATTTACATTAATTGGAATTAATCAATTATCCACTGCTACTCGTTTTATATTACTTTTGACCTGAAACTTCAACACTGGATTGTGTGCACTTTAATAACAGTAGCAGTGGTAAACCTGAACCTGTTCTTCTGTCTCTTTAGTTTTAAGTAAAAGGCATTCCAATCATAAACATTGCAATAATCAGGGGTGTCTGAGCCAAAATTTAAATTGTTTGCATTGTCATATGTCTTTATGAAGTTATTAAAATGAAGGATAATATGACAACAAAGTATGAAAATTATTTATGGTGAAGTAGTAGTCCAAGGTAAATTATTTTAGAAGTCCAAACTTGAAGATCCTAGATTAAGGTATCAAGGGATGAGATTCTGCAATACTTTCAAAACTATTAAGCATCACATTGTCATCATTCATGTGCTATCTATGATTTTATTACAAATACGAGATTAACATTAGACGATCCTTACAAGGATGTTCATTCTGTTTCATATATGCATACATTATCTTCCAAAATTATCACTGATTAATCCTTAAAACCCTCCCACATCTTTAGTGATTTTTACAGCTTGATTTTAGAAACAAAAATGTTTGCTATATTATCTTCAGTTTCAAAATATAGATTAATTTGAAAGTAGTCAGTTTTTAAAAAGCTTAGACATTTTCAGTTGTTTTTGTATTTTGCTATAGATTTAGTTTGTAAAAATTCGTAAACCTAAGAAAATAATTATAATATGGTATGGTGTCATAAGTAGATGTATCTATGATTTGATAACAGCTTTTGCTCTTCTTGACACATAACTCAGAAAAGATATTTTAAAAACCCACAGAATCCTGTCTCCATTTATTGTAAGTTTACTTGAGTTCATGTGACTCACCATCTAAAAGAACCCACAGGTATACACACCCAGTAGCTGTAGTTCTTTTTTGTGATTGTCTGATGAAGATTTGATCTGAAATGGTGCCACCTTTGCAAAAGCCCTACTACACTGGTATGATACCATCTGCCACAATCTCAGCTTTCTTTTGCAGCCAAATGCATTATTTATAATTATCTCTTTCATAACTGTATGGCAATAGGGATTGATTTTTTCCCCTCTAAAGTTCATTTTTGGTTCATCTGGGCAAAAATGTATTCAATATCTGGAGTTATATTATTGCATAAGTGGCATCCAAGTAATTTTGCATACATTTTCTAACTTAAAGAAAATATATTCTCAGCAATCTACTTATATTTGTTTACTTTATTTAGTTAACTTCTTTTTATATTTAATTCATTCTTCAGCAATGAATGCAACATTTTAGGTTGCATTCAGAATAGGTTCATAATAACCTGAATATAGATTATCTGATCATAAATGGCTGTTTGAAAGTGCATTGTTGTATTTTTGAGAACAAAAAAGAGCAACATTAATCAGGTCAGTTCAATTATCTAAACTAAAACTGTTCATGCTTTACTGCCAACTCAACCAGCCACTACAAAATCTATTATCTGTGATTGCTCAGCTTCAGGTCAAAAATCCATTTATCCTCCATTGTAACCAAATATCCTCTATCCTCTTTAACAATATCTTAAGCTTTAGTCATACATATCTTTGATAAAAATTATGAACAACTTCATGGATTAAAATAGACATTTCACTGCTTATGAAAGTGTGCCAAATAATATAACAGGAAATCTCAAAAACAGATGTTCTCTGAAATAACCTAATGAACAAAGATATTAGGCTATATCCCTCATATGTTCAAGATAATTCAAAGTATCATGTACAAAACTTTAACAGGTCTTTTTAATGTTTTTAAAGAAGGAAAATAAATAGACATATTTATTGCATATTGAAAGCATTCAAGCCAGATCAGTAGATGGGGCAAGAGTTACAAGAACTTATTTACACAATTATCTAAATATGATTAAACAGCTGATGAACAAATATTAAACTAGAAAATGTATAGTCATTTCAGCTTAATATAATCCTCTTTTAGTAAACACCCAAGACAATTTTTCCCTACTAGAACAGTTCTGACATCTCATAAGCCTAAGGGTGAATAACAAGAGATTGTTTTTGATAGTTATAAATATTCAAAAGAGATGCAGACCATCTGCTTTCATATTACAGGTAAAGCAAGATTGAAATTGAGACTGCTTGGGAAAAAACAATTCTTCTAACAAAGTCTTCCTCACCTCAAAATCTATAAAAACAGACAAAATATATATATATTTATACAGAATAAGATGGAGTATGCAAAATGCAAGATTCCTTTTACAGACACAACTTGTAGAGTTTCTCTTATGTTCCATCTGTATATTGTACTGCATTTCTAGTGGTTAAAATCTTTTTCAAAATATTAATGAAAATATAGTAAATGGATTATAAATCTAAATGAACCAGCTTAGGTATTTTTCTTACTCTTGAAAAATTATTTGAAATGGATTTTATTATTTTAGTTTGTACTGTATCCTTCCTTACCCAGAAAGTTCCCATTAACTGGTAGATAGTAAAAAAAATAAAATACATATTATGTTCTTTTGTCATGCTACAAGCTTACACACAAATAAAAATCTACTTATTATAAAACCCATGCCTTTGTTTTCAGATAGGGATTTATTTATAAATTAATCTCATTCTTCTATGAATGTTTTTTAAAGATACAAAGTAAACAATACCTGCTAACTTTACCAGGTAGATCAGATTCAAAACACAACCAGATGAGCTACTTCAATTTTATTATAAAGTTACACTAACAGAATATTGCATGTTTGAAAATACAGTTCTCCTGTCACTCTTACATCTGAGAAACTAGGGAAGGTATCTTCAGAATGTTTTGCCTTGTCCATTATACAGGTATGAACTATGCTTATCTATCAATCCCTATGCTCCTATGCATATTTGTTGGCCCATTCCCCTAGACTTTTCCCCAGATTCCATTACACCATTCTCCCCTTCAGACTCATTGCCCCAGTCCTGAATTCATAGTGGAAACTGAGTTTGGACTATGAGAACAAAATGTAGCTGTGTCATTCCCCTCTTCTGCTAGTAACTCCCCAAATTACACAATAATTGTTTCTCCAGGAATCTTTTTGCTTCTGGCCCTCAGATTCTGAATTGCATAGTTGGAGTATTATTATGGAGAGAGAGAGAGAGAGTGTGTGTGTGTGTATGTGAGTGTGTGTGAGAGAGAGAGAGGGAGGGGAAGGAGGGAGAGAGAGGGAGGCAGAGCATAGATTGTGTTGTCTTAGATAAGATACTATCTTAAAATTATTATGATGTGTATGTGAGAGAGGGGGAGGGGAGGGAGAGAGAGAGTATAAATTGAATTGTCTTAGGTGAGACATTATCTGAAAAAATTGTTTTGGAAGCCTGGAAAGTTTATAAAAATCAAAGCAATTTGATTAGGGAAGAAAGGTTGAATATTTGCAGAACCTCTAAATTCTTATGTTCTGTATGAACTTGTAGAGAATGGATTGCTCTTTCCAACAGGCATCTCCATCACTGAATAACATTTTTTTTACTACCAATAACTCTTTACTGAAAATATCAAAGTTCCTTTCAGCTGGGAGGAGCATTCTGGAGTAACAGGCCCACATCAGCAATAACAATAACAATAGCAGTGGTACTTAGATATAAATACCACTTATAATGCTTTACAACCCTCTCTTAGCGGGTGTATAGAGTCAACAAATTGTCCCCTATAAACTGGTTCCTCATTTTACTGACCTCCGAAAGATAGAAGTCAACTTTATATTGGTCAGGATTAAACTCCTGCAGTGGGCAAAGTTAGCCTGCAATGCTGTATTCTAACCACTGTGCTCAATACAATGGTAAATATGGTCCCTCTCTTCTGTGTTAGAGCAACCCTATCACCATATTGAAAGCATCTATGTGTACCACAAAGGGACAGGACAGGTCAGGGTCAAAAACAAAGAGGTGTTTTAATCCTTGAAATGCTGTTTGTTCTTGGATTAATCATGACAATTGCTGATCCTTTCTTATGAGCTGGCAGTTTTAGATGATCAGCAAAATTAGGAAAGAATTTCCTATAAAAATTAACAAAACTCAGAAAGTATTGCATATCTTTCACATCACCAGAGGTGGAATGTAAACATGATTGTACTTTTTCTGATTTAGCTGCAGTAAGCCCTGCTCTCAGTGGCTATCTGTCAATCATTCCTAGTAACATTTTTCTAGATCTTAAATTTTCTAGAGCTTTCGCTTCTGTATTATTTCTATACCTATGAAATTACTGGTTGTCCTCAAGTCTACAAGAGAAGAAAGTCCCACCATCTGCCTGAAATCTAAAGCAACGATAACAGGAGTGATTAAATATGCTTGCCTGGTGTCAACAATTGTCCTTAAGTTGTCCTTAAATGGTGAACACTCCTGCTCCTCTTCGGAGCTTCTTAGAAATGGATCAGTAAAGTTTCATCAGTGTGCTACTTTGAAGTAAGCTGAGCACTTATTGGTTAATGCTAGTGCTAGTGCTTTTACCAAACATCATTGGGCTCTAAAATAAACACATAGCTTTGATACCCTCTTCTTTGCTTCCCTAAAGAGGAATGTGGATTGCAGGAATTCTCCCAGATTGAATGTTGAGGAAGCCAAGTGGGTGGCTTGGAGGAACACAGGCTTTAAGTGATTTCTCCCTTACCATTTCCTCCTTCCTTAACTCTTCCAGTTACATGTCCATTATTACAAAACATTGATATAGCTCCTCCAGAATATTTTGAGTGCCTTCCCTCTCTTAGCTCCTCAGGCAGCCTTTCTCTGAATTGATCAATATAGGTAGCTTTCAATTGGTTTCTTAATGACCATTCAAAGTTACATCATACTTGGAAAAAAATACTTACAATCCATTCTTGAAGTTATGACTATGTGGTCATGGTCACATGAACACATTTCAGGAGCTTAATTGGATTTTATGGTCAACTGCAGCATAATCCCATTTTGTGACATATCTGCTGTTTGCTGGCCAAAACTACCCATTGGATAAAATGTTGCACATTTTACCATGGCGTTTGCTTAATGATTGTGATGACTTAATTAACAACTGTTGTAGAAATGGTTGTAAAATCAGATCTGACCATGTGGTGCCTCACTTATGACTGCAATGATTTATGACCAACATTTCAGTCCAATATATCAAGAATCACCTATAAAGGCTAAATCTTTACATCCTACATTGCAGGCAAATAATTTAAAGTATGAAATATATGACATTCTTTTTGAACTTACAAATCACTCAACTAGCAGCAATTCTATATATGGAATGCCCAAGATATAATTTGAGTTTATGAAATCCAGCATCAGACTGTTCTCAATGAATAGTATTATCCACTTAGCTGCTGTTTCACGCTTCGATGTGATCAGTACAAAGTCCTCTGGCCTGCCTCCCATATACATTTCACACTGAATGGTGATCATCTTGAATTTATCCTGGTTCACTCTGAACTTTATTCCATGGGGTAAGGTCCCATGGAAATTCAGGACAATTTGTCTGAGCCACTTTTTGTTGTGCATCAGATGTTACTTTAGTTATATCATGGCTTTCTGCAAATTGGCCATGTCTTTCCTACATACCATTAAAATATGTTACATTCTGAATAAAATATAAAAATTGCTATCCATTATTCCTTATGGTAAGATTTCAAAATGTTATGTTAACAGTAACATTTGAAATATATCATATTGATATCTTATCAGTATAAAGGAGCATCTAATTTTATAATTCTCAGTTATAGTCAGTTACTGAATAACCTGTCAAACTTCTAGTTCCTTTTCTCTCCCATTTACAAAAATGAACTCTGAATAGCTTTTAATGCCTGTATATTTTAATTCACTAAAATAAGGCTCATGGCAATGCTGTTTCTGATCCAAATAATACACACTATATTGAAGAGCTACCAGAATTACAATGGTTATGTTCAGGCAACCCAATCTCTATTTTACAAGGAGAACTGTGATCTAGCTTCATATATATTCACATTGACATTTATTTTCTTTCATTGGAATAGGAAGCAGATCAGGAAACCATAATTAATTATAGCTTCCTTTATATCCAAACTGAAAACAATGGCCAGATTCATTTATAATATCAAGCCAGAATATTTTATTCCAGAATTTATTTAACAGGTCACAGTGACATCGTTTAGACTTCTCAATCAGCTGTAATAGATAGCTAGACTCTTTTTTTTAAAATTATTAATGGCAATTTCAAACATTATGAGAAGCATCAGAAACTTCAACAACCTCTTATTCAATGGCCATTCAAATTTACAAGTGATAAAACAAATGGTAGTTATGATGGATCCTTGTTTTTATGACTATTCTCAGGTTGTGATGGCATTACAATGTCCCAGGGTCATGTTATTGTGATTTGTGACCTTCCCTCTCTTTCTAAAAGCAAAGTCACAGAAGAAGCCAGCAGGAAGTCATAAGCTGTGGTCACATTGACAATAGCAACCAGAACCACCATCACTAAGTGCACAGACCAGGTTTTTCAACTTAAACCCTGTTGACAGAATTACAGTTCAAATTAGAATATATATATATATATATATATATATATATATATATATATATATATATATATATATATATATATATATATATATATATATATATATATATATATATATATATATATATATATATATATATATATACACACACACACACACACACACACACACACACACACACACTGATGTACACAAAATTTGACTATTGCTAATGTTAAAAAATACTGATGTACAACATATATTTAACAAATAATTATGACTTATTAATATACTATTCATGCTTAAACTTGAATAAACTATGTAGAAATTCAAAGCAATTAATGTTGCATAGCCAAGCTGTACATATATTGAAAACCAGAAGGAAAGAATGAATGAATGAATGAAGGAAGGAAGGAAGGAAGGAAGGAAGGAAGGAAGGAAGGAAGGAAGGACAAGTTCCTAGTATTGCATTTGATCGCAAGGACAATTATCATATAATAGCTGCAATATTGTATATAGTTATCAAATAATGTAATTGGTTTAGGATTCAGGAGAAGATACTGGAACTCCATCCAAAATAAAATTGAAAATAACTTTATACAATATTCTTTAAAAATATAAGAGTAGGAACAATATCTTAACTTTCATTATGAATGCATTTATACCAGATAAATTCTGAACAACACACTTGTTGTCATGGCAACTTCTCCCCCCCCCTTCCCACCAAATCAAAAATATTATTGAAGAAAACAATTTTCCTGAGGGAGAAAATATGTGCTCCACCTCTTTTTAAAAATATGGCATACAGAGAATTTCCTCCTCTGATTTGTTCTCCACAACAATCCTATTAAGTAGCTTAGGCTAAGAGAGTGTGACACCCATTGAACTTACATGACTGAGAATGGAACTGAATTTTTTAAGTCTCCCTGGTGCCAGTTAAACATGTTAGCTACTATACCATTTGGCTGAACTTTAATATTATAAGATGAAATGTATAAAATATTATGAAAAATAGTATTTGTATGAAAAAAGAATCCACAGTCGGACAAATCTCAGGGAAAATGTGATTTTCTCTAATGACAGAATGGATAGTGGAAACATGTACAGCAAAGTATAAATGATCACAGTAAAAAAACACAGGCTGTTCAGCAATGAAGAGAGAATTGGGATGGGACAGCAAGTTTAAACAAACAAACAAATTTACCTTTACAGAAAATATAAAATGTAAAAAAATGCATAAAACTTATAGTCAGCATAACAGTTGCTTAAGCCTTGTTCGTTGAAGTAAATATGCAAGTTGTTTCCAACACACTGCCAATTAGCCCAGAAATATAGCTACTTTTCTTGTTGTTATTACATTTTGTCTTTGTTTCTGTCTCTCTGATTCATTTCAAGATGATTGCTCTACCTTCTATCTTCTGAATACACAATGTCACTATTTATGTTTAGTAAAAATTAGAAACAACTTAATAAAAAAGTTAATTTTTAAGAAGCAAGATGGAAAGAAGCAAACATAGTATACAGATTCTGATTGGGGTCCCCAATCAACTACCATATCTCTACTAAACTGAAATTAGTTTAAATATTTAAAATATTGTTATTAAAAAAGGCACATAGTTGCAATTTGACAGCCTTTTGCTATAATTTATCACTACTATTAAGTCACATGTTTAGATTTTCAAGATTTCTGTTGATTCCCATGCCATATATTGCCAAATATTAGTTCCAAAAAGTATTTAATTTTAGCAAAAAAAAGTTCTGTACATTGTAAGAAGGAATCTGAAATATTATCTAAGAAACACAGAAAATTCTGAGCAACATAATAGAAACAATGCAGCTTTTAAATTACAGAGAAATACAGAAAACATAATTTGCCATGGACATTTACATATCAAAACATTATGCAAAGAAAAGTGAAATTAAATTCCAATGTTGAATTCAATTTTTAGCCTATTAAATTCTTTTATTAAAAGCAAAGCTTTTGGGCAAATATTGGGAGTAGGAAGCATATTCATTTAATAAATATCTTTATTATATTTTTAGAAGAACTTTTGATGTGCAATGTTATATACTGTTTTAAATTAATTGCTATTTTTAGTATGTTAAATATTTATGATTGAGGAGCATTGTATTTTGTGCTTATGTTTTGAGTTTGACATTATAGGTGTCATAATAAAGCAAAATGTTTTAATGGTTAATACATTATCAATAATGAGTCCTTTAACTCCTTGGAGAATAGATGGAATTCAATTTTTTAAAAATATGTGATATTTTACAAATATTACACTATAACTGTGGCTGGAATCATATCTTTTAGGTAAAGGAAATGTAAGGAAAACTAGGCATGTAATAACTTTCTGAAAATTAAAAGAGACTGATGGGATTACTTTATTACTTTATTATTTTATTAAAATAAAATATTTTATTATTTACTTTATTACTTTATTAAAATAAAATTGAAGTAGCCCTTTAAGACTAAAAGAAGAGACATGTAGTAACAACTAAAATCTGAATGGGATTTTACATTTGTGTACAATAATAAACAGAATGCTGCACGTGCATAAGAACATAAAGTATAGAAATTGTATCCCTAGTGGTGTAAGTTAGAATGCAGTATTGCAGACTAATTGTGCCCACAATCTGGTTGATCCTGACAGGCTAAAGGTTGACAACCTTCTATCCTTCGGAAATCAGTAAAATAAGGACCCAGATTGTTGGAAGCAATATGCTGACATTGTAAATTGCTCAGAGAGTGCTGTAAAGTACTGTCGGGTGGTATATACTGGTAAATCTAAATGCTATTGCTATTGTATCTGTAATGAGAACATCTATTAAGAGTTTATTATTATACCTGAAATTCTTTCTTCTTATTTTATATAAAATGAATAGATGTCTAGTTTTCATAGCTGTAATGCTTTTTTAAAATATGAAAGTGGTGAGGAAATAAGAATATTTTGATAGTAACTTCAGTTTTAAGCTTCTTTCTGTAAAGTTCTGAGGTCTCTATCTATTAAAAAAATCAAGGGAATGGGAACTATACAACTATACAATCAAAAATGTTACAAGTGATTTGTCTATGGCCATCAATGCTTTATAGCAGAAATTCCCCACAAGCGAACTTGTGGGTATATGGAATATAACTTTCTTCGCTTCCCAAACTCAAGGGTTATAGACTGGATATTATTTGGTGATATGATTTAGAACATCTGGAGGGCATCCAGTTGCTTTATAACCCAATATCTGTAACATCTTTTACACAAATAATATTTTATTGGCTTTACAATTTAAACTTAGCTTTATATATTGCTCTTATATCTTAAGAATATCCAAATTTTCATTATTGCATTGCATTGCATGGTCCTCTATTGCACTGTATTACATTACACGTACTAAAAAAGATCTTGCTTTAGTATGATTTCCAATTCTAGACAATATGGTGACAATCAATTACTTTCCAAAACAATGGACAATTGTTGAGCCTTTGAACTCTCTTAAGCCCTTTATAACCAAGAGCTTTTATAAATTTGAGATACTTAGGTACAATATTAAGAAACAGTAAAACCTCAAGTCTTCTATATGTAATTGTGCTAAATAACCAGCTCTAACCTGATCCCATCTATATTTTTAAATATGACTTTTTCAACATTAAATTAGTATCAATATTTATTTTTAATGCCATATCTTTTTCAACCACTTATTTCTTAATATTAGCACTGATTTCTAATTAAAATAGATGGTTACAGATTAACATTAACATTCCCAAAATTTGGTTAAAAATTCCAACCATTACTGGTAAAAAAAAAAAAAGATTATTACAGCTTGATAACCAGCCCTAAAATTCAATAATAATCAGAGATACAAAAAGTCTTCCAGGTCAGAACTATAACATTTTCAAATTATCAAATGAAAATATGGAACATATGAATTAAACAAAATACCAATTAATGCATTCAGATTTAATAACTTTTAGGAATAACACACATGCATGTTTGCACACACACACATACAAACAAACAAACAAACAAACATTGTTTGTACTAATTTTCTAGAATCTGAATTAATGCCCAAAAGATTCTGTTTTTCCTATCATAATCAATGACATTTTTAGAACACAAAGTTGCATATTCATGTCCCTATTTTGTAAGCTATCAAGCTTTACATAAACCACAAATATGTTATCTAAAATTTAAGTAAGTTTATGCAAGATACTGTAATATAATTCTAAACCAGGATTCAATGTAATCATATTTAAGTTGTTTTGTCAATTCTAGATTGTTTGATGTTCAAACTGTTTAAACTGTCAGTTGAAATGTTTAAACTGCCAAAACCTTTAAAAAGTAATCACATAGTATTTATTTTAGGAAGGATATAGTCTTGTTGAAGTCACATTGAGAAAGAATCACATTATACAGTTACTATAAAACGTTTATAATAACTATTTAAATACTTACACTAGTAGACAAAGGTGCAATTCTCTAGGGAAAAAGTGGAGGTTTCTATCCATTTCATACAGGAAGAAGCAAACAACAGAAGTTTATGTGTATGCAGTGGTGGACTGCAAAATTTGTAATAACTGTTTCTCTGCCCTAATGACTGGCTGTGTGGGTGTGGCGGAATGGGCGTGGCTGGGTGGTCATGGCCAAATCAATATCACTTACGTCAAGGGGCACTTTATCCGCCTTCTCATGATTGTGGGGATGGTGGAACAGTCATCTTTGTGAAAAATGTCGTAAGTGTGAAAAACAGTCATAAGTCACTTTTTTCAGTGCCATTATAAATTTGAACGGTCACTAAATGAACTGTTGTAAGGATTACCTGTAGAAAAATACAAAAAGCTTTTTTTTTTTTGCAAAAAGCTGCCCTAAATAGATTAGAAATGGGGGAATACACACTAAAGATCAATAGCTGTCATGGAAACCTAATCTATTCTATCTGAATAATTTCCTTTTCCTCAGTAATACCCGCAACCCAGAGTTACAAATCAGACAGGTTGCCAGAGCACATTAAAATAGTTAAAATACATGGATAACTATCAGCAGCCAAGTTACTATTGCTCATCAAGTGGAACCCTTTAGCAGAGAGGTCATTTAAGTTCTCCAGAAAGTGGGTGGGCATATTTGGGCTACAAAATGCCAAACTAAAGAGACAAATTAACAAATTGAAATCTTGAATGAGGATTAATCTCATTCTGCCTTTGTTCAGACCTTGCTGCAGGGAATTTTTGCTTATGAATATAGCTACCTATCTCTTTATCTCTTAAGTGCTGACATCTTACGTGGGCTATTAAGAAAGATGGGGCTGCTTTTTTCCTCTAAGAAAGCATGTTTCTCCATTTCTCAGCCAGGGTAATATATTTTCTTTTTAATATTTCTCAAAATATTTCATTTGTATAGGAGAGGGTGGGTGCCAGGGGTGGGTTCCTGCTAGTTCTAATCTCTTCTATAGAAGAGGTTCCACAAATCTACTGTGCCGTTTAGAACCAGTTCCAGCTCCCTCCCCCTGCCCGTCCACACCACGCTTGCCTTGCCCGCCACTCACTGATTGGCTGGCACACCAATCACCCCGCCCGCCTCTAAGGGTCCTATCTAAACCTTAAAGTCTTAAAGCTGTCAAGTTTGAACATTCCTGGGTTTTTTTTCTAAAGGGTTAGGGGTGCAAGGGTCTTGTAACTTGACAGCTTTAAGACTTGCCTGCTTCAAATGCCAGAGTTTCTAAGCCAACATTTTGGTTGCTAAGCAAGAGCATTGTTAAGTGAGTTTCACCACATTTTACAAGTTGGTTATGCCCACCCAGTCAAATGTCTGACAAGCCACTCCCATTCAGTCACATGGCTGGCAAGCCACTCCCAGCTGGTCACATGGCCAGCAAGCCACTCCCACAAAGCAGGCCACACCTACAGAAGAGGTTCTAAAAATTTTTGAAACCCACCACTGGTGGGTACTAACTTTCTATTATTGGTGCCATGTTACTATGTCATATTATCAGGGGAGCAAACTATAACAAATTGGAAGGAGGATCCTTATCAGTCAGCAATCATATAGTTTGGCCACTTTGAAGCAATGCAAGAGACTCCTGTCCAAAGGTGTTTTTTCAAGAGGCAAGTGGACTTTCTGGAAACCAAGGAAGTCCAGTTGCCTCTTGAAAAAAGCACCTTTGGGACAACCATGAACTGGATGACTGAAGAATCCCCATAGACAAGAAACCTCTGTGCTCAGTGAACTGACAAAGCACCCAAGAGAAGCAATCATTAGATCCATTTGCACCACTTAAAGATACCAGCTGGTCTCACTCACCTCACAAGATATCCTAAGGTAATCATCCAGATTTAAGGAAAAATCACATGCCCTCAGAAAGGCAGTAAAAAAATCAGACAAAATGCTAAGCTTGCATCCTGCCTGTCAGCCATTTCTTCTATGGTTATGCCAACCCTTCTGTAAATAACTGTTCAAGCCCCAGGAATAAACATACACAAAAAAAATTAAGGGTTGGGGAGTAGACTCCCGAGCAGCTCAGACTCCCAAGCAGCTCAGCTAATGGCAAAGAACCATTAAGGCTGTTAAGAGGCAATTAAGAGCCGAGGTGGCGCAGTGGTTAAATGCAGCACTGCAGGCTACTTCAGCTGACTGCAGTTCTGCAGTTCGGCTGTTCAAATCTCACTGGATCAAGGTTGACTCAGCCTTCCATCCTTCCGAGGTGGGTAAAATGAGGACCCGGATTGTTGGGGGCAATATACTGACTCTGTAAACCGCTTAGAGAGGGCTGAAAGCCCTATGAAGTGGTATATAAGTCTAACTGCTATCGCTATTGCTAATTAAGATAAGGATTAGGCTAGAAATACAGGCACACTAGAATCTTTCCTTCCTGCGTTCCTTGCAGGATTAGACCTGTAAAGTGGAAAAAGATTTCTTCCAATAACCTTACAGCTCAGAAAATTAACATACGGTTCTCCCGAACCAGTGTGAGCCAGCAGGAGCCCACCAGTGAGTATATGCCTGGATATTTCCAAACAGCAAAGGGCTCCATAGCTATCATTCTCTTACCCATTTGGAAGCATGGGCTTTTTCATGGGATTATAACTCAAATGTCCTTCAGTGTCATGCTGTGGATTTAACATACATTTCTACACTGTCCTCCAGTTTCATTTGCAGAATTCTTGATTCACCCCAGTACGTTCCTCCTCTTCTGAAAATGTATTTAATAAGTGTTAAAAATATTGTAATTTCAACCATATTAACAGCTTGTATTGTGGATGAAGATGCTCAGTTTCTTTTTTATTCCAACAATATAATAAGCAGAGAGGGGGAAAAAAACTATCCTTGGAATAGGATAAACCATAAAAGGACTAAAATGCAAGTATAAATAAGATTTACATAGGCATTTTACAGTTTGCATATACATATATTCATATGCATATACTTGGATGATACACATATTTTAAAAAATCTCTATTCTTTGGAAAAAAGCTATAGTGGCATCCCGAGGAAAAGAGTTGAAATAGGTTGTGTCCAGGATGTTAAGGGTCTATAAGTATTTTTCCAACCCTCATTCTGACCCATGCAATGTACTGTACAGATCATCTACAGAAAAAAAAGCCTGTCACAATTGTTTTGACTCTGTATCTGTCCTGTTTGGCTGCTGTACCAAACCAAATAGTTAAATAAGTACAAAGAATAAATTCAATAATTTCTCTGCAGAACTTTATCAACAGCTCCTAGGGCAGTCACCATTTTTACTAGTCACTATTCTTACTGTAACTTAGAAGGTTAAATCAGTATCATTAAATAGAAATGCATTTAAAAAGCATAAGAATATTGGAGAAAATTTAAATCTAAAAGGGTATGCTAAGGCTAAGCTATAAATAGAGTATGTACTACATAAGATATGCAAAATAGAAAAAGTGTTTATTAAAAGTTAGATAGATAGATAGATAGATAGATAGATAGATAGATAGATGACAGATAGATAGATAGATAGATAGATAGATAGATAGATAGATAGATAGATAGATAGATGATAGATAGATAGATAGACTATATAGATATAGTAGTAAATTTTTTGTGGGGGCGGAATAGGGCTGTGCAGAACACTCAAAACAAATTGCTTTGTAAAGCATGCTAATGAAAGTCAAGCATTTATCATATGCAGACAATAAATCTACTGGAGTGGAGGCTAAAACATATGAAAAATAGTTGCAGGAACTGGGTATGTCTAGTTTAATGAAAAGAAGGACTCGGGGAACATGATAGCAGTGTTCCAATATCTCAGGGGCTGCCACAAAGAAGAGAGTCAAGCTATTCTTCCAAAGCTCTGAGGGTAGAACAAGAAGCAATGGGTGGAAACCAGTGGTGGGATTGAAATAATTTAACAATCAGTTCTGTGCCCTAATGATTTTTTTTCCAACAACCAGTTCACCAAACTGCTTAGAAAGTTAACAATCGGTTCTCCTGAAGTTGTGTGAACTGTCTGGTGGAAACTAATCAAGGAGTGAAGAAATTTAGAACTAACGAGAAATTTCCTGACAGAACAATTAATCTATGGAACAGGCTTCAGAAGTTGTGAATACTTCAATACTATAAGTTTTTAAGATGATGTTGGATAACCATTTGTCTGGTTTTGTCTAAAACCCTTTGTAGGGTTTCTTGCCTAAGCAGGGGGTTGGACTAGAAGACCTCCAAGGATCTTCCAACTCTGTTATTCTATTCTATTCTATTCTATTCTACTGAGCTTTCACCTAAGTTTTCCAAGAATGAGTTGCTCACTCTTCAAGGTAAGGTGTTTCACTTGGGCCAACATGCTTCTGGAAATTGCTCTTTGAAACACTTTGCACTATTTCAAGTATACATACAAATTTATACAAAATGAATTGTGCTTGTTTTTTTTTAATTGTTCAGTAGAAAATTAAATAAAAACAAAATAAATAATATAGATGCATGGCCCTAAAACAAAACAGGTTTTCACTGACCTCAATACCAATGCTAACAAATACAGAAGTGTTAAAATTATTCATAGCACTGCATTGTATTTCATAAAGACATTTAAAGCTGTCTATAAATTGTTCCACTGCTATTGCTTACCATTTTGTTATTTTAATAATGTCCAGTTGCCTTTAACTTTTTGTATAATCAAATTCTGAGGTTAGTATTTTCACTATGGTTCAAGGATACAAAAAAGAGAAGTAAATCAAAGAGTGTTCCATTGCTACCTAAATCTAATCCTAGTGACACTCAATTTGCCATGTTTTCAGAAAACCAACCTGCTAGCTCTAGTTGTAACTTGGGATGTGCTGGGATGCCCCCTGAAGGAAGCGGTCCATTACCAGGATGATCTTCCTGGACTCCTGCTAAATAGTAGGTGGTGATTATGGTCTTACTCTGAATAGTATACTACTTAATGCTCCAATTGTAATAAAAAGCCTTAAAATAGTGAACAGAATTTATCAATACACAACTAGCCTACTATAGCATATCACAATACCACCTTTGAAGATCACTTAGAAATTGCAACTAGCACAAAGTGCAACAGCCTATATATTGTTAGGTTAGAGCTGCCATAACCATGCAATCCTTTATTGTGGATTTTGAATTTTTTTGCCCATTGATTCTGAGTGCAAATCAGTTTTAGTGTTCATTTACAAAGGACTTAGATGATTTTCTAATATCATTTGCTTGTTTCCCACAAAGTTTGTTAATAATCACTTATTACTGAGAAGTTAAGGGGACAAAGCTTTGCATACAATGGATATTGTTTTTGTTGTTGTTTTGCTACATTTCTCTATTATGGAACAATGTTCCATAGAAGTCAAATTAGTATTCTCTAATGGTCTTCTTAGAAGCTAGTAAAAAGACTTTAGGAGATCATTTGGGAGAATGACGAATTTGTATTATTACTACTATTGTGCTGATGTTTTTATTTTAATATTGTTTTATTTTTTATAAACAATCCAATGTAGATTGTGACAATTTATAAATGAAAGAAAATACTAACTAAAGGAAATAGAGCATTTAATACTGCTACTACAACATTAGACAACAAAGATTTTGCTACCTGAACATTTTGGGATGTATTTTATACATGTTTTATTCTTAAGCATGAAAATAACCTAGAATTTTATGTATCACATATCATTTTACAGAAATCTTCTGTTATACAATGGGATTATACGCCCTTCAGTACATATTGACTAGGCTGCACATATGGAAGAAAAATACAAAAAATGGAGCTGTAGTTGAAGCATACATCAAGAATATCTGAATATCTGGATTATCTGTGAAGATTTAACATAGTGGCTCTGCTGCTTGGAATGCAGCTTGGATATACCAACTATTGTTGTTACATATGCAAATGTCACAGTAATGTGCAAAAGAGTTACATTACTTTAAAAAGAAATGGACACTATAAAAGAATTTTGTTCCAGGATTGGGGGGGAAACAGCACATAAACCATTGTTGTCCTATAAGATATTTTCGCCTTCTCTTCACATAAAATTAGAACTAATGAAAAATATTGTGAAAATGATAATCAAGGTGAAGGTTTTTGTTACTGGAGATAGATATTTCTAAGAATAACTGATGCTTTTTTGTTTGTCCACAGATCAGATATGTCGTCAATGACAAGTGGTTTGAAGATCTGTTAGAAGGGCTAGAGAAAATCACCTGGAAAACATTCAAGAATGTCATTGAGAATTTTCTTGGCAACTACAGAGCACCAAACTATATCCAGCTGGTTGACAAACTTCTTACAGCATACAAGACCATGAAGTGCAACATGTCACCAAAAATTCATTTTCTGCATTTACATTTGGACTTTTTTCCTGAGAATCTCAAAGTCCAGTGAGTAACAAGTATGCTGAAAGGTTTCACCAAGATATTGCCACAATGGAAAAATGTTAACCTGGCAACTAGAATCCATCAAGGACTATTGTTGGACACTGCAGCGAGATGCATCACACACTGAGTACAAACAAAAATCAGCAGCAAAGCACTTTTAGCCCTCATATAGTATATCTGAAACATGATGCAATTAAATACCTTGTAGTCATTAAAAGTTAGTTTCATATTTTTAAAGTTTCCTATGTGATACAATCATTCTAAAATTATATTTCTATTCAGTTTGAAAGAGTCTATCATAATCACCAGGAGTCTTTCAGGAAGCAAAACCTTTGGGGAAAAAAGTGTTGTCTAGTGAATTATTCTTTGAATGTGCCATGCATAGAACAAAAATTTTCAATCTACTTCTGTGTTGTCTGCTTATAAGATGAAATGAGATTAAATTCTTATATGAAACATTGATTAAAAATAATTGCATACCTGAAACACTGTAGCTAGCCCTCCTAAACACTTTACACAAAAAGTGGGACTTATTGGAATCTCTTTAAATTGGGCTGAAGGAAGAACATTTAAATAGATTACATTAGAGGCCTTATTTTGATTTTCTGAGTACCCAATCCAATCCAAATCATTCCTCAATAATATACAGCCTGCCTCCAATTTCGCTCAGCTACCCATCTTCTTTTGCATCTCTGCTTGTTGGGTGACCCTGTAGCTGAGTGGCAAAAAGTCTTGGGTCTGGTTGCCATGCCTTATGAAGCTGAAATTGCTTTAGCCTAATTCTAGTTGCTCTCATCATCTTTCACTCCGAAATCCCTGATACCTTGCCGTCTGCCATTCCAGTTCACCTTCACTGCTTTTACTTGGTTTTGTGTTATTAAAAAAAGGTAAAGCCATGCCTTGGGTCAAACTGCGTCAAATAGAACTCTACAAAGAGCTCCTGAGTATGTCTATGGCTGGCTTCATGCTATGAAATAAAAAGATTGATTTTGGCTACTTCCCACCCATCCCTTTTAATAGCATGAAGCCAGCCCCAGACTGCCCTAGAAACTAGACTGAGAATGCTCATTTTAAGCCTGAGGAGGAGGATGGTGAAGAAAACTAGGTAGAATGAAGAATGGCAAGAGTCCAAAAGATGGGGAGATATAGGATGGGTAGTGGGAATTGTACTGCTTCTGGAGTTTTAAGTCAGATAGGTTGTTAATCATGTGACCAAGGAAGCATTTTTACAGCACTAATTTTGGATATGGATCAAAAGGCTGTCATAACTTTGAACAATTGCTGAACAAATGGTTCTAAATCAAGGACCACATGCACCATCCAAATTTTCCTACTACTTGAAGCCGTTGATACTTAGCATTTAGTATCCCTTTGTAATCCAGTGGTCCACTTATGGTTTCAAACCAAACATATTTGAAAACAATATACTCTATGAATAATTGTGTAAATGCAAATTAGAAAGCAATTCTATTTTTTCCAGGTAGTCTGAAAACTATTCCAGAGAATTAAAACACCAATCCAATGCTAAAACAAGTAAGTTGAATAAAAAATTGAACATATATTACTTTGAGCTTCTATTTTAGTTTGCTTTGATTTCTGTGAGTTTTGAAACATTAATAAAATAGTCTCTAAAATTTAAACTATATACTCAAAAATTTAAATGATAGATTTTCTTTTATAAATAGTTGAACAACTATTCAACAGTATCAACTGATCCATTATTTTTGCATTAAACATTCAACTGCCATTGAGATATTGTTTGCATCATGTACAAGAAATGCCCTTAATTCATAAAGGATTGGTAATATAAAGTGTTGTGTACTAACAGTCAACTGTTATATGATATGAATAACTATTGTGATTGTGAAAACATATAAAAGTATTTGTAGTTGCTATTGCTACTGCTAATTCTTTCCCTACTTTTCATGGACTGAGTATAAGCATTTGTAAATTTAAAATTAAAAAGAATTATAGCATGTAATAACAATTTTAAATATAAAAGTATGTTACATGTATGTGTATGATCTTATATTTCTGGCAGTTCTATACTAAGCAGTTAACATATATTACTCTAAAAATATTTCTCAATAAAGAAATGTAAAAAATCAGGGCCTAGACCAGTTTGACAATGAAAACAGCTACTACTTGTTTCATCCTTCAGGCAAGGGCTGTTTTATAGTCTGATAAATGAAGAAGCCTATAAAGAAAATATGGATAAGCTATATTATCTTAGCTGTTTTCCCACATCTGTAAGTCAATGAATTAGGAAGCAAATATAACTTTATACAGCACTTTTCCATTACATATTTATTAAATTATTTATTTATTAAAGCTGGATTCCAAGTTGTTACAAGTGTGTTTGTGGAATTATAGATATTATGTTATATGATAGTTAATGTTGATAAACATGCTATAAATGTTGCGCATGTGGATTATTTATAATTCAAGGTGATGGCAAATATATCCAATGCAAGGAAATTAGAGAAAAAAGAGTGAGGCAATCAAAGCAAGAAACATTATAAAGAATCTGTGCTGAATTTATTTTATTTATTTAAATTTATTTATTTATTTATTTTGTAAGGATAGAAAGTTTGCAAGATACCATTTGTGGAATCACCACTTTACAACTCTTGTCTTTTGCAGTCTCCCTCTGCACCCAATCCATACCATGTCACAAAAAATATTGCCAGGCATAAAAACAATGGTACTTCTTTTCTTTGTCCACATCAGTGTGTGTGTCTCCCTTTCTGCATTTTTATAAAATCAAAGTGAAATATGTATATTTTAAGTCAAGTAAAATTGGTCTTATTTTTTAAAAATACCAATTTATTACAATCTCTAAAATTGGCCTTTTAAAAAATCAAAACAAATAGAAAGTAGAGGCTGGACAGTAGTAAAAATATGAAATGGAATGCCATCAGTGAAAAGATATAGTATAGATAATACTATACCTGGCATCAATCTTATAGATGTGGATCAAGTGATCCTTGAGATAAATTAGGCCCACATTATCTGGGACTTAAAATTAAATTCAGTACTTCAAAATGGTATAAAATTGAGTGCAGCTAACATAGCAATAGATGAATAGATTCCATTATTAAAACCCAAACATTTATTTTGGATGGAGTGTTTGCAATCTTTTGAAAGTCTGTTTCACATATAACTCAGCGCTTTAAGTGGAAGATTCAAGAACTATCTAGGCTATCTCTAAAATAGTACACTATTGTGCACTGCCTGGAAAATGGAGATGGGTGGCTATATCAATTTGATGGATAACTATTTATCAAACCTGATATTTTGAACAATTGATAGCACCCCTAACGATAACACAGCATCAGGTAATTAATATCAAATCAATATAATTCTTTACAGTAAGTACAACCCCCACTCAACTAGGGAGACAATCCCTCACTGATCGTACTTCCATCCTATCTGAATTTTCTTAATTTGCAAATATCTAACCTACTGCTACTTATTTACTGAGCTCCTCATCCAGATCTGAAGTGTACTGTTCCCTATATTTGAATTAAACTTCACTCCAATACTCAGATTGATTCAAATAACGTATTTTACTGACTTTAAGGAATTAGCAGTATAGTACAACACTTCTATATGACTTTCAATGAGAATGTCAGTTACAAAACAATGAAAACCACAATGTACTCTTGCTTGAAAGAGGCTTCTTATACTATCACAACTTCCAATTCCATAGGATTTTTCTCCAACTTGGTGCTCAACAGATAAGTTTAATATTAAACTGGGAAAAAAATCTTATTTTGTAGGAATAATGGCTTTTAAGCTTGATTACTTTTCTTCAATCATAATTTACATATTTTCTATCTTAGTATGCTAATATACAGGATTTAATCCTAGAAATTAAAATATTTACATCTATCTTACATAAATAAAATGTACGATAGAGGAAGCTGGACACTGGTGCTTAGACAAAGTTTAAATCTGTAGTGAAATGAATACTGAACACATATTAATGGCTAAACTTTTTATTTTTCCTTCTGCGATGTCATTTTTTCCCATTTTCTCTTTTTTATTTTGTTCTTACAGAACTATTTTAATGATAGAATATCAGAAACTTGGTCATTTGCAGAAGGCTTTCAAAATTAGGCTAAAGAGTACTAAAATAACATAATGTATGAAGGTATCTACTCAAAAGCTCAAAAGACTGAAGATATGATCCTGCAGTGCTTAAGCAAAGGTCAATGTATGATACTCTGCACTTCAAACCTAATTTGCAAAAACACAAAATAATCCTTTGAATAAGTAGCTATTTGCTGCTCATTTATTCTGCAAATAGCTAACCATCTTTAGGTCCCAAACTTGTCAGGGTACATAATAAATGCTGCATAGACACATGAGCATTTTTTTTAGTGTTATATGTTGTAGGTTGCTTTACACATAGTGGCAAGAAATATTCTTGTACACTTCATATGTACTGCAATCATTAAAAGGATGTTCATATATGTCTTAAAAGCCATAATAAAGAAACTTTTCTTATAAAAAAAAGTAAAATGCAATTTTAATTACACTGATGGTGAAAAAGTGCTAAATAAAATATAAAATATGTAAGACAGCCCAATACATAGAGTATATACAAAGATGATTTTGTTTCATATAAGTGAAATCATTCATTAGTGATTCTTTATTAATTAATTCCTTAGGACTGTTAGTAAAAGTTTATATAAAGCTAAATCTTTCACTCAAAATCTCAGATTCCATACAAATCTGTTTCTTACTTTTGGATATGTTGAAAATGGAAAATTAGTAGGCAATGGAAAGTCTTCTTAATAACTTTAAATAACATGATTTTATATCCATCTCACACAGAGGATTATCTTTCTCTGCCCATTATATTTGTGCATAAAATTATACAAGAAGACAACATTGAAACATTAACATTATTACAATTCTATACTTAATTGAACTGAAACCAGTGATACAAGCATGCAAAATGGAATACAATTCTTTCCCAGTGATACTAACCCAATGATACTTGGCATGTAAAAATTCTCACCTAGATTTGTGGGAAGTATGATTGCTTGATTACTATACTCTTCCAGAATCGCTAGTAGGCAGGTGGCATACAAATTGAATAAATTAATAAAATACCTAAGCCCAATGAAATTAATATTCTATTTCATATTAAAGCTGTTTGCAGAGTGATTCCTAATGTGTGATATGCAGGTGCATATCATGAATCCAGAAAACAATATATGTGGGACATGCGTATCAAATATGCATAGCATCAGACTATCAATCTGCACTGTCTTTAAAATCAGCATATAATGACTACCCATGCATATTAGCTATATTTATTTCTGATGCTGGTATCACAATATTTCATTGGAAACCATTGAATTACCGGCATATTTCCATTTACACACAAAACTGGGTAAGACCTTATCAAATGCAAAGAATATAACTCCATGGCCCCAAATGAATGTTCTTGTACAATAAAAATTGCAAGCATCATTTTTGTTTCTATCTCCTAAAAGTAATAGTTATTGATTCTTACATAGTAACCACAAATATACTCAGGTCAAAGTCTCTAGTAGACATATACGTTTTCTAAATACAAATGTTCTATCTACATAAACATTCCGAAGAAAACAGGGAATATATCCTACATCTTGATTCCTGAAGATTCAACATTTGTTTGGCTAAAACATCCATTTATTTCAATAACATTAAGAAATGTTCATTTAAAGTTGGTATGTTAAACATAAAAATTAAGTAATTATTCAAACGTAAAAACTACTTTCTAGAAGCTGAACAATCAATAGTGTCAGAATCAAGAGAAAAAGATCAAGCTGTAAATCAGGAAGTTCCAAGTGCAAATCTGTCTCCAAAATGAATTAGGTGTCCCTTAGTCTCAAGCTACAACATAAGAATAAAAACATTGTCTTATTTTACAGATTTGTAAAAGGGTTTGCTGAAATAAAATATATTAATTCTTTTGTTAATTTTAAACTAATATCGCACACATGCTTTTTCATATGAGAATATTTCCGGATCAGTATGTTTGGTTTAGCATATAAACTAATTATGCTTTTCTATCTTTAAAGTCAAAATAGTTTTTCTTTTTATTATGAAAGACACTAACACTTGCATAGTCAGTAAGGGAATTCATATTGCTCTGAAACTTAAGCTAACAACTTTGTGGTGTGATTCATGATGGTATAACCATTTGAAATTTTTTATCTTCATGGTATATCTTAAAAGAAAAACCTAGGAAAGACAACTGGTCAATTGAATGAAAAATCAAACAGATTGGTAGTAGAAACTACGTAAGTTAATTTTGGACAATTGTTTATGTTATGGAAATCAGAATGAATTAATGAAGGGACTATATTGTTCATCCTGATAATGATCAAGATTACATTTGCTTCAACAAAAAATAAGTGTGGGGGAGTTGAATCTAAAAGTACACCAAAGTAATTTGGTGATTGATTGAAAATATTTATCCACATAGAATAATACTGTAATTAAATTGAAATTATAATTTATTGCATGATGTTTTTTCTATCTTAAAATCTAATACAAGTGCATTTCTCATATAAACCTCAACAGTTGGAATGAATTCAGATTTTTTTTAGCAACTTGAATCATTTTCATCCATTATGCAAAAGATGTATATTTAATATTATATAGCTAGATTTGTTAAATTAAATTTCTGTATAGTAACTCTTTACTTTTATAACATTTCAAAATTCACCTACTTTTTATGTATCATAAAAATTAAACCTGGGAATGGTTTTATGATCTCCATTAACTATTATAATAAACATGTTTCTCTGATAAAAAATTTCAAAGCAGGTTTGATATTAAAATTGAATGAATATTCAACTTTTTCACAGACTACACTATCTTAAATGGTTGATTGATGCTTAAAATATAGTACATCAATGTAAAAATATGAATTCTTATTTTTTTCAAAATTCTAGTGGCAACTGTATGCAGAAATCTCAGTTCAACACTGCCTATTTACTGAATGTTATGCTAAGTACCTGTGAAAGGGGACACTCCTTGGCCAATGAACTCTGGTTCATATCCTTCAGTAAATCCTTCAGAGCATTTCTTACTGTTGTGTGAGACCATTGTTCAGGAGGCAAGTCTTCTAGTTTAGGGCAACTATTTGAGACATTGATTAGAAAAAGGATTATTACAGGATTGCATTCTGCTGCAGAACATTCCTTTAAGACAGACAGATTTCATTCTGTGCATCAAGCAGATGCATCTGGAGATTGCTCTCAGTCTCCTGATTGTTCCGATTAGTTAATTACTTTATACAACACATCTGCTGTATTGATGCATGAATTATACATCAGCTGCATGTGGCGACTATTTTTCCATGTTACTTCTACCTTCCTGCTCTGATGCGCTTGGTAAAACAATTTAAGGTGTAATGCCTTTTCACGACTGATCATGAAAAGAATTAATATATTAGCTTCCCCCCTCTTTTAGTTACAGCGAAATTTTAAAGCCTTGACTGCAACAATAAGAGTGAACAAGTCATTCTTTTTTCAAAATGCACACAGATGGTGCTGTTCATGATATGCAAAAATATTTTTCTCTTAAGTAAACTTTATGTAAAATGCCTTCTTGCAATGCATCATTTAATTGACTAAAATGCTATATACTTTTAATGAGATCCCAGGAAAAAAAAGCTATGAAACAGAACTATCTAAATATAAAATTTCTTACCATATTGTGGGCCAGTTTATTACCCCCACACTGCAGTAACAAAAGAATGTAGGTAGTATTTACAGATTTTTATGCTGAGTTAAGCAGATTTGGAGTAGTCACAATATATCAGATTCTGATTCTTACTCAGATTTCTGCTGTATGTGACATACCTGTGCAATTGGATTTTCAGTGTGACTACGTGATAAACATCCTGCAGCATGTCAGCTACAGTGGCATCAGGAGCATCTGTCACATAGGATAGAGGAACTGGGTTCCATTTCCCAACCTGGATCAATCCTGCATCAAACAGAACGATTCCAGGAAAACTATGTCAACAATGTTAAGAAATTAAATAAAAGAATTTGTAAAATTACTTGTAAATAACTTTCCTCTTTTAATGAAATTTAAAATCAATTCACTGTCTAATTTTCTTCTCTTGCACCAAGAATTGATAAACAGATACAGAAATCTATAGAAATCATAAACAGTACTCTACACCTTCTTACTCTTTTGCACACTAAAGATGTGCAAATTTCACAATAAAAGAGAGGCTTAGTAGTACAATAAAGTTAATTTTTAACTGCTCATCTATTGAAAAATGCTTTATATTTATATATCGTTAATGTTGCCTCTTTCACTGAAACTATTTAAAAAGTGCTATCATACCTCAATGTTTCCTATGAATAAAATAGGTATAAAAATGGAACTAAGCAAAATTTGAAGGATGTATTACTGTTACATATACATCAACTAGATTTTGCATTCTTAACATTCCTGAAACCAAGGAAAATTGTGTTTCAGTGTCCCCATTAATAAATACAAATTATTTTGTAATTTATCATGACATTTACCTTTTGCTTGGGCAGCAGAGCTATGAGAATATCCAAGTGATAATAATGCCATTTCAATTAGCTGGTTGAATAACATGTCCTTCCTTACTAAAACAAATTCTGCATGTTCTTCCTTGCAATCATACTCAATGGAATTTTCATAATGTTCCACAACACAGAAAACTGGAAGCATGGTTCCTATAAGATAACAATGTTCAGAAATAACATTTGCACAGTCCTTACATATACTTTCTGAGTGCACTACTAAAGAATTATTGCAGAGCTGAACAAACGCCAACTCTAGTTTTTGCAAGGTATGAAAAATCACACGAACACATTTAATAAAGAGTGAAAAAGTGAAAAGGGTTTTGATCTGTTGAGGAATTTAATACTGAATTATATAAAAAGATTGCTTGCAGAGGTATAATCCTGATTGTCCATAACTTATATGATTACTTGTGAAAAGTACTACTTAAGTACTGCTACTTAAACATACATTGCAGAAAACTTCAGAACAAGTCACTGTGATGCAATTTACATAATTCTATTTACAATAAAAATTGTTGACAGTACACAAACTAATATAGAAAATTACTGCAATAGCAGTACTCATAAAATATCATCTTAATCTCATTTTTCTTCAGATTTTTATATTTAAAAATAGTTTTAAAAATCATCTAATCTTAGCAAATTGTATAGTTTGGAATAAGAAAACTGAATATAGAAGATGTTTTGGAAAGCTAATTACTGTAAATTTATTGAAGTCCAAAATTGCACGTGCGCGCACACATACACACATACCATGCTTTAGACCTATGATTTATATTGAATTCAACAGGTTTATTTCTAAATAGATACAGTTATGATTTACATGGATATTCTTTATTTTTTTAATAAAGTGCTCTGCTCTATCTATATTTCCAGAATATTCTAATATAAATTTCAAGGAACCATTCACACAAAAGTGTATGCTTCTGCGTAATGAGATATTATTCTCTCTACATTTTAGGCAGACTCTTGCAAATCCACTTCTCTATGCTTTCTTACAAAACAAGCTCAAATTTGCTAGTTTGTTAAACAAACTCAGCATGGACCACAATTCTAAATGCTTGCCAATATTTTACATCTCATACATTAATGTCAGAAAAAAAAATCTCCAGACAAATATCACAATATAAATTGGTAACTTATTCCTTCATTTCTTTTTAGAGTTTGATAAACTCTCCCTATCAAAATCAGAACACAGCAGTGAGGCTAGGAATTTAAAATTATCAGATTAGAAGCCTAACTGTAGAATATTCACAAATTCTCTTCATACTTCATATTCATATTTCAGAAATACAATAATATATCTGTTTACCTTATCTTTTTCTCATACTGACCTCAAAACAAGAGAAAAATAAATTACTAAAACTAAAAAAAAGCAGGGTCTGTGAAATATATCTCATCTAAAAATGAGAATCTTCCCCCATTAGGATAAGTATGCTATATTTCTATATGATACTGTGATGGCAAAGCTTCCTTGTTTAGCATAGCTTGCCAGATTGCTGATCACTCAAGTACTTAGCAAGACAGTGCAGAAACTTTATAACCTTCTAGTATTAAAGGGGAAAGTACTGGTCAGTGTTCAATGCTAAAAATATAGTATGATTTAAACCTGAAAGCAATGTCAGAGGATTTGCTGAAGGTTTATGGGTCTATATAAACAGAGTGTCTGCCATAAGGAGCAGAGAAGTCTGTTGAATCCCTGTCTAAAACTGTCCTGGCATTAAAGTTTGCTGTGCAAATATCACATAATACCAGACACAGCTGAAAACTCCTATTTAGGAATTTATGGAACTTATATGTTTATAGGCGTCAGAAAGTCCTCTTTACATAGCCCCAGTGCTTCAAAGTACAATATTAATGCACTCTGTTTAAAAAGCAGCAATAAATTATATTTTTAATGCCTTACCCTTGGCTTTCTTAAGATGCATACATTCTTGGCAAACAATCAATAAATAGGGTAATCATGAGCAGAGGCCAAAGAATTTGCTGAAGTGCTGTTTTTCCATTTTTAATAGATACAGATCTAAACAATACGGACTGCTGTGTCTGTTCATTCTAAGATCAATATATTCTTTGTTTTCGCCAATCCAAGGAAAAAGTAAATGATTGTATGATAAATGTTATGCATCGGAATGGAAGCCACTCTAACTTGGTATTTTTAATTGTTTTAGTGTAGCAATTCCAAGAAATTTGACTTAGAAACATGCAATAATAATACTGAGGAAAGAAACATTGAATGAATTTGAAATTATATGTTGCATTTTGATTAAATTATCATGAGTGCTGTTTATGATCCAAAAAGATCATGCATATTAATAATTTTACTTTAACAGAACTGTAATACAAACAACCACCATGGACACACACATACTGCATCAGTCACTGGCTCTAAAAGCGTTTTTTTCTTGTGTGAGAATGTCTAATTACAGCAAACCAGTCACTGAACAATATGACACCCAAGTTGTTCATTGCTCAGTAATGAATTGTACTTAAGGAAATAAAGTGCGAAAAAATTGTCATCATAAAGGAGTTTTCCACAGAACACCAAACAAGCTTTACATTACTTTCTTGAAGCCAACTAGCAAATGCTTCAGAAATGTTGATCTTCCAATTTTGGATTTTTGTCAAGAGATAGAAGTATAAATCTGGCTTTTTCAAGAACCTTCGTATTTATTCACATGTTATAAAGTATTTTGACAATACCACACAGATGTCTACAAAATGAGTGTATAGGAAGACTGACCTTGATTAATAGCATTATTTGTTTTCACTGAGAAAAATAATCTCAAATTATAACATTTTTTTCCTATTAAAAAGACTCCACCCTGTAAAACAAGATATGTTCCACCCAGGCATACAGTTCAGCTTTCCAAGTACCATTTCTATCAGATTTAAGAATGCAATATTTGTTGAATAAAAATGCCATAGTGAGGTACAAATTATACACAAACCTGAAGGTAGGTTTCTTCTAAGACAATATATATATAATTTAAAAATTAATGTTTTATATTATTATAGTGTTACCTTTTCTAATTTGTGTTTTCATCAGGTGTCCAGAGTGTTTTAAAGGCACTCCTTGCATTTTAGATCCTGTACTTCCAAGTCTTCCTCTTCCTAATGGGCTCCCATTCTGTTCCAAGCGTGCAATTTTGGCTGGTGGACCCTTCGGATCACTTACATTGTTAGACATTTCTGAATGTTCTTTCCCCTGAGTTGTCTCGTTCAAATGATCCATACTCAGTCCCGCCTCTAAAGATCACCTGCCATGATTTGAAAAAAAAAAATGTGTTGTATACGCGTGCGTAATTTAATGTAGGCAGCTTTGAACATGTACATAATACATCTGTATAGTATGTTCATATAATATTAACTGGCTTTTAAATAAAAATATATTTCTGGGAAAGTTGTTTAACTATCAAACCTACCAGAACATTTCAATATGCGTATATATTTTTCTACTCATATATAATAAAGCTCATTATATACCTGTATATATGGGATTTATATTTTATATATATCATTAGTGAGAACTGCACATACACTTAGTAGCATTCAGAGTAATATATTTCTTATTTATAACATCTAAGATTATAAGCTTAATGATTTATACGCTTAGTATGATTTCCTCAAATTAGTAAAATATTTCACTTTAATAAATAGAAATCTTGGATTGTTTAATTTCTCAGGAAATAAAGGATTAGAAATTTAACTAGGCATGTAATAGATTAAGCTAGGAATATGAAGCTTCTTTTGTGTGCATCTTTTTTTATAAAAAAGTTTCATATATTAAGTTAGAATTTATAAAATGAATTGTTCTATCATTAAAGGCAACTCAGCATCAGTTAAGATTAAACACTTATTTTCCTATAGCAAAATGTAAAATTCTAAGTCACTTAATGTTACTATATAACTACCCCATGTGGAAATCTCCTTAAGCCCTTCTAACTTTCTTGGGTATCAAGTTGAAAATCTTTCAAACCTTTTACACTATTTGATGAATTTTTGAACATTGACAACTTTGTATTATCAAACTAAACAAAAGCTCTTAGCCTAACTACTAGCATTCAATATTGCTTTCAAATTCTTTACTTTTTTGATATGATTGTTTTTGTAATACAGCACATGCACAGTAACTATGAACTACTGTAAAACAAAAACAAAACAAAAGTACTTTTAATTATTGAAAATTATATTAATACATTTATCTATGTTATTGTGAACATATATTTGTTTTACAATAGAAGGTCTGCTACCTTTTTAAAGATTGAATCACAGTACCTATTTTATTATATATGTGGTATGAACTCTAGGCACAGGTGACTAGTCATTTATGAAGCAATACTTAAAAAATTAAGTATGAACACTATCCACTGTGAATGGGAAGGTTGAGGTTACTTTGAAGAAAAAATATTAAACTGTTTACAAATAATGTTTTAATCTACAGTAAAAAAAAATCTCCTTTTTCAGCTCTGACAAGATTTTCATTTTAGTGATAATGCTATATATTCTCACTGCAAATTTGTTCCTTACTTAATCATATCTGCTTTGTCTTTCATTATAAAAAAGTAATGTTAATCTTAAGGGTTAGCTGTATCCTTAAAACTGCCAATTGAATAAATATAAAGTTTAGAATATAATGGTTATTTTTCCTTGCACTCTGGGGTGACATGCTGCGAACCAAAGGTTTACCATTGATTGTGGTCCCATCTGTTTTTGGTTATGAGTCTCATTAACAATAAATATGCCTATTTTAATCACTTTTTTAATCAAGATTATTCTTTTTCATTACATTAACTGCTATTTAACTCAACACTGCATATCTAAATTACCAACATCTACTGGGTCCTTGGTAGTACTTCATCAAAACATGGCTAACACCCAAGCTTTTCTTTCCTTAATTTGAAATTAGTTGAAGACAAAAATATTTTGAACTGAGAAATTACTACCACTTTTTTTTACAAACACCAAATTTTTGTTTCCTTAGTTAACCCATATGCGTCTCCAGTCATAACCAGTGAATAAAAATATCATGCTAGCAATTATAGATAGATAGATAGATAGATAGATAGATAGCATAGTGACTAAATATTTAATTGGTCATATCCACTGTGTCTACACTGTTCAGCTTAATCATCTTGCAAAAAGAATATAATGCAAAAGAAATGGATGCAAAAGGTGCAAAAGAAAACCCCTCCACATAATTTACCAATTTAAACTTTTACATTCAAGGCTAAAGTTCAACAAAGCTTCCCTCCATCTGAAATACCAGTGAGATATACTCAACATGATTTCTCATGAAGAGTTAATTATTGTCTTTGGATATGATAGGGATAGGAGTTTCTGCTGGTTTCCTATTCAAGCATTTGTTCTATTCTATACGTTTTTAGAAAAAGATACACTACTGCATGTTTATACTGTTGATGGAGGATGACATTTTAAATATTTTGTGAGTGGATTTCAGTTGTTTGCATATGGTTCTACAAGTAGAAGTGACTACTGTATCTTCAATACTTTGAGACTTAGCTCCCTCCCCTTTCTCTTTATCTCCTCCTCCTTTCTCTGATAAAACCCCTTAATCACATTTAAGAGAGGCTCTGTTCTTATCCATTCCATATGGCTGTGATAATCCAGGCCAAGCTTTCACTGTGACCTTTTAAAGAGACAAAGAAGCAAAACACTATCTAGAAACAGGAAGACTGCAGTTTGAGTGAAATTTCATAAAAAGACCTGAAACTCACCACTTCAAAACTTGACAGCATATAAATAATGGAAACAAAGGAGATTCCCTTTGTAGAACGATGTCTTGAAGATGATTTCTAAATCCCTTTTTGTAAAAAAACAAAACAAAACATAAAAACCCTAAAGGATACTTCCTTTCAAAATTCTATTTTTCTTAAAATAGTAAAAGGAAAATATATAAGCCAAATATAGCAGCTATTGGAGGGGACACAATAAAAGAAATCCAGAGAGAGAAAAAAGTACTAATAAATTTACAGAAACGTGGTGATTGCAATAATAGGGAATGAGAAAGGGAAATAATTATTATAATGCATAATAATTATATTTAAACAAACATAATGCTGACAATACTGAATCAAAACATTTTTTAAAAAAAAGAGGAAAGTGAGATTAGGTATGACCTGCCTAAGTCTGAACAGAGGGAAAACGAGATAGCTTTTCTATTTGACTCTTTAGAAAGCAGAAAAGCTAGTGAGTTTTCTATTTATAATTATTTTTCTAATAAGCTATAACAATAAAAAAAATAGAAAATACAACTGAAGGCATGCCTCCTTCCCACAAAGAAAAAAAAAACTAACCCGACAACTTTCTGCACATAGCTTTACGGAAAAGAAACAAAATAAAAATACTAAAAGCTACAGAAAAAGTAGAAACTAAAGATATAAACACTTAGTTTCACTATTGCGCTTGTTGTTTATTATTATTTGTAATGCATAGAAGCTCTTCTTTCTCATTTACCCGGAGAGACAGACAGACGGACGAACCGGGGCGGGGGGGGGGGTAGGAACGGAAAGTAATACAATCAGCACCAAAAGTAAAACAAAAGCAAAATCCTTCATTTGAGAAAATTAAAAATAATATACTTAGGAAGAGTTAAGCAAAATCAAGGTTAGGGACAAGAGATGGGAAGTGAGAAAAGGGGAAATCAGGTTACCAAAAAAAACAGTAATAAATTAATCCTGTGAGATTTCAAATTCTTGTTGTCTGTCGGCTGGCTATAACTGTTATTTAGGCCGGTTTGGTGGTGGTTGCTGGATGTTACAGGGTTGTGTGTCTGCGTGTGTGTGTGTGTGTGTGTGTGTCCGGGACGCAGCTTGGCTTGCTCGCTCTCGCCCTCTCTCACTCTCGCTTGCTCTGTCCCCATTAAATTATTAGTTGACTCATCACTCCTCCTCCTGCTCCTGCCGCCGCCGTCCCTTGCTCCTGCTCCTTCCTCTTTTCCTCTCCGCTATTGCTTTCTGCTGCCGCTTCTGCTGTTTCTGCTGCTGCTTCTTCTTCTTCTTCCTCCTCCTCCTCCTCCTCATTTTAATACAAAATAACACGGAGGGCTACCGGCTTGCTTTTTTTTTTTAAGAGAGAGATACAGTTTAAGACAGTAGGAGGACGCAGCCTCCCTCCTGCTGCCTGGAGCTCTTCCCCGGCGGCCCCGGATCATTCGACGCGCCGTCCTGGGAGGGAGAGACAGACAAGCAGGAGGAGGTGGTGACGGCGTAAATCGATGCGCGGGGGAGGGTGTCGGGGGGGCTTGAGAGGATGGAAGAAAGGGCATCTTGAAGGGGTGGAAATGGGAATTGGATTAAAAAGGGGGCTGGAGGGTTAAGGCAGAAGGGGGAGGGGGTTAAAACCAGAAAGCCGGAGGTGGGGGGGAGGAGGCGAAGGGAGGGGTATAGAGAGCCGAGGGGGGTGCGATTTCCGGCACAGGGCGCGCAAGAATTTGTAATCAGCTTGATTAGAGTGAGGCGGCTGTGCATTTATTACACACAATACCCGGAATAACAGGGAGCAATGCGAACGAACGAGAGACGCCGCTGGCAGGGGCACTGGGCAATCGCGAAACGTATGCAGAGCGGTCTGCCGCCGGGTACGGGCCAAAACAGAAGCAGCAGTAGCGACTTCCTGATAAAGCTAGCGAGAGAGGGCGCTCAGGGGTTGAGAGGGCGACAAAGGGGAGAACCGAGGGACGGGCGAGGAAAAGCAAGCGTAAAGTCTCTATAAATCCCAAGTAGCCACGCAACATACATAGCTCCTTCTTCAGCACCAGCGGGACAGCAGCTATTGATAGCAACGGGATAGAGGTAACTCGCTAGTTGCCAAAGGCACTCCCGAGAAGTAGCGCACCTAACAAATTTAGAAACAAAGTGGGACTAGCAAGAAGTGGGCATCTGCCCAGGCAGAAAGATCTACAGAGATGGAGGGAAGAGAGAGCAGGTGCACATAATGCACAGGAGCATATGGTTGGCATTCAAAGTTTCTTAGCTAGGGAGAAACGGGATGGATCGTGCTATACTCTCCTGAGGAAAAGGGAGAATCCTTTAATTGTCGCAGCTTGAAGTAATAATACAAATACACACCAGCAGCACCATTAGCCCTTTCATTTGCCCCGTACCCAAATTTGGACCTGCTTGAGTAGACAAATGGAAATTCTATCAAGACTAAAATGGGTTTCATTGATTAGTTCTTACAAAAAAGTATTACATACAAAAGTTATACTCCATGGTTTTCTTAACTACGGTTGTGTATTCATAGAAGCCATTGTTAGATAATATTAATCCCAAATAAAGCCAATTCAGTACTGGTAACTTGCTGCAATAACCTATGGCTCAACTTAATAATTTTCCAATGATAACACTAATGAAGTGTCTTGCATGTTATAGATGCAAGGAACTCATTAATAAAATGGATTAATGTATAATCATTTAAATGTCAGTCAAAACAATTACAATAGGTCATGGGTTGTTTCTTTGAAATCTTATTGCCTTACAGAAAAATTGGGCAGGAGATTTACGTAACACAGATGTTCAGATCTCCAACACAGGTTTGTTGCAGACCTGTTTTTTTCACATAGACAAAAATGTCAAATTGGCAAACTTTATATGCATGCACTTTTTTTAAGTAGGGAGGAGTTACAGTGAAAAATAAATGTAAAATTGCTCAAGAGAATAGGAAATTGTAGGCTGTGCCAATTCTTTGCAGTGCTGCACTAAAGTGTATCATCATTAGAGAGAATAACTGAGAATGAATAATTATAGAAATGCAAAGATGACTGGAAATGGAACAACCATAACCATCCTGAATGATCTGAAGTACTTTATATTGCATGGGTTTTTTTATAAGATATAAAATAAACACAGTTATATGCTTATTTGGTATGGATCAGGCTGAAGCAATATTGCTGCAACCAAAGGCTTTAGAAGATTGTAAAAAGTATGCCATGACATTAATTCATTCAATTTTTTTTAAAAAAATATTCTATAGCTATTATAAGTCTTTTTGACATACGTACTTACATATGTTCCCATCACACTATTTTCAGGATATGCATAGTTATGCAAAGTGTAGAAAAAGAATAAGAAATAAATTAGAGGAGGACAGAGTAAAAAGAAATCTTAGAAAACAAAGTTTAACAGTGGTAAATTATACCACCATTATCTATAACTTAGTGCCAATTTTTTGTGGTACAGCTTGTGAATGGGATCCCATTAAGCTATATGTCAACTTCATTTTCTGGCATTCTCAGCAATGGCCATGCTGTTCAAGAAATTTTGGAGTTGATACCTATATATTAGGATTACTCAAGATGGAAAAACACCTGTATAATGTATATCAATAGTTTTAGCACATTGAAAGTTAGAAAGAATGTTAGTCTGCCACAGTAATCTATATGGAAAGACACCAAACACACTATGGGACAGCAAATACCGCAGTTGCTAATTTATTTGCAACTGTAATAATTATCAAAATTAATGGTAGAGTGAATATGCTCTATCACATGAGAAGCAAGTCATGTCGGTAGAAAGGAAAAAAGTCCATGCAAACTAATACAATAGAAACTTTTTTACTAATTTGATAGAAAATATATGTCCAGAAGCTAGTTAAGCAAGGCAACATGAATTAAAATCTCAAGATCTTTAGCCTAGATGCAATCACTTAATTAGTTTCTGGATATATATATATATATATAAATATGAAGTATCTATAACTAGCAGTAATTACTATTCTGCTTTTCAAATGCAAGTATTTTTTTTAAAAAAGTAAATGGACTGTCACATGAACAATGTGTTTTCTTAAATAGGCAACTAGAAGGTACATTTTTCTTAAGGAAAATAAAAAACACAGTGCTGAATACTTCAAATAAAAAGGTATAAATTAGCAAATGTTTAAAAAATGTATTAATATGTGCATCTTTGTACAATACCAAAACAAAGCATTGAAGGTACAGAGTTACATAGGCTGGCATCTACCGAAGTAGATATAAACACCATAGACTGTGCAGAAAATGGTAATGGGGTGAAATACATAAAATATTTATAGCAGTCAGGAACGCACAGAATATATTACTATATTAGAAATAAAGAGTATGATGCTTGAAACACAGCAGTTATTTGAAAGATCAGAATATAGAAGTTAATATTCAGGCTGTCTGTGCATACACAAATATAGACACATAAAATTAATGCAGCACATTTCTCATACATATGTTCATAATCAGTGCCTTTAACTTGAAATACTCTAACTAGCATGTGTGAAATAGCCATCAAACACTAAGATTCTATACTGTGTTATTTGAAATATAATTCTTTTCGATCATCTATCAACATATTTGTAAATCTATCTAAAAATCTCATAAATGTGTACTTATTAAAATTCAGAGTCAATATTCCAAATGAATTCAATACAAGACTACAACTTATTCACTTTAAGACAACTGCTTAAGATAAACTATGGAAATCAGCTTGACTAAAGGTTATAAGGTATTATCCATGCAATTAAGAAATTTCATTTTTGCTGTTATCAGTTGTGTGAGCCACACACCATACTTTTTAAAAATAAGCAGCTATATGGATAATTGAAATTGTAACAGGTGTGTGAGGACCAATGGCCAGGCTGGTAGAAATGTTGTGAGTGGTAATAATAACATCTGAAGGGTTTCAGTTTAGTTTAAATTCTTTTATAGTGTAATCTGTATACTAGTTGGAACAATCCATTTAAATTAATTTTAAATACATGTTTATAACATAAATACTCTCTAGTTCATACTGAATAAAACTCCACAGGTGTGTGTGTGTGCGTGTGTGCGTGCACGTGCACAAACATACATACACAAAGAATATGCAAAATCTGGAAGCATTGACAGGCAATTATCAATTTTCCGCTTTCAAAGGGGGCTACTTGGTAGTTTTTAATTTTTTTAAAAAAAAGTTCCAATAACAGTACAGAACTCTACTTACAGTATTAAGGATAAAGATATCTATGTTATTAAAATACAAATGTAAAACAAAATTCATACTGTTATCTTTATATGAATAGCTAAATATCTGCCCTGGGAATATTTAAAGTGACCAAGAATAAGGAAAACAAAATTAGAATGATTATTAATGAACTCAAATTGAATGATACCTGAAAAAAGGTCTAATTAAATTCAGTCATTCTTTTTGTCTCAAAAATACATTTGTTTCATTATTATGGGTAGCTTTTTTGAAATTATTTAAAATGTGGAATGAAATTTTCTGGCTAACATGGGAACAATAGAAGACATGTGAAAACATATAATGATGTCAAAATAAATAGTTTTGTACAGAATATATAACAATATATTTTGGAATAATATAATTTTATTAGATCTGTAAGCTTTAAATTGATTCTAATAATACGCTACCATTAAAACCTGATCTTTACTTAACTGGCCATATTATATTTCAGAAGCATGAAATAGAGACTTCTGAAGAAACATTCCACAAAGTTCTGCAAATCAAAAATACTAATATTAGAATCAATTAGATTTTAATAATGTTAAAATCATTTGAAGTGAAGCGTTATGAACTTAAATGCTTATTTTTCTGAAACATATTCCACTTTGTTTAAAGCCTATAAAGTAGCAGCAATTCATTGCTGATTAATTAGTTGATTTCAGAGTACAATCTGGATCCAGACACAATCTAATCTGGTTTATGATGATGGCAGGAATGAAATTTAGCTAATGATTGGAATTGTGGTTACTGTGGTTCTTTGTATGCACATGTCTGTGTGTGTGTGTGTGTTTAAGAGACTGGACCTCATCTCTATTTTTCTTGTATTTGGATCCAATATCAGACACAAAAGTTAGGTTTTGATTTCATAGAAAAACAAGTTCAGTTTGAACTTGAGTTGGAAAGTACAAAGCAAACAATTCTTTTTTTCCTGTAATTTCTTTGTTTCTTTAATTATTTTTAGCTATAGGGAAGACCAAAATGCAAGGTTGTATATAATAGGAAACAGCCGACGCTAGCACAAAGCTATCAAAACGTATGTGTGTTTGAATTGTATTGACCTTTTGCACAATGACAGGATTTTTTTCCTTGCAATTTTTTATTATCATGTTTTAAATCCTAAATGATTTTGGCCTGAAAAGCAAAGAAATATTTTTCTTGATACTATGTGTAATGTTTTCTGTTGTATAAAAGGAGTAACAGACATCTCCTCTATCAATTTGCATGTTCACTTAATCTAAATTCAGTATATTGAGTATATTGAGTTAGGTATATCTAATTCAAGCACGGAGTGGCAACTTTTGATGCCCAGGACTATACTTAGTTACTTTTTGAGGACATGGCCTTTACTGTCCTGGATGGACATTAGCATATAGGGCAGGGGAAGAACAGGCCAAATAATAGACAAAAAATTTAAAGCTGAAAGCTGAAAAGAGAATGGAGGGGAATTACACATAGCCCTGATACTCATGGTTTTCCATTCATGCAAGAATGCAATTTGGTAATATGATAGTATTGTCCATTCAGAATAGTACCCATCACATTTACCATTAATTTTATTTGAATTTACCCTATTTAAAAATATTACACATATATAACACAATGTATCAATGCAAATAATTATAAATATAGCATAGATAGATATTTATGGGCAGGTTAAATTATATTCATATTGAGCTTGACTCTGAGTAAATTACATAAATATAACAGTATAATAATCTTGGCATGATCTAAAGATAGGTTGCTACTGCCTTCTAGAATATTCTACAACTTCCTATTCTAGTCTTCACCTTGTGGATTTCCTGGTTGTTAGCAATGAAAACCCCATTAGTGAACAATTAATACAGCAACTAATGTTTTGCATATTGGCAATTTATAGTGTTTTTTGTTTAATATACTCTTAGAGAACATAGTATTTACTCATGAAATATAGTTACATATTCAAATATTATGTTTTACATTAGATAATACATAGGGTATATATTTGAGTTAGTAATTGGGGAGTGTGATGGAATGTAAATCTGCAGGAGCAATGGGGGAAAATTTTGCAATACAGAGCTTTCCCAGGGAAATGCCCAGATTAAGATAATACACAATCCTAAACTTAACAGGACCAGACTGTGGGGTGGGAGGGAGGAGAAGTTCAGAGTAACCATATCCTAAAATCTCTTAAAATATATCTAGTAGGTATATAGTTATATCTTTAGTGTGATGGAATGTAAAAGATGGATTGTATATACATAATATATTTGATTTTTTTCTATGGTTAACTTGCACAATTTCATTTGTAATAATTTGCTCTATTTTCAAAGTAAATATAAAGGATGCTCAACATATTTTAGCATTTAGGTATGTCTTTAATTGTTTCTTTAATTACAAAAGTTTATTACATGTTTAGGAATATGTCCCACAGAATATATAAGGTTTTACTGTTAAATACATGGATGTAAGGTTGCAGCCTACATATTCAATTGGTTTGTAAATTTAAAGGAAGAATCACTCATTTTTGTCCATTTTTTTATTGTTCTCTCGGTGTTTTTTTTTTCTTCAAATAACCTTGTGGATTTGTATCAGGATTATCAGAACTGCATCTCGATGAGCTCAATACTAAATTACTTTGATACTCTCATCCATAACAATTCCATGTTTAAATATTGTGTTTTCTCCCACCAAATATATTCCCTTTGATGAATACAGGGTTCTACCTCAAGGCCAGATTACATTAATGTACAGTACATTTTCCCATGGTTTAAATTGTCTGAATAATTTGCCCCAGTGGACAAGATCTATTTCATTGAAGGAACAACAGTAACTAATGTTCTGTAGTTAGTGCTATCTGCTAATTTAAAGGTAACAATTGGGAGGTTTCCACCGCTGCCTCCTCCCAATTGATGTCACCAACTGGCAAGAAAAATCACTATCATTTCTCAAAATAAAGCACAGTGGGCCTAGGCATGTGCTGGAAGGAAGCTTCTTCTCAAGTTGCCCAAGTAACAAGTCATACTATTTCTGAACTGGTGTTCTTGGATGTTAGTAAACCCATATCCAAAACTAGTCTGTATGACAAATCAGTTGAATGCAGGTACTGTGTGAGACAAAGCCGGAAGCTTGCATAATGTATATAGAAAGCTCCCTCTTGCTTCATCTTGGGACCATATTATACCTCCAAACCAGAGGTCTTCAAACTTGGCAACTTTAAGACTTGTGGACTTCAATTCCCAGAATTCTCCAGTCATAATTCTGGTAGTTGAAGTCTACAAGTCTTAAAGTTGCCAAGTTTGGGGATCCCTGCTCCAAACCTATCAATTGGGACTCAGGTTTACTGATAGAATGAAAGTAGAAAATAGTATCAGGCTTTCCCAGATTGCATTGATTTTAAGATGCATCTAATTATGGTGTTAAATTCTCTTCCATCAGAATATTAGTTATGTTTAAATAAGCAGCACCAATCAGCCTTTAAATAAGCAGATGTCTCTGTGAAAGCCAGGCACCCAATCTTTCCAATAACCTAACCAAAATGGCCATGAAGAACAATTTCTACCACAGCACAGTACCACATCACCAATGACTGATGAAGTCTAAATCACTAAATCAGGAGAAAACTTTATTGATTTACACTCAAAGACCACAAAACATGAAACACACTACTTTAAAATCAAAACGGTCTCACCAGTGGATAAGGGATGAAAGAAAGATGATGTCATGAGGATACGTCTTCTTAGTACAAGGACTTCTGTTGCTATTATGATATGCACTATGTTCATTTGTGTAGACTTTCAGATTCCCCTAACCATTTAGATTGTATCATTATGTAAAGCTGAATTTTCCATTTTCTACTGATTGAGGACAAAACAAACATATTTTCTATACAGTTTGCATAATAGATTATGTAAAATCAAATTAGCAATATATTCACTAAGAATATTACTTGTTAAATTGATTAACATATATATAATAAGAAATATACAAGCTGCCACATTTTATATCAATTGTAGCTTCTGAGAACCTTATGTAGACTGGCCCACAATGATCATATATTGGCAGCATGGGAAACTGCTTTTGGAATAAATAAGATTAGTCCTTTATACGCTCCAGCAGTGACTTTTTTCAAAATCTTTCACTGCCATCTTAAAATGTCATAATGTTCAATCTCCAACAATAATCCTTCAGGTAATGCCACTTTGCATAATTTTTAATATTAGTGGAAAACATTTGAAACTCTTGGGATTGGGGAAAATTCTTATACATATCAGCTATGAAGAGAAAAAGAATAACCTATTGGAGCTTATTGACAGGATTGATAAGAGAAGAATCTTTACAGGTAAGCCTTCCTGCAAACCATATTCATCTGCAGACCATATTTATGCTTTTTCTCTGCCTGATTTAATCTGTCTTCAGACTTTTGTGCTAATACCAAAATATTAAATATTATTTGCCAAATAATCCTTCTTTAAACACAATGGTAAGACACAATAAGAGAGTCTATTTATTGTGCTAACAGTAAAAGAAACCACATTATGGCTTTGGGTATTTAATTAGGTATTTAAAGTGATATTACTTATTGGAGGGTACAACAGTATTTGCTTTTTTTTTTAAAAAACCACAGTTATTCCTAATAATGTACTATTTATTGAATAGATTGCTCTATTACAGGTTTTTTTTTAAAAAAATCCTATTTAAAGTAGTTTTTTAAAAATAGGACAGTATGTCCACTGGTGCTATGTATATACAAGTTTTTAATTAAAAGAGTTCTTTCACTGTACTTTGTACTAATTTTCTATATTGGCATGTTAATAAGCACATGTCTGTTAAATGTGCAGTTTTCTCCAAATTTTTTATTTATTAAACAAAGAATGGAGTTTGAAGGAACAGAACAGCCAGATTGTAACACTATGCACAATTTATCCTTAAACAGGATAAATCAGTTTTTATTCAGTGTGTAAATGAGAGAAGTACAAAGACTTATACATTAGTTGAAAACAGATTCTTTGATATTGACTTGAAATAGAATATCTTATAGATTGCAGTAACATTATGTTTTGTGTAACAACTGTATAACTGCATTATACATAAGAAAAAGCTGAAAAAAGAGATTCTCCTTTTAATTATTATTATTTAAATAAGATATCCATCCTACTTTTAAGCTATTACAAACCATTCCAAGAGAGGGGTTTTAAATTCCCTACACTAGAACCCAAGGCAAACACAAGCTAAATACAGACTGCAAGATGTATGGTAAGTGTCCTGAAGACTTTTTATGGATCACATGTATTTTTTTTTTAAAAAAAAGCTTTTATATCTGTCAAGAGCAGTTGGAAAACGATTATTTGCTTTAAAGCATCAAACTGTTAGGTCAATAATCAAATAAATTAATGATTTGTTATTCCATCAACATATTGCTTCTAACAATATTCCCTGCTAATAATGATAGCAGAATGTTTTAGAGTAATTAATTCTGATGAAGAATACCTGATCTGAATAGAAATTAAGTTGGATAGGTAATTAGAAATGGTATATCCAAGGTGGATAATTTTCAGTTTTTTCAAAGTTTAGCTTTTCTCTTAATACTGATAAATCAACACTTTATTCAATAACACATATTGTGGATGTCCACCGCTTATTTCCATAAAAATCCTTTCAGACTTTGCAACATATTTAAGACATATAACTACAATGTAAAATGTACATTAAACTTATACCAAGGTACAGAGTCTGGACTACAAAATGTGAAAAACTATGCAGTGCTCATATGAAATTTTGAAGCCCAATTATACTGGGCTTCGAAACTCCACATGAACACTACATAGTTTTTCTAACATATACCCATTTTTTGTGTGCCGGAAGGTGAACGTAAGCTACATTTCCCCATAGATAGGCCTTGAGGGAAGGCCTATTTCCCCACAAATAGGGCCTCCCCGATTTTAAATTACTGAACGAGCCACAAGTATTGTTTAACCATGTACTGATTGGCATATTAAAAAAGTAAGAGTAACTAAATAGTCCATAGGCAGTGAACAAAACTTCTTTACTAGGGCATAAAAACTACCCAATTTTAGTTTACGTGCATATGATAGCATTTTGGTCTATATTTAAAGCAAGAGACAATTTTCAAAAATTGTTTTAAAATTTGATAAACAAGATTATTTTCTTTTTTATAACATCAAATCAGATGCATAGATAGTAATCTAAGACTGCTTAAGCTAAAGAAATATTAGAATGAAATGTCATACTTTTCTGGACTTTGAAAATTTAGAGAACTTCTAGTCTACAGATGCTGCCAAATTAAAATTTCAATTTATGACAGTTTCTGGTTTAGTAATATCTGAAGTTTTCTTTCTTGTGCTTTAATTTAACACAGTAATCTTAAATGCATGGTGGAAATGCCAAATAATTACGGTGTTTGTTGTAGATATACATGCATAAAGGTTTCACAATATATCATGCAATTAAATGGTATATTTAAAGATCTTCACTCTAGACATTAATTTTCTGCTCTAAAGTGTGAGAGGTTATATAACTACCTATAGAAACCTTTAGGATGTCTCTTTCACTATGCTATATGATAAAATGCAGATTATTTCTCTTTTGAACAAGATAGTTTAGGCAATAGTCCACTTCATTTTGATATCTGCTTCTCTTTGAATAAATTGCATATAGATTACAATTTCATAAGCACATGTTTTCTTCAATATATATAAACTAAAAAACTGCCACTGGAATAAATAAACAATAAACATTATTTAAACTTCGAAATTAAACATACATTGTAAAAGCTATATTTTCAAAGCTAACATTTAACAAAACTTGCAATATGTACATTTCTTAAAGATATAGGATAAGGAACAGATAAGTTATTTTTTACAAGAAAACATTAAGTTATGTATTTTTAAAACCCTGTAAACTATGTTAGATGTTTATCTGTACATAAGAGACAGGTGTAGTACAAACAGGAAAAAAAGCAAGAAGCCAAATGAGAAATTTTTAAATCCCAAATCCATCTGTTAAATTTGAATTCATGCATAACTGATTATTCCATGACTGGTAAGTTTCCTTTTTTCTGCAGTAGCTTAACGCATGTGTTTTAACATTACAAGTTAAACTGCCAAAAAAAGAAGATATTAAGAAAAAGTAACATCACCTCATTTAACAGAAGTGACCTACGTTTTAAGAAATCTCAAAATATCTGGAGATTAAATATTGATAAGCTATGATGTTATTATAATAATAAGGTTAAAGAAGCTCACTATACTAAAAAGAGATAAAATGTGGGAATAACTGAAGGATACAGAGAGATCAGAAGGAAAAAACATAAGAGAAAATGTGTCAACAATAAACAAGAGGAAATGAGAAAGAAGGAAAGATGAAGGTGGAAACTAATCTCTGTATGTCATTATGACTGCCAGAATACTGGCAAAGAAACAGCATCCTTTTATTTCAATTTTAATCATTTCTGAATTTTAATACCCTATGCCTTTTGTAATTCTCCTGGCAATCCACATAAACAACCAACTCAGCCAAACATCAGTGTAAATTAAATGGCACATAAACCACACCACCAATGTAGTTCTCCCAATCAGGTAACCAAAAGCAGAAAATGTAAGTTTTGTTTAAGTCTCTATGTATGACTAGTCAATTAACTGATATAATTTTTCTTACATTCTTTAATTTTAAAAGGAAGTAGAGTAGTTAACATATATGATTGTTTACAAAAATGAATAAATAAAGCAAGTCAGTAGTAATAGAATAATCAGTGACCATCAGGGTCTGAAAAAAATGAGTTTGCTTTCACTGGCACTAAGGAGCATCACATGATTATTTAATTACAGCTCTAATTTTTGTCTCATGGATGGCAACATATCAACAATTAATAGGACAAATAGAGGAGACAGCAATTTTAAAGAAACAGTCTATATGCAAAACACAGGCTAAAATACAACAGAATGATTTTTGAAACACGTATTTCATATGCCATGAATATAGTTTTCTATTTTGATGCATCTATTACATCTACAGAAGAACTAAGTCCATTCAGTTGGGTTCATTTTTCCTAAAAGATCTCTAGACTAGAAGATAATATTTTGGAACTGATACGGAATTTAGAGTGTATTTTGAAGCACACTTGAAAGATAAACTTAAAATAGCAGGCTTCCTTCAGTGAATGAACAGCTTATATATAATCAGTAATGAAATTACAAATTCAGTGAAATGAAACCATGCGGTTACAAGAAATCATACTATATACTTTGCCTAGACTCTAGGAAAGACCCCCACACCATTCAGAATACAGGCCACGTATCTCACCTGATTAGCAGCTGAACCATTTTTCAAACTTTACAAAGGCAAAGTTTTTAGAAAAATGCCTTATTTAATAATCACACTGTGAAACTGAACACAGAGATGATAGTCTGACAGGGAAATGCGTGCAATTCTCTCACAAAGCTGACAGCATTTCTAATGATTTCCATGCCTGTCCCGGAATAACATCAGATTCAAAACAAGCTACATTTCCATCAATTCCATCAATAAATGTATATATAATAGCCAGATTAAGATAAAATACCATTATTTTGTCTTATTTGGACTGTGTTGCTAAATCCAGTCCTGAGAATATGGATAAAATAATTTGTTGAAAATAAAAATTTAAGCAAGAGTTAAGTCTTTAAGGAAACAACTTAAAAATAGATTTTTTTTAAAAATGCCTGAAACTTTTAAAGTTTGAATATCACAGAAAGAAAGTTATTTCAGGATATGGCAGTACTGCAGATTCTGCAGTTCTAAGCAACAATAAGCAAAACATTCTGACATTTAAAGATGTTGACTAATATAAAAAAGTTTTTTAAAGTTTAGATGTATATTTACTTAATGTATTTAACATGCCACTTCCCACTATTATAAATTGTGAAACTTTTTCTAATATAATTAAACTATAATATTATAAAATCAAAATAAAATAATATTACTTTGAACAGGTGAGAAAAGAATTACTAAACCATATATAATTAGTGCAACAATCATAATGGGAAGGCCTGATCAAAGAAATAAGTGTTCAGAAATAGATATATCACAAGTTAATTCCTTTTTAATATAAAGTTGCGTAACTATTTTTCTACATTAGGAATTCCAAAGAAAAATTAGTTTAATGAATCAAACTAATACAGTTGCACACAATTTATTTCAGGAGTCCTAAATTAGACAGTAAATAAATATTTTTTGCTTTATAAAATTCATAGGAAAACTTTGTTCCTAGATAGATTTAAATACTATAGTAGATATGTAAATCAAAATGAGTCCTCTGTACATAATAAATGCAATCTGAAAAATATATTTTCTATAAAGATACAGATTTATGAAAAAGATACAGTGCATATAAGAAAATTTACAAATAATTATAGCTTCAAAGTAGGTGGTTAAATCTGTATCTTTTTCATTTATAAGCACAATCATCACTATTTAATTTCAGGAACCAATATGTACAATATATATTACTTTTCCGCAAAGTTCACTTGAGTATTTACCTATTCTAAGAGATGGTTTGGGAACTGCAGTATATAGAAAGTAATGAAGAAAAGGTCCTAGAATGTTAGGTGGAAAAGTTATAATTTTGCTATGTTTTAAGATTTATTTTTGAAAAGTACAATACTGTGCAAAACAATTGCCCTATTCATCCCTTTACAAGGCTGAAAAGATGGATAGTCCTAAAGTAACACTAAAACTGTTTTATTGATGTTCATGTTTCAAATTCTCACAAGCATATCTAGTGTATTAAATGTCATGTTACGGGTACACTAATGTTAAATGAAATATCCAAGATTACAGACTATAAAAAGAACCTTTTTGCATATGAGAAATTCCTCTGAAAATCATATGTATCCTAGATTCTTGGCTCTCTGTGATCTCAAATAAGAAAAAAAGCAAAAAGAGGGTGTTTCACAAGCAAAGTAGCATATAGACACACTTTAACTTTATTTAACTAGAAAACATTCTATGTGACGTAGGTCTTCACCTTATAATAAAATAATGGAATTCACCACCAAAAAATATTTCCTTGAATCAGTGCCTCCTATTCCTAGAAAAGTATTGCAGATCTATTATTTTCAAAATGGTTGCATGACCATTTGTAGAAGGCAACAGTTCAGTTATGTGGTATAAGAACCATGGAAACCATAGTATGGTATACTATCATAGAATTAAACACAAATTGAGAAAAAAAGTATTAAGTCAGATAGTAGTAATACAGACTATGCTATAGGACTATTATAATTTTTAAACTTCAGCCTGTAAGTTAAAACAGAAATGTGTTGTACTTTGTGTAGTATTAATTAATCTTATTTTTACATGTGATCATACATTAGAGATGTACAATTGTACATATACCAATGCCTTATGGTATCATAAAAACTTTCAAAATTTTAAAGTATAAAATACCACCTCCACTCTAGCATATCGTATATGCTACCCTTAATGGTCCACTAATTCACATTCCGGGTAAATTCCAGTGTGAAGCCACAAGCCACATATTACACCAGTCAAGAGATATCATTCAAAAATTATGTAGAATACTGGTCGTAAGTTCATATTTAAAAAGCTTATAATAAAGGACAAATTCAAGCCACTGAATTCTAAGAAAAGCACTTTTTTTACATTTGAAAGGTAGAGAATGTTTACTTATTGAAAGACAAACTTCTTTCAATCATAAGCATGTTTATTAGTTTCTGTTTTATAATTTGAAATGCTAAAACCTGTTCTGTTAATGGTTATATTGATTTCTGACAAGAATTTTTCCTCATATATAATTGCACTACATTGCCTTTCTATAGCCTAACTATTGAGAAATATAATTTTCAATTGCAATAAAAAATCTTTTGATGCTAGCTTTTATTTTTATATTTGTTGTAACAATAACTTGCAGTTCATTTTTGTTGTTGATGCCAAAATGATCTTACAAGAGGGAAGGAAAAAATATCAAGCATATGACTTATTTTAGAAGTTGCATTTAATCTACTTGAAAAGAAAATATTAATTTACTAAGAATTACCATAAGAAGTGAAATGGACAACTTAGTATATACTTATTTAATACCGAAAATGATTAAAGTGTGAAACTCAGTTTATTTTTTAAATATATTAAGAACTGTTGCACATCAATAAACAAAATGGAAATCTGAAACTTTTGCTATTCAGCTCAAGTTTTATAGGTAAACCTTAGTCTGCCACATAAAAAATGAATCCTTGATACAGAATTCTTAAAGTCAGGTTATAGTATATATTAATTAGAGAAAATGAAAATCTGAAACTTCGAATAATATATTTCCATCTTATTTGGAAGATAAGTGCAGTGGGTGTCCTGTGGATAGAATTCTGACTGACATTTTTTATTGTGATAAATGTATTGTTGTGAATTATTAACAAATATAGACTATTTTGTGAACAACATTATCAATACACTGATAATCTGATAGCACTGATAATTTGATGATAAGTGATAACATTAGATTTTACAGACAAATCTGCTGCTGTGAACATATTCAACATACCATGCCTGGAATTGAAGTGTCCAAATAAGTATACAAATACTAAGACAGATAAATTGATACACAGATAAGGCAAGTAGGCATGGTTGGATGATATTTTGGCTATTTAGATTTTAGCTTTGCACTTCGGAAGATGTAGGTAATAGTCGTAACTTTTTTAAAAAAATGTGTAGATAGATGACAATAGGCTGCTTGTTATTGAATACCACCGAAGTAATCGTATTAAAAAGGCTTAAATGTTTGAAGATTATATGTTAATATGCATGAACAATGATCACACAGTACTTTAAAATAATTCTTAATCATAATGTCAATGAATTATTACTAAATGATATTTCCAATTGTAAATTAAATCTAAATATGTTTTGCAATTTTAAAGATGAAATATATTATACAGAATCTACAAACTGGTAAGAGGAATCTATCTTATCCTGTAGGATGGTTTCATTATATGTGCTACAATAAAATAGATTTAATCGTATTTTATACCAAACTCAGGCTCAAATTTCAAAATAAAATTTAACTTAATGTAAAAACCTAGCTTTGTAAATAGCTTTTGCAAACTGCACTAACTTTATTTTAAGTGGCATTTTGGTTTAAATGCATTGAACTTCATGATGACAGATTTGCTGAACATTTTTCCTCACACATATGTGCTTTCAGTTATTAATAATATGCTTCTGCCCCTATCTTCAGCAGCTCAAACAGATACTGTGCAACTTGCTAGTCGTATTATTTTTCTTAAGATTCATCACTTAGATATTGTTTCCTTAAAACAGATTCCAATGGAATCTTTCTTTAAGTTACTCCTGGTACAAATAGCAAAACTTTTTTCTCTATGCTAACAAGGAAGACTTAGTTGCCATGGTTAATACTGCCAGGTAGATATTAAAAAGGAGACAGAGCCATTATTTAGTGGAGACAGGGATATAAATACACATGCACTCACTTATAAACTGGTATTTACTTCAGGAAAGTAATATTTTTCCTGTGATTGATGCTCTGTTAGTTTAATGTAAGATAAATAATGACTAGATGCATAATGACTTTAAATCAGAAGTGTTCATTCCTAAAACAGAACAAAATGACCAAGATCCTGTGCCCATTATAGTAAAATCACATTCATTTATCACATTATTCTAGAAATCAAGCCCATTTATGGAAATATTACAAATCAGAAACATATACAGGTGGACAAAAATAATAAAATCATATAATTTACAGATGAGGATTCTCTTTAGAAACCAACTATCATAATTTAATTAAGAATACCTGGTTAGTCATGAATGTTAATAGAAGTAACAAATAAGATTCTTTTTAGAAAGGTACTCTTACTTCTACTGCTTCACCAACCAAAAATAGGTACTAATATATAACTAAACATGAGAGAAGAAAAACAATTCCAGATTACCTGGCTGTGAAGGAGGTTAAACATTTGTTGGTGACTTAAATATATAAGTATTTGGTGAACCTCGTACTGTGGAGAAGGTATGATTTAGCAGGTAGGATTTTTAATGGAAACTAAAGATTTATAATAACACACAGAAAATTCAACTATCATTACATATCAGTGAAAACATTTTTGAAAAATGTATACAGCACTCTTGTCAGAGCAGACTGGAGTCTAGGGACAAGGGTGTATTTTGCACAGCATATATATATTCATTCATACTATAATAATTATCTCTATTGTTATTAATACAGATATAGTTACATTATTTTACAATTGCATAGATTAATTACATAAGCTAGGCCAAATTTTCTTGAACATTGTATTAAATAGAATTATGAAAATGTAATTTTCAGATTCTTTTAAGGTTTGCAAAAGTATTCATTTTTGTATTTGAAATACTGGATGGAACTTTCTTGTACTTACGTGATTTGGAGCCGCATAGTTATGATGTGGCATTAATAATGAATGACATTTTTAAGGTTATATATAGTTTTTGCTTACTTATCTAGCATAAGTATAACACAAATTGAATGTCAAAATAATTTTTCTATATCAAACTCCAGTTCAGAATTGGAATAAAGTGGCATATGTTCCCCATTAAATTAATATACCTTAGGGAACAGGTAGAATTATGAAATTCTTCTAAATTATGCAGTTCTAAGAAGATTCCCATAAGAAATTACAATGCAGTTTAAAAGATCTATGGTTAAATGCATGAAAATGTAAACTTTCTTTTTTAGGCCCCTTCCATTTATATGTTTCATCTCTGAAACAGATATTAATACATATAACTACTGTTACATATTTTAATTTCCAAGAAAGAAAAGAAAAAACAATATTACAGATATATTGTATTGTTTTTTATTCTAGTTTTTATTAGGATATATAAAGCAAATATCTTTTGAGATCTTATCATTTATAAGCCATTGATTTCTGTAAATTACTTCATAAGGTGCAAAGTACTAAATGTATTTACAGGATACTCCAAAATATTTTCTTACATGTTTGCTTTATATCTTTGTCTGTCACTATGTCTTCCATCTCATGTGAATTCTGGCAGACATATAGAAAGCGAAATTTATACTATGTCTAAACTTAGTGAGGTATACTGTGCTTCTGAGTTATGTTAATATTGATTCCTTTCTTTTTTATTTAGTAGAGTGCTGAAATTAAGTCTTCCATATCTGGTGACTTCTGTAAACACTCCTGAAGAACAGTGAAATATCCGATCAATTCCTTTTACCAACTGAAATTGAAATTTTACCCATAGTATAACCTTTCTTAACAAAGTAAGAAAAACAGAGTAAATATATTAAATTTGTTTTGTAACAGATGCTTAGGTTGTTAAAATTAAAAAAAATCAATTAATGATATTCTTGTCTGCACATTTGTCAAAAATGTAAGCCTCTTTGCTAATTTCTGCAGCAGTCTGGAGCAGAAGTATATGAATATACCAGACCTAAATAATATTATGAAAATATAAAGACTGGCTTCTAAATTAGATCCTTCAAAAACGCATAGCAGTAGAGGTCCCAGTTCTCCACTCTTATATTCTAGATGTTTTTAATCCTTTGCATATAAAATAAAGCAAGGTTGAATAAAAGAGTTATCTTAAAATAATCTGTCAATACACAAAAGCTATTAATCGCAGCTTTCAATAAAGCAAAGGGCTTCTTCACTAAAATAGACATTTTAAGTCAGGCATATTGGCTGTTATTGCCAAAGCTTTTCAGAGACGGATCTCAAAAGTTGCCAAAGCTTTTCAGAGAGGGACAAAAATGTAAGAAGCTTTGACAAGCACGCCAAACTTTGGCACAGACTCTAGATAACACAACCGATACGATTTAATAATGTATGTCAGCAACAGTTCTATTTCCACGTGGTCAAACGCCGCCGAAAAAGAAGGGCCCACATACCGAGTAACTTTGCAGAAACATTTCCACAGAGGCAAGCGATACAGCTGCCCCTTCAGTGATCTCCCAGCACCAGCTTTGCTACAGTTTAGCATCAAAAGGAAACTGCATTTCCTTTTAACTCCTGGGAGACCACCGGGCTCCCCCTCCTGCAAAAAAGAGGCAGGACCGTGAGAGCGAAAGGAGGACCTCACGCGGAGAGAGGGAGATACACCTGTATGAGGAGCCGCCTTCTGGAGGTCAGTGGCAGACCAAATGCACCCCTTCTCTGTTCCCCAGCCGCAAAGCCCCAGCCCGTTTCTACCAACAGACATCCCAAATTGATATCTGCCCGATATTGCACGATACACCCTTTCTCCCAGTCATACAAACCGCCGAGATGGAAATCTTTTAAAACTCCCTCACTTTCACGATGCGGTGGCTGAACGAAGTGCGTCGCCAAGTTGACGCCCCCCCCCCCCCGCCTTCACTGTCCCACTCCTCCCCGCACTATTTTTCCTCCCTCCCGCAAGCATCCTGCAGGGACCTCTCTCTCCCTCGCCCGCGCTCCCCCCCCCCCCTCGTCCTCCGTCCCCGGAGGCACCGGGCTTGAAACTTATGAACTGAGCCAAACTTCTGAGTTAGAGTGAACGCCGAAGCCAAGCAAACTTGCCAAGGACCTCGCCCGCAAACTTATTGGCTTGGGAGGCGGCGGCAAGACGAGGGAGCGCGAAGCAGGTGTTTGCGCGTCTGCAAGCCGCTTTCCACCAGACCAAGCTACTGTAGTAGAGTTTCCCTTTACTGGAAATAAAGAAAGAGGCGGCTAGGATTCCTCTTAAGAGACGATCCCGATAGCTCAGAACAAATATTAGAGGAATCCACATCCCCGCCCCCATCGGATTTCCACGCTTTGTCAGTCGCCGACCAAAATGGACTGTCCGTAACAAGTTCCTAAAACACTTAAAAGTAGGTGTTAAACGGGAGTGACCGGTCGGTGCAGCATACCTAAAACGAAGGCGGGATGGGGAGGGGGGGGGTGGAAGAGAAATAAGAAGACTAACTTACTCATGAGAGAGCGGCGAGAGGGCGGGCGAGGCTGGGCGACACCTTCAGCTTCCCAGGCGCCGGCGAAGTTAATTGCACTGAACTTCAAGTTGCCTTTTCACCCATCAGGAGTGGGCGTTTAAAGGAAGGAAGGAGGAGGAGGAGGGGGGCCACACACAGCCACCCTCCCTCCCTCCCCCTCCCCCACTTCTGAACTGCCTGGCAGGCGGTGACTGAGGAAAGGAAGAAGACGACGACGAGAAGGCGGCGCCCGCCTGCCTTTTCCACCCTCTTGCCACACACCAGGGCCAACGAACTGCCCAAAAAGCGCGGCTTCCGTCTTCTTTTTGCAATTCTCAGTCCTGTTCGCGGGATCTCTTGGCGTTCGTTTGTTGGGTGCGTTCCTTTTCTTTTCCTTCTTTTTCTCCCCCCTTCTTCCTCTTCGGAGCTGGAGCAAAGCAGAAAAAGGCTCTGTTTGAGCCGTCTTGGCTCACTGGCTCTCCCCCTTGCGGAGACTTGTCCGCTCTGGTGTAGGAGCCGAGCCGAGACAAGCGGCTGCTGCTACCGCTGCCGCCGCCAGTCGCTGGGCTAGCGCGAAGGAAGAAGCTGCGCGCGGGTTCCAAGGAGCGAAAGGCGAAGGGTTGAAGAAGGATGGCGGGAGGGTGGCCGGCTCGCTTCTACCGGCCGGTTATTTTTGTTATTAATAGAGTGGTAGTCTTTTCTTTCTTCTTTCGTGCCCGCTTGCGCCTCCCATTTCTTCTCCCTTCTCGCCTTTAAGGGCTTTTTTTTTGGGGGGGGAGCGGGGAGGCTGCTTTTTGTTGGGAAGAGTGGTATGTGCGCGCCTCTCGCTGCCTCCCTCGCCGCCCCGGGGAAGAAGGAAGTCAGGTGAGACACACAACAGTTCCCTCCCAGTCCCTGTGCGACGGGTAGGAGCTAATCACTGTTGTTGGCTTGTGTTGTTGTTGTTGTTTTAAATGCTATTATATTCCCACCCCTTTCTCCCCCCCCTTTCTAATGCTGTTCCCCTTCTTCACTCCCGGAGAGCAGCGCCCCACACCGGAGTATCAGACACACTAGGGCTGCTCACCCCCACCCCGCTTATCTCCTCCTCTTCCCCCCTCTTGTTTCCATATATTTCCCCTACCTCCCTCTTCTCACCCCCACCCTGCTCGTTTATTCCAATATTTATACACCACATGCTTGGTTGTTCAGCTGCTGCTCACTTCCAACCCCAGGAAAGGCGAGGGAGGGGATGAGAAAAAAGAGCGAACAGGACAGTCTCCGAAAAAGGGATTTAACAAAGGTGATCAATATTTTAAAGCTCAGCGGGAATCGAGGGGATATCAAGCGCTTGGACTCGTTCCCCACCTGTCAAGCTAACAGCCCTTTCTCCAGAGGGACAGAAGAAACAAACCCACCCTTCAACCTCGGAGACCTGCCTTCAGGAGCAAAGGGATAGGCTAAAAAGGGCTAGGAAGTGAGAAAAGAGGGAGGACCAAAGGTTGAATACCAGAAACAAATTTAGTGGTTTCTCTTTGAAATTTGGATTGACTATGGTAGAAGCCAACTCATATTATCCATTAATTAAAATACTGGGCTTTGAAAAGCTTTTGTGCAAGCTTTATACTGTGCAATATTACTTTGTAAGCTTATTGAGATGATATGCCTCAGCAATTGAGTGGCTCTTTCTTGGTTCTTATCTTTGGAGAGTCACAGTAGATTCCCTCTTGCACTGTATCTTTTTTGTAACCATAACTCAAAGACAGAGTTTGAATATCCTTCTCTTTAGAAAATAAATTCCTGCTTTAATAATGTATAAACATTATTTGAAAGGGAATCTGGAAATGGAACCTCACACCAAAGATTGCTTTGGGGCATTCAAAAATCTAGTTTTTAAAAGGAATCTAGTATTCCTTTTTGCATTTTCCTAATTTCTACATTATGTATTAAATACAGATACATCTGTAGAGGTCTTTTAACATGAGAATGATGTCTATACAATGATTATGAGGGCACACCTTTTCTTAATAACTTGGTGTAACTCTTGTCTTTTAAAAATATTAATTATAGTAATAATTCCCAGGAGACATAAAACTAAAGATTACATAATGTAATTTATATGTCTCACCCAAAATATATCATGTGGGCATTGACAAGCTGTATTTACCAAACATTAAGTTGTTTTACTTATTCAAGTAGAACATTATAAATGCTACAATCCTTATCTAGGTGGCTCAGTCCACATCCAAGACGAATCCTTATCCTTATATTATTCTTTACAAAATAGTTAAGTCTGCATACTTCTCGCCTATTGTACCTATATTAGTTTCCTGATTTCTCTAATCTATTATATAATCCATTCTCATAGGAGAAGCAGTTTCGCAGTTAAACCTACTCAGATTTATTTAGTTTTGAGAGAAATGATTTATGGTTTCTAAGTATTTGTTGTTGAAGGCCTATGCTTAACTGCCAATCTGGATGAACAAAAATATGTCATCAGGAGGTGCTACTGTTTGTCAAGTTCCACATTATAATGGACCAAGCTGTTCTTGAGGGCTATGTGTGGAAAAAATATAAAAATATATAATATAAATGCAGTCCAGTATATAATACTACTACGGTATGTAGTTACACTATATCATTATAAAACAGTTGCCAGTTGTCATTTTAGACCATGCTGTCCTTTGATAGTATGGGCTTTACATTTTAGGCAAACCACCAAAACTGTTAATATGATCAAATAGCAATAGAAGCCAACATAAAAAATTTACATGAACATTGAAGTATGTTTGCTAAGGATGAGTCAGATCTGAATTAATCCAAAATGGAATCAAACCAGTTTAGATTTTTTAGTTCTGCTTAATAGTAGGATACCACCAAAGCAATCAAAACTAAAATTACACTATTTTTAAGCTTCATATGCTTCTTATATTTTAAAGCACTGAAAAAAATCAAATATAGTATGTCGCCCTCCCACATTAATTTAGTTTTTCTATAAAAGTCTAGAAAAGTGAAATGGGGAAGAAATGAAGAGAGGCTGAGTGATTGACCAAGCTATTTTCTAATCACAGAAACTGATGCATTCTAATCATAAAGATGAACAGGAATAATAGCAATGTTGGGAGGGTATAATCTTGCATTACTCTTCATTTACAAAGTTGATCTATTTTGTGAATTATATGCATATCTCTCTCTCTCTCTCTCTCTCTCTCTCTCTCTCTCTCTCTCTCTCTCTCTCTCTCTTTCTCTCTCTCTCTTTCTCTCTCTCTCTCTCTCTCTCTCTCTCTCTCTCTCTCTCACTCATACTATTTAGGGAAGTTGTTATAGATCAAGGCAGAGTGTAATAAGGCTATAGTTATTTGTGCGTTTTTTCAAACTTATCAATGACAGACAAGAAGTTTCATTTTTTCAAATGTCATCTTGAACTGGGGGCACAAGTTGATGTTGTCTGAACCAGATAGCTTTCCAAAACAGCCACACTGGGAATTCCAATTCCAGAAGATTTTCTGTGATTGTCTCTGCCTTTTACAAATGTTTGTATCAGTATATTATTCTGCTGCTGCTTTATTCATTATAGTATGAATGAATAAAGAAGCATAGCAACTATTTCTCAAGAGTAATTCGAAGTACATAAGGCATGATAGGTTATACAGGCCCCTGTGTCACGCCTGACTACTCTGGACAGACTGAATCATAGTAAGCTACTCTTGACTACTGTTTGCTAATCATTAATAAAAGTTTAAATTTCCCAGAATAAATTTATGTTTAATATTGCCTAATATTGTTATTCATTCAATAGGAATAATTATTCTGAATTTTAATTGTCTCTAGCAGAAGAACATGACTAACCGTAGGATATTCCTTAAAATTCTTATTATAAACAATTACAAAATCAATAACTCCACAGAGAAAATGTTTGGAGGATTATAACCTTGGGTATTTTAATATATAGAGCCATCCTTGTTTTTGGCAAAAAAAAATATAAACTGAATGAATTTTATTAGGCACGTTTTATTTTCTATCATAAATAATGGCATTAAAGCTAATATAAAACAAGAAACAGACTTAACCTGGAACTCCTATTGTACAATTTTTCTGTACATAAAGTATCAAAGAAAGTACTTCCTGTTCTTTTAGCAGATGATTTCAAATGTAAATTTAATTACTGCTAATAACTTGATAGAAAAACAGTTTATTGTTTATACATAACGGAACGGTGATTTTTCATCACTTCATACATGTGTTCATCAATCCACACCCTACATATAAATAATTATTTTATTGACTTGAATATGGCAGAATATTCAGAATGAAGTCCTCTTCATTCATATAGATTAAAATCTATCACCTGATCTAGCTCATGCTAGTACACTAGTCCAAAATCATCCAATTGGCTTCCATCTATATGTAAAAATTACCCAACTGGCTTCTATGTATATGCAAAGACAGCAAAACTGGGTTTCCTTGCCCTAGTCCAACATCACATTGCCATTTTTTTCCTTCATTCCTCTCATTATCAAAATAGACACCACTGAGTGAATTACATTTTTGTTAATAAATGCCTTCCTTTTTAAACTCTTTTACATTTCTAGACAGACTGACCATTAAATGCAAACATATCATTGAGTGAACTGATATATCCATTTTAAAGGTTAATTCAAATAATTTCTTGATTGAATATATTTTATTAGACTTTTAGAAGTGATTATTTTATTAATGTAATATTTAGACTGTATATTTTAATCCTAAATCATGTAGCAATAAAATATTGTCACAGGGGGGAAGATTGTATTAAACAGTCTACTATATATGAATAGTTCTATATGAGTTAACAGAATTTGCCCATTTTGCTCTTTCTAAACAAGGGAACACACTTGATATATACACTTCATTTCTGAATTTTGAGACACTTGATTTAAGAGGGATTAGTGCTGTGCAACATAGAAATTACTGGAAAGTGATAATTATATATGAATCATACTACTGTAGTTAATTATATATATGTATGTATGTATATATGTATGTATGTGTATGTATGTATATATGTATGTATATGTATATATATGTACATATAGTGTACTTTCTTACTGAACAGCTTTCCGATGAGGAATATATAATACATATTTTTAAATGAAATTATTCTAATTCAGGTCATTATTCTAAAATAAATACTGTATATAGTATTAATATAGTTTGAGATTTTTGTTTTAACCAGATCCTCTTTCAGGTAGTATTATAACACAATGGAAAGTATACAAAGATGTTTCCTTCATTACTAAAAACTTTATCAATCCTAAAAACATTTGAGATTCCTTGTGCATAATAAAAGGCATGCAATTTTATAATTTATCATCCCAAAGGAAAATAACAATAGTAATTAAAGAACATATAGGTTTGAGTAAGATATTATACAGATTTTACCCTGAAAATAAGATCTCCTAGGATAATAAGCCCAATTGATTTTTTGAGTGCATGCACTAAAATAAGCCCTCCCCTGAAAATAAGCCCTTCCCAAAAATATTGCAACACAACACCAGCCATGAGGTGACCACGCTCACCGCCACCTGCACCTTAAAAATAATAAGATCTGCCCAAAAATAAGGCAAAGTGCTTATTACTGGAGTCAAAAGAAAATAAGACCCTGCCATTTTTGGGAAAACATGGTAATTGCCCATCTCATATGTGTGGCTTGCAAAATTAAAAACAAAAATCAAAATACATGCAAATAAATAACAAAATATAACAGTTGAAATGAAGTAAAACAATTTTTAAATATATTATCAAATATAACATAAAGGAGAATCAATAAACAATCAATAAACTATACAGCCATCGTACTGGCTCCATACCACCATGGGATTCCATTTGTCTGATTACAAAATCATGTTGTGAGAGCTCTCCTAAAGTCCAATAATGTTGGGGCCAGTCTAACCTCAAGGTATGCAACTGCCAGGCAGAAAAGGCTCTCCTAGATCCATCAGACAAAAGTCCTTAATAGGACTTTTAGCATACATTTTCTGCCAGAGCTGATGGATGTAATTTAAGGGAGAAGCATTCAAATAACTCAGCCTGAAGCCATGTAGGGCTTTAAAGGTTATAACCAGCATTTTGAATTGAACCCAGAAGCAAAACTATAACTAATGCAGCACAAGGTACAGAGGTGTAACGTGCTATTCTTGGAGTGCACATAACTGCTCCCACTGCCACACTTTGCAACAGTTGCAGCTTCTGGATTCCCTTCAACTGCCTTAAAATTGATTATTAAATGTATTATTAAATTTATTTCCTTTAGAATACAATTCAAGAAAATCTGACCAGTTTGCCCAAAAACATTTTCCCTTGACTCATGATTGATTAGTAATTGAATTAATGGATCCTTCATACTCATCTATTTTTAGATGTAAATTTCAATAATTTACTACATAAAATCAAAATTAGCTTTCAAAAGAAATCAGTTTAGCACTAATAAGTATGCACTATTCAAATTCCTAATGAAACATAGATTGGGTTGTCTTTCTGATAGGAATGATACTAATTTTCATTAGTTGGTAAAAATAATACTTATATCATTACTAATATTTTCATGTAACCATAACTACAATGAAAGACAATAAGACTCCCTATTGCATTTAAATTGAGTTCTCCATTTAACCAAACCAAGACTTGATTTCAGAATCTTGGTTAAGAGTGGATGTTGGTTAACCCTGATGCTTCTTGTTGTTAGGGGCATATATATCGCTTAAGCAAGGTTAAAGTAATTACTTGAAAGTCATCCTTTGTATGAATACCTAAGAAGAGTAAACTGAAGAGTAAACTGATTTGTAATCCATGAAAAATAGTTAAAGGATCTGGAACATTACAATTGCACCATATCTTAGGCCTTGTTTGAACATAGTGTTGCCTAAGACATGGCATACTTAATTATCATAGGCATGCTTGGGCATGCTTACTCTGATTATAGATGAATGCCGGAGGAAAGGGAGATCTATTCATGCTTCCCATCTGTCCCCTACCAACAACCCCAGTATAAAGAACAAATAATTCAGTGCCCTGTCTGAATTCATTTTGAAAGAGAATGGAGAATCTGTTATTTTTAGATGTTTTCTTTAATGTATTTTGCATTTGTTAATTGTTTTAAATGTCATTCCTTGGTAAAGAAATAAAATATAAATTCAAAGTTAAATAAATGAAACATATCATATACACTGTTGTATCTGAGGCACTTCTATGCAGATATTGGAAAACCATAGAATGCACAGGATTAAACTATCAAAATCCTGAAAAAAATATATCTTTTTTAGCCTAACAAATTGCCTGTCCTCATTGTTAAGAGCATATATTTACAAGTTATATTTTGTGAGCAGTGTTTGAAATATCTTTTTTCAAAACTTTCCAAGAGTAGAAAGGACATTCTTACATATGATGGAGGGTATATTTTTCTAAATGGTTTGTATCTACATATTTCTAAAACATTGCATTATTTTTATACCTGTTGTAAATATTATCCTAATCAAAGGAATAAGGAAAATAGCTCAATGTAAATAAATCCATTACATTAAGCACATGTTATTATTTGTATTTGCAGAAAAGGAATAAACTTTATCTAATGTGTTTGAATGCTTTATGCTGAGACACACATAATATACTAGTGTCTGTATAAATATATAACTAGAAAGTACAAGGTGTGTCATTATAATTTTATAATAAGGTTGGAGAATGGAACGGAAGGATATTCTGGAAAATCAACTTCTCTTTTGCTTATCTGCCAGATGCTGAGTTCATGAATCTGTGCTTTCTGTGCTGTGGCTGATGATATCATAAATGCTCAGAGCTATGCTGAGAGCAATATTGTGAAACCAGTTCACCTTCATTAGCCCACCAGGAATCCAGGAAGCAGAGGGGCTAGAGTATGGTACTGTCAACCCTAAACATTCAGAAATGATCATTTAGGCTCCAGTAAGTCCTTTGGCTCAGAAAAATGCTTCTGTTTAAGCAATTAAGGTGTTTTCTTGAGCTCATTTTGGAAGAATCATGTCTTTTGTTAAATTATTATAATTATGAGGTGCTAAATGAAAATGTTTCTAAATGATCCCTATGTTCAATAACTGTTTCTGCAACTTTATTCAAATCCTGTACAGTATGTGAGCTCTGGAATTTTCCTGGAATTGGAGGGTCACTGGAAGTTCACTGAAAACAATATTATTAGATATTAACATTTGGATTCAGTGTGGTTTAAATTGAGAAAGCAGGAGCCCGTTTGACTGGTTTTGCATGTGGTAGGTTATAGCTCAAGATTCTTTTATGGAGCAGTAGTTGAAAATTGAATGGGCTTTAAAGGTTTTTTTTCATATTCTTGTTTCAGTGTTCATGTTCTTTATAATGTAACTTGTGCTATGATTGGCAGTGAAATAAATAGATGGAAATGTCTGGTGGGGGTCAGGTTAAATCACAGTTTCATTTGTTAATTTCCCTTGGAAAAACTAATGGTATTAATTTACTGATAATTATGAAAAGTTAAGAGACATCTCACTGAAATATGCAGTAGAGTAATTGAAATTAAAAGTCTAGCCATGAGTCATCTACACTACTAACCTCTGGCATTGCTTCTCATAAGGAACCTGGAAAACAGGAATTATATTGGGTTTCTGAAGTAATCTGCAGATATCTTATGCTTTCTTATTAATTACAGTTCTCTTTACCATTGCAATGTGTAGAAGTAACAGAAGGGAAAATATTACTGTTAATTCATTTATGGTGTAGATATGACCCTCAATAGTTTAAAATAAGCTGAAAGTTCTTCAGTAGTAATAAAACTTCTTTCAGTATTTACTGAACTGAAATCAGCTAACTTTTCACATTCATTAAGAAGCAATAACTGCTAGTTATTCCTGATGGGTTCTTTTATTTGATCTAGTAGTAACTGAAATGAAAAAGAGCCTTTGCACACGTATTAATCTTCAGAGCCATTTAGTTGCAAAAGAGTGCCTGTATTACAAATATATGTTTAAAAAGCCAATGACATTTTAGAATTTATTCTGTTTCACTAGGCCTAGACTGCATTATATCTATAGATGTTGATCAAAAGAAGTTCTGCAGCTATTGAGTAGGCTTACCAGCTGCTACCACAAATAAGTATTAAGTGGCAAGAATGAAGAGAACATTGAAATAAAAGGCAACAGTAAAGCTGTTGGTTTCATGCATCTTTAGTGTTTATTTTGGAAAAGCATAATTAGCTGGCTTTAATAATGTGTTTACGTAGTTTGAAGAGAGCTTTGCTTTTTCAGGTGAGGGCTGAGTGAAGAGCTTTCAAGGAAAATGACTTTTTAAATCTAAAAAGATAATATTTATTTATTGTGACTAAATTTACATATATTTACAGAATTTTAAAAAATGGTTATTACCTAACAATTTGGGACACTGGTATCCTGGTTATGAGAAATTTAAACTTATTAGCTGATATCTGCAAATATCCTGGTTTGATTCTTAACTATTATTTAATTCATTGTATCTATAGTAGGCCTGCTTGCTATTTTTTAAAATTTATGAATGGGTCATAGAATATGAACATTTATGTTCTGTTTTAAACATTTTTATGAGAAGATTACTTTTATGATTTGGTCTTAGAGTACAATAAAATATTCATTATGAGAAGGTTTTTATGTTGTGGATTTTTAATATTGTCAATTGCCCAGAGTTATTTGTGTGTGAGTTGTTCTGACCTATCATTTTGTTTAATAAATATATTGTTCTTAATGAAGCTTATCAATTGATGAAGCAATAAGCCAACTCTGATACTGATTAGAACTGACTAGACCAAGGTCATTTGATTAGTTTCCATGGCTAAGAAGGACTAGAACAGTGATGGTTAACCTTTTTGGCACTGACTGCTGAAACTGGAGCGTGTGCGCGCGTACCGGAACCCAGAAGAGAGCAGCTGGTTAGTGTGCATGTGCACAGCAGCCAGCTGCTCTTCCAGGTTCTGTCATGTACATGAGCACCAGACAGCTGCTCTTTTGGGCTCTGGCATGTATGTGGCGACGGTGCACCTGCCCACGAGAGGATTCTGTGTGCCACCTCTGGCAACACGTGCCACACGTGTTTGTCATCACAGGACTACAACCTAGTTTCCTTGTTTCTAGTTCAGCATCTTAACTTCTATATACCATGATGATTTTCAAAAAGTTTCTATTAAACTTATGAAATGTTTTGACTATAAACAGAGTTTTTTCCCATTTGTTTAACATTACATTCTAAGAATGGACATATTGAATTTTAGGTTAGGTTAGAATATTAGAATATTGTATTTTTATTTAGAAAACTCCCAGTAAGGAACATTGTTTTTAAATCAGTATCTTCAAAGTGGAGACTCTTTTTCTATATTAAGATAAGAACTGAAAAACTATATACAGGAATACATGTACATACTGAAGTCCATTGTATATACTTTAATCTGAATTTTGTCCGAGTCCATCATTTATAGTGCCATGGAAAAAGATAAAATTATTCTGAAATATCAAACAATGTAAGTTTGGGTAATATTTTGAAGCCTATCTAAATCACTATTAAATGTTATTTGATGTATGTTTTTTAAATTTGTGATTTATGAATCTAAATTTATATTTACAAAGTGCATGCAAATCTTTTCACGAAATCAGCTTAGTTTATCGTCCATTTAACCTCTGACATGGCTGGACTGATTGTGTCTTAATTACTGGGGTTTAGGGAAGTTGAACGCCACCTGAAGAAAAACTCTTCTTTCTTCCCAACCCAAAGTTGCAAAGCTTTTAATGCATTTCTCACTGTATAGGATGAAACATTTATTTGAATTAGAACTCTCTTATTAGTTTGTGAATTAAAATGTGTTTTAAGATAGTTGATGATAGGTATTAATTTTGTGGGAAGAAAGCATATGGATATATTTGAAAATTAGGGCCACGTTTTGATTAATCTTAGTCTCCCATTTCACAAATCTAGTCAAGTTTTCCCTATCTGAAGTTTTCCTCTAATTGCATCCAAATTACCTTGCTGTATATAATGAATTATGAGGTACTAATTTGCAAAGATTTATATGTGCATTGTGCTTATGTTCATCTGGTTGGGAAACTGGCAACAGTAATTTCAGAATCACACATCACTACTCAAATATTATATTTTGAGAGGAGAAGGAGATGATGATTTTACTATGAAATGAAATATGTGCTGTTTACTTCCAGGAAATTACATAGAGAAATGTACGGTAGTACATTCAGAATGTTTGGGAAAATGATAGGGATAGTTACAAGGAAATGAGCATTTCAAGGCTTGTTTTTAATAGTAGCTCATCTCGCGAAGTTACAAACTCACTGTTTTGTGATAGCAAGATTGTCACTAACTGAAATCCAACTATATTAAATATTTCAAAATTATGATTCTGAATGTGGGCCACTTAGGAAAACTGTTTACTACCTAAAGCAATATGGTATCCTTTCATTTTACATGTACAAAAGTAATTGGAATAGCAGTGGTATTTTACTTTAGCACTAGTGAAAACGTGTATGCTTTCATTTGGAAAGCAACTAGGGGTATGCAATTCTAGTCCTGGTTGGATTTAATTCTATCTCTGATACTGTGGTCAGAAGAAATGCCTATTGCTTCTCACAGAGAGTCTTGTTAACAGATCTTCAAAGGACTTCAAAGGACTCGTACCAAAGCAACACATAATAAATATGTAATATAAAGTCCTAAGCTAACAGAATAATAGCAATAGCAATAGCAGTAGACTTATATACCGCTTCATAGGCCTTTCAGGCCTCTCTAAGCGGTTTACAGAGAGTCAGCATATTGCCCCCAACAATCTGGGTCCTCATTTTACCCACCTCGGAAGGATGGAAGGCTGAGTCAACCCTGAGCCGGTGAGATTTGAACCGCTGACCTGCTGATCTAGCAGTAGCCTGCAGTGCTGCATTTAACCACTGCGCCACCTTGGCTCGAAATACATGTAACAATAAAAAAATAAATAAAAGAAATAACAAACTATCTCAAAGGTGCATTTTCAAAAGGCAACATTTTCAAAAAGTATCTTTGAGACAACCATGACCTGGATGACTGAAAATTTCCTTAGAAATTTAATAATAGACTATATTTTCTAAAGAAAGTTGTGGGAATCCAAATAATACCATGTGTTTGCCATATTCACCATGCTAACTTCAAGTAATACCAAGGAATGTTTTATTTGTTTTGTTTGTATTTTACTTTATATTTTTACTTACTGTCTAGCTTATTTTGAAATGATTCTAGGTGACTTACAGGATTAAAACAATTAAAACCATAAAACATAAATATTTCTAAAACAATAAAAATTTCCAATAGAATAACATTACAATTAAATAGAATTACAATAGAATAAAATTATAATTAAAAGTTGGAGAGGAAGCAGGATATGCGGAGGGGGTGATTGCCTCTTATTTCATTAACCACTTTCAGTGTGATAGAACCCCATTGGGGCCTCAAGCCTGTCAAATATCAGGTATTCAGGCTCTTACAGAAGGCAGAAGGATGGGCATCAATCTCACTTCAGGGGGTATGTTCCAAAAGCCAGGCACCATGGCAGAGGAAACCCTTCCCGCCAGTGGAATTTCTTGACCGATGGGACCCTCAGTTTGTGTTTTCTACCAGTGGCGCAGGCCAGTCCTAGTGGGGTGAGACAGTAACCTGAACCTAACCCCAATATGGAGATTAATCTTAGAGTTGTACTTATATAAATTTATGAATTAGCAGAATTTTTTGGAATAGGTATTACTTCTGGACTACCTTTGTTCTATTTTTGTGATGTCACAAAAATATTTAAGTAATCAATATAAAATCAGATTTCCTTGTCAGTAGTTTTATCTGTAGGATAAGGTGTAAAAATATGGATGGAGCCTATGTGATTTCTACAGAAACTGAATGTTCAGGGTAACTCAGAATATTTGGTGTAGCAGTTACTGTATATAGCATTTTTCCCATAATAATAACTTACCAAGGGATGAAGAACCATTGTACTAAAGCACTTTTAAGCAAACCTGTCAATTAACTTTTTGCTTCTGAAGATTGTTGGTGTGTGTGTGTGAAGGAAGAATAAGATAAGCATATACTAACTATGGTTGTAACTGAGTACTTAGATGTATTCTCAATTACATAGTTGAAAAGTTGCAGCTTTGAAATTCTTACATAACCCTCTATTCATGAAATGTAATTACTACTTGGCTTAAGAAAGCAATATCTTTGGACATGTTAATATATCTTCTCAGATAGACTATTATCCTCCAGATGTTTAATATTTCATTTCATATCACCCATGCCCATAACAGCATGGAATTGTGGGAGCTGTAGTTTAAAAAGACTAAGTATCTCTTAAATACCTACTATTCGTGGCAATAATGTTGCTCAACAGATTATTGTGAAATAGAATTAAAATTTAAAATGGCTAAAAGATGTTTACCCATTTGAATAATAAAATTGTTTCTCCAAATTTCTTTTTCAGAAATAAGAAGCAATGAATATGATGGGACTTACTCCACAGTAAAATATTTGCTGTCTCAGAACTAAAATGTCAATAGGATCCTCTCTACTTTTTGTTTCTCCTTCCATTGCTGCTCTCGCTGCTCATAACATCATTTTATTATCAAAGAATGGTAGAGAAAAGTAGAGCAAAGCTAATAGTCTTTCTCTTGTAGTCTCCCTGGATGTAGTGTTTTCATAAGTGTCTTGAACTTGACCTCTTTCGAACGACACAAAGGTCCAACACACATTTTAAAAAGTTATATTTAAATTTTAATGTTTTTTTTAATTCTGCAAAGCTATTTAATAACACTCTCTCAAAACACGGAGCATAAATCTTTCAGGATGGTCATAGAATAGAAACTGATGGACAAAGCAAAGAAGCTTAGCAAATGCCCTGAAGCAGCTTTCTTTCTTTTACATAGATACCTACTACAGATGAATGTTCACATGATTTTTAAAAGGCTTTATTATGATTTAATCACCATGGTGCTGATACTAAAAATATAATTTAGTAAAGAATGGAGTTTGCTTTTTTAATACCCCACCCCTCATTATAAAAATGTTCTTTGTAGTGAGGCAATGGGGGCATTAGAAAGATTTACAGTAACAATATAAGTGACTATAATGAACTTGGGAACAAGGGAGTATTGTTATGATAGAGATCTTCTAGCATTTCTATCAGCACAAATATTGAGGGACACAGTCTCCTTTCTGTGTATCTGTATATTAATATTAACATGAGCAGTAATTACAGGTACTTGGGATAAAGTTTATTTATGAGAACATAATACTTAAAGGTAAGAGCTGTAAAAATTAAATATATCTACCCGTAACAAAACCATTATCAACCATGGTTTTTCTGCAATATTTCAATTACGTTTATTCAGAATATCTCAGCATCTTTATATTCTACTAATATTATTAATATTAATTTTGCAAACTTTATTTCAACTCCTAATAGAGCTAAGCTTGGGGACTTGTCCTTATTTATTGAAGGACAGAACTGGCCACATCATCATTTGTGTAACTAAAAACCCCTCAAATCCTGCTGGTACAGCATTAATCCTTTGCAAGTCTTATTAAATGAAAAGTTGGTAACCTACATTGAAGGTTTTGTTTCCTAGCTTCCAAGTTTTAACTTAAATTTTTTACATCTTGTTGTTTATCTTTTTAAGTAGACGAGCCTGTTCCTACATGTCAGTGATTCAGTGCAACCATTACCAAAATCATTACCAAGCTTTGATCAAAGAAAAGATAAGCAGGATAGAATCCAGATAGCACTTTTACAACACTACATCAAAATTTTCCAGTTAATACTCCAAGTTCAGATAGCCTCAGAAAATACCATAGGATAAAAAAGGTTTTGTTCTGTTTGTCTACAAACTGCCCCATTCTCACCTGTTAATTGTTTCAGATAAGCAAATGATGGAAGCAACTGTGATAGAATTTGACCATGTGGCCAGAACTTGTGGAAAAGAATTTAAAGGATGAATTCATCATGAACACACTGCAATCAGTAAGTATTTCCATCTTGGACATCCATTACTATGAAGATTATTTATGTATTTATTTTATCATTTTGGCTTATATATAACTATTTCTGATGGCTTCAAATGGCTTTCAATTAACTTAAACTTTAAATCTAGAATATCAATAGTACAATCAATACAGCAAGAACATTTTAATGTATCACTTATTTGAGCAGCAGATCTTTAGTCATCTCCATATGCTGTTCTGCAAAGCCATGATTCTACAATTCTTTGAAAATAGGAGATTCTGGGAATTGTAATCCACAAATCTTAAAGTTGTTAAGGTTGAGAAACACTGATCTAAGGGGGCGGGGCATCACTGAGAAGACTTGAATATGTGATCTCTGGCAGTTACAGACATTGGACTTAAAAACCCAATCTAATGATGCATGCTGATCTGTCAGTTTTATCATTTTGTTTAAATATACAGTTTGCTAATATAGAATATCCAAATCTGGTTTAACATGTGAAGTTTGTACACCTAGAACAGTTGTGAGGGGGTACTTGGAAAATGCAATTAGTAAGGGTTTTCCACTTGTGGAAATAATTTAAATGGAAGAAATGTATCATGCTTTTTTATTCAAAAAGTCAAAATAATCTAGTTCAGTTACAGTTTCTTAACAAAATTAATTTTATTTAAATTTGAATACATTGAATTAATTTTGCTGTTCATTCCTCAGGCTGTAAAGTTATTCATAATATTTATCTTGACTCAATCTTCTTGGTGGTTTCTTTACATCAAGGGACATTGTACAATGTGTAATATAGTCTTGCTAATGGGCTCACTTTCAAGTATTTGCCCTCAAGGTTACTACTATTGTAGCATTATTTGCAGTGATAACTCAAATTTTAAAAGGTGTGAAAAGAGGGTGTGGTTCTCCACAATTACCCTAAAGTTATTTTCAAGGGTAATTTTCTGTACTTTCTAATTTGCTTCAAACGATTACATCTGGCATGAAAAAGTCCTTTTTTAAAATCTCTTAAATGTTGGGATAACTGATTTCAGTATCCAGCCCCTTGGAAATTGCTGAATCATTACCAAAAAGAGAAACGTTGTGTAATTGTGAGCATTTGAAAAAAGTTCTAAAAAATATGAAGTGACTATTATAATTTAGCTTCTGTTCTTGAGGCTGAAGAATTACATACAATGGGAACTTAATTTTTGGCCAAAGCCAAGTTCAAATCTCATTTTATAAATCTCCTTATGAACCATTTAGTCCAATGAATGCTAAATTTGTGTCTTATTTATTTTACAATAATGGAAACTGCACATTATTAGTTGTATCCCAGACTGTATAAAGAATTATTTCAGGGGAAAAAATCTATATTGACTCTAATCAGGTTAATGTTTCTCTTCTATTTACAGCACTGGAAGTATAGCAATCTAGTCTTCATTGAAAGTAATGGGCAATGGGGGAAAATGAGTGTTGGATCTAAAAGTTACCAGGCCACATATGTAAAAAGCAACTAACTACTATCTGTGGCTCATGGGCTATGAGTTGGTCAAATGTCTTACAAAGATAAGCAAAATTTGGAAGTAGTTGAAATAGAAAACAAACGTCCAAAGAAACATGTAAAACATTTTTACTACATGTCAACCTTTGTTACTAATAAGAATATTAATACTTTAAATAGACTGTCCTCTTATATAGTTTGCATAGTAATTCGTAGTTGTCTTGACCCCTTAACAGTTCAGCTAGTTTGTATTTTTAAAATAAGGTTTCATGCTGGAAATAAAAATAAGAACTTCCATATATTTTCAAATGGGTTAGATCAGCTTTTGTAAATCTCTGGCATCAGAGGAATGCCAAGATATTTTCAAAATTATGACCAACATTATACAATTTAAAGGTATGAACATGTATTTGCAAATCTGGATTTACCAACGTTTTCTCCAAATGTCCCTTTTTTCTGCGGATGTATTGTCACATTAGAGTTGTTTTCAAGTTTAGTTTGTCAAAGAACAAAGCAAACAAATAACCTTTGAAAGAATTTTTGTAGGGAAAGAAGAGATAAACAAAGTGTTAAATATTATTCTCTTGCTTATACTTTTTTCCCTTTTAGTTGCTATCACAATGCCCACATTAGTCCTGAAACTCAAACAAGGCAATGTGAAATTTATAGTGTTCTTTTGTAATAAACATACAGTTCCATTTTAAGCTTGTGTGAATCTACCATACAGATATTGTTAAGTGGAAGAAGGTCTATCTTCAATCTTTGGGCAGTAGATACAGGAGATAAAAAGTAAAATTATAATGTGTTAATGAGAACGTTAACATTGTGACTCATACACTAAACTGAGACCCCTATCAATTTTGTGTGTTAGTAATTATCCTTTTCAAGGCTACTACTTCTAAACTCTGCTTTTCTGTAGTCTGCATTCTGTGACCATGAATACCTCAGTCCTCACTTTTTGAGAATTCACCTAAGGTTTTTGTCTTAAAATTATTTTAATTTTCTGAAAATAATGATTTTTTTAAGATTGCTATTAGCTATCTTTTATAGATGGAACTAAGTAGGAATGCATTTCCAAACTATATATTTTTATTTATATAACAGAACTAGTTGTTGAAGTTTTGGACTAGAACCGAATAAATCCAAGTTTAGGTCTTCATTTGAACAAGGAATCCTGGATAACCTTTTGAAACAGGCTAAGATATAGTGATTGACTCAACATTGTAAGCAAAAAGGATGTAAAAATGATAACCAATAAAATAAATATTAAGACATTCAAAAGATTCTTGTTTTTTGTTGATGTTTATTTTAGATATTCTTATGCTATCTTTCAAAGTGATAGGGATAAATAAAAACATATAAGTAACATTAAACAAATGAAAACAAGCTATGATACACCTCTACTCCATAATATCAAACCCACAGTGCTCACTTTTCTTGCCTCAAAAATTCCTTTTTAATCTCTGGATAACTCATGTAGCTTACCTTTAAATCTCTTTATCTTCTTCCTCTCTGGTTTTAAAGTAAATGACACAGTTCTTTTGCTAATGTCATGCTTCGTAACTTGTCTGAATTAACAAGGTTAACCACCAAGAGTTATTTTACATGCCATTAAGGGTTATTTTACTAGGAACTTGAAAAGTATGAGAAATAGCACATAACAAATATTTCCACATATTTATATTTTTCATTAGAAAATGTAACCAACATGACATATTACTATCTTATACAACTCTTGCTTCATGTAATAAACACCAACACATTTCTATTTCCCCCCCACCCCAAAGACATTTGTAAGAAATAAGTATATCTACTGTAATAATGGGACTCACTAGGGATGTCATATTTTTTGCTTTGAATTTTCTGAGTAATTTACTAAGTGGTCACAGTTTATTGAGAATGATTAATTAGAAAATAGAAATTCATGATACTGAATAGTAGCATTAATCTAAGCAATAAGGAACCTTCAGTTTATCTTTGTTCCACATTTTTAGTCAGTGTTTGGTTAGCATTTTATTTATAGCTCTTTTAGGGAGGATATAAACCTTGATAGAAGTGCTCTTAATCTTATACCCAAGTTTTCATGAATGCAAGCTTATGTAGTATATAGAATAACAGAGTTGGAATGGACCTTGGAGGTCTTCTAGTCCAACTTCCAGAAACCCTACACCACTTGAGACAAATGATTATCCAACATCTTCTTAAAAACTTCCAATGGTGGAGCATTCACAACTTCTGGAGACAAGTTGTTCTGCTGATTAATTAATTGTTAGGAAATTTCTCATTAGTTCTAAGTTGCTTCTATCCTAGATTTGTTTCCATCCATTGCTTCTTGTCCTACCCTCAGGTGATTTGGAGAATAGTTTTAGTTACAAATCCATCTGGTGGTGATGCGGTCTAATCACATTTTTCTACTTTATCTAGCAGTAGGTTATGATCTAGTTTATCAAATGCCTTACTGAAGTCCAAGTAAATTATATTGACAGTATTCCTCTGGTCCACTAATTTTGTCACTTTGTCAAAGGATCCAATAAGATTAGTCTGGCATGATCTGTTTTTGATGAACCTATATTGGCTTTTGGTTATTACATTGTTTGCTTCTAGGTGTTTGCTAATTCGTTGTTTGATTATCTTTTCCAGAATCTCTCTAGCTGTATGTTCCATTTGTGGGTTTCATCCCACAAGGTTTTCGTAATGGCAACCATATCATATCTGACTTCATTTACTTGAATTACTAATTCACCTGTTTATTCCTCATACTCTGTGCATTGGTGTATAGACAGTTGAGTCCATTTTGATTGACCCTATATTTAATGTCTACATAACCTGTGTTGTGTCTGACTGCCTCTACTTTCTTGCCTTCTGTTTGATTAGTGCACATGGTTTTGCTTGACTGCAAGGTTGATAATTTTATCTGCACAAAGATCTATGTTACATGCACTGATAACCCTATTCATTTTAGATTGATGGGGATACACCCAATTTTGTTGTATTTAAATACAATGACAATAAAGATTATACTTACTTATACTTATATAAATGTTTTGCATCAATTAATTATCTGTCCCTGCTGTTCAATTTAAATGTTTATCCAGAAAATCTGTGAATGTAATGCCAAGTAACTCAGTCCCCTTCTTTGATGGATGCAAACCATCTCTTTTGTACAGTTTTTCATTGGACCAGCCGCAGGCATCATGACTAATAAAACCAAAGCCTTTCCTTTTACACCACTCCTTTAGCCACACATTAAACTCTGCTACACACTGGTCTTTCCCTTTTTGTTCCTTATATACTAGTAAAAACCTCTGAAAAGATAAGCCTACAACCTATACTACTAAGTTCATACTGCCAACTCTGGAAATCATTGTGCACAGAAAGTACATCTTTTTGGGACTCATTATTTGTGCCAGGATGTATTGTATAATAGCATACACATCACAGTCCTTACTGGCATTCTTTTTTTTATAAACAATTATTTATTTTTGAATAAATAAATAAAGACAAACAAACATAAAAATAAAAAAATCTTCCATTACAAATTGTAGAAAGTGTGTCAGTGTCAGTGTTCCAAGTATCATGTAAAATTAAATCAGAGTCCAAGGCAAAACGATCCTTAAAGTTTCAATTTAATAAAGCAGACATCTTAGCACATCTGTGAAATCCCAATTCTAAAGAGCTTCTTGGGATTCCATCCAGTTAAAAGTTCATGATCTTGTCCCCACACCCACAAATCCATCACATGGTCAAATCTTCTTCTTCCACACTGGCATCTCCACCCAGTTGCTTCCGGTCAGTTGTAAAAGTGCGGAGACAAAAGATGACCTTGGTCTTCTAGAAAAGAATGACAACAACGCATTCCACAATCCTACTCCTTTCTATTCCCCTCTCCCATCAACTATACTAATGAAACAGCATAATGAAATAAGAGAAAGTGTGTCAGGCCAAAGATCCTAAAAGGGATATAATTGCAGGCCTGACAGGCGGCCTCTCCTCAGAAAAGAAAAAAAAAACATTTCCTGAAAAGAGAATAACATAAAAGTTAACATAACACAATTAACCACCTCCCCCCCCCCCCGCTGGGGACCTTTGGCTTATTGGGAAACTTGTCATGGAATTGTTTTACTAACTTCTCCACTTTTAAGTTCCAGCTTTTCACCCAAGTGGCTTCAGACAAAGGGTAACCCTTCCATTGCACTAAATACTGTGAGTGACCCCTATTCAGCCTGGAGTCTACAATCTTTTCCACCTCAGATTGTAGTTCCCCTTCTATCACTACAGGAGGAGAGAAAGCTTGGGTGTATGTTCTTATGCTAGACCCAATTACTGGTTTCAACAAGCTACAATGAAACTCTGGGTCAATTTTCCCTAGACTTCTGTGTAGACTGAGTTGAACTGTAACTGGGTTAACTATCTTCACTATTGGGAATGGACCTAGAAATTTTGGACCAAATTCCTTGCTAGGCATTCCTAATCTTATGTATTTGGTAGACAAAAAATCTTTGTCCCCCACATGGAAGCGAGCAGTGTTTCTCAGCTTGCTTCTTGTAGGCTTCTGCTGCATCTGCTAGAGCCTTCTTTGTATTCTCCCATCCTTTCTTTAGAATGTCAAAGAGCCAAGGTGACGCAGTGGTTAGGGTCAGTACTGCAGACCACTTCAACTGATTGTTATCTGCAGTTCGGCGGTTCTAATCTCACCGGCTCAAGGTTGACTCAGCCTTCCATCCTTCCGAGGTGGGTGAAATGAGGACCCAGACTGTGGGGGCAATATGCTGACTCTGTAAACCGCTTAGAGAGGGCTGAAAGCCCTATGAAGCGGTATATAAGTCTAACTGCTATTGCCATTGCTATAATGTCCATCCATTAATTCAAAGACATGGAGGAGGGAGGTTCTCTAGACAGCTCAGGCATGGGAACAAGTTCCATGCCACTGGTAATCTGGAAAGGAGTAAATCCAGTGCTGCTATGAACTGCATTGTTGTACGCCACTTTGGCGAAGGTAGCAAGTCTGACCACTTGTCTTGCTGATAGTCCACATAACACCGGATGTATTGTTCCTTCACTGCATTGGCTCTTTCTGCTGCGCAGTTCATGCTGGGATGAACCTCTGAGCTCAGTTCTTGTGTGGACCCAATGGATCTCAGGACCTGGCTCCAGAACGTGGCTGTGAACTGGATTCCGTGGTCTGAAATGATTCTCTTGGGTAATCCGTGCAGGCGATAAATGTGTTTCACAAACATTTTTGCTAATTTCTTTGTGGACGGCAACTCTGGGCAAGTGATGAAGTGCACCTGCTTGGAAACCAAGTCAATGACTGTCCAGATTACTCTATTCCCACTGCTTTCTGGGAGTCCCACGATGAAGTCCATTGCGACCTCTTCCCATGGTCGGTTAGGCTGGCCACTCGTTGTAGCAGTCTGGGGACTTCTCCGGCAATGGTTTCATTGTTGTGCAAGTAGCACAGCTTTTTATGTAATCTTCCACCTCTGATTCATCTTTAGCCACCAAAATTGATGCCTGGAGAAGTGGAGCGTTTTTAGGAATCCAAAGTGGCCTCCTAGTTCCGCCTCATGGCTTCGTTGTAGAACTTCCAGCCTCAACTCCACGGGGATGTACAGTTTGGACCCCTTCCAGGCTAATCCATTTTCCATCGTTAGGATTTCCTGGTTCTTGTTGAGCCACTGGTCTGTTGGGAGTGCCAATTTCATATCTGTCATCAGCTTATCCTGGCTTTTATTACTATCATGCTGCGGTTTTCTCGACAAAATATCCCCAACAAGTTTTTGGGTACTTGTTGGACAGCTGGGTTTTTTGTCTCTGCTGCAGATTTTGGGCTCTTGGATTCAATCATCCCTGGCTGGCCCTTTTCCTCCACCGGTGGTAGCGGCTCAACCACAATCATCAATTTCCTACCATCATCTTCCCACTTTATCGTAGGCTTCCACTTGTCAAGCCATGCAAGCCCCAAGATTATTTTCTCTGACATCTCTGGAGCCACAATGAATCTGAGAAGCTCGCAGTGGCGGCCCACTTGTAACTTCACAAGTTCAGTTACTAGTGTGGTTTGGGCCCCTCAAATTAGCATTCCATCTGCCTGTTCAACCTGAATGGGACAGGCTAGAGGTCTTGTGCTTATGCCTAGTTGCTTGACAATCGACATGCTGATTAAGCATCGTGCGCAACTGGTGCTCGCAACTGCTTCAACTTCCCCCTCAAACCTCATTTCAGGCACTTGGAGGTTGACTTGGAAGGCAAAGGGGTGGATGGTTGCATTCACCATTGGGTCATCTTCAGTAGTTTCCTCCTCTGAGGCCTCCCCCTTGGTAGGACTCTTTGTCACCTTAAGTTGTGGATCCTCTTCCAGAGGTTGTTGACCCTTTTCCTTCTCTGAGGCCTTCCCCTTGGTAGGACTCTTCATCACCTTAAGTTGGGGATCCTCTTCTAAATGTTGTTGGCCAAGATGACTCTTTTGTGGTGGCATCTGGGCCTTGTCTTTACCGCTGGGGCGGTTGGTGTGCACGTTTGTGGCAATGGGGCTGGAGCCAAGCACTCTGACGCTTTGTGGCCAAGTTGACAGCAAAGGTGGTGTCTTATTGCCCCCCCCAAGGAAGGGAACATTTCTAAAGTTAGGAATCGCCTCATCACATTTTTCCACCATCCATTATATAGCTTGCCCCTTGGTAATCCCTTCTTCCATTGTTGAGAACCTTTTTCTGTAGGAAGGTTGGGTAAGAACTTGTCGGGGCACTGCAGGGGAGACTGGAACTGGTGGGGAGGTCAATCCCTCAGTTGGTCACTGCCCAGTTATCTGCCATGGTGCCATCTACTGAGGAAGGGCAAGTACCAATTGGAATCCCTTCCATCCATGACCTGGAATTAAGACCCATCCCAAGGTTGCCTGATTCACAGGTTGCAGTTCAACCAATGATGGCTGGCTAGGGGTTTTATATGCCAAGGGCCCCTCTGCTGTCTTGGAGGACAGATGGCCCAGGAGGTGCCCACTGGCATCTTATCCATCCATAGTCTGGGAAGAAAGTCCAATTTAGTGGTGCTTCATTCACAAGCTGCAGCCCAATTTCCGGTGGCTGGCAAGTGAAAAATGCTGGCCAAATCCGTTCTTGCTGGCTGGGTTGAAAATCCCATCTTAATAGGGATTCTGTCTTCAACTCAGTTGCAGGGTATTGGCTCATTTAATTTATCCCCGTTTGGAAGGAGTCAAAATCTCCATTCCAGGTTTTTTTCCAAGCCTTGGCTGGGGGGAAGGAGGGGGAGCACATCACGTTGTTCATTTTGGACAACTAAACTCACGTTTAGTTGTCCAAAATGGTCCTGGAAGCCCATCGGAGATGACTGCGTGAGGGTCTCCATTCATCAGATCCTCTGGCCATCCTCTAGTTGCGTTGAGAATAAGCTTCTTCCCCTCCTTTCCAGCACCCACAGGCTGGACTTCTTGCCAGCAGCAATAAATTTTAAAAGAGAAACTCCTTCACCTTTGAAGATTTGAAGAGAGGCGTCGCATCTCAGCTTCTTATCTCAAAAGGCTTTCTCATAATTGTTCGCTGATATTTTACACTGATGGGTCAGTCAGCATTGGGAAACAGCAACCTCCCCAGCCCCGTGAGGGTGATTTATTTTGAAGAGGGAATTGGGATAATGTCAGCGTTTCAAGTATCATGTAGAATTAAATCAGAGTCCAAGGCAAAACGATCCTTAAAGTTTCAATTTAATAAAGCAGACATCTTAGCACATCTGTGAAATCCCAATTCTAAAGAGCTTCCTGGGATTCCACCCAGTTAAAAGTTCATGATCTTGTCCCGACACCCACAAATCCATTACATGGTCCAATCTTCTTCCACGCTGGCATCTCCACCCAGCTGCTTCTGGTCAGGTGTAAAAGTGCGGAGACAAAAGATGACCTTGGTCTTCTAGAAAAGAATGACAACAACACATTCCACAATCCTACTCCTTTCTATTCCCCTCTCCCATCAACTATACTAATGAAACAGCATAATGAAATAAGAGAAAGTGTGTCAGGCCAAAGATCCTAAAAGGGATATAATTGCAGGCCTGACAGTCAGTTGGTTACAGTATTTCTATGCATCTCTTCCATAGTCATCCCCTGCTTTTCATATCAAATCGCATATTTTAAATTCACATACATTCATGTATATAACGATTATTATATCAACCTTAATTTGATTATAATTGTTTTTACATCCTTTTATATATAATATTCAAAATCTAGAATAGGATTATATGATAACATTCTATTAAATCATCCTAAAATCATCCAATCGCAATACATCTTTATAACATATTCTAGCTAAAGCTTTTAAACCTCCTCTCATATTCTCCATGTCTTGTTTATATAAAATTTCATATTATCAAACTAATATATCTATATATATATTATCATTATTAATCATTATTTAACTATAGCTATTGGCACTTCATTTTATACATACTACTAGTAAACTAAATTTAGCTTAGTTTTTATTATACATTTTCATTGCATCAACCTGTATCTTTCCAGTAATAGTGCAGTCTTATATCTATTTCCATTTGTAGCATTAATATTCTACAGAGTAGAGGTGTATCATAGCTTGTTTTCATTTGTTTAATGTTACTTATATGAACTTCTCTTCGCAACATGTTGTTCCTTTTGTATCTTATAAAAGCTTGAAACCCACCATCTGTTCTTTCCATCATTGATAAACATCCTCAATTTTTCCATCAATTTTTTTTGTTTTGTATTCCATATTTTCCAATCTCTTTTCAATTCTCTCTGTCACAACTAATAGATTTTCAATTTCAAACATAATCATTTGCAATGTTACAGTTTCTTTTTCCTGTTGAGTCATTCTTCCAATTTTGCAGGTACTGCCACCATAGGATTCAAGGCTATTTTAATAAACTTCAAACATCTTTATTTATTAACTTTCAAGTCAAAATGTTGTCTCCCCTCCACTAGCTAGTGATAGAACTCCCAAAAAGCACCTGTAAAAACAACTTGTCCTCTTCCTACTCTCACTGTCAGTAAATGAACTGAAAGAACCTTGAATCTCAAGTGATCAAAGAGAAAGAAGAAAAAACAATGTATCCAGCCTCCAGCCTTTAAGTGGCAGTGTAACTGCTTTTCCTCCTATTGTTACAACCCTCTTTATAATCTTCTTTATATTCCAAGGTTAAGAAAGAAAAAAAAATCCTTAAATGAAGATCAAAAACAATCCAATTAATTCAATCAAATGTTATAAAAAAGAAGGAAAATTTTATTTAATCCATAAGTGTAAGCAAAAGTGAAAAAAGAAGAAGAAAAATTAATCCATTCAGTTTAAAAAATAGGGAGTCTTTGGAAAAATTCCATCCATGAAAAAAATTAGAAACAGGATAACACACTAAGTTTAATATAGATTAATTTCGCTACTTGCAGTCTTCTATCTTCAATTTTAATTTAACTTATTTTTTGGGGGTAGTCTCTTTTTCTAATAATAAAATTTCCTCACCAATTCAACCCACTTTCTCCTTTCACTTTCTTTCCATTCCGGAGCTGTCCCAACTTCAGCAGCTTCATTAGCTGCGTTTCTGTCACCAGAAAAAAAGGCTATTTCTGGATCTTTCAGAGACTTTGCGGTGTCCCTGAGATCAGCAGGAGGTACCCTTCTCAATCTCCATCTCTGCAGGACAGTTTAGGTCCGAATGGACCATCCAGCGGCAGAAATATAGACTGTGATCTTGGAGCACCAGGATTGCATGTTGTGCCATTGTGATGTTAGCCCCTTTCTCCCCCTTACTGCTATTCTTAACTTCCTTAAGAATACACCTCTTGACTCTGCAGGCAATAGCACCTGGCAGACACCTGTCACCTCTTTCAAAACCTCCATATCCTTTCCTAAATTTACATCGCTTACAATTGAATCACCAACCAGGAGGTGGCTTGACTTTTTGGATATCTTCCTCAGCCTGTGTGATTGATGTGTAATACCTGATTCACACTTCCCCGTTTCCAAAGTAAATTCTTCATCTGAAACCATGATCCCCTTATTTGAGTTATCATTATCACAACTACCTTGACCTCTGACTTTAGTGTTCCTATTAAGGTCTATTAAGCAAGGGCACTGTATCTGTTATGTTGAGACATAGTGAAAGCTTTGTGTTTGTGGTTTACAGCTCTTACCCTGCCAGATCCCACAGTTGTCCATATGCCATTTTTCCTGAATTCCTTAAAATCACAATCTCAAGTGCACTAACCCTGAATGTATTATTACTATTTTTGGTTTATAGTTATATGATCCGTGCACCATAAGGACACTACCTTTGTCCTCTGCACTCCCTCACAGTCATCCCCACTCACAGCCAGCAGCTCCTCCCACCAGCCTCTGGGAAGTTAAATGCAATGTAGGCAGGTTCACTCTACCTTTGTCCTCTGTATTCAGTCTCCAACACATTTTTTTTCATTTATAGCAAGTATTAACTCATCTGTTATTAGTTAACATCCATTCAGAACTTAAATATGAGATTCGTGTTTCGAAAAAGACATATTTTGATGCCAACAATTCCATAGTCAAATCTTGGTAATCCTAAATACAGTTGGAAAATTTATCCTTGAAATCTTATAATTAATTGGTGTTTAACAATGGATTATTAAACATAACTCAGTAGAAAGCAATGTTCTATATTCTTATAGTATATCTTGATGCTGTCCATCCTGAAAGGGATAGGGTAAGAGAATTAAATACTGAGCCATGGTGATTTACTGAGGATTGATCAATGAAATTATACATATTAGTTTCATGTGTTCCATCATCCCAGATGTTGATCTCCCAAATGGTTGGTATACTGAGAATTAATCTATTCTCTTCCAGATTTGAAAATTATTACTAACATTACTATGAATAATTTGCTGAAATTGTCTTGCAATTTTTCAAAAAAGTTTTTTCTTCTTCTCTAAAAGTGGAGATTCTTTAAAACTTGAAAAATGTTTCAGAATTTCTGTTGAGCTTTTGGTGGACTGATCTTTCCTCTGTCTCATACCTCTCATTCACTCAGAAGCTCTTGGATTTCCATACTTCCTAATTTGAAAAAGCTCAATTGAAATATATTGAAGCATAGAAAGCCAAGGAAATTGCAGGCTGCTGGAAAGAGAATTCTCTAAAAAGTCACATATTTCTTGGTCATCTCTTAAGTAAACAGGAGCAAGACATTTTATTTTTACCATGGGGCTTATAGTGGGGGAGATCACATTGTGAGCTAGCCAACGAGTAGGTAGGCTGAACATTTTCTTGAAGGAATAAGTTCACCCATTCTATATGTCAGCCAGTGATAAGACTTAACCAATAAGGTCATTTTGTAAATAATGTTTTTCTTTCTGAAATCTCTTCATTGTTTAATTCAGATTGTCTTGTGTATTCCATTTTTAAAATATAATTTAAAATATAATTCTAAAATAATTTAATTCTTCAGGACTCTATTTGCAGTGTTGATCTAGGGTAAGCAACGATCCTCCAAACTCATATAGCATTGGGGTCTACTGTTTGTTGGTCAAAGAGAATGAGTCTTAAGAGAAAACCTGTAGGAAAAAGGTTTGGCATGACTAACATCAATTGATGAAAAATTATTACAAAATACATACAGAGAGAAGTGAAAGAAAAAAAAGGTAACAATTGTGCCAGGATTCATAATTATAATACCTGTCTCTTAATATACATTTATCTTGCTCTGAGAACGTTAAGTTTTGTTTATGTTCGAGTACATGATGAACAAAGAAGCATTAGCTTTGTTCATAGCACCTCTAGGTATAATTTTAAGAACACCTGTTACAACCCCCTTCTTTTGCAAAAATAAAAATTCATATTAAGCTACTGTGTGAACATGCAATCAAAAAATTAACTGTAACTCAATCTACTACATGAAGAAAATGGCAGAACATACCATAATATTTCCATGATCTTATAAAACATTGCATTATCTTTAAAATCTCTAGTTTCAACCACCAGAATTTCTGGAATGTATCCAGCCTTAAACATATCCAAATATATATCCCTCCCTTGATTACTTCCTTCTTGTATTGCCTATCTTGAATGCTATAGTGGCAGAATGCCAAGTACAAGAAATTCTATTTCTGGTCATTATAATTGTAAGTAAGCATATTAAGAATACTGATAGCCTGGGAAAGTAATATATTCCAGACTTTGACATTTCAGATTGGCAACTGACACTTTTAAGGGACTGAAACTGTTGTGGGAAAGGGGGCACTTGAAATGCAAATAATCATACCTCACATAAATACTAGGGAAAGTCTTATATCTAGACAAAGCTATGTGGCATCTGAAACTTATGAGTTTCTAATTTGCTCAAGATTGGCATTGTATTTTTCTTATTCCTGGCCCTAAAGAATCTTGGAGTGGTCATTTCTGCTTTTCTGGCTTCCAGCTACTTCACACTTCAGACCTTTTACTGCAGATTTCCCTCATGACAATCTGTCTATCTTATGATGTTGCTAAAACTCAATTTTCAAGGTACATTGGGGGTACAGATTAAGGGGGAATGTAGAGCATAGTAATTGAAATCTGCTTTTCAGCAATTTTGTAGTTGGGAATTGTTTGAAAAGAGTATAATTTTTAGTAATACTTGCCTGTATAAAAGACTTATTAAGACTCTTAAGATAAGTGGATAATACAATTTCAAGCAAATGAAGGTTTTCACAGAAAACTCATGGATTTAAAGCATACATTTTTTTAGTGAACATAATAAAATGTATGCTGTGAAATATCTGCATTCAATATGTGATAAAAAAAAACTTTTGTTTCTCAAAGTCTTGCTTAACAACTTTTCCAACATTATCTATAAATATTTCTCTGGATATATTTATTAGAGCTTAATTGTTGTATTTGTATTTGTATTTTATTATTTGTATGCCGCCCTTCTCCGGGAGGACTCAGGGCGGCGAACAATTCAAGGGGCTGTTGTGGGGAAGGAGTTGCCATTTAGACTTAGGAATTGTGTTCAGAATGTTTGGATAAGAATTTATTGCATAATTTAAACATCGCATATTTTCCAAATAATTATTAACAGCAGAAGGTCTCCCCCCCCAATAAGTATAGCAATAGCAGTTAGACTTATATACCGCTTCATAGGCTTTCAGCCCTCTCTAAGCGGTTTACAGAGTTAGCATATTGCCCCCAACAACAGTCCGGGTCCTCATTTTACCCACCTCAGAAGGATGGAAGGCTGAGTCCACCCTGAGCCGGTGAGATTTGAACAGCCGAACTGCAGAACTGCAGTCAGCTGAAGTAGCCTGCAGTGCTGCATTTAACCACTGAGCCACCTCAGCTCTATCTAAGCATCTAAGAGAAATGCTATTAAAACATCTAGGCATAGCTTTTTATACAAATTAAGAGAATATAGTTATTCATAGAAATATGTAGCTCTAGAGATACTTTTGTTAGCATTCATAAACTGGATTATTTATATAGAGCATATCCACATTGAATAATGTCTGAATCTACAATTATAATCCAGGTATATATGATGAAATTTATACAGGCCAGATTGAAACATTAAAGAGACATAGAAGAGATGTCTCTGACTCTTAAAACAGATGGGCTACTCTCAATAGCATGGTAAGAGCCTACCGTCCAATTCTAAAATTAAACAGAGGCCACTGATGATGTTACAATTACTGTATTTTTCTGAGTCTAAGACACATCTTTTTTTCTTAAAAAAGAGGCTGAAAATCTGGGTGTGTCTTATACACTGAATACAGCATTTTTTGCCTCCCAAAGCCCCGCCTCCTTCACCAAAATGGCCATGCATATCCTTATGGAGGCTTTCAGAGAGCTCCTGGGGGCTGGGGAGGGCAGAAATGAGCAAAAAGCAGGCTCGTTTTTTGCACCCCTGCCCCAGCAGCACTCCTTAAGTCTATGTATGCAAAAATCTTTGGCAAAATACGGGCCCATTTTTGTGAAAAATGGGCCATTTCGGGGGGGGGGGAGGTTTGCAGAGTGCAAAAACTTTCCCCCTTTTGGAAAGCTCTTTAACTTATTGATGAGAATTACATTGATCAAGTTCTATGCCAGCAGAAACAAATCTTAGGTACTACAGATTGTCAGCGATTTCCTTCTCCAGAACATGGATAAATACACCTTGAAACATCTACCTACCTACTTACTCTTTCTCTCTCCCTACTGTATTTCTCTCTCTCTCCCTCCCTCCCTCTCTCCCTCAGGGAACAGGTGCTCTCATTGCTTGGTGCCTTCCAGGTACTCAGTCAGTGGCGCTGTGCCCGGCTGGAAAGGGGGTTGCTGGGTGGCTGCTCACGAATGTGGTCACCTCATGGCTGCTCTGTTGCTGCTGCGACAGCACAACACAGCTATTCGACCCTGAGGCTGTGCCCGGCTCTTCGGTCGCAAGGGAGCAGCTGCCCGGCAACCCAAAAACAATCCCTTCCCTTTAATAAGCCAAAGGCCATATTTCCTGGGCCAAAAAAATATTTTCGGGGAAACACGATATCAATCTCATTTTTTTTAAACACACAAAGACAAAGACATAGATTACATTTATACAACACACAGGAACCTTATGTTCCTTCTTATAGCAGTTTTAAATCAGTACTTTTTTATATACAATATTTTCCCTCCTAATACATTTCCCTTGAATTTTACCATTTTTAATCCTCTTGTTTCATTATCTTTTACTTATCTATCTATATTTTAGCTGTTTAGCTCCAGCAAACTTTGTCCCTCTTTTGTATATGTAATATTTATCCTTAGTTTGTAATTTTTCTTTTTCTTAGGTTCTTATCTTTAATCTTTGTTTGTTTCCTCCAGCCACCCGTACCATTTTTATCATACCAGATAATATTCTATCTCTTCCTTTCCTTGGATTTCTTTTGTTAACTTGTCCATCTTAGCACAGTCCAGAATCTTTCTTATTATTTCATCTTCATTTGGTGTCGACTTGTTTTTCCATCTCTGCAAATGCAATCCTGATTTCAGTCTCATTTATGATGCCTAGTTTCCTTCAGAATACTATTGCCCATTACAAAAATAGCACAGTCTAAAAGTTTATCAATGAGGTATAGCCTACTCTTCTACCTCCTCATTTGCATGGTTATATTTTTGCTTACAGGATGATTTTCTATGTGTAGTTCATTTATTACTGGCTTCTGAATTCAATAAGCATGAAAATGGCTACCATCTTCCTCCCACATTCAAGCTCTTGAAACAGTTAAGAAAAAGCACATAATTTTACTGTATTAGCTCTTGGGAAGTTTGCAGTTGGATTCTCCTGAAATAGGGTCTCAAATATTCAACTTCCTTTAATACTTGTTAGGGCAAGTTTAAATATTGTATTCCAATTAGTGTCCAATCTCTCAGCCTTCTTGATTTATGAAGGTTGCATGTTTTTCATGACCTTTTGACTGATTTTTTTTGGGGGGTGGGGGAGATCACTTGGATTGTTTGATTATTTATCCTGCTTTCCACACTGAAACAAATTTAGAAATTCTTGATTATTACAATCTATTAAATAAAATAAACTTTTTACTACGTAAAATGTTTTAATCTATTGTATTGAATTATATGAGCTACTAGAGATGTGGTGGCTCTGTGGTTTAAAGAATCTTAGTGCCACATGGAGGGATGAGCTCCTGTCATTTGTCTCAGCTTTTGCCCACCTAGCAGTTTGAAAGCATGTTCTATGTGAGTATATAAATAGGTACCACCTGAATGAGAAGATGAGTTAGTGCTTTGTGCAGACAATCAGAAAGTTACTGGTGTTGGACCTTGCCAAATGTTACACCCATTTGCAAGGTGACTTTGGTGAAGGGAGAAGGTCCTGAATAATGCTGCAGAATGCCATTCGTCTTTTTTTCTAGCTGGCTCAACCTCTGGTGCACCTTGGAAAGCACCTAAGCATGAACTGAACAGGCTATCAGGCAGTCAAACTACTACTTTGTATTGGCATTGTAATCTCCTAGCTAATGTAACATCATTCATATGTCTAAAAAATAAACAAACAAATAAACAAATATTACATTTTGTCGAAAGCAATTTATATGTTTCAGCTATTGTGTGCGTGTTTTTTTGGAGAGGGAGAAGAACATTGTTTGGACTTTGCCTATATTCATTTATTTTTCTAATTTTGCTCTCAACCATATTAGCAATAGCAATAGCAGTTAGACTTATATACCGCTTCATAGGCTTTCAGCCCTCTCTAAGCGGTTTACAGAGTCAGCATATTGCCCCCAACAACAGTCCAGGTCCTCATTTTACCCACCTCAGAAGGATGGAAAGCTGAGTCAACCTTGAGCCAGTGAGATTTGAACAGCCGAACTGCAGAACTGCAGTCAGCTGAAGTAGCCTGCAGTGCTGCATTTAACCACTGCGCCACCTCGGCTCTATATTGCTGACCTCAGAGTAAATTATTTTACTTACAAAGGCACTTATTTCTCAGTCCATCCTTTGTCATCCAGATATTGTAAAAGCTGCTTTCTGACTTTATTTGTTCTAGAATCTGAGAGAAGCTTCCTTCCTATACATTCTCTTCTGGGGAACCTTTTCAGCGAAAAAGATCCTTTAACAAGGAATTTTCGAACATTAAAAAAGTTTCATAGCACTGATATCTCATTGAAATGGCAAAATATCCAATTTAGATTCAGATTGACCATAGGAATTTGGAATATAAATATCTCACCTATTCACACAATACTAATTCATGTGGCCAAAGTTCTCTTCTTGTTTTAACTTTTGTGGATCTTACATTTTTAGCATGCAAAAGAATCAGATATTTTATGATGTAGGCAGAATTATTTCCCCCTAAAATCAATCTCCTTTTTGTGCCCATTAAATATTGCTCAACTGTTAACATTTAAACTCATCTCCCTATGAGATTCTTCAGACCAGTAAGAAGTTTTTCCACTTGATTAAAACCAGGAATAAACAAGACCCATAGTGCAGACTTTGTTTGGATGGATAACCTGCTTTTATCTGCCCTCTTTTCCCAGAATGTAGAAAATTGCATTATTATGATTAACCATACACTCTCCCTTTCCTTGAATAACTGTCTGGCAATTCTGTCACTATATATTTTTGTCTATAAATTTATAAGTACTTAAAATAATAATTTCCTTTTCTATCTTCTCCCTAAGATGGCTAATTTTATTCCCACCTCTCTGCTCCTAAAGTTAGAAATCATTTAATTTCTTTCAAGTATGTAAGTCTTGTGCAAACTTGTTTTTAACTATTAGCTCTTAAAAATATCTTCCTCTTTCCATTGCTAACAGTTAAATCTAAACTGCCTATAAGGCAATTGACCTGATCAATAGCTAGGTTTACTTATAATAATTCAGTTTATGCCTTGACTCAGTCAATTATCTCAAGCCATCTACAGTGACCAGCTGCACCTGCTGCCGGATACATCCTGGTACACCCTCCATTGTTTTGGAGGCCTCCTGTTTTATGTAGTGATTCAATTTGCTCAGCACTTTATTTAAGATTAATCCAGTCATGCTAGGTCCTCACAGAAGATGTTGACACCATAGAGGACATTGAAGACTAGACTTTGCTTTCTATGAAATTTCTCTCCACTTTATGGTGCTGTTCTATATAGTTTAAAGATCAGCTCTTGTTACAGGACATCACCCACCCTATTTAAAGCTTTGACAGAAAATAGAAAGCAATTTACAAATCTGTGAGATTTAATTGATTTTTTAAATTGTCAATTACAGTAAATACAGAGATGTAAGCATTCCTGAACAGTTATAAATCAAGGCAGGGCACAATTCTTGTCTGGGTAACAATAAATATTGGCTGGACACAGTTCCAAAGACAGGGTCATATGCCAGAAAAATCCACAGAAACCAAAGTCAAATCAAAGATCCATCTCCAGAGCAAGTTCCGGTATAAATAGAAGGATTATATAAACAAGCTAGAGATATTTTGGCAGTGATTTGCTCTCCAAGCTTGGTTCAATTTAGCTTCTGAACATTTCGTTATCAAACTTGGTAACATCAGCAGCAGGATTTTCATTTCCTATTCCTCTTTAGCTTATATATGTCTTGTGTACAGTGTGGTCAAACGGCTAAACAGCAAGACAACCAATCAGCTGCTCAGAATTAAATATACCTGCAAATAAACAACCAATCACACAACCAACTGACCACACTGGCACACAAAACACATATAAGCTAAAGACAGATAGGACAAGAAAATTCTGCTGATGCTGTTAGCTAGTCTGGTAATGAAATGTTCAGAAACTAAATTGAAACAAGCATGGAGAGCAAACCACTGCCAAAATCTAAAACGTGAGATAGAAGTATTTTCTATTATTTCAAAGGTAGATATCTGACCACCAAGGCTGGATTAAAAAAATGGTCTAAAGTCCAGTGATTAAAAAAGTCATAAGGAGAAGTGTTATTAGTTAAATCTTGGGACTGACATACATTTAGATATACACATGACCTATATGCATATATACGCACTGTGCTCTATGGTAGCCATGTTATTAATAAAGCTTTGTCATAATTGTTATACAGGGTAAATTTCTAGAGAAACAATGTCTTGCTGTGCCTAACACTTAAGTCTCACACTGAATCTCAGTCTTGTCTTGGAAAATCTTCTGTGACCCATGTGAAAAATAATAGGTGCTATAAGTGTCGCCAACTATAACAGAACAAAATAACCCAACAATCTCATAACTATGTAGTTTACATGTCTCTCTCTCAATCTGTTCTACTTTTGGTCGTATATCAGAAACACCGAAATATAGGAGAAGTTCCCTGCAGTTAGTTTACCAGTTATGTTTTAAGCACTTTAATAATTAATAGAATGAATAATCTGTTCTGAAGTTTATGAACAACTTTCATGCTTTTTGAAACTTCTTGTCTACAAATAAAGCACAGCTAAATGGCAACCCCTATTTCAATTATTGCTTTTGTTTGCTGGGCTGGAGTGCCAATCTGGTAAAATGAATGGATAGTAAAAGCAGACGTTTTATTTATCTCTTTCTATAACAAGTGATAATTTTGTAGAAATTTTCACTTACAATATACTATGTATGCCTGGACTAAGCAAAATGCACTCTATTTCATTTTTATATTTCCAAGATAAATTCTATGAATATCTTTGTCCAGAGTTTTAATTTTGCCAAGTTATTTTATGGAAAGGAAAATAGCTAAAGCAACATTGGTTGGTTGGTCATGTTGCTTGCTGTTTTATTCTTCCAGCAGCCTAATCTTTCATTTTTGAGGCATCTCTCTAAAAATTCATTTGCACAGTAAGTAGCATAATATGCCTTATTTTGAAAGGTGACAGAATTGTTACTGACTATGTATCATGCAAACATTTTAGCAACCAATATGCCATTGGCTAAGTATATTTTATGGAAGGGATCATCACATGATCTTCCGTTTATGGCATTGGGAACTGGTTTTGATAGTTATCCATTGCAAAACACTTAAATAGATATGTTCAAGAAATCTTTGTTCACAATGCTACTTATCTCTAATAACTGAAGTACAAACTCATTTCTTATTTTTCCTTTTTAAAACAATGTCTTTGAATGATGCATTTATTATGTAGAGATGCTTTGGACAAATGACAATAATGTATATAACATACCAAAAATATAATTGTACAAATTGTAACAAACTTTCATACTAAAATCATTTTTAAGTCATTTCATAGAGTTTATGCATTAAATCTCAACAAGGTTTGTATGGGCTACTCTAGACTTTTGGAGAAAGGGAGGTTTTTTTGTGTGTGTGTTTGTGTGTGTGTGTGTGTGTATGTGTGTGTGTGTTAGTTGTCTAAATAACAATCATGAATTCAGCCTTGAGAGATCAGTTATTTCAGTAAAGTTGATAAAAACAGAATCTTGGCAAGGGTTGTGCATCTGATTTAACTTTAGTATCATTAGATATTTGTTTCAATTTCTCTGTGATTAGGAATTCAGAACAGCCATTATTACATTTCATTATGTTAGCCATTCTATCTGAAATTCTATTGAAATCCTTACAGGGAGATGGAAATTATGAAAATTTATATATATATATATATATATATATATATATATATATATATATATATATATATATATATATATATATATATATATATATATATATATATATATATATATATATATATATATATATATATATATATATATATATATATATAAAAAACAGAGGCAAAGAATATATAATTTAGAATTTGCAAAACTATAATTCTTGGCATTCTTAAATAATAACAGTATTGGCTGAGGCTGCATGGAGTTGTGGATCAGCTAAAGAGCCTAATGCATTTACCTAATACAAACCAATGTAGTATAAACTGATATAAATTTTATAAACCACTACTTGACATTAATCAAAGATCCAAGTCTGGTATTGATCAGAAGTCATACTGAAAAGTCACTCTATTGCATTCTTCATTTGACTCCACAATATAGTGTTTAAGAGTAAAAATAATGATAGACTCAATTATATCTTCTTGTAATCAAATAATTTTATTAACAACATTAAAAATTTAAAGTGTTAATGTAGAGTATTTGTGAGAATGAGAGTTTTAATATATTAGGGATTTAGGGATTAAACTAGAAACTGTTAAATGATTGATCTATTGGTTCTAACTCATTTTCTAGAACTGTTTCACTTCATTTCTAATCATTAAAAGTTAACATATTCATATTTAGAAGTACTGTAGCTTAAACATATTTTTCAAGATTTTGTTTCTGAATAGTTTTTTCATTGAAAGGAAAGCAAGAATACTTGCAACTGTTAAAAAGATTTTGAAATCTTGTATTCTTTCACCACCTATTAAAATAATTTTATGGTTTTGTCAACACATGTTTTTTTATGTTAAAGACAGAACATTTTATAGTTCAGTTATAGGTAAGTGAATATGCAGAACTCTAACTTCCCAAACTATTTTCAAGTAGTTTAAATTAGGCTAGCCATAATATTTGGTTTGAGGAAAATGCATGTAATTTAGAAAGTTAAGGAAATACTTTCGAGAGGAGTCACAAAATTCAATACAACTGAAATTATATTTGTAATCTGAAAATAAATTTGAGCACTAAATTCTCTGAAAAATAATAATAGAAAGGGTTGGCTATTACATTAGTAATATGGCTATAATGGCTAATAATGGATATTCATTAGTTGAGGAAGAACACCTGATATTTTTGCTTTAAAACAGCTGGATGAAAAAATTTAAAGTAACCTTCAGTTTTCTCTCTTCATCTCTGTCTCTCATTCAGACATCATGCATCCATACAGCTATGAAAAAAACTGATTTGGAAAGTATAAATTCTGGTAATTCATATTTTTATTAGCTGAAAGGCCATTGTCAGTGGATAATTGAAATCATTCCTCAGTGATCTAGATCCTTGAAATGTTTATATTTGCTTCTTCCTATGGTAACAATGTCCTTTCTTATAATCATTGTCTATAATTATCAGTGATAAAAGTGGATATTTTTAACAAGAGGAACAATTTGTTTCCATATTTATGATATCAGAAAGGCAAATATAAGCATTACAGTATTGTTTCTGAGTGGGTCTAAATATTTGCTTATTTATTTATTTGCACCCATCTTGGTATCAACATGACTCTGGGCAGCTTACAGCATTAAAACATTTAAATCCTAATAGATAAATAATTCTAAAACAAATAAAGTGTAAATCAAAACTGAAATAAAATTATAGTTAAGAGATGGAGAGGGATGGAATAGGGTGTTTGGCGGAAGGCATGGGATTGTCTTTTAGTTCATTAACCACCTCCAGTGTGAAGGAATGTGATGTACCCTTTGGTACATCAAGCCATATGGCAGACCCTGGTCTTCAGGAACTTCTGATGGGAACCAATCTCCCTGGGGGGTGTGTGTTAAGATGCTTCAAGGGCCTTCTGGATCCATCTAGAATTCTTTGATTCATGGAGCCCACAGCATGCCTTCTCTGCTGGTGCAGATAGGGTTGGCCAGTCTCAGTGGGGTGAGATATTTTTTCAAGTAATCTGGATCCATGTCATGCAAGATTTTAAAGATAACAATCAACATGTGTTTTTTTTTATGATTTTATTTAGCATTTATAGGCCGCCCTTTTCCCTGAGGGGACTCAGGGCGGCTTACAATAGTAAGGGAAGGGGAGTGAAATACAAAATACAGAAAAAAAAATGTGAAATAACTAAAAAATACTAAAACACAACATTCACTCAGCATTCGGGAGGGGCAAGAGAATTTATCCCCAGGCCTGACGGGCTAGCCAGATCTTAAGGGCTGTGCGGAAGGCCTGGACTGTGGTCAGGGTACGAATCTCCACGGGGAGATTGTTCCATAGCGTCGGAGCAGCAACTGAGAAGGCTCTCCTCCGGGTAGTCGCCAGTCGGCACTGACTGGCGGATGGAATACGGAGGAGGCCCGCTCTATGCGATCTGATGGGACGCAGGGAGGTTATTGGCAGGAGGCGGTCTCTCAGATAGTCAGATCCACTACCATGGAGCGCTTTATGGGTGGTAAGTAAGACCTTGAATTGCACCCGGAGATCCACAGGCAGCCAGCGCAGCTCGCGGAGGATAGGTGTTATGTGGGCGAACCGAGGTGCGCCCACAATCACTCGCGCGGCCGCGTTCTGTACTGGCTGAAGTCTCCGGGTGCTCTTCAAGGGCAGCCCCATGTAGAGCACATTGCAGTATTCCAGCTTAGAGATCACAAGGGCTCGAGTGACTGTCGTGAGAGCCTCCCGATTCAGGTAGGGCCGCAACTGGCGCACCAGGCGAACCTGGGCAAATGCCCCCCTGGTCACAGCCGATAGATGGTGATCAAAACTCAGCTGTGAATCCAGGAGGACTCCCAAGTTGCGGACCCTATCTGAGGGGTATAAGTTTTGTCCCCCCCAGCCTGATTGATGGTACGGTGGTCAAATTATTGGGAGGAAAACACAACAGCCACTCGGTCTTGTCTGGGTTGAGCACCAGTTTGTTTGCTCTCATCCAGTCTTTAACAGCTTCCAGACCCTGGTTCATCACGTCCACCGCTTCATTGAGTTGGCACGGGGCGGACAGATACAATTGTGTATCGTCTGCATATTGGTGATACTTTATCCCGTGCCTCCGGATGATCTCGCCCAGCGGTTTCATGTATATGTTAAATAGGAGGGGGGACAAGACCGACCCCTGTGGCACCCCATATGTTAGGGGCCTCGGGGACGATCTCTGCCCACCCACCAACACCAACTGCGACCTGTCCGAGAGGTAGGAGGAGAACCACTGCAAGACAGTGCCACCCACTCCCACCTCCCGCAGTCGTCGCAGAAGGATACCATGGTCGATGGTATCGAAAGCCGCTGAGAGGTCAAGGAGAACCAGGATGGACGCAAAGCCTCCATCCCTAGCTCTCCAGAGATCATCAGTCAATGCGACCAAAGCGGTTTCTGTGCTGTAACCTGGTCTGAAGCCGGACTGGAAGGGGTCAAGATAGTTTGCTTCCTCCAAGGTACGCTGAAGCTGGAGGGCCACCACTTTCTCAACAACCTTCCCCACATAGGGAAGGTTGGAGACTGGGCGGTAGTTGTTAAGAACAGCTGGATCCAAAGACGGTTTCTTTAGAAGGGGTCTCACCACCGCTGCCTTAAGCTCAGTGGGGAAGTGGGGAAAATGTTAAATTGTACCCAGAATCAGACTGGCAACCAGTGCAGCTCACAGAACAATGGTGTAACATAGGTCACCCTAGTGATTCTAAGAACTGCCAGAGACATTGCATTCTGCACTAGTTAAAGCTTCCAAATGCTGTTCAAGGGTAGCTCCATGTAGAGGGCATTTCACTAATCCAAATGTGAGATAACTAGGGCTTGAATGAGTGACTGCAAAAGCTGCAATTGGTACACAACCTGAACTTATATAAAGGCTCTCTTAACTGAGACTAGGACCTGCTCTTTGAGCATAAGTTACAAGTCAAGGAAAACTTGGATTTTCCTGGAATTGCAAACCAGGTCTGTCTGGGGTGGAGCCACCACATCCAGAACAAAGGCCATTAAAGTCCATGCGCCCAAAGTGACTCAGTCTTTACGGAATTCAGCCAAAGCCTGTTGTCCCTCATTCAGGCTCCCACAGCCTCCAGGCACTGTGTGCAGCAATAATAGCATCACTGGGATGGAGTTATAAAGTTGAGTATCATCAGTATACTGATAAATACCACAAATGCATTAAAAACTGGAAAGTTAGAAACCAAATATGTTAAAAGCCTTCTCTCTTCTCTCTTTTGCTCTTCTCTAGAGCCCTAGTATAAATGTTAAACCTACTAAAGAAATCTTATGTATGAAAAATAAGTATTTTGCAGTAATTTGTCAATTCTATCCTCAACTATAAAATGTAAAATGTAAAACTATAAAATGCAAGTAATCATACTAATCAAAATTTTAGAAATCATAGTTAATGTTACATTTTTCCTGTATCTTTAAACATTTAACATATAATCACTAGTCAACACTGCAGAAATACCACTGTACATAAATAACATTATTTTATTATATTATTTTTATAATAATACAATATATAAAAAGAGGAAGAAAAACTTGAATATATACATTGCTACTAGCATTAATGTTACCTGATTCATTTTTGTATGATTTTCTCAGTATAATTAGAAATTATGTTAATAGAATGTTAAGTACCTTTGTAAAAGAGGGTACGGGAGGGGGGGGGAGAAGACCCTTAACATTCATATTAGAAATGCTTTTTCTTCTTTATTTCTTTTTTGCATTTATTTGAAAAAACAGTTCATCTAGTTACACCTTAGAGAATGACCAATTTTAGGCATTTAAGGTGATGAATTCAATCAAAACTAGCCATGATGCTGCCTTCCCTTGTAAACAGCCAACATAGTAGATGCCATGTGTAGTACCTTCCATCATCTATCACACCTCTTCAAAAACAAAAACAAAAAGGAAGTGCAACTGCTACAGCTAGAAGGTGTATAGAAAAGTTGACACTAAGAGATCCCTCCCATTTCTTGATGTGCTAATTTTCTTTTTCACATTTAGAAACAGTTGACTGATATACATTTTGGCAGAATAGTGCTTCTAGGCTTATTTGCATTGTTAATGCTAGTTAAGTTAAATTTCCCAAGAACTTCAGAATCATAGACAGTTATATACTATTAATGAAATAACTGAAGCTGTTTGATTACTGTAAAACTTCATTGCACAATAATAGTTAAGTAAAACTCTTTGAAACAAAGCAATCTATAAGTTTATGTGACCCAACATTATAGAACACTATTGATAGTCAAGTGGTTCATCTTGAACATTTTTCGGTGAGCCCTGAAGACAGATTTCTTTTTGCAGAGCTTTTAATGGGGAAAGAAAAATTAGTGTTATGGGAGACCAGATTGAGCAAATATTTATATGTTTCATAGTTTTTATCATTGCTTTTTTTAGAAGTTGGCAATTCTTAAATACTGTTAATTTGTCCATAAAAATGAAACATATCAAATGAGTTATCTTTTAAATATATCTGAATTTGCATAAATATTAACAGATAAACTAAAGAATAATTGCCAATTATACTGTAGTCCTCAAATATAACCATATCTGCATTTTGTGTACATACACATTCTTTTGAAACAAATTTCTAAATAGGCATTCAAATTTTTAACAACAGTGATTATATTACAAAGTAAACGTATATATCACTTTGATGTTCAGGAAGAATAACCACACTTCTATTTATTGTATGTTTTTCCCCAATCCTTATAAAGACCCATCAGACTGGGATTTGAATATGAAATAGAGATAACAATATTTGTTAATATAGCAGAATCTAGCAGAATATTATTAAAGCATTTCTTAATGATTATGAGGATGATGACTCATACAAATACACTGGATTTGTCAGCTGGAGAAGTTTGGCTGTTTGCACTCCAGCAGTCCTAATGATGGAGTGAGCTCTCATCAGTCACCTTAGCTTCTGCCAATCCAGCAGTTGCAAGTAGATAAATAATTATCATTCTGGTGGGACTAATGGTGGAAGAAGAGACCAACTAGTGCCAGATCAGGCTGAATGCAAGGTAAAAACAAATGGTGGAGAAGCCCTCAAGGATGCTGACACTCTTGCAGAACGCTGTTAGCTGTTCTGTGTGCATCTTGGTAATATGCAAGTGTGAACTAAATGAACTAGTAATCTTAGGCAACCAAACTACTACTCTGTAATAACATTGTAGGCTCCTGGCTTTCATGTAGCAAAGACTATACACTATATAAAATAATAAATAACTGAATGATTGGAGAATATTTGCTTAAGTGTTCTAATAGGAAAAAACCCTTCTATGTTATTTTTATTCATTTGCTGATTTCATTTTCAGGTGGTAGAATTTCTCAGCAATGTTTAATTTTGTACAAAACCCAACCATTCTCTCTTACAAAGCATAGATTTCTCCATGGTCAGTTGGATCAAACATAATTGATTGTCAAATTATGTATTTTTCGTATGTTGCAGGGCTATTTGCAATTCAAAAATAATACCAATTAGAAGAGAACGTACAAAGTATTAAGTTAGAAAATAATAACAGATTATAAGATTGTTATCAATCTGCAGGTGTATTACAAGATAATAATTTAAAAAACACTGAAAAGAGTAATAAGGGGAAGTATTACACAAACTTTAATACTAAAAAAAGACATGCCAATTTTTTTATGAACATACAAGCATAAAATGAATGCACATTTTCATGTGAAACTCTTTTAATCACTTGAGTAGAAAAAAAGGATAAAACCTGTGTTTAGTTAGAAGAATAAGATAACTGAAAGAAATTCAACTAAATAAGCTTGATTTCTTTATTTGGAAAATGTGTTATCCAGTTTTAAATGCATTCATAATAAATATTACTATATTTATTGTGCTAGTCACAGACAAGTGTGTAACCAATCACATTGCTTATAATTACAAAGGAATTTTCAAGTTACAATCATTGACTAAAATGCTGTAGAGAACATCAAAGAGCAGCACATGAATTAAATTGTTAAAAAGTTGGTATAACATAGATAATTAATTTTTGATCCTTTAACATACCTTAATTATATTCCAGCTTCTTTAGAGCAACTAAAACTGAGCACCATTTTGAGACTTATATTTAGATTATGTGGCTTATTAACAAAAAATATTTTTTCTGTCAGAGTACAATTGTGGAGATTACAAGGAAGGTTAATATTTGTTCAGTGTGCCATTTTTGATACAGTTGGCAACTCATTAAAACATGGAATATTGATTCAATGTCATAGTTCACATTCATCCTGGAAGAAAAGAGTACTGGTAGGGCAATGAAACTAAGAGTGAGGAGGGGCAACAGGCCACAGAAAATATATATGTGTGTGTGTGTGTGTGTGTGTGTGTGTGTGCGCGCGCGCGCAGGTCTTGTTGTATTCGGGTCTTTTCCAAAGTAAGATTGAGATTGTCTTGGCAACGTATCAGTCACTCGCCATCTTCAGGCTGGGTTTTGGGCTTAAAGCGTGGTTGGATCTGCCGTCTTTCTATAAATCTTGGTGGGGGGGTGGAGTGCTGGCTTTGTTTCAGTAAGTGGAATGATTGGTCGTGTGGTTGTATCATGATTGGTTGATTGGTGCTGGCTGTGTGTCCGTTGTTGTTTTGTGTTGTAATGGCCTGGGTGGTGGGTGGGGCTCATTTGTTGACTAGGGCTGGTTTCCAGATGTCTGGTAGGCAGGAGGTATCATCATGTTTATTCATGTTGTGGGGGTGTTTCTCTATTTCGATAGGTTCCATAATTATTCTCTTGTTGAAGTGTTCAGTTTTGGAGATTAACCTGGTTCCTTCAAAATTAATTTCATGTCCTGTAGCTTTAAGTGCTGGAAAAGGGGGGAAGTTTTTTTTCTTTTTTTCTTACTGCATTCTTGTGTTCTGTGATGCGTGCATTTATTCTCCTGTTCGTTTGTCCTATGTATGTTGCAGGGCAGATTTTGTATGGTATTTTGTAGACTCCTTCATTTTCTAGCTGGATTTTGTCTTTGGGGTTTCTTAAGATGTTGGCTATTTTTTGGTCAGTCATAATATTTTGTTTGTGGAGAATTTTGCTGATTTTATCTGTGATGCCTTTGATGTAAGGGAGGAGGGTGATGCTGTTGTCCTGTTCTGTGCCTTGGTTTTTTGGGGGGAGTCTCCCTTTGGATTAAGTTGGTAATTGTTTTTCTTTGGAATCCATTGGAGATTAATACGTTTGTGAGAGTGTGTAATTCAGTTTTCAGGTGGTCTTTGTCGGCTAGGCATTCGGTTCTGGAGATGAGGGTCTTGGCTACAGAATTGATCTGCACAGGGTGGTGATGGGATTGTACGTTTAAGTCGTGGTTGGTGTGTGCTTTTTTCCGGTAGATGCTGTGTCCTAGGGAGTCATTGGGTGTTTTGTAGATTAGGACATCCATAAAGGGAAGTTGGTTGTTTGCTTCTATTTCCATGGTAAATTGTATTTTGGGATGTAGACTGCTGAGATGTGTGAGGAAGTTGTCCAGTTTTTCTTTCCGGTGTGGCCAAATTACAAAAGTGTCATCAACATATCTAAGCCAGAGTTTGGGTTTGTGTTCAGATTTATTCAAGGTGTTAGTTTCAAAATGTTCCATGTGTAAGTTTGCGATGATGGGTGAGAGGAATGATTCCATGGGTGCTCCTTCTATCTGTTTGTATTTTTGTCCATTATGGATGAAGTATGTGTTGGTTAGGCAGTGGTTGGTCAGGTCCAGGATGTGTTTAGGAGGATTGTGTTTGTTCTGGATAGCTGTCACGGCTTCTTTTATAGGCACTTGGGTGAAGAGGGATATGACATCGAAGCTAACTAGTAGGTCACTGGGTTGTAGGTTTTGTTTCTTTATTGTGTCTATGAAGTGGAATGAGCTTGTATGTGTGAGGTGATGGATTCTGTGTAGGGTTGGAGTTGTTTGGCAAGGAATTTGGCAAGATTCTATAGAGGTCAGCCTATGGAGCTGAGTGGTGTTCTTTCTTTGTGTATCTTGGAGAGGCCATAGAGATTGGGGCATCTGGAAGATTTCTCTCTGGGGATGATTCTTTGCTGGATCTCTTCACTGATGGGAGAGGCTTTTATTTTGGATTTGGTGGTTTTTTCCAGGTAGATGGTGGGGGTCTGTGTTTAGAAGGGTCTTGGAGTAGGTTGGATAGTTTGGCTTGGTAGTGAGACGTGTTCATCACCACTGTGGTGTTACCTTTGTCTGCTGGGAGAATGATTATGTTGTTGTCTTTCCTCAGGTTGGTGAGTGCTTTTTTTTCTTGTTATTGTAAGTTGCTTCTGGGTGGATTACTGGAGCAAAGGATGTTGGTAACTGCAAGTCTGATTTTATTGGCTTCATCTGGGTTGATTTTGGTGAGTGTAGCTTCAACTCCGCATATGACGTCTTCAGTGGGGATTTGTTTAGGGGCGATGCAAAGTTGAATCCTCTGGAAAGGACATTGGTTTCAGCTGTGGTGAGGGTTCTGTCTGATATGTTGTGTACTGTTTGTTTCATGAGTTGCTGTGGAGGGAGGTTGGGCTTCTGTTGTTTTTCTAGTCTGTGGAGTTTGTTAGTGTGTTTGTCTGTCTTGTAGGAGGTTTCTGTTTCGGCTCTCCAGAGGGCTAGTTGTTTGGATTTGTCCCAGATTGCTGTGTGGATTTTGTTGCTGAGTTTGAGGTGAAGGGTGAGTAGGTCCCGGTTGGTTTGATCTAGTAGGAATCTTTTCCTGTGGAGTTCGTTTCTGATTAGGGCTAATTCCGTTTTTTTCAGGATCCTTTCGGTGGCTGAGGTTTTAGAATGGAATTTTAGTTGGAAGCTGTGGGGATCGAAAATTGCATAGGAATGTGAGGTCACATAAGATGGTGGCTCTTCAAACATCAAGTTTCTCATAGGATCTGGTGAGCAGGAATGTTTCCTCCCCGTAGAGATAAGATATTTGTTTTTGTAGATTTTCACGGGTGTAGGTATGTTGGTCTTGTTGTATTCGGGTCTTTTCCCATGTAAGATTGAGATTGTCTATATATATATGTGTGTGTTTGTGTGTGTGTGTATATATGTATATATGGTTGTGTGTATGTATATGTATATGTGTGTGTGTGTGCACACACGGCGTGCGCGGACATACACACACAAACACTCTTATTTAGTGGTACATCAAAGATCTGTTCCAAAGGCCAATGTTGTAGTGGCAAAAAAAACTGTTGTTCAGTAAGTCTAGGATATATTGCTTGATCTTTTATAAGGCTATTTTCCATATACGACTGACATCACTAGCTGAACTGAGAATCTGCACTATGTTAACATGAGGCTATATTTTTCTATGAGGATTTGAACTTGTCAACAAAGATTTGAACTTGTCAACAAAGATTAACTAAGATAAAAATCTCTTCCCCAGATTAGTTTTAGATAATGCTCAGTTGGTGAATCCTTATGAGAGCTTTGATTGACAAATAACTTAGTTTTAGTACATGAAGGGTAATATGAAACAGGGTAACAATATTAGCAATTTATCTCACCATTTTCTAACAAGAATGGAGGGCAGGGGTGGGTTTCAGCTGGCATTACTGCCGGTTCACTTGTGTGCATGCTGGATGCGTGCTGTGCATGCATGAATATTTTAATGGAAATTGTTCTGTGCATGTGCAGAACTAAAAAAAAAAAGATGACGGCAGCAATCAGGGAATCAGTTTGGGTGCATGACCATCCTGGCTCACTGCCAGCTCTGTGACCCAGGCTGGCATGCCACTACTGGTTTGGCTGATAGCTGGTAGAAACCCATCTCTGTGGAGGAGCTATGATTGTCCTGGCATTGTTGAGCCAGACCTTCAAGTATTCTTACCATGCTCTGCTAAAAGATGCAATACAATAAATTAATCAGTTTCCCATGCCTTTGGTTCTGAATCAGAATTTTGAAGAGTGTAAAAGCAGCAATATAGTAGAACAATGCATGCCTACTATCCCTATCCTACTGTCCCCATTTATTTGTACTCATTTCCTTGTTCATGTCCATGTTTATACTTATATCTGTTATCTTGTACATGTTTGTTTGTATGTATGTATGTATGTATATGTGTGTATGTGTGTATATATATATATATATATATATATATATATATATATATATATATATATATATATATATATATATATATATATATATAAATTACCAACTAAAATTTACATTTATTATGCTAAGTTTCCATTTTTTTCATTTTAGTTTATTCTCCTTATTTTAGTATAGTCAAGTTTTTTGTTACTGTATTAGCATATTCTTTGAGCCTTGATTCACATTGTTGCTGTAGTAATTTTTACAAATATAAAGAATGAGAACTTAAAAAAATTCAAGACAAGAATTAAGAGATAACCCAATGTTAGGTAAAAGAATGTGAATTCTGTTTCTTTAAAACAATCACTTCACTAATTTGAAACAGTCACTGATTATGATGTGTTTGCTAATCAACTTCCTTTCTATCACATACTTTTTCTTTCTTGAGTAGAGACAATTTGTGCTGCCTATTAAGGTGCAGTTCAAGTTTCTGCACATCGAAGTATAACATAATTCTTTCATAACCATAGATGCATCTGTGGATGAAACAATATTTACTTAGATTAAAATAATTTCTTATGATCTAGTTAGATAACTCCAAAATGCAATAAAATTTGACGGTAAAAAGGAAAGATGGCCTACAAAATTATTAGCAGGACTCAGTGCACAGAATCAGGTTTTTAAAAAAGAAAGAAACATCTCTCAAAAAAAAAGGACATAGATTTGCATAAAATATGTATCTGTTAATTTTATAAAGCAATTTGAATTTGGTAAGTACTACCGTTTACATAGTAAAGCAATATAAAGAGAAACCTGTAATTAAGAGTACTTATATGCTTTTCAGTTTCTAGTTAGGTTAGTGAGTATCACTATACAACTTTAAAATTTGAACTCCCCCTTATTGAAGTTATTTATCTTAAAGTACTCTTGAACTGGATAGTTCTTGAAATTAATTAACATTTCTCCAGCATCTTTTTGATGAAAAAGGATTGTCTGAAAAAATTATTTCAAAGTTGACAATTTTGACAAAATTCAGTTGAGTATTCTTATACTTAATTGTACAATTACCAAAGACAGGTGTGTAGGTACAGTATGTATGTATATGAATGGACTGTAGAATTATCTTTCCAGTTGAGATGCTAAAATCCCAAAGAAGACATCATTAGGGAACTTCATCTATTGTATTTTTTAAGGAGTGCTGCTGTCATTATTTGTAAAAGAAACTCTGCTTTTAAGAAATTGTTAGAAAATTTTCTGTATCAAAGAAATCGGCAACCCTATTTCTTTCCCCATTAATTGAGCAAATTCCAAATAGTTATGTCATCACTACACAGAAGACATTATAGAGGACTATGCTTCGGCAGTATTTCAAATATAAAATTAAATAGAAAAATATCCTCTATTAAATAATACAAACATTCATCCTAAGATAGTTGTTAGCCTTATGAGTGTTGACTAGGGATTAGACAACTGGCTCAGCTACCATGAGAAAAATACCATAACTTTAAAATTTGTTTTGTTTTGTAATTTATGGAACTTTTGACAGATTTTTTTTCTTCCTCAATCTTTTCCTTTTTCAGCTTCAACATGATGCAAGAAATATGAAATTGTTACAGAATTATTACAGAAAAATGCAGTTATAGTTAAGAACAGTAAATAAGGATAAATGCCTAGAGAAGCCCAATAACTAAAAGATATGGTATTCTTCTAGTTAATCGAAGTTTAAATGGCCTTTCTAATTCTTATAATTTATTAAATGTATATGGCATCCAATTCCCAGTGGTTCTAGGCAGTTTACAAATGATTTAAAGCATGAAAAAGATGACAATAAAAACAAGAAGATACAATCTGGCAGAATAAGAAACTAGATGAAAGCAAATTAAAATAAATTAAAAGGAGACTTCAGTCATCCCCATCATCACTGGGATGACTTTATTTTATACTCTGTTGTATGTGTTGAATAAGATAAAGTTGCTAAGTTCACAGATTTGTTAAAGAAACTGAGGATTCACAGAGCACAATAAGTTTGGTTTTAACTACTGTATATTATTTGAGTTTACTGTGCTGCGTGAACTCAGTCTAGTTATGTTATTGTAATTTTATTATTTCATTAAATAGGTTTCTTATTGATTTCCTATTTTTAGATCTTGTTTTGATTTATTGTGCAAAACCCTGAGGCATTTTAGCAGAAAGACAGGGCAGTAATAATAAGAACACAAATAGATTTGGAGTAGGTCATGATATAAATACAGCTTTTAATACAAACCAGTCTTTCATACTGTTTTGCTTTGTTCTTAGCACTCATTAATCACAATCTTGGACTATATTAATAAAGGAGTGTGTGACCTTTTACTTAAGTTCTTCATTAGACATTTTAATAAGTGAGATGTTTCAAGGTAATTGCTCTTAGGTCTCCAACAATCATCCCAGGCTATGTAGACACTTTACTCACGGAGTCTGTGTAGCTAAATTGGTTCTTATGAATGTTTGCTAGCACATAGTGACTGAAAGTTAATTCATCTTATGAAAGTTGGAAAGTTTATGGGAGTTTTATTTGGAACACTTGGAAAGCACCAGACTGCATAACCTTAACATGGTAGGTATGCTTCAAGCTTTAGCTGATTATAATTTTTCAAGGAAGTAAAGCAGAGATGTGATAGACATGTGAGATCTCAACTATTTTGTGCTGGGGTTAGACCACCATATCATGTGGTCTAAATACATATTGATTTTATCTTCCACCATCTGGAGAGTCTCTTTCCTTGGCTTCCCTTCTGGGTTTAGTTATGAAATATTACAGATCCTGATGTTTAACTTCCTCCTAAGCACTTCCAAACATGACATTATCAAACAGGATGTTTATACAAGAGAAAAATTAATTACTAAAGGGGGAGGAAGAGGAGAAAATGGACTCCAATTTGAATTAGACAATACAATACAATAGCAGAGTTGGAAGGGACCCTGGAGGTCTTCGAGTCCAACCCCCTACCTAGGAAGGAAACCCTATACCATTCCAGACAAATGGCTATCCAACATCTTCTTAAAGGCTTCCAGTGTTGGAGCATTCACAACTTCTGGAGGCAAGCTGTTCCACTGATTAATTGTTCTAACTGTCAGGAAATTTCTCCTCAGTTCTAAGTTGCTTCTCTCATTGATTAGTTTCCATCCATTGCTTCTTGTTCTACCCTCAGGTGCCTTGGAGAATAGTTTGACTCCCTCTTCTTTGTGGCAACCTCTGAGATTTTGGAACACTGCTATCATGTCTCCCCTAGTCTTTCTTTTCATTAAACTAGACATACCCCGTTCTTCATATGTTTTAGTCTCCAGTCCCCTAATCATCTTTGTTGCTCTTCTCTGCACTCTTTCTAGAGTCTCCACATCTTTTCTACATCGTGGCAATCAAAACTGAACGCAGTATTCCAAGTGTGGCCTTACCAAGGCATTATAAAGTGGTATTAACATTTCACGTGATCTTGATTCTATCCCTCTTTTTATGCAGCCTAGAACTGTGTTGGCTTTTTTGGCAGCTGCTGTATACTGCTGGCTCATATTTAAATGGTTGTCCACTAGCAGTCCAAGATCCCGCTCACAGTTACTACTATTGAGCAAGGTACCACTTATACTGTACCTGTGCATTTTGTTTTTCTTGCCTAAATGTGGAACCTTACTCTTTTCATCATTGAATTTCATTTTATTATATAGTGCCCAATGTTCAAGTTTGTCAAGATCCTTCTGTATCTTAATCCTGTCTTCTGGAGTGTTGGCTATTCCTGACAGCTTGGTGTCGTCTGCAAATTTGATGAGTTCCCCATTTATACCCAAATCATTGATGAAGATATTGAAGAGTATTTGTGGTACTCCACTGCATACTTCCCTCCATGTAGATGTAGTTCCATTGAAGACCACACATTGAGTGCAGTTGGTCAGCCAGTTACGAATCCATCTGGTGGTGATGCTGTCTAACCCACATTCTTCTACTTTATTTAGTAGTAGGTTATGGTCTACCTTATCAAATGCCTTATTGAAGTCCAAGTAAACTATATCGACGACATTCCTCTGGTCCACTAATTTTGTGACTTTGTCAAATAATGCAATAAGATTAGTCTGGCATGATCTGTTTTTGACAAAACCATGTTGGCTTTTGACTATTACTTCGTTTACTTTTAGGTGTTCACTAATTCGTTGCTTGATTATCTTTTCCAGAATCTTTCCTGATATTGAAGTCAGGCTGATAGGTGTATAGATAGTTTCCTGGATCTATTTTTTTTCCTTTTTTGAAAATGGGAACCATATCAGCTTTTTTCCAGTCCTCTGGCAGTTCCCCGGTGTTCCAGGATCTCTGAAAGATATAGTTCAGTTCTGAGATCTCGTCTGCCAGTTCCTTCAGAACCCTGGGGTGCAATCCATCCAGTCCTGGTTATTTGAACTCATCTAGGGTAGAAAAGGTGCTCACTTACATTTTCTTCCCTATTTCAACTTGTGTTCCTAATCTGATTTTTGTGGTGCTGTTTTTGATAGGTTGGACTGCTTTATCCCTTTGTATAAAGACAGATGCAAAACATGAGTTAAATAGTTCTGCTTTCTCCCTGTTGCTTGCCACCTTCTTGCCACTTTCTCCCAGCAATAGACCAATTGTTTTCTTAACCTTTTTCTTGTTTTTAACATGTTGGAAGAAGCTTTTTTTTTGTAATTTTTTTCTTTTGTGGCAAGCCTTTCTTCATTGTGAGCCTTAGCTTTCCTTACTTCATCTTTACAGGCTCAGGCTATTTGCTGATATTCTGCCTTAGTTATGTCCTCCTCTTTCCACTTTTTATACTTAACTTTTTTGTCTTTCAATTTGTCAGAAAGTTCTTTATGCAGCCATGCTGGTTTCTTTTGGGAGCTGTTATTTTTCTTCTTCATTGGTATTGTGCTAGACTGAGCTTTTGTAATCTCATTTTTCAAAATTTCCCAAGCTTCTTGAGTTGTTTTCCCCTTGAGGATTCTCATCCATGGAATTCTTCTCAAGCTCTCTCTAAGTTTATTGAAATTAGCTCTCTTAAAATCTAAGACACTAGTTGATTTTGTTCTACTACTTGTGTTTGCATAATGTTGAATTCCAATATTGCATGGTCACTTGCCCCAGGGTTTCTTTTTTATTATTATTATTAAATGTTTTTTAATTTTAGTTTAAAATGGGTACAGCATCTTTCTTAATATATCAATCAATTACAGATAAGTTTTGGTACATCTCCTCCACAGTCAACCAACATAACTCATATTAACTCAAGCATTATTATATATCCATTTTCATTTAACTGTGATTATTATTTAGAAAAATTGGTAGGAGTAATAGTCTTGAACAAAAATAAAAAAAAAAGAAAAAAGAAAAAAGGACAAATAGAAAATAAAAATTAAAATTAAAGATAGTAAATAATACAAAAAAAAACGACAATCAGGAAAACAAAACAAAACACAAGTGTCTACTATGAAAAAAAAAAGAAGTATATCAACTGGTTACAACATGTTTTGGTGCTTCTCTTCCGTTAATTCATATTAATTCAAATATCTTAACTCGAATATTTACCATATCAACATCATTATACCTTCAGTTTTAATTATTATGGTTATTTAAACATCCTTCATCCTTAGCTATGCTAAAGAATTAGTCCATAACACATGCTGGCAATTCATTTACTTATTTGTAAAATCCTCTATTATCATAAAATCCTCATATCCTATTTTAGCTAAACATCCATAATATTCAATTATATCATATATCATAACATTTTCCCAGTATTGATTAACATTTGATTGTATGAATTTTATTTGGTTTTTTAATAGTGATAATTATTGTAGTTAATACTCTTTATGTATAGTCTAAAGGTGTTTTCTCATATCCAATTGTTAGTTATCATATCAACTCCACATTATATACATTACTATCAATATCAATTATTATTCAGCTATATCTGTTACAAGAAAAAGCAATTAGGTTTAACTAGTTTTCAATTGTATTCATCAATCTATCAGCCAGTTCCAAATTATATATATTGCTATCCATATCAGTCATTATTCAGCTATATCTATTACAAATTGAAGTAATCCGATTTAGCTAATTTTAAGTTGTATTCTCCCATCTGTCAGCCTGTGTCCCTCCAACAACGAGATTTCCTCAGTCCAATAGCCATTCGTTGGATAAGTTTACCAAATGTTTCCATAAGCAAATCCAAACAAAAATATTTCGGCACCTTTGGATTCTGAATGTCGGTGATGAAATAATAATGTTGTCCTAGGCTTATAAAATTTCCCAAATTAACTTTAATTCTCAAGGGTGGATTTTCCATTCCTCCTGCACTCTGTCTCTTTAAATGAGTCGTCTTTATAGCTCCCCCGCTCCTCTCTTCCTCTGAGATAGACCAGACACCATTTCTCACATTTTCCATCTGTGTTTCAGGAACATTTAAGCATTCAACGATCTCAGTTTTAGCTTCATATTTTATAATCAGTTGATCCAATTTTCTTTCCAGTTTTTGATAAGAATCGAAAAGTCCTCTACACGCAGAAAAAAGAGCCTGAAATGAAATCTTAGAGGTATTTTGGGACGCCATGATGTGTCGTAGTTAAAAATTAGAAGCTCTCTTTTTTTTTTCCCACCGGCTTCGAAGCACTTTTTTTTAGTCTCTTACAGGCTGTCAATCTTATCTAGTTGTAAACAGAACTAGGTAGTAAAGTAATAAAAATGTCGAATCGTGACGAGCTAATTAGTAGGAGATAAGTTTTACGATCCACTTAGGGAGATTCAGAGGGGGGAGGATGTCGCGGAGTTTCTTGAAGCATTTAAGAAGTAAAGTAACCACCAGTCATAAATCCATTAGAACAAGCCAATTCGCCGCTAAATCTTCCTGTTCTTTGGTTTCAATTAGCTTAATTTTTTAACACGAACAGTCTCTCTTGGATAATAAAATCAGCTTACCAGATGACATCACTTCTTCCATTCTTAGGGGCAACCTGCAGTTTCAGTTAGCACGCAGCTAATCCAAAAAGGAATTGGCACGAGGAGTTAATACCCCCCCCCAGAGATTTGCGGGTATCTCTGAGGTCCTGGGCCTCTCCCCACCTTCACTGTCGTCTCCGGGACAGCTAGGGTTCAAAGAACCCGTCCAAAAATCCTTCGGTATAGAGGAATTTCAGGAGTAGCCTGAAACTCCATCTTCTCACTGCTAAGCCCCGCCTTCTTCCCTTGCCCCAGGGTTTCTATGGCTTCAACACCTTCTATCATTTCCTCTCTGTTAGTGAGAATTAAGACTAATATGGCCGGTCCCCTTGTTCCCTTTTCTACTTTTTGGGAAACAAAGTTGTCTGCTAGGTTCATTAGGAACCTGTTGGATCTTCCACTTGGTGCAGAGTTTATTTCCCAGTTGATGTCAGGGTAGTTAAAATTCCCCATTACTATTGTGGTGTGCTTCCTACATACCTTAGTTAGCTGACTAGCAAAAAGTTCATCTACTTCCTCTGCTTGGTTGGGTGGCCTGTAGTATAGACCTATAGCAATGTCATTTCCCCCCAACCTTTAATACTGACCCAAATGTATTCAAGACAGGGTCAATTTTTTTCAGAAACTAGCATAAGGAAAGAAGAAGGAAAACTATGTGCTTCCTTTCAATTAAGTTTGATTTGGATCTGTTTTTTCTTTTGAATGCCAGCAGATGGCTCTGCATAGAATTGTCTAAACAACACAAACTTAAGTTTCCAGAGGCTAAATGAGGTGTGAAAACAAATTAGTGTTTCTTGTTTTGTCAGATTTTATAGAAGCTTATTCATTTCTTGTCACAGGAGCAGAGAGACACACCCTTGTTTGGTGTGCTTGGAAAATGTAGTTGTGATTGTACTAAAGCAGAAAAGAAGCTTGGCATAAAGTCAGGTAATTTTCATAACAGTTCTGCATTTATATTTTCATGCTTTATTGGCAAAATGAAGGCTGAATTTCAAGTAACATTATGTGCCTAATTTTGAGATACAATTTGTTAGAAGAAGAAAATGTGAAGAGCTTATAAAATAGCAGAGCTGTGAAGAGCTCATAAAAAAAGAAAGGGGTAATGTCCAAAAATGTTAAAAATGAATTCAAACTAATTCTTTCCCACACCCTTCTGAGATAGGTATTGGCTGAAAGTTAATTCTGGCCAGGCTGTACTGTAGAACAGTAGTGTCCTGGGGTTTGATTATCACTGATTTTGAGATGAACTCTGTCACCCTTTTAAATATTTAAAAACCTGGTCTCCTGACAATGAGGAAATGTTAAAAAGAGATTTTTCAAAATATAGTTCTCTTTTTAAGGAAGTGCTTTCTCCATTTTCTTTCTTGGAGAAGCCTATAAATAGGGCAGGCACACGTTCAAGGCCAGGATCAATTTTAAATCACGAGTATTAGAATAAAATAGTTGGTAAAAGTCCTAAATCCGAATTCTTTATTTGAAATGATGACAACCCAGTAATTCTCCAAAACATGAGTATAGGCCATCAACCATTTCTGAGGGATAGAGATAGATATTATCATGAACTTGCCCCCACCTGCCAATACACCCTTCACCTGTCTTTTCTTGCTTGACATTGGGTGGTGCCTGTTCAAGTTTTTGTTAATAGTTTGTTTGTTGAAATTATTTTTTTTAAAAAATACTGATTTCTTAATTTTAAAACCCTGTTTTTTTAAAAAAAATGCCATTTTTCTTTTCCCAATCTTACCACTTTTCTGCTCTGTGGAGATTGTTTTCTTTTTCTTCAGTTCCCCTTTTGTCTTTTTTAACCAGCACAGGTTAATGCAATGTTAAATTCTTTGCAGAACCTATTGAGCTGAACAGTTTGGAAAGAAGGATGAAACATTCTACCTCAGCTGAAGGTAAACCCTACAAAATAGCGCACTACTGAGTTTGTACCCCCAAACCATTGAACCTATGAACTTTCTGCATGTCAACAAATGTTATAACTAAAGTAGTAGATTACCATATTTTTCAGACCATAAGACGCACTTCTTCTCCCCGCCAAAAGTGGGTGGAAATGTCTGTGCATCTTACACAGTGAATATGGGAGTCAAGATATGGGAGGTAGGAGGAGGGATGTGGGAGGCAGGAGGGGGGTTGGTGTGCTGCCAATCAGCTATTCTAGGCAAAAGGGAATGCCTCCGTCTATTGCTGCCACTCATTCGCCACTGATCACAGTGGCGAATGGGCAGCAGGAGCAGCGAACAGGCAGAAGCAGTGATGAATGGGTGACAGAAGTGTCAAACAGGCCACAGCTAATGGGCTATGACAAATAGGCCACGGCGAATGGGCTGTGGAAGACAGGCTGCAGCAGATGGACCACAGTGAACAGGCTGTGGGGAATGGGCAGTGGCAATGGCGAATGGGTGACAGTGATGAATGGACAGCAGCGGCAGCAAATGGGGAGTGGTGGTGGTGAATGGGCTGTGGCAGTAGCGGCAAATGGCAGTGGAGATCCCTGCTACCTAGAACAGCTGATTGGTGGTATTCCAGGAGGAAAATCCAATTGCCAATCCGCTGATCGGCAGCAAAGGCTCCAGTGTTTCCTGGCTGTGGCAGCAGCAGCTCAGCTCAATTGACCAGTGGTGTGTGTAACAGAGCAGAGCCCTAATGAGCCATGTGCTGGGCTGTGAGGATGTGATGAAACTGACCAGGATATTTGCTGTTTTCTGCAATGGCATTAGGCAGATAAATACCAGATTTATGCAGAAGCAGATTTTTTTTCTTGTTTTCCTCTTCTAAAGCTAGCTTGTGTCTTATAGTCCGAAAAATACAGTACTTTAATGCCATAGTATTTGCAGTAACCAAAGCCAAGATCAGAAAACCAAACCAAATATCCAGTAAAACCTATCCGCAGAAAGCTGGGAAGTGAAATAGTGATATAGCAATGCAATTGTCTAATGGAAGCTCTAGTAGCCAGAAGTTCAGTCTGAACATGTGGCCAATTGCTTCCAGAACATTTCAATGCAGATAGAATTTTCTTAAGCTACTAAAGAGTAAAAAAACCAAAAACATAAGGAGATGACAGGATAGGAATAGCTTAAGATTATAATATGGAGGTGTCCTGATAATATTTTATAAGCTTTCCAATCTATTGTATTGTTCCATGTTCGGAACAATTGGTTTTAAGATCTTCCTCTAAAGGTATGTGGAACCGATTCTTGTAATACTGATATATTTCTTCAATTACATTACATTGCCATAAGCTGTTTCAATAGGTCTGCTTCAAAATTACTTCTAGCTCCTTCATCCCAATATTTTTTATTTTATAGTTTTATCACTCTACATCAGTATTCTCTATTATTGGTCCCTCCAAATGTATTGGAGCGCTAGTTGCATAATTCTTAACTAGTTGAGTCTTGGCGATATATGGCTGAAAAGTATGGAGAACATGTTAGAAACCTTAGTTGGGTATCTTTGTATTGTTGTTTTGTTGTATAATACATAATATTACTAACCTGGGCACCTTTCATTTCAGCACCCAGAATTCTTTCTCTGATTATTCCTGAGAATTCTTGTTTCAGTTGTGTTATGTTAATAGTTCTAAATTAAATGTACAGTACAGCTAAGTCTTTCTAATTAAATGTGGGAAATGTTTAGGATAGAAACATTTGAGGGGCCAATTTCAGTTTAAATAATTTTATTGGTCTTTTCTTAAGTCTTTAATGTGAAGAAACTGAATAAATTATTCAAGAAAAAGAATAAATGAGTGGGTGTGAGGAGAGTTCTGAGCAAACAGGTATTTATTAGAACAGTTTAATTGCTCCATGCATTTTCTGAAAATTTATGGTAACTGTTGCAATGCCAAAAAAATAGTGTAATCAAAAATTGCAGTAATTTGAATAAACTTTTTATGAATCAAAACCTCCTCAGGCTAATAACATACAGGCAGCCCTCAACTTACAATGGCAATTGGCACCAGAATTTTCATTACTAAGCAGGGCACTCGGAAAATGCTACTGTGTTGCTTAGGGACAGCAATCCCCACATTGCCAGTTGCTATTGTTGAAGTAAATTGCATGGTCATTAAATAGGGCAACTTGCTGTCAACTTCCCATAATCAAAACCAGTGGATAAGCTGCAAAAAGTTTCAAGTCCCAGGGAAGGAAAGGAGGGAGAAGGGTTGGGGTATGGCATGGTGGGGGGGAGGGGAGGATGTGCAAGGATGCTCAGTGGTGCAAGAGGGTGCATAAGAAATGCAGCATAGATTGGGGAGCATGTGAAGGGATGCAAACATTGGTTCATGTTGGGAAAGTATGAGAGAATGTGCAAAGAAGGGAGGGAGTGCATGAGATGTACTGCACAAACTGGTCCATTGTTTTAAAAAATCCAAAATGTTCAATGTTAAAATATGTTGCTTCATTCTCTAATCATAAGTTGAGTCTGAGTCTGGTTATTTGCCGGTCAATAAAGAAAAATAAGTTCTTAAATTTGGATTTAAATATTATTTCATTAAAGATTGAAGAAAACTTACCCAGTGTTATAAAACATGTCCATACAAAGATTCCTAATAGCTGAAAAGTTGTTAAAATTTCTAAAAGTGATTAGAAAAAGAAGTATGCAAATTTATGGTTCTTTTAAAGGTACTGACCACATTTTTTGCAAAATGATTAGCTCAGCTCTAAAGATTATATTGGAAATCTGTTGCTGGACTACTTATGGGTGATATCCTCCTTTTCCGGAAAGGAATTATTGAAGAGCTGATCTAGTTGCTGGCTCTTCCTTCCATTGTGATTGTCAGTTCTGCTTTTTGCAATGCTGCCAACCATCCACCATTCTTCTCCAGAAATCCATCTCTATAGAACTTATAGTAATTCAGTGTTCCCAGACAGACAGAAACAAATCTATTTGGGGTGGGGGAGTGGAGGGGGAAGTGAACTTTTGAAACCTGCTCTCCTGTAAAGTTAATGGTAAAATATAACAGCAGAAAAATGTAGTTTCAGACAGTATAAACTGGTGATCTGGTTTGAAAGATATCTTATTATGTGCCAATAGTATTCCAAACAGCATTAGTCATATCTGTTGGAAGAAATATCCATTTGGTTCAGTTCCAAGCTGGGAGAAAGATACTGGAAACATGGAGGCTGATTGGAAAGATAATTTAATGATGAACAGAACCACCAGCATTTATGGTTCTGGTGCAGCTGACAAAATAGAGTTGATGGGGGGGGGGGTTATACCTTCTTTGGACTTTGTATTTGAGCTTCCTGTACCAGTGGAAGAACATGTCATCTAATATTCTATTGGCTGTTGTCAGATTCTTATGGGGTCATGAAGGGGTTATGTAGGGGTCATAGCTGGCGGTATAGGCAAAAGAGGAAATTCAATCCTAGGAGCTTCTGTGAGCTAATTTTGTTGACGTTTGGACTGATCTGGGGTGGTGCAATGAAGGGGCTTTAGACTCTGCTCTGGTCCACTTCTAATCCTACCATTCTGCCTTTGTTTCAAAATATCTTGTCTTGAATGGATTATCAAATCTGCATTTCTAAAAAAGTGGCCTTCTCAGTTTCTGCTTGGGGGCAGGAAGACTGGGGCTGGTTTCTGAATAAGGTGGCTCAATCTAACTTAATGAACACAAAATATCTGCTGCGGGCTATTAAGAAAGACTGAGTCTGCTTCCTGCCTCTAAAAAAACACGTTTCTCCATTTCTCATTTAGGCAAATATAATATTTTGCCTTTTTAAATATTCTTTAAAGTATTTCATTTTCTAAGAGAGGGGTGGCTTTCCACAATGCTATTCTACATAAGGTTTCTTTTTCTAAAAGCTGTCATAGTTCTTGGTCGTATCAGCAATGACTGTGATGAAAACTCAAAATTCTGAATTTTTCCAATTTATTTTTTCTACTTGGGTTAGACTAAACAAGATAAGAAATTGAAAAAAATTAGCCAGTCTTGTGTTATAAGGGAATATTTTCATTTGTTTAGTTTGGTGCAATTGACTCTGGATCCCCATATAAAAGATGGGCAAATCCCCATATACAAAATAGGCAAATAATTTGGCCTCAAATAGTTGCAAGTGTTTGGACTAGAATTCACAACTCTAATGAGACAAAAAGAAAGAAGAGAGTTCACTGTCATTTGAACATTTACCTGTCAGTATTGTAGCACAGATCCAAAATATGAAAAGCAACATATTTGTTAGGCATGTTTTGGGCAAGTGCAGGGGCAGCATTTTTTTTTAATAAAGCACATGGTTTTAGTTTTCTCATAATTGATTTGCAATCCAAAAGTAGTATCTTCAAGGCTTTGTAATCTGAGATTTTCAAAAGGATTACCATGTCTTTTGCATAAAGCAATATAAATATTCACCAGTTCGTTAACTGTGGGAAATGGTGTTCATTTAAGTACCCCACTCTTGAATTAATATAATAAATGAATTATAATACACCCAGGATATACACTTGTTTAGCTGCCTTGCTACTCAGCACCACATCTGAGTGATGATCTGCTACATTATATCTCCTCTCAGTCAGAAGAATGATTTATCAATAAAATTTACCACATTTTCATATCAGTACTTTAAGACTTGCCTGATACTTTCAGTTTTAATTTGTGTGGACTTCTGCAACAATAACAGTGATCCTCAGTCAAAAGCTCACTCTAGATCCAGCTCAGGATTGGAACCCTCCCTTCTATATAAAAAGTGGGACTTCAAAATGACTGCTGAAATATAACATTCCAATCAGAAGGGAGGATCATTCAGATCACGAGTAGCAAATGTGTGGAATTTGACATAATCCCAGTCACATATTTCTGCTATCATTTGGACCCAACATGCACGAACAATTCTATTTGATGCCCATCAGGGACTGATAACAAAGCAGAACAGTTGAATATGGAGCACGTAAATGAATCACCCTATGGCAATTATGAATATGATATAGTCATGTATTTTGCATTTTGACATTCCTCTTAGAATCACTATTTGCTATATATTGATTACTTATTTATATATTATATCTAGCTACATCGGGAAGACAACATTGGCTGTTTACAGAATTGGATCATTTACTCATAAAGTCTAATGTTTCATCAAGGAAACTTGGCATCATCTCAATTTGGCTGTTTTAACTGGATGATATATAGAAGATTTTGCAAAGCCAAGCTCAATTTTGCTGACCAACTTACATGATCTGAATGGACTTTGTTTCTGCTAAACAGTGAATTTTTATCAGTTTGATTTTAAGTTTTCATATGCTTACCAACTCTTTTGTACTTACTTTGGGACGTTACTTTATTTAAGGTACAAAAATCAAAAATTTTAACCACTGTGCTAAGCAAAATCAGGCACAATTGTATTTTTTTATGCTTAGGCCCATGTAGCTCTTATAGAGATGGCCAGTAGAGAAAACAAAAGCAAATTATATTTGTCATTTATTTTGATGAGATGCAATAACTATGCCTCTTTAGCTGAAAGGTTGGGTGGGGGGGTTGGTCCCAGATGACAAAATGCTTTGATTAGCTTCTGTTAATATGTATTGTGCCTTTTTTTGGTGCCATATTTCTGCTTAGTCCCAATTACCAAGCCAGTAAACTTTCTAAAAGAAGAATGGAATTAAATACAACAAAATAAATGCAGGCATTATTTTTATAATTGTACATTTGTGTCAAAAATAAATATACTTGTAATAGCCTCGTAAGTCCTCGGACTTACGAATGACAGCTCGGCAGCAGCCAGGCGCGCCTTAGCCAATCAGACGCGCCTGCGAGCCTGGCTGCTGCCGAGCTGTCATTCGTAAGTCCGAGGACTTACGAGGCTATTACAATACTAATCTTGCATTGCTATGAGTTCTAGTGGGATTATACAAGTTTTCTCCAAAAGTCCCCAAAGTATCCAGATGAAATGGAGAAAAAGGCAGCCCTCTCTATTCCTTGCCAAGTCATGAAATATGGACATTTCTTGGGCTGTACTAGCTTGAGGTGAAAGGTATTTTAAAATAAGATGGAAAATATTATAATTGATATTACAAAAACTAACAGGATGGATAAGAGAAACTATGATTACCTTTGCACATACTACCATTCAACCTGTTAATGGTAGTATATGAAAACACAATCACAGTTTGAGAAATTTCTTAAAATATAAATAGAAAGATCTCCATTCTGTTCATTCCTGCTAGCTAAACAATCCCTAATCTATTTTTATGTTTGCATAGCAAATACTTTGGCAGACTGCCAGGTGTTCAGTCATTCTATCTGGAGAGCAGATTCACCTTTGTATCTTCAGATGAGCTTTAGATGACCTCAGAATCCTATCCTGGCACTTCCTTCCTAAACCTTCCTAGGATTTTACCTTCTTAGACAGCTCTGTTTAAACAGCTCACTGACAAGCTATCCAGCATCATGTTATAAAGCGGATCCATAGAGGAACAGGTTTACTTGCATTCAGTGACGGTTGCTTGTGTAAAGACTTATGTAAGTCACATGATAATTAAATGAACCATAGAGTTGCTTTACTGTTTGGAACAAGATTTCCTTAAGATCCCATGATTTCTGAGAGAGCAGAAAAATTCAGCAATAGTTTTTTTTTTTTTTAACTCAAAATTAAAATTAAGAGTTGCACCTGGAGAAGAGACGCAGATATCTTCTTCACAGTCTGGTACTGAACTGAGGACAGAGAAGAGGTTTTGAGAAGCCACAGCCTAGAACCTACCAGGACATATCTATTAAATTAGAAGATTATAGCTTTAATGTAGTATAGCAAGATTCTGTCTATTAGAGGTAATCAAATAAAGAACTGGTCTTAATTAGGCTTCACTGTGTCATTTTTGGGCCGAAGCCTGAGACTTGGCCATATATTTATTTTTTTGTATTATCTGTAATTCATAATCAACATGGTTCAAACTTAGGCCTAACCAGTCGAACAAGCTGTATGCACATTTTATCTATTTCTGTTTTGCTTTGTTTTAAAATTGTAAAATAAGTTTATAGAATAGAACAAATTGTGCATGCACTACATGATTCAAAAACACGTTAAAATTATGTAGAAATGTATCAATTTTTTGCTGTGACATTACACACATAGACATAGTAATTGCAACCCAATTATAATATAAGTCAATAAACTGAATTGTATTTTTTCAGTTTTTTAAATTACATTAATAAGATATTAAGACAAATATCAATTTACTGCACATTAAGTTCTGCTGTTATAATTTTAAAATTCAGCAGATTAAATGCCAGATAGCATTACAAAACTAGTTACATAGATGCAGCCATCAAACTATAACAATGAAAATATTGATTAAATGTATGTGCATGAACTATGCATCTTTACACCAGATTTGCAAAAAAAAATGATGGTGTTAAATCTTGTTATTTTTAATCCAATAACTTTTTAATTGTTTAAGTGTAAATATTGGAAAAAAACACTTATTTCTAAACTTACATTTGCTGCACATCTGATATCAATATAAATATGTTTTTGACTAATTAATGAACTGGTGGATAAAAAAATCAAGAATTTTCTATTCTCATGCATGGAGTTTATTGAAATATTTATTTCATCTGAGTTATGGTCTTAAAATATTCTTTTAAGGCTGAACATTCGTATTATTAAATCTCACATTTTACTAAAACAGTAATCTTAAATCTACTTAGAAGCATAATTATGATGGTATGGTGATGGTATGTGGGAATGAGCTTGGGAAAAAGGAGGAAGACCTGCAGCCTTGGCAACAGGTCGTCTTCCTGCCTTCAAGGTCATTCCCACATACCATCACAATAATGCACAATTGCTTTGTTTTTCTTAGTCAGATTATTTAAATGAATCCTTCAAATATGCCTTAATATCCATTTATTTGACTAGCCTATATCATATGAAATCTCCCCTGTAATTACAGTCAAACCTGGATAGCAAACTCTATCCTCAAGCAGTTTCTAAGCCCTACTAATTACAGCTTCTCTGACTGGATAAATCTTGGCCCCTCCTTCAGGGATGATATAGATCCACCAAGTTTGTAGCTTAGTCTTGCACACTGCACCCTGGATCCATTTTTAGCAGTTCAGAGTCATTTTAGGCAATCAAAAGTTGTTTAGAGATATGTTAAAGGACATATTCAAACAAGAGTGTTTATCAAGAAGGGTTAAGGATATAAATTAACAATTGAATGGAAGCCAGAATCAGACATTCATATATGGAAAGTAATAGAATTATCTGTAGGGATTCAATAGAATGAGTAAGTTATGAACCTGGGACAATTAGTATTAGAGTCTGGCTAAACTATTAAACTCCTTTGGGGAATTCCTGTTGTAATAGCAACTGATAAATAACCTCAGGTTTCCTAGGGAAGAGATGGATATTGTTTATCTGATCCAGCAACTGTTTTAAATATATGCTGATTTTCAATTTTGTCCCTGCCTACTCATGAGCTTTAGGATTAGACATTGTAAATATACTTCACAAAAAGTAATATTATGTGTGGTTTCAAACCAGACAGATACTTCCTTACCATAGTTTTTAAACTGTCCTCAGCTGCACTTTGTTTTTGACTGATATTAATATTGGATGTATGATTTCTCAAGAGCCCGTTTGCAACCATTAAAGCTTTCCCTGACTGCTAAATCTATAGAGGTCTAGTGAGGAATTTTCCTGCAGGTATGATCCCATTTATCAACAACGTTGCTGTCACCCTTTTCCTTACTGACAGGTTTCTTGTCCTTTTAACAGTTAAGTGGTTGAAGAACTATAACAGCATTTCGTTTTATAAATGTGATCATGCAGCAATAGATAGAAAATGCCCACTTAATTTGTGCCAACCAAATGATGCCATTAAGAAAACATATAGACATTGATAAGTCATAAGATATCAAAAGACAAGATCTGCTATATTCCAAGTTTGTCAATTCTTTCTAATACAGGAAGGGAAGAAGGGGTGCTTTTTCATGTTTTTTCCTAAGTGGATCTTCATTGCTATTAGTTTATTTCTGGGAAAATAAAGACTGTTTGTGTATTAAGAATAATTTGCAGAGCAGCACACTTCCAAAAGTAGGTGGGGTTGAACAACTTCTAAGTTCAATTCAATTCAATTGAAGTTAGTTGAACATGTTAATATAATTAGTCTCTGTATACATTTCTTACATTAAATTATAATAGAATGATAATTTTGAGAACACACTGCAAATCACCCACAAGGCTGACTGGCCATGACTGATGGCAAGGGGCCTCTTGACCCATTGCAGCCTTTACTTAAATGCTCCTTTTCATGAATATCAACAGTAGAACTAACTAAAAAGTTGACTTTGCTTACTGATTTGGAATACCATGGGGAAGGGGGGTGTTAGTAGACTGAGATGCCACTTCCACCCCATTTATGTATTGGTTTCTATTTTGCCCAGTTTTTGTTAACTGTTAATGCTCTTTTAATATTTTATGTTACTGCTTTTATAATGGTGTAAGCCACTCAGAGTAATTTGATAGTGAGGTAGGCAGCATGTAAATTTAATAATAAATAAATAAAAAGTATCCCTGGCAATACCTCTACAGAGCTTTTTGCAGGGGTATATCAATAAAACTGTATTCCTGGACTATTCTGATTCTGTTCAGCCAGCCATTGAAGGGGTTAGGATATTGTATTCTAAGACTACATCAGACAAATAGAGTATGTGCCCTATAAAACAACTTTTTCCCTTCAAAAAAGTTGCCTGAGTGATTGGAAGAACTGATTTGAAATTCAAATCATTTATGGGCATGCAAGAACCCCCTTCTCTTTCCCAATTTCAATTCCACTTTAAGGTATAAATCACACATTCTCTACTCTGTAATTTTCTAGTATACAGCTACCATGTGAGTTATCCAGAGTATTTTAAGGGGCAAACAATTTTTAAGGGTTTTGTTGTTGTTGTTATCAAATCAACCAACTTGAACCATGTCCTACATTTTATATATTATTTCATTTCTGTCCCAGATTGAACTGAAGGACCTCAATCTTGTTGAGTTTCAGATGACAGTTGTGGGAAGTTCTCTGGCAAAAAAATGGCAATAAATAATAAAAAATAAGTCTAAAAAGATAAATAAACTGTGGATTTCAATTTCCCCTCTCCCCCCTACTCACTCAGATTCAGCAATGCAATTGGGGGCTAGTGTGCTGACTGGTCAGTGTAGTGGGAGAATGCAACAATTGGTAAAGATAGGCTTTGGGAGGAGTGCAGTTAATGTCTATGTTTTTTCCTTCTAACTCAAAGCTGACAAGAAAGCACCTTGACAGGATTGTGAGAAAAATCCACAGAACCCCATTATTTAAATAAGGTCAAAATAATAGAAACATTATCATTAATTTAATCATACTATGCCATAAATTGGAAGCAGGGCAGATGCAGTCCTTTAGTTTCATTTTGTAATGACCAGATGTAATATTCAAATAAAGAATTTACCTCTAGGAAAACAAAAGCAATAAACAGAAATCTGTTTTGTTGCCACCCTTTATCTTTTGGGATTAAAAGACTGAGTGATTGGTGCTGTGATTAGATTATTGCAATGAATTCTATATGGGCTATCCTTAAAGACCATCTGGAAGCTACCGCTGATTCAAAATGCAGCAGTGCAAGCAGTAATGGGCATTTCTTGATGTCCCCTTATGTTTCCACCATTACATGAGCTGCACTAGCCACCAATCAGTTTCTGGGTGCAATTCAAGGTGCTGGTTATTACCTATAAAGTCCTGTATGGCATAGGGACTGGACTTCTCTCCAATGTTTCTATCAAACCAGTACCTTCCAGCAAAGTGGATGTTCTCTAGTTCCTTCCATTAAAGTGGACACATAGGAATTGTGCTTTCTATATTATTCTCCTCAGCCTCTGGAGAATCATCTCCCCATTCAAGAGATGTCTTGCTTATTCCTAGAATTCCTGAAAGTTTTGAAAAGCTGGCTTCTGTCCCATGGCTGATGTTTATTATTTGTTCAATTGGCCCCTGTTTTGTTTTATTGATTTTGCTGTCTTACATTAGTCTGGACTTTCTGCCTAATTTAAGTTTTTAGTAATTCTTATGTTTTTGTTAGTTTTATCTCCTGTTCTCCTGAAGTTGGGCAGCCAAAGTAGGTAGGTAGGTAAGTAGATACATACCACTAAGTGGGATCAGTATAACGATATTTTTAACAGAAGTGTTTTTATAATGGCTATATAGAATATGAGAAAACTTCACAGTTCCTACTGGCATCCACACTTAAAATTACACCTATTCAGTCTGTAATAAAGCCATTGAGGAATACTGGCAAGCTTCGTATGCATATTCCTTGCCTTCTGTGCTGTTTTGCCTTGATATTTTAGCAATCTGCATGACTACATTAGTCTTATAATCTGCATGCCATCTTTGAGGTATACTTCATCCATTCTTTTGGCAGTAGAAATCAGATGGTGGCATTTTCCCATAAGGCCAATTAATATTCACCCTACACACACACACACACACACACACACACACACACACACACACACACACACCATAATGTGTCAATTGCTTTCCTTATATTTTACTGAGATTTCAGTAATTAATTTGATAATATCACTTATGCTTGAAAAGGCAGTTACTATCTCTAATGCAGAGACAGGAAATCATCTTTGCATGTAGGAGATATGTATTTTTTCAATTTGTTTTATTATCATTATGGTTTGCCTCACAGTCACAGATGGTTTTACTGGATTTATCATTTTATCAACTTATCAAGTGCTTCCAAAGGACCTGGACTAGAAAGATACTGTTTGATAGTATTAAAGATATTGCTGCAGGATGTTAGCTGTTCCAGATAAAGCTGCCTTTTGCAATTGACTGATAGTTATTTTTCAGTGTCAATGGTGTTCTAGTGGTGCTCCAGATCAGTGGTGGGTTGCTAAATTTCTTTACTACTGGTTCGGGCACACTTCCACGTGCACTGCAGCTAGGCAGCTGGGCGGAGCCTCCTGCCGCTGCTACTACTGGTTCACCCTGGAACCTGGATCTGGGCCGAACTGGCAGCAACTCACCTCTTGCTCCATATGTCTTGAGATTGCACCAAAGATGTACATCAGTAGTGGCTTTATCATTGTTTTCTTTTCCCAGGGTTTTTTTTTTTGTTTGCTTTTTGCTTGGAAGAGCTGCATTTTGGGCTCTTTTCTAATTATGGTGGGATATGTTTTTCCATTTTTTTCATTAAGAAAAAATAGATATTATACATTTATTCTGCAATGTTCCCTCTAATATTTTTTCAGTGTGTGCTGAAAAGTATAGTGTTTGAGCAGCACATTTTCATGCCTGAGCACCTGAATTTTTTTCACAATTGTTCTCAGAGCAATTGATTTATAGGATCCGAATTGGAATGGAGAAAAATGGTTGTGTGTGTGTGTGTGTGTGTGTGTGTGTTTGAGTGAGCGAGGGATCTGGTAAAAGAACTGCGCCTATTTGGAAAAGAAGGTAAATTATTGCAAACATGATCAGTCGAAGATAAGTATGGGGACAGGTTGGGCAGTAGAGAGAAAGTGATAAAAGAGTTGGAAGTGATTTTACGAATTGCTTCATTAATCCCAATTTTATGTGAAAAGGTGGTAGAAGAATTTTATGGGAAGGTACCAAAGTTTCTCGGAGGACATTTTTTCACTGACTGTTAGCACCTTCAGCTGTCAATTCTTCTTGGTCCAGTGATCGGTCTCAACTGTCCCATGGACACAGAAAACAAGGGTTTTTGGTATACCCAGCTTGTTGCCCGAGCAGCATGCATAAGACCTTCAAGTCCCCACACACTTGCCAACCATGGTCTTCATATTTAAGTTTACGAAGAACCAATTCCAAGTTCTCGTAGGTTTCCTTCAAGTATATGGAATAACCTACAGATATGGAAGCGTAAAAAACGTTGTGGAGTAAGACTGTTTTGAGACTTCTTTTTGAAGAATCTATAAAAAGACGCCTTTGCTCTGAATCATATTGGATTTTAAATTGACCCATCAGACCTTCAACATCGATGCAATAAACCAACTTGTCTTCCTGGGCGAAGTAAGGAACAAACTCCTTTTCACGATGTCTGAACCATGAAGATGACACTCCTGGCAACAATAAATTCCTGCTTTTAAGCCTTGATCTGAGTAACTCAGCGGCATCTTTGGGAAGATTCAAGTCTCTTACCAAATCATTCATCTCCTCCTGAGAAAACAATTTTGGTCTTGTATCATCTTCAAAGTCAGAACTTGATTCGTCATATGGTTCAGGTATGACTTCACCTTCATCGGAGCTAGGTATCTCTTCCAAGGTAGCAGGGGGCTTGGGTACTGGTATATTTGTGCCATGGGGGATGGGACGAATTGCTGAGTGAAGATTGGGGTATGAAATGGAATGCTTCCATTTGGAATTAAACCCTTTCACATCGCATGAACAAAAGTAACAGTCATCACTATGGTTCTTTTGCTCTCGCCATACCATAACATTTTTTCTTACTCTTGAACTAGTTTCGGAGGTCCTCAACACATCGTTTGCACACTTTATGAGGCGCCCAAACTTTATCTTGATCTCCAATTTTTAGTCCAAAGTATGCAAAGTATACTTTTTTCACAAATTCTGTAATATTCTGCTGTTGCTTCAACACTGTATATTCACCACAGATGAAACAAAAACTATCTGGCAAATTAATACACTTTCGCGGAGCCATAACATAACATTTAAAGAATGATGAGCTAACATGAATTGTGATTGAAAAGTGTAAACAGCCTAGAACAAAGAACCTGATGATGATTCATGCACAAGTGTGGCGTGCAGGAGAAAGCAGCTCTGTATCTGTACATGAGATGTCACAGTGCTGGCCACGCCCCCTACACTGACCGGAGATGCTGCTATCTGCCCTGTGTCTCCCTCCCACTGGATTCTTCAGAAAAGATTAACCCCTTCTACCATTAGAAGCACAGACTTAAAATTTGCTTAGCTTATGTATATATTGCTGACCATCAGATTTACAGTGCTATATTTTTTTTTACATAACTTGGACAAACCCTTTAAGGGTTTTTTTGGCAGTTTATATCTTAAATGCACTTATGTGAATTAATTAATAGTAATTTGGACTTTAAATTTGGTTAAAAACCCATAATATAAAAAAATACCAACTTTTTTTAAACAATGATAAATTGGAAGACAATTTTGCATGTTGTGGCAAATCATGACGTCTAGGAGTTTTTTCAATATTTTATTTGTTTTCAGCACACCAAAATACCTGGAAATTAGATGAAAATAATCAAATAGCTTTTTAATCACAGACCTGTGTTCTTTTAAAGAGGAAAAAAATGCTTGCACAATTGCACCCATGGAGACATGTACATATACATAACACATAGAGAAAGAAACTTAACAAAGTGCTAAGTCTGCCCACCAACTAACTAACTCACTCTCTCTCAGTTGGAAACTGCCGCACAGTGTTTTGTTGCCATGTGCGCAGCCGCGCAACCGCGCAGTTTAGAAGGAACATTGTTGTTCTGAGTCATACCTTTAAAAATATATAAAATATATAAAAATATACATGAACAACGATACTAATTAAAATTAATGTCCTGTTTCTATCATGAAATTGTGGAAGCCACAAAGCAGGGCTGGTGGGTAGCATACATGGCTTATAAATAATGAATTTTTCACCACAATTCTGCATAGAAGCTCCTACTGGTTCTGGAGGGTGGAAGAACAGATCATATTCAGTATCTATACTCTGAATATTTTATATGATGGAAAATATTAAATGATGGAAGTCTATATATATAGACTTCAGTGACATACGGTGAAGCTTATGGCTGCTGAGGCAAAAAGAAAGAAAACGGCTCCCCTCCCAGCAGCTATGTCCGAAATAGAGACGTCCCGCATCCCGCAGCTATGTCCGTCCCCAAGCAGCCACGGGAGGAACCGGGCCAGCCCCGCTTCCCTCCCTGGAATTTCCGTGAGTGGAGGACCCGCATTCCGCTCCCCCTTCCAAGCCCAGCCTTGGCTCCCACCACTTTCTTCCACAGCTCCGGCAGGCCTGCTGAGGAGGAGCCCAGACGAGGCTGGAGCGAGAGCCGCAGAGGCGAAAGGCTGGCCACTTGGGGCTTGGAAGCGGGAGCGGAATGCGGATCCTCCGCTCCTGGAAAGTCCAGGGAGGGAAGCAGGGCTGGCCCGTTTCCTCCTGTGGCTGCTTGGGGATGGAACCGGGGCTGCGGAGACTTGCCCGCAGCCGGCTTCTCTGGAGCGGAGGGGGGGTGATAGAAGTGGAGCTGAGTCTCGTGCCACTGTGGGCCTGGCTTGCGGAGTGCAAAAAGGGAAGGGGGCCTCTTGGAACACCCCCCACCCCTCTTCACCTTTCGCCTCCATGGCTCTTGCTCCAGCCTCATCCGGGCTCCTCATTTGAAAAAGTCAGCTTCTTTTTACCACTTTAAATATTCTTCAGGGAACTATTTCTGTTTCAACTGGTGAACCAAATAATACATAAATGTTGCAGTGAATTTTGAGAAGTGTTCAAGAATAACTATAATTTTTTATAGGAAACTGACCATTTCAAAATGATGTCCCATATTACTACACTTATATACATGATCAAACATCAAATATCACTTTATAGCTGCATATTATAGGGGATGGATGATTGGAATTTTGAATCCCTCCCACCTGCCCCCTCCCTCAGACCCACCTTTTCCAGCTGTGTCGGAGGATCATTTCAATTCTCCTCTTGTCCGCCATGATGAAAATGTAAAAAAAAAAAGGCAACTTAGGCAAGACCTGCTGCTCCCAGACCAGGAGGCAGAGAACCACATGCCTCCTTTGCATAAGGAATTTTTCACCTTTTAACCCTTGCTTAACTTTTAGCAAGGGTTAAAAGGCGAAAAATTCCTTATGCAAAGAGCCCGTAGTTCTCTCGCCTCCCCCTGCAGTTAGCACTAAGCAGAGTCATTCTAACTACCTTAGCCTTTTTCCTTTTAATTTAATTTTGTTTTCCTCATGACACTGGTGAGGCCCCGCCTCCCCTGACTGCACGTCCCTGATAGACTTCCATCATTCATTACAAGTATTAACAAGTGTGATACGTCATCATTCTTTATAAGATTACAACCAGATATCTTTTATCCCAAATTCCATTTTTATCTGTAAGCAAATCCATAAAACATAACAGTAGCAATAGTACACATACACACAGGCACACACACACACAAACCATCTCAGAGTGCTTTGAAGCACTCTGTGTGCAGTTTAGAACATCAGCACATTGCCCTCAACAATCTGGGCACTCATTTTACCAGCCTTGGAAGGCTGGAAGGCTGAAACAACCCTGAGCCCATCAGGATCGAACTCCTGCAATACTGCATATTGTAACCACTGCACTTAATATCATGTTTTCAATTCTGGTTTCAAAAAAAATCCATAAAAGTTCCTGGAAGTTCGCATTCTCTGTCTCTCTTGCTATCACTATCACCACCACCAGTTCTATGGCTATTTATCTAATCTTGATCAAATAAACATTATATTCCTTCCTTATATTTCTAAAAGTCTTAATCTTTAATTCAATCAAAGATTATGGTAAGGTTTGATTTCTCTTTAATTCTTTTTTTATCCCATTGTACAGATTTTTTTTCAAGGTTTTAAGAAGCCTGTTTGGTAGATCTAATAAGAAGATCCAATAAGAAACCATTTTCAAGTAATTATTTCATGTTCCTCTTCTATCATTTTCCTCTTTTAATTTTTAAAACTTTTTATTTATTTTCTATATCCAAATCATTCTCTTAGCTTGTCACCTGTAGTTAATTTTTTAGGTGTTTTTTCTGCCTTGTCAGATAAAATTTGTCATAGTTATCATTCCTTAAATACTATATTTAGAATAGTTTATCCATAGAAACTAGGTTGGCAGTAGCTAGGGAGAGGACAGGAGTTCACTCTTCCCTCAACTCTCATGCCTCAAACTTAAGCTGTTGTCCAGTAAAAATGATCCTGCCATCTTCTGGTGTTCAAACTCACATAAAACTGATGTATTACAATCTCCTCATAAGGAGCAGTTATCTAAAGCACAGCTGAGTGATCTTTTATCCCTCCTTATCTAGCTATATTTCAAGGAACCTGTTTACACATCTAATTCCTTGGTCTTTGCCATGATCATCATCTCTGCTTTTGCAAAATCATCTCTATTTCTCCACAGCTCTTCTAGAAGTCCATCTTAAAAATATACTTCCAACCTCCCCCCACCAAGAAACCAATCTGGGCCTTTTTATTGGTGGAAGCGCAATCTTTCAAATCATTAAAAGTTACTAGGATGAATAACTTGTCATATTGGATTATAACCTGATTTAAAATGATTCCATCTTTTAGTTTGCTTAATTCCTATTCAGTGATTAAATTATGACTGGATTCATGCATATTAGATTCAAGATTCAAGATTTAATGAATTTGTATGCCATCCAATCCTGAAGGACTCCGGGCGGCTTACATAAAACCATTTAAAAATACTAAAAAAAATTAAAATACAAAGACAAAGCAAGTTGGACCCACAGCTGACCTTAGAACATCATTTGTCGGCTGTGATCAGAGGGGCATTTGCCCAGGTTCGCCTGGTGTACCAATTGCGTCCCTACCTGAACCGGGAGGCACTCGCAACAGTCACTCATGCCCTCGTGACCTCAAGACTGGACTATTGCAATGCGCTCTACATGGGGCAGCCCTTGAAGAGCATTCGGAGACTTCAGCTCGTCCAGAATGCAGCCGCGCGAGCGATTGTGGGTGCACCTCGGTACACCCACGTTATACCTATCCTCCGCGAGCTGCACTGGTTACCGATTGGCCTCCGGATACGCTTCAAGGTGCTAGTCGTCACTTATAAAGCCCTTCATGGTATTGGACCTGGGTACTTGAGAGACCGCCTCCTGCCAATTACCTCCCAAAGACCCATTAGATCACACAGATTAGGCCTCCTCTGGGTTCCGTCTACTGGCCAATGTCATCTGGCTACTACCCGGGGGAGGGCCTTCTCTGTGGCGGCTCCGGCCCTTTGGAACGAGCTCCCCGCAGAGATTCGGACCCTCACCTCTCTCCAGGCCTTCCGAAAAGCTGTTAAAACCTGGCTGTGTCGGCAGGCCTGGGGTCGATGAGTTCCCTTCCCCTCTCGAATTGTGTGGCTGTTGGTTGTTTTAAATTCCCTTGTATTTTTTTGTTGTAGTTCTTGTGTTTCCCTTCCGCTCTCTTGGATTTGTGCGCCGCCCTGAGTCCCGCTGGGAATAGGGCGGCATATAAATAAAATGAACCTTGAACCTTGAACCTTGAAGTTAAAAGAACACAACATGCACTCAATCTTAGTGGGTCTGGAACTCAATCAAGGATCAGCAGCCCCAGGCCTGCCGGAATAGCCAGGTCTTAATAGACTTTCGGAAGGCCGAGAGAGTGGGGAGAGTCCGTATCTCAGGGGGTGGATCGTTCCATAGGGCCGGGCCAGCTACAGAGAAGGCTCTCCCCCAAGGAGCCACCAGACGACATTGTGTAGTCGACGGCACCCGGAGAAGGCCCATCCTGTGAGATCTTATCAGACGCTTATCAGATGTGGCAGGAGGCGGTCATGGAGATATCCAGGTCCTAAGCCATGTAGGGCTTTAAAGGTGATAGCCAGCACCTTGAAGCCGTTCAGGGACCAATAGGGAGCCAGTGCAGCTTGCGGAGGATAGGTGTAACATGGGTGTATCTCGGTACACCCAGTATCGCTCGCGCGGCTGCATTCTGGACCAATTGTAGTCTCCGAACACTTTTCAGGGGCAGCCCCATGTAGAGCGTGTTACAGTAGTTTACACCATATTGCACCATATACTATGGTTTATAAACTCCAGTCAATGACAATGAGCATCAATGCCAAATAAACCTACTATGATTTAACACAGGGTTTACAATCAACTGTAGATCCCCGGGGGCTGTGGACCCACTACTGGGTTTTGGCCTGTTTGGAATTGGGCCATATCAGTGTTGGGTGAATGCACAAAAATCCATTCACACAAGCAGCGGGTGCGTGCAACCACAATTTGTGCAAATGGAGCTTTATGTGTGACTGCATGCACCTACCACTCCCACAGAATTAACCCCTCTTCTCCTCCCTCCAGACCATCAAGTCGGAAAGGTTTGAGATCACTGCTCTAGATCATTTATTCTATTTATTACTCAAATGTGTTTCCATTTTCTTAAGTAATTTGTTACAGCTATTTCTCTTATGCTCATTCTTATATATTGCACTGCTTATATCATTTATAGAAGCATGGTATTAAGAACTATTAGAAACAATTGATGAGCTAGCTCCAGGGGTGAAATGCTACCGGTTGAGCCGGTTTGCCCAAACCAATAGTAAAAAATGCTGTCGGTTTGCCCAAACAGTAGTAAAAAAAATGCTACTGGTTCGAGAGAACCAGTAGTTGCGATGATCAGTTGTGTGACAATCAGCTGGGCCACACGATTTATATTTGCTAAAAAGCAGGAAATCAGAAAAGGCTTCTTAATCTTCCTTTTTCAGTGCTGCGCAGTAGTGTCTGTGATGCAATTCTGCATGAAACGAACCAGTAGCGAAGTGAACCAGTAGTAGACTTCAGAGCATTTCACCCCTCTAGCTCTTTAGTAGAATCCAATAAAGTTTCTATTTGACAATTATAGGCAACACAGTCCTAGTTTTTGTTGTTGAAGGATCTGACCAACACTTAATAAACAGGTTATCTCTCTTTCTTATATTATACATGACAGGGTGAGCTCCTGTCCTTGCCCTAATTAAGAGTTCAAAAGCATACAAATGTAAATGGATAAATGGATTTCACTTTTCATAAATAGGAAGATATGAGTCCTCCTGATACCATACAGGCCAGATGATAGCAGAAATATCTTTAGACAATCCTGGCTCAATGGCCTTGAAATGGATATGACCACATTCCCCTATAATTGGCAATGACCAGCAAAGTAAAATGCACAGCGAGTCCTTTACCTTTACTATCTGTCTTTCTCTCTGTCTGTCTGTCTGTCATCCATCCATCCATCCATCCATCCATCCATCCATCCATCCATCCATCCATCCATCCATCCATCTATCTATCTATCTATCTATCTTTCTATCTATCATATCTATAATCATTTACACCTACACATACACACACAAACGCACATACATGCCCGCAAATATTGCTTTCTGCAAAATCTTCTTCATCTCTGAATAATTCTGTGAACTAGTCTGGTCTGAAAAATAGGTACTGGCCCAAAGTCACTCAGTGAACTTTCAGGGCAAAAGATGGACTTAAAACTTGTCTTAGTCTTACACCTTAACAACTGCATTACAATGTAGGGCAAGGGAGCAGCCATGCATCATCACTACCCATTGACACATCACCTTGATTCCATTTGATTGTAGAATTTATATGAAATGCAATTACCCAAAATTGCTAGTGTGTTGTACCAATTTGGACTATTTTCATGGCATCTGAGGGTACTACTATTGGAATTAATGACTCTAAGGTCACTCTTTTCCTACAAATCAAGTACATGACAGCATTGCAAATGATGTGATAAATTACCATGTAATGAAGAGTCCATCTGCTCAAAGGACCTAAATGAGCAACCTTTGAATTCAAGGAGAGTCTTAGTTTATCTCCGTGGTCACTGTATAAAAAACCGTAATTAAAAATCTCAGCCACAAGCCACTCATTAATTTACAACTTGCCATATCCCAATGACTTGGGATGGCAAATATATAATTGAAGTAAACAAGATCAAGCATAAGCAAGCAGTAAAATTCAATCCCCAGATCAGCAAAATTCCATGTTAAGTTTGCAAACTTATTTCCCCCCTGGAAGGCTTCCTATGATTATAACAGCTGCATGGCAGAGAAGTCACCACAGGAAGAGAGCAGTGATATATCGATCTCAGAAGAAAAGTAGATCAGGATTTCCTTCATTTTAAGAGGCGTGGCTTGTAGGAAATGTATGTTAAAGTTATTAGTATTTTCATTTATGTCTTGCCAGATATTGGTAGGAATTGATGTTATTTTACTAACAATCTTGGATTATTTCAGTCATTCAAATTTTTTAAAAAACAGGTGTTATAGATTATATGTGATATTACACATGCTTCGGAATAGGATATTTAAATTGTTATGGGTTAGGAAATTCTATACTTGACCATCAAGAGACATTCTAACAATCTAGGTTTTCCACTGATAAAGCTGGATAAAACTCCCAAAGTATTGTGAAATAAATAACATGTTCAAAATTATCATTTTTTAAAAAGTGCAATAAATAAAAAGGCAGCAATACAAAGCAATGTTTTTTAAACTTGTCACTTTTAGGTGATATTTCTGTATCCACCCATCCCATTTCTCTCTCTTTCTCTCTCCTTTCTTCTCTCTTTCTCTCTCTCTCTCTCACACACACACTCACACCTTGGTAAAAGTTTATCTAAAGGGGATAGGAAAGAGCAGACTTAAATTGAGCCCTAGTAAAATATTTGTTGTTTGTTGCAGTTCTCCATCTGATCTAGTGCTGCCTGTTAACAGGTGAACACTACCCTTGATGATGTAGCTCTGTGACTTATGGTTCCTTCTAGATTCAGGTTCCTTCTAGAATGGCATGTGGTTACTGCAGCCTGAAAAGGCATTATGCAATTTAAGCTGGTTTCCCCATTATCGGGAAAGAGGACCTTGCTACATTGACAATGACTATTGTAATATGCCTTACATAGGACTTTAAAAATTACTAGAAAGCTTCAATTGATTCAAAATCCAGCAATCCATGTGCCAAGGCCCTATCTTGGTTATCAATAGGCTTGCAAGTGCAACTTAAAATATAGGTATTAATGTATAAAACCCTATATGGCATAAAGTTACAGTGGCACCTTGGTTCTCAGCTGCTTTGAAACTCGTCAAATTTGGTACTCAACTCATTTTTATGTGAACATTTTGTCCCAGTATTCATAATGTGTTTGATACTCAACACACAAGCTAGAACTTGTTGGTGTTGACTTCCTTATGATACAACCCAACAGGTTTTTGTTTTATTCATTTATTTTTTGTAACAATACAAATTGCTTGCCTTCTAAGAAGACATCATGGATTTTTCGATCTAAACATCTCAGGTATTTACTGATAAACTCCCGTTCAAGAACTAATTAGGCCCAATCTGGCTTACCTTCCAACTCAGCAATGTGGCTTGATGCTATTAAAGATATCTCTTATTCATTATGGAATGCAATGCAGGGTCCTGCCTAGCCAGCTTTATGAGCGTCCAGGATCAAGGGAGAATAGGCAACTTGAGGTCAGTTTGCTGGAGTCATAGGCAAGGCACTCATGTAGCTTCTAATGTCCTTTGGATGTTCATTATAGAATATGCAGTATCAGCTGATCTTATCTTATGCTTGTGGCTGTTTTAAAATGGAACAGGCACATCACACCCACACCTTTCAATTTGGCATCTCTAGTTCAAAGGAAAAGATCAGCTCTCAAGAATTTTCTTATTGACTTTACTTTTCTGCTTTGGTATAGCAAGGATAGCTTATTCAAGTTGTGTTTCAGGCCCTAGTTTTTAAAAATCACCTTTGTAATTAATTCTAGTCTGCAGGAATCACAACAAGAACAGAAGATAAGAGCAAGACTGTGGGGATGTTGAGTGAAATGCCGGTAGGGCATATGAATATTTGTCAGTGTCTGAATAAGATTCACTTAATAAAGATTTAAAGGCTTAAGAAAAAAGAACCCTTGAGCTAGCCTGAAGACATAGTTAGAAGGATTGCACTGTTTTTTTAATTTTGGTCACATGTTTTGCTTGAATTTTATTTTCTTCTGAAAAGCTTCCTACTTCAGTTTGTTTGTATGCTGAGAGTTTATTAAGTGTTTATTTCCTTTCTGCAAACTTGCTTTGAATCCCACTTAAGTCTGGTGGATCTTTGCAGGCAGGAATTCCCATTCAGTCAAACTCAATGGCAGCCATTCCCTTTTTAAAAAGGTAACAACATTTACTCCATCTACCAATGAGTTCCCCTTCAGTTCCTTGCTTGATTAACTTTCCTTCCCAGCAAACTTCTCTTTCACATGGAACAATACCCATGGATCAGGCCCACAATCCACCTCACTTAAATCATGAAGCATAAAAAGTAACAGAGAAGGAAGAATGAGATATAAATGAATGATTGAAGACAATAGAACCACAAAGGAGCGATTAAGACAAATGTCAGCAGAAAAAGTAAGAACTGGCAGGCAGGGTAAAAAATGATAACTTGGTTGCTGGGATGGCAAAATCAGGCCAGGCATATTTGTTTTTAAAATCAGTGTTCTTCCTTTACAATTTCAACCTATTTCTATTACTTAAAAATAACAATAAAATATACTAAAATAAAATTGACTACAGGGTATTTTACAGACTAAATACTCAGACTGGTCTTTTTTTAAAAAACACATTCAAAACCTAACAGTAAGAAACAGAAAAAAACATTATTAACATATACATTGAAGTAGGAAAGACATTTATTATTTAACTTATAGTTTTAATATTAAATTTAGTATTTAATATTAAGTTGACAAATATATAAAGAAATAGACACACAGTATAAATATATAAAAGGTAGATAAAAACTTAATGATTTACAAAATCTAGATAGAAAAGTAAGATTCTTTGTCTAGTTGTAATATGGTACAAGGAGTCAAAGTTTTGTTAGTTATCTAGCTTCTAAAAATTGTATCATTTTTGGAACTACTTTTAGCATCTCAAGAAATGGAAAACTTGATGTCTCCTAGGAAATACTATCCTTGGCTTTTAAAACTGAAACATGCAGTATTTTTCGGGGGGAAAATTAAGTAGCACCTTTTGCAACAATACAGATTTTATTAAAAGGCATAATCTTCCATGAGTCTCAGATTACTTCAGCAGATAGATAAAATGGCTAGATTAACATAGGATTTAAACTGGGATGAGATGGCGGGAAAGAGAGGGAAAGTTAAGTTGGTTGTGAAAATGCAGGTTGCTTGTGAGAGATCACAAGTCCCTTATCAATTAACAATTGTAATGTGTTAAAATCCATCGTGTTTGCTGAGACCTGAGATTGCCTAAAACCTTTTGATGTTCAACAATTTCTCACTCAATGATGCTGTTAAAAGTCCAGTTTTTTTCAAAACAGTCATTTTGAAGTCTGCTAAAGAATGTCCCGGGAGATTGAAATACTTTGATATTACTTTGTCCTTGTTCTGAGTCATGATGTCAAATTTGGGAGCAAGAATCTGTGTCAGGTTGGATGGCGATTCATATGCAAGAACAGGCCTGCCATTCATTGCCAAAAGAGAAGCAATATAGCAAGAGTACTTGGACTTATATACTACTTCACAGTGCTTTACAACCCTCTCTAGCTGTTTACAGAGTCAGCATGTTGCCCCCAACAATCTGGGTCCTTATTTTACTGACCTTGGAAGAATGGAAACCTGAGTCAGCTTTGAGCTGGTGAAGATTGGACTCTGGCAGTGAGCTGAATTAGCTTGCAATACTTCATTCTAACCACATTGCCACCATGGCTCATCAGTATTGTTGTTCAGTATGCACAATGAGTTGTAGCTTTGAATGGTTTGAGCTGTGAGTTGTAGGTGACAATCAGTAGTATTCCATTATTCTTTTTCTTGATGTGTCTTTTAATAAATCCTTAATCGATATTGATCTGGCATTATGGATTTTATAATTGATTTTGTTGAATGGGTAGTTCAGTCTTCTAAATAATCAGTTGACAGCATCTCTGTTAAGTGGGTCAAAACAAATGTGATTATAGCAAAAGGCTTGAATGTAGATGATAAGATACAATGCTCTCATGAAAAGCAGAATCATATATCTATGCATATTAATTTGTAGGCCTTCTGTACAATGCAATGTTTATGTGCCTATTGGTAATTTTATAGTAATGTTGAGGGGATGTTCTTGTTCTGTGTATAGGTCTAAGATGAGGTTGGTGATGGAGGAAAATTATTAAAATCATGATGGAATTTGATGAGACATGTTTCCCTGAGTTCAAATAATAAAAATCAATTAATCTTAAGTAAAGAGAAGTTTCAGGGATTAAAGAGAGATAAGAAAGTTATTGCTATGACCAAAGTTGAATGTTGAATGTTTGAATGTTTATTTTATTTATATGCCGCCCTTTTCCCCCGAAGGGGACTCAGGGCGGCTCACAACTCAACTAAGGGAGGGGGATACAGACAAAAATTAAAACAACGCGCAACAATACATAATTTAAAACACACAACAGTCATACCATTCGAGAAGGGGGTAGAAGCTTTTTAGCCCCAGGCCTGTCGGAATAGCCAGGTTTTGAGGGCTTTGCGGAAAGTCTGGAGGGTGGTGAGGGTTCGAATCTCCACGGGGAGTTCGTTCCAGAGGGTCGGAGCGGCCACAGAGAAGGCTCTCCTCCGAGTAGTCGCCAGTCGACACTGGCTGGCGGATGGAATTCGGAGGAGGCCTAATCTGTGGGATCTAATCGGTCTAGAGGAGGTAATTGGCAGCAGGCGGTCTCTCAAGTACCCAGGTCCAATACCATGAAGGGCTTTATAAGTGACGACTAGCGCCTTGAAGTGTATCCGGAGACCAATAGGCAGCCAGTGCAGCTCGCGGAGGATAGGTGTTACGTGGGTGAACCGAGGTGCACCCACGATCGCTCGCGCGGCTGCATTCTGGACAAGCTGGAGTCGCCGAATGCTCTTCAAGGGCTGCCCCATGTAGAGCACGTTGCAGTAGTCCAGTCTAGAGGTCACAATGGCACGAGTGACTGTAGTGAGGGCCTCCTGGTTCAGGTAGGGATGCAACTGGTGCACCAGGCGAACCTGGGCAAATGCCCCCCTGGTCACAGCCGACAAGTGGTGTTCAAAAGTCAGCTGTGGGTCCAGGAGGACTCCCAAATTGCGAACCCTGTCTGAGGGGCGTACTGTTTGACCCCCCAGCCTGAGAGATGGAACACTTGGCCAATTAGTAGGAGGGAAACACACCAGCCACTCGGTCTTATCTGGATTGAATACAAGCTTGTTAACCCCCATCCAGTCCCTAACAGCCTCGAGGCCCTGGTACATCACGTCAACTACTTCACTGAGTTGGCACGGGGCGGACAGATACAACTGCGTATCGTCCGCATACTGGTGGTATTTTATCCCGTGCCGTCGAATGATCTCACCCAGCGGCTTCATGTAGATATTAAACAGGAGGGGGGACAGGACCGAACCCTGCGGCACCTCATAATTCAGGGGCCTAAGGGTCGATCTCTGCCCTCCAACCAACACCGACTGCGACCTGTCCGAGAGGTAAGAGGAGAACCACCGTAGGACAGTGCCTCCCCCCCACCTCCCACAGTCATCGCAGAAGGATACCATGGTCGATGGTATCAAAGGCCGCTGAGAGGTCAAGGAGCACTAGGATGGAGGCATGACCCCCATCCCTGGCTCTCCAGAGATCATCGATCAGTGCAACCAAAGCAGTTTCCGTGCTGTAGCCAGGCCTGAATCCTGACTGGAAGGGATCTAGATAATTGGTTTCCTCCAAGGACCGCCGGAGCTGAAAGGCAACCACCTTCTCAACAACCTTCCCCACAAAGGGGAGGTTGGAGACTGGACGATAGTTGTTTAAGACGGCTGGATCCAGAAATGGTTTCTTCAGAAGGGGTCTCACCACCGCCGCCTTTAGAGCAGGGGGAAAGAACCCCTCCCGAAGGGAGGCGGTAACAACCGCTTGGATCCAGCCCCGTGTCACCTCCCTGCTGTTAGCGACCAGCCAGGAGGGGCACGGGTCCAGTATGCATGTGGAGGCACTTACACCTCCCATGGCCTTGTCCACGTCCTCAGGGGTAACAGCTTGAAAATCAACCCAGTGATGTCCAGCCAGATTCTCCCCTGGTGCCTCAGCTGGCTCTGCGCAATTGGAGTCCAGGTCCGTCCGAAGCCGAGCAACTTTATCCGCGAGGAATTGGACGTAATACTCAGCTCTGCCTTGCAAAGGATCGCTCGTATCCCTCCTATTTAGGAGGGAACGGGTTATGCTGAACAAGGCGGCTGGGCGCGACTCAGCGGAAGCAATCAGAGAGGCAATGTGTGTTCTTTAAGTTGTCCTAATTGCCCGAAGGTAGGCTCTGATGCTGGATGTTAAAAGCGCTTGGTCTGACATGAAGTACATGAGTGAGTACAAAGTGACACAGTAATGATATTTTTCATGCACTCAAGTCTTCGTTTGTAAGATGTTTTGATATGTAGAACTTCAACATCCAAAGTGACTAAAATAGTGTAGCCAAAGAGATTGCCTATACGGTTAGGTTTTATTAGACAATCTGTGGTGCCTATTATGTACCTGGGGATATAGATGGTCTAAATTCTGAACACGGAGTCCTGTGTTCATATATTGGAAAATAACATATATTTAAGAAGGAATACACACACATGGAGAGAGAGAGAGCTTATTTTTATGAATTTATTGGTGAATGAATGATGAGTGGTCAGCCACACTCCACCCCCACCTGTCTTGCCTCATCCTTTAACCCCTCCCCACCTCACCTTGTGGCCACAGCACCGGAGCATCATTCAGCCTCCTCTTGCATTGTTATACCTATGCAGGAAGAAGTGGGCCACCGCCATGAGGTGAGGCAGTTGTTGGGGCAAGCTTAGTGCTGTGCCAGTGCTGGAAGAAGTGGGCAAGCAACCACATGGGTTCCTGCTGCATATGGTTGTTGGTGCTGCCACCGCAAGGCAGTTGTCGAGACATGAAACAACGGGGGTCCTGAAGTAAGCTGCTGTGAGCATTGAGCAGCTCCACCTCCCCTGCCTCACAGCAGTAGCCCTCAAAAGCAAATAGACACCCCCCAAAATAAGTACTAGGGCTTATTTTGGGACCTAAAAATAAGACCAGCTCTTATTTTGGGGGAAATACAGCGGGTAAGTAAGGATAGATAAAGATAGACAGATAACACCTACTATAAGAATAGCTATTTGACAACATTAAGTGGTTGTATTAGTTTGTAATCTTTTTGTATCCAGCATAAAGTTTAAGGGGAGAGGGACAAGAAAAATGCTAAAATGTACTGCAGACCAATATTAATTATTTATTGCAGCATTTATTTTTCTGACCATAATTTCTGAGTGGTTCACTTTGATGCATTTTAGTCTATGGACTTTATTATAAATAACATTTTTATCAATATAGAAGAAAAAGCATATAGACCATGAACTATGAACTTGACTAAACTTTTAGAAGTTATGTATTTTATTCAATATATTTCATCTGCATCATTTTCATTCTCAGTCATCAATACAAAGAAGAACTTAATAGATAGAATTCTATATATTAGCAAGTTAGTAAAATTGATCTTAACCAAAATCTATTAGACAAATTTCACCAATTACTTGGAACCATCTTTTTCCCCAAGGCACAATACTCTGATATTGTTGAATGTTTAAACTTGTTTCTACTTAAGTTGCTGCATGTCTATTTTTTTCCCCTACCTTTTCACCTTGGAAAAAAAACTGGTAGTGAATCATGAACCATTTAAGTATTTCCTTATTGGCAAGAATTCAGAAGTAATAAAATTACCACCAGTATGTATATTACAGCATTAGATCTAAATTCAGCTCTTCATAATTGGTAATTATTACAAATGTCTTTGAAATAAAGAATGCAATCCCAATTTGTGCTCTTTCTTAAATTCTATAAAATAAGAGATATTGAACTGAAATATTGATCCTAGCTAAACCAAAGTAAAAATACAATATTTGCAAATTTGTTAAACTATTTGTCTTAACATTTTATTTCTGAATGCATTACCTTAGATTTCTACGTGATGAGACAGCCTTTACTGATTTACTGAAAGTGTTATTAATCTTTTAAAAGAAAGACAGAGTGGGCTATTTCAGTTGTGCCTCACATAAATTTGGAAAGAAAATTAAAAAAAAAACCTCTACCTCATATAACCTATTTTAAACATTGTTTTGATGTTGTCTATTATTAAATTACATTTCTTCTTTTATTATATTGTTAAAATTGTTATACTGATATGTACTTTACTTGGATTTAAATATTTTTCCAATACCTATATTTTTCTGGTTGATCAGATGGAATTGGGATTTAACTTATTTTTGTAGATGTGTTAATAAATTTGTAACAACTGTTTATATATCTATTTCTGCACAGCTGGATCCAATCCTAACCCTGCACAGTTCACAGGTGATTATAAAATTCATTGACTAAGGAGTTTCCTGATAAAGTATATATGATCAGTCTAAACTCAGTCAACTTTAGATACTATATCCTAATGTGAGCAACCAATCTCGAAGGTCACATGTTATCTTCAACTCTTTTTCTATAGATCTCCCTTAATGTACAGTTAAATATGGGTTTCTTTCCATTTTTAATTGGGGGAGGATATAGGAAAACTACTGTAAATTTGACATAGGTTTGACAAACATTTCTGTTCAAACCAATCCTCCATCACAGCAAATCCTGACTCTACAAAGCTTTGCTGTTCCCATTTTTGTCAGTCCCCACTCACAATAGTTGTCACTTTACCCTAAAACATGATGGATATATATCTCTTACACAGTAAATATGTGAACATTGTTGCTCTTCTTCAGAAAAAGAACATGTAGCAGTCAAAAAAGCTTTTGATGCTACAAGCATCTTAAATAGCAAATTATGCTTGGATATCTCCTATTGATATTATATAGAAATTATATAGTGATTTATATATTTATAAGCTAAGAGATTTCTAAAAGTTATTTCAAGATATGCAAATGGTATTTATTCATTCTATATTATTAAAAAAATCTATGAGTTTTAAATCTAAAATCTTTGAAAATGTCATGGAATAAAAAGTGGCTATATTAAAAGCAAACCTATTATTCTACTTTCTTAGTTATTTTTTTTAAAGTCTTCTAATAATCCTGGATATTTTTAACTTAGATAAACTGTGGAGAAATTTGAAAGATCTGTACTGCTGTGTATTAATGCATTTGCAACTGATTTATTTCTATTTCTTACTGGAAACTTTTTCTCTTCCAACAAATAAGAATATAGGTAAAAGTGAAATTATTATACTTTCCATGAAAGCACAGATGGATAAGTTTTTCTTTTTTTAAAAAAAGGAGAGAAACACTGACAAACAACCTGAAAACAGCAAAATGGCTCATTCATGTCAGACTATATAACCTACAGTCTTATCTGCATTGCTTTGTAAAATAGATTTGGCATTATTTCTCTATACCAATGTGTGAAGGCAGACATGACTAATTGCCTATCACATTGATATAAAGTGTCAGGCTACTGTTAATTTATTCATTTTATTAGAAGTTTATTTATTGAAGAAATTGAGCTATAAATATTTATTTAAATCAGGTATGCATTCACTTTGTATTATCAAGAGCTTTAGAACAGTGTATAACAGAAAAGACACTCTGTGCTGTAAACACAAATGATGTTAGTAACAGCATAATGCAAAAAGTACCCACCACCTGATACTACCATTTCAATGGTCTATATATAACCATGCATCATTTCAGATTCATAAATGTGAGAAGTTTAAACTGTTTCGAAACTGCAACAGGATGGATAGTTTAAAGAATTGAATCACAATAAAAAAGATTGTCACCCTTCTAGTGGCAAGTAGAATATTGGGAAGATCTAGAAAATTCCTTAGAAGGCAGCTTGCAGGACTATATAACTTCCATGAGATCTCTTTGTAGGTATGTGTTTAACACTAGTATAACATATTTAAAATTAAACAATGCCATAACATTAAAGCAAAGATCAACATAATAAAACCAAGTAAAATGGCGAATCTTAAATGCTTGCTTCAAGGCCTATAATTATAGAGTTCATTGACGATCACTGAAGAAAGTTTAATCAACTTGATATCACTACCACAAATCCAGTTTAAATGATTTCCTATATGATCCCAGAAGTCTGTACTCTCAATGGCTAGCGAATTTATATATAGGAACATGATCTTTTAACTGCAACAGATCTAAACTGCATATAGTTTAAGATGCCATTTTATATAAGTAAGCAGAAAACACCTTATCTGTTTTTGCACATGAAATTGATTTGTTGATTTTATTTAAAGGCAGAATTCAATCAAGTTATTTGTGAAACAGGTCAAACATTTGCACAGTACAATCAATATAATTATTTGACAGCCAATGTAACTGGTACAAGATGGATTTTTTCCATCTTGTACCAACTATAGTGGGAAAAATATTCTATAGTATATTAAACATAGCCTTTTTTTCAGAATATATGTGTTAATGCTAAAGCTCCCAAATTAAGTTTGGATTCAGGAAGCATAGACAATATTATATATGACAGCAGTTTCCAACCTTTGTGTTTTGCGGCCCAGCAGGGTGGGGGGAAAGAGAAGAGAAAGAGCAATTCTGGTGTACATGCACACACACAGCTCAACTTGTGCAAATGGCAAGCTGGGATGCACATGCATACACACACCTCTTGTGATGACATGGGGCAAGGCACGGAGACAACACAGTCAGCTGATAGTTCAATCCACCCCTTTATTGCTCCAACTTTCCCCCAAATGCTCCTATGTTGATGGCAAGTCCCAGAGCAAAGTGCTTACACACACAAACACACACACACACACCTCTTCACAACTAGTCCAGCAAAATGCTGTTAGAACAATGGCTGCAAAGCAAGAAATTCAGCAGACAAGGGAATAAGTCAATGAGTCCCGGAAGCAAAGGAATGAGGCACAGGTTTCAGGAAGCCAAGGAACAAGGCAATTAATTCAAGAAGCAAGAAGTCCAGGAAACTCCAAACATTGGCAATGACACACAAAACTCCACAAATTCAGTGTTTGTTCTTGACAAATGCCCCTTCCCACACCATCTTCTTCAGTCCTCAGGTGTGCCTTGTGAAGAGACGTGGGGTGTGCTCCTCCTGAGTTGTTGGGTCAGCTTGCGTTGTTCCCACCTCCTCTCCATTCTCTGTACTCGAGGATCAGGAGAGGGTGGTCGCTGCTCATCACCTGAGCTCCATCACTCTTCATCTCCACTGCCTGCCCTCTTTTGGTCATCCTGCCCCCATTCCTCCCTGCTGTCCCAAGTCTGAGGGACCCAGGGCTGCCTCATCTTGCTCTTCTCCCTGTTCCTCCAAAGCCAATGAGTTCCTTGGTATTGGTATTGGTATTTATTCGATTTGTAGGCCGCCCTATTTCCCGAAGGGACTCAGGGCGGCTGAACAAAAACCAAGGAAAGGGGAACAATACAGAAAAGTAAGACAAACAGGACAGTGATACAACAATTTAAAAAATACACAGCAAGCGCAACAAGTTTGAGCAGGGGGGGGGACTCAACCCCAGGCTTGCTGGGACAGCCAGGTCTTAACAGCTGTCCAGAAGGCCTGAAGGGTGGCAAGGGTCTGAATCTCCATGGGGAGCTCGTTCCAAAGGGCCCTCAGCCACAGAGAAGGCCCCCCTCCGGGTGGTCGACAGCCGGCATTGGCCGGCAGATGGAATTCGGAGGAGGCCTAATCTGTGGGATCTAATGGGTCTATGGGAGGCAATTGGCAGGAGGCAGTTTCTCAAGTACCCAGGTCCAATACCATGTAGGGCTTTATAAGGGATGAGTAGCACCTTGAAGCGTATCCGAAGACCAATAGGCAGCCAGTGCAGCTCGCGGAGGATAGATGTAACGTGGGTGTACCAAGGTGCACCCACAATCGCTCGCGCGGCTGCATTCTGGACCAGCTGAAGTCTCCGAAAACTCTTCAAGAGCTGCCCCATGTAGAGCGCATTGCAGTAGTCCAGTCTTGAGGTCACAAGGGCATGAGTGACTGTCTCTGTCAGTCTCTGTCAGCCACTGCTCCGCTCACCCTTCAGTGCAGATTCAGACTGCAATGGGGCATGACACATCTTATAAGCAATATGCCAATATGCAGCTTGACTTGCACTAGTTAAGCTGTGCACATGTGTGTACACATGTTGGCCTGCCACTTATATGAGTTGAGCTGCATATGCACCAGTCTGCTGCTCATCCAGTCCAGTTCCAAATAGGCTATGGCGCAGCAGTGTGCCATGGACAGGGATTGGGAACCATTAATATATGACAACAGGGATATTAAATAGCAATTAAATTCAAGCCTTTACATTTTCTGAGTTAATTTTGGACAAATCTGAATTTTCTTCATTTTGTAATTAATTGTACAATGCTGTGTAAATGAATACCTTGGGAAAAGTTATTGCATCTGAAATAATGCCTTCACCTTTCAAAGAATCTCAAGCTTATCAAGAATGTCTTTTACTGCTTCCAATGTTACATCAGGTGTTTTTGAAACCATTGCCCTGATTTATCAGGAAATTAAGAGATATTCTGCACTTTAAACTGGCAGGGGATTAACAAAAATATATGTTTAATATATGGCAATTTTTTATATTTGTTTATTAATTGAGATTTTTAGAAAAAATATTACATTTCTATCCTACCCCACTCCCATTGGTCTGAAAAAATATTTAAAATATTAAAAACATCACCATCAATAACATCTAAAAACAAAACAAAAAATCAACCATAATGAAAACAGTCTTAAACAAAAGTAGAACAATTCATGAAAATAGGTATAAAGCTCCAAATGCCTTCACCAAGAACCCTACTCATTCTCAACTTATTCCAAACAGAATGTTAAATTAGGGTTAATTGAATGTGAAACTAATCTAACATCCTATAACAAAATATATTGACAAATATACACTGGCCGAGGAATTCTGGGACTTGAAGTCTGCACAGTGAAATCCACTGATGTAGTATTGTAGTTTAATAAACTACCAGATTGTTTCATTCTAGATGCTAGTTATTCTTTATTTTAATTCCTTCTTACTTCTATTTCTTTACTTGCTTTTCTGAGACAAGGGAGAGAATGAAATGAATCCAAATGAAAACAATTCCATAACTCTGCTGGTTTTCTCTTACCACCAAATGGAGAAAATAGTGAAAACTGAAGGAATTAGGATGCCTTATGGATATAACATCAAGAGTCTGGATGAAGAGGTTCACTAGAAACACTTGGCAACCTTCAAGCTGACAATATCAAGCACACTGAAGTCAAGAAAAAGATTAGAAGTTAATATAAAAGAGAAGATTTTAGGTCCAAATTCACTGGAGGAAATATCATCAAGGCAGTTAACCCCTGGACAATTCCAGTCATTAGATACACAGTTCGAATAGTGGACTGGATTCAAGCAGAACTAAAACTCCTGAATAGGAAGACTAGAAAAATAATGACAATGAATCATGTCCTTCATTCTGGGAGCAACATTGACAGATTCTTTTTATGAAGAAAAATGTGTGGATGTAGAATGTTGCAAATACATTAGATGATGAAGAAAAAAGGTAATTGGAAGAATATCTGAAGGACAGTGAAGAAGGTGCACTGAAGCTAGTATACCAGGAAGGCTTCATGAATACTGATCAGACCAAAATGGCCTACAAGTAATAACAAATGAAGAACAGAAAAGACACATGGGAAGATAAAATATTACATCGCCATCAGAGATGGTATTCAGCCAGGTGAACTGGTAGTGGTGGCGACTGCCCACCCACCAAGACGTCATCATGACCTGTTTTTGACACACTGTGCATGCACAAAAGGTCGTGCACATGCATGAAGGTGACGCATGCGCTCACATTTGCGAACCAGTAGCAAAGGTAAGTTCATTTCACCCCTGAATGGAAGTCAACCCTAAGCTGATAAGAATCAAATTTCTGGAAATGAACAGTGAGTTAGCCTGCAGTACTGCATTCTAACCACTGCGCTTCCATGGCTCCTCAATAATAATAACTGGAATAAATGCTTACATTTCCTATAATCTCTAACATAGCATGGGCATCTATAAAAACCAGAGTTTTAGTTGGTGTTTTTATTGTTTTAAATATCCTAGAATAACATAAATTAACACTTACAATAATTACTCTGATTTTTTTTATTCCTTTATAGATGTAAACATTTCAAATTACATGTCTCATATTAATATTGACATAAACAGATGGTTAAAAATCTACATGAGTGTGTGGGAAAATAAATGCTGTGAAAATGATACTATTTCAAGAATGATATACACACTTAAAGAGATACCTATATTAATTCATTTAAAGTATTTTAAGCATATATACTTCTGAATAAGTTATCCAAACTTTGGCTTTCATAATTAGGGTTTCAGTTTTTGCAATTTTTAATTTTTTTGCCTGGGCATATATTTTGACTTTTTAATCTCTTTATAGCTCCATGAAATTCAACTATCAATTTCAATTGCCATTATAGAAATATGTTTAAAGTTATTTTGAAAGAAGGCTGTAAGATTCTGAGTGAGGAAGAACAAAGTTGTTATTTAACACTGGTAGATGAACAGGTAGGCCTGGGGCTAAAGAGTTTTTTGTCCCCCTTCTCGAATGGTATGATTGTTGTGTGTTTTAAAATTTTGTATTGTTATGTCTCGTCTTTTTTATCCCCCTGTCTGTACCCCCTTCCCTGATTGAATTGTGAGCCGCCCTGAGTCCCCTTTGGGGAAAAGGGCGGCATATAAATGTAATCAATCAATCAATCAATCAATCAGTTCTGGGTTTTGGGATCCAGATCTGGTGATCTTTGATGGAATAATCCTTCTGCAGACTGATTTAGTCTGGGGTCTACCTGTACTGATTATTGTGGGCAATCTTGGCTTTTGAAAGGATTTGCTTTGTACCAGATACATCTATTTCTGGACTGAGAGGTTGTACTCACTGTCTGTCATGCCTTAACCCATTTCTGAACATGCTATGTATATATCGAGCTGTCCTTGAAAAACACTTGGAACTTTTAATTGCTTTAGAATCCAACGGTTTCCACCATTTGGGGCATTTCAAAGTTCAGCCATGTGGCCCACTGCTGCATAAGCTGCATCAGTTTTCAATATACTTCTGGATAGAATTCAAGATGTTGCTGATCATCTTGTCCTGTGTTGGAGAGCACCATATTATTTGTGGGAATGCCTATTACAACCATTACCCCAGACTGGACAGATTATTACACATGTCCTAGAAAGTGTCAAATTTTTCAAGTTTTAATGTCCAAATATTAGGGGTTCTCAAAAGTTGTGACATGCCTTGCCTTGGTTATTTTAATGTAATTTAGATGTAATGACATAAATATCATAACTTTTTAACATTTTGTTTGTTTCATCTCAGGTTCCTCTTGCAGGACTCAGCATTTGTGCCCTCTCAGTGGTGGTATTCGTCTAATGCAAAAGCATCCTTCGGCAATTCAGAGCACTGCAACCCACTTGGCCTTTCAGAAAGTCATTAAAATTTGGCTTTCCCCCAGGTATTAAGGAGGATATTAAAAACCTTATATATCTGATTTGTTATGTGGTGCTACAGATTATTTTTCTTTGTGTTAAATTATTTTAAATTTGGTTGGCTAACAATAATGTTTTGTATTGTTTATTTGTAAACTGTTAGCTACCCAGAATTATATATATTTAAGATAAAGTCTGTATACATTTTCGAAATAAATAAATATTGCTTTATAAAATCCCCTATATCTTGACAGATCTCGGTTTCTTTTTAGTAGAAATATTATTGTATTTCTAGCGTATTTAAAATAGACTAGATCTATTTAAAATGTATTGATATCTTTTAAAATTTATTGGGACAGAAATATAATTTCATCCTTATTCTCATGATAAATTTATATTCTAGGACAATTTTGACTTGCTGATTTTTTTTACATTTATGGGGGACATTAATACATAGGATCAGCTAATTGCTAATAAAGTTTTCAACTAAGAAGATTTGAAGTTTCCATGAAGTTTGAAATAAAGATTTGGACTATCCCATACAATGTTAAAACAAATATGTGTCTCTATGTAATCAATCTACTTTAAAAATAAAATAAAAAAGACAGATATTGATATAATTTCAAACTGAAGTTCCTTGATAATGGAATGTAGGAATTGAAAGGAACCTTAGATATCATCTAGAGCAGTTGTGTTGTACAGTGGAACAATCTACAGCATGACATCCTCAGTAAATGACTTTCCAGGTGTTTAATGGAGAACACACCCTGTCTTTCCTTACTGGGACCTTTTTCCCCCCTATTATCCAACCAAATCTGCATCCTTGTAATTTAAGATGAACCCTGTCTTGTGGAATAACATTCATTCATATCCACTCATTGCTTCAAGAGAAAAAAAATCAGTGGGGATTATGTTGGGGTGATGGGAGAGATAGAAGTCCTAGGAAAAAAGAGAACAGAGTGACTGAATAATCAGACTTGGTTTGAGGCACAGCCATCAAGACAAACACTTTTTACTCCATAATATAAAATGAACTAAAAATTAATCTTTTATGATTAGTAAAATGGTGTACTGATATTTTACAACATTAAAAATAATGTTAGTCAAGTATGTCCATGAGAAAATATTTTTACTGTGCCACTATCTTTATTAGGCTCATTCATTCACTCACTCATTCATTCAGTGCATGTCAGCTACAAAAGTTTTTGGATGTTATCATAAAAGAGAACCTGGCCTGGGTCACTCACATTGCAGCACTGGTCAAAAGGGCCCAGCAGAGATTATACCACTTGAGACTTTTCAGGAAACAACTGAATGAAAAACTGCTGGTGACCTTCTACAGCTGCACAATAGAAAGCATTTTAACTTAGTGCAACTGTGTATGGTTTGCCAATTGTACAGTGGCAGATAGGACAGCACTCTAGAGGGTCAATGTCATTGCCCAGAGGCTCATTGGTTACCCTCTTCGGAAGATCTTTATAGCTCCCTCTGCCTTAAGAAAGTTCAAAACATTCTTAAAGATCCATTTTATCCCGGGCATCCTTTTTTTGAACTATTATTATCTGGCAGATGGTACAGGAGATTAAAAACAAGGACAAATTGGCTGAAAAACAGCTTCTTTCCCAGAGCAGTAACTATATTGAATTCTACTGTACAGTGCAATATTAATGCAATATCAGGGGTTTTCAATTCAATTGTATATTGAATGTGAAGGATGTATGATTTGTTTTATTTTTATAATGTATAATTAATTTCTTTGTATGAGGTACAATGACAATAAAGTAAACTAAACTAAATCATGCAATCACTGCAGTTAGGACAAACGAAATGGCACAAAAGATTATGCAAGATGAAGTGATCCAGAGAACTTAAAAACTGGCATACTTTTGACTCTGGTATGTAGGAACTTAGCTCTCTCTCTCTCCTAGAAAAATAAAATATCCTAGAAAATATTAAAAAGGCAGAATATTAAATTTCCATGGATGTGAAAAGGGAAAAACATGTTTTTTAAAGACAGAGTAGCTCCCTGCAGCTCCCCCTCCCGCTTTGTCAACAAGCCATTAAAGCCTGAGCTAGTGTACTTTATATCAGTGTTTTTCAACCACTGTGCCGCGGCACACTAGTGTGCCGTGACATAGTGTAAGGTGTGCCGTGGGAAAAACACCCGCCTATAGTCAATATAGGCACAGAGTTAAAAAAATTTAACATTTTCTAATGGTGGTGTGCCTCGTGATTTTTTTCATGAAAAAAGTGTGCCTTTGCACAAAAAAGGTTGAAAAACACTGCTTTATATAATAAAGGAAGGATTAGCCTTCCAGAGAAACTCACTACATGGCATCTGGAAACTCAAATTTGGCCCCATGGGAATCTGACAACCAATCAGAATACATTTCTTACACAGGAACAGGAAACAGAGAGGTGGGGCTGTAAGAAGTATAAAGCCAAAGTTCAGGACTCAGGCCATGTGGTCCTGTCCACCATTAAACCATTTTTCTAAGCAGCCTCCATGTCTCCAGTGTCTTTTTCCCCACTTGGAAGCTGAACCCAGAAAGACATTTCTTCCAACATTTGGCACCCAAAGATGGGACTCCAAGCTAACTTAACCAATGGATATGGCCCAGGTAAGCCTCCCATGTCGGCACAGACCCTATTGAGTCTGTGGGTGGATTTTTCCATACCTTAGCCATTTGGAACTAGGTTTTAAAGGGCTTTTGAGTTGAACTCAAAGGCTGCTTGGAAAGAAAGTGAGTACCTCTAAATTTTAATTCTCTAAAATTTAATTTTAAAGCATGGCAAAGCGTGGGAAATGTGGGTATGCCTGCGTGTGTGTGAGTGATGGGATCCTTCTCCCGATCACAGCTGGATCTTGCTTCCTCTGTGTGTTTAACCAAGAGAGCCTGGAAAATATTAGGGTCAGGCCAGAGCAAAGGACCTTCTGTTAGGGAAAAGAGAGTGTGTGTGAAAATGGATGGAAAAGTTAATGAAATTTATTGCTGTTGTTGCAAAGGCCCATTGTATGTGGAAAAGAGTGAAGGGATGCTGGTACTCACTGCAAAGGGGCTGACATCCTTCCAGGTCACCTTTTTGGATCTGAAAACCTTAGCGGAATTCCCTACAAGGAAAGGAACTGAATACTTTGTTGAGGAAATCAAAGTCCTTCCCGGAATCTTTTCACCCCCAAAAACTTATGGTGAGTCACTCAGATAGACCAAAGTGAGTCCTACATGTAAAGGATCATAGGAAGCATTAGCTCGTGGGTGACAGGAATTTCCCTTGGAGATTTCCTAGAAGCCTGGGACACCAGGCACATTTTTTTTTCTTGTCTGTTTGCTCTTTCTATGCAACCACTTGGTTTGGTTGTTAAGATTTGTGCCTTCCCTAATTTAACAGATTTGTGCTGGGAATGACTAGGGTATGTAAACCTGAGAGTTCTCATTCCCCCCCTCTTTTATTTTCTTCTTTTGTATATGTGTGTCTAAGTCTTTGTGCACCCTCGAGGTAATTGTAACTATAAAATGTCTCCAATCCAAAAAGACAAGAATTTTAAATTGTTCAAAAAAAGAAAAGAGTAAACTGGCAGAAATTGTGTTTGCTCCATTTGTTGGGCCCAGAAAAGTGAGTGAAAGGGGTGGGGGGAGCCTTTACTTTGTGTTTATTTGGCCATCAAAACAGAGTAAAGAAAACTATTCTTTCTTCCCTCCCTCTCTCCCTGTACCTTAAAAAAAATAAAGGGTTATGAGGAATGTTTTAAGCTCATTTACAAGAAAGGTTTCACCCTTGCATTTACTGTATGTTTAAATTATTTCATCTGCTCATCTCCTTCCTGAAGCATGTGAATCCAGCTCCCCTTTTTTCATCTATGATATACCCAGATTGTTACCATCTTATCTGTTTAGCAATTGCAATACTGATATATATTTTTCAAACTCTGCCTGCAAGCTATCTAACCCCCACCCCTTTACCTCTAATCCCCCAACCATGCCTTTTCTGTGGGAGAGGGGACCCTGTTTTTATGCCTTTCAACCCTGCACAGATGAGCAGAGCACATGGATCCAGATGCCTCCAGAGGAGACCTTCCATCCATTTGGGCCAGGAATTGGGTTTGGATCCAGTCCTCCACTGAAAGTCATCACAGCAATCAAAGTGGAGCAGACTTTCCCAAGCCTGACTGACCACCAAACCAGCAAACCAAGCCTAATGCCATCCAGCAGACATGAAAGAAATGACCCTGAGATGGACAAGTAAAGACTGAAAGACTCTTTTCAATCCCAGAAGACAGCTGTAAAGACTATGGGGGAGGGTGGAAAGTGATTATAAGGTTTTCTTTCTTTGCTCCTTCACAGAAATTCATTGTAAGGTTTTCTTTCTTGTCTCATTTACATTGTAATCAGTTTAATGTACTTATGTAAAAATTGTATTTGAGAATGGCTAGCACAGCACATTCTGAACACCTGATATTTCTATCTGGTGGAAGGGAGATTTGTCCCAAATGTCTATATTTTCAGTATTGTAGAAGCAATACTTCTACACATACACAAACACACACACACACACACACACAGAGAGAGAGAGAGAGAGAGAGAGACAGAGAGAGAGAGAGAGAGAGAGAGAGAGAGAGAGAGAGAGAGAGAGAGAGAGAGAGAGAGAGAGACCCCATTCAGAATTAGATTGAAACTATCTCCACACAAAACTTCTCCAAGGTTGATTTTTGCTGTGGCATTAAAGTCCAAGCAGTGATATCTCTCTGCTAATTCCATGGGGGAGGGGAAGTTCCCGTCAGACAATTCCCCCCTTGAAGAGTTAGCAGAAAGGATCTCAAGTGGGCAGCATCATCTGATGCTGTCCACTTGCCCAGTAAAGCAGGATATGTTGCACTGGTGGTCTCATAAGTAGGAACCCCAGGGCCCATTGTGTCTAATTTTAAAAATATTAAATAGCCAGGATTGCACACTGCCTAAACTCAATTTGGCCTCACTAAAATAAGAGCTAGGGCAGGTTCAAGAACCATCCTTTGGAAATGCGCAGCCTGTAGTTCTTTAAAAGGCAAAAGCATGGCTGTGAAGAATTTTGGGACTTCTGTATGCTTGTAACCTGCCTGGAAGCTCACAGAAAGTGATATCAAACGTCTGAAAATAATTGGTATGGAAAATTGGATATTGTAAATTTCTTTCCAAAACTTTTGCCCTGGATGCTAGACCTTCATGGTTGAAGGCTCTCCTTTTGGGAGCCACTTATGCTTCCAGCCTTTTGCCTCTCTCAATGCCTTTCTATCAGAAAAAAAAATCTCCCTGATCTGACCGATTTTAATCTTTTGCGAAGAATGTGTGTCACCCACTCGCATGTTTAAAAAAAAGAGTAGGAATTGTAGGAAGTTAGCTCCCTCCATCTCCTAGAAAAATGAAATATCCTAGGAAATATTGAAAAGGCAGAATATTATATTTCCCTGTATGTGAAAAGGGAGAAGCATGTTTTTAAAGACAGAGTAGCTCCCTGCAGCTCCCTGCCCCCACCTTTGTCAACAAGCCATTGAAGCCTGAGCTAGTGTACTTTACATAATAAAGGAAGGATTAGCCTTCCAGAGAAACTCACCACATGGCATCTGGAAACTCAAATTTGGCCCCATGGGAGTCTGACAACCAATCAGAATACATTTCTTACACAGGAACAGGAAACATAGAGGTGAGGCCGACTTTCAGCCCTTCCTCCCGCTCTCTTCTTCTTCTTCACCCAACATTGAAGCATGTGATCACCTTTTCTGTACAGGACTCAGGCCATGTGGTCCTGTCCACCATTAAACCATCTTTCCAAGCAACCTCCATGTCTCCAGTGTCTTTTCCCCCGCTTGGAACTGAACCCATAAGGACATTTCTTACAACGGGTAATATAGAAAAATGCAACCCAAGACATGAAATTTGGAAAGTAGGGTCTCCACAACTCCTCACTAGCATATCTTGAAATGTAGCAAAACTTTCATTATACCTATATTGTCTTCTGCAAACCATCTCTAAAATTGGGTCTCAACTTAATTTTGTTATTAGATTAGCAATCTGGACTGTTTTGAGATTTTTACACCAATATCTCTTCTTTTCCCAGAGGGCTAGGAATTACAGTTGGGTGGCTTCACTTTTGGCAAAGACATATCTTAATTAGTGTTTAATTTGGCTGTGATGGTACAGGCAAAACTAATAAAGAAGGCTTACTCATACATTATTTCAATGTATTGGTATTTATCTCAATGTTTCTAGAAATATTGTTAATTTTAGATCTATAGCTTTAGGGCACCATAAAAATATGAATCATGCTATACTTTCCTTCTCAAGTCAGGGTCTTGTATATTCTTTTGAAATATTTGTCTTTAAGTGCAGTTTATGAAACTATAGGCTTTGTATGTCAAAAGTACAATGGATTTTAAGTATGAAAAGTCATAGTAATGCCAGATGACTCCAGTAAATAAAAAGGAAATAAAATCACAACAACCAAACTCTGACATGCTAAACAACAAATTCAATTTATGATTTGTCCTGAGAGTTGGAACTTCTTTTTATTATCATTCTATATTTACCTTAGAGCAAAGAGATATACTTGCATTAGTTAATTAAATGACTGCAAAGAAGTGGAGAGAGCTATTAGTTCTTTTAATCATTTCTCATGGGAAAATGCTCACTATTCAACCAGAAACTTATCAAGGAGTGGCTTGCTCCTGATTATTAAGGATATTTTAAAACAATTTAATAGGAGAGAAGAAGAAACAAAAAAAAACCTCTGCTTATGGATTCACCAAACTTATCCCTCCATTACATAGGTGGTAGTAGGCATTATTTCTCATAAAAAGAAAAGGTCTTTCCCAAATACATGTTCTCAAAAATAAGATTCTGGTAGGAATGTTTGTAGACTGGAAAAGTGTACTCGGGCGTAGTATACTTTTAAAAACATTTCAAGGATTATTATGGTTACATTCAGTCATGTAATTTAGGTTGTAGAAAAATGAGATAAATTGGGGAAATATAATGGGTATTTCCATAAAAATCTGTATCAGTACAATGAATGTTAAAAAGACATGTAATTGAGAAAAGTACTTTATTATCTTTAGTAAATATAAGCAGATATGAATTTTTGTTTGTAAATGTGTAAAAAGGGGGATATTTGAAATAATGCCTCAAGAACGTGAACATTTAATGAGAATGAGTTTATACTAGGACCATATCTGACTGACTGTTTATGGAGGCTAAAGTCAGCAGGATAGGCAGGGCCATATCACATATATCTTTTTAAGCATTATATGCTATTTTATGGCTTATAATTTACATTTGTATCTGTTTACTCCAAAATGACAGGAAAAATGCCAATAATTTTCAAAGCAGTAGTCTGAGGTTTTCCTCTTGCCTTATATGAATGAATGAATACATCCCTACTATGATGCTTTTTAAAATTAAAATGTGAGTTCTATACATTGTAGCATGGGCTTTACTACTTTCCAATTTAAGTTTTCTTATGATCTTTCCCCCACAAAAAATATAATCCATAAAACCCAAGGTTGCTTTGTTTTCTTGAAATACTTCTGATAGACCTCTTCAGCACACCAGCCCTGGATCAAGAATAATTGATTGGAATGAAAAGGCAGTGAAAAAAAAAACAAGCCCAAAGCTGAAATTGTCTTCTTGAACTTTATTGGGCAAGAAACTCACTTCAGGGAAATGTGAGGCATGCATTCTACACCCCCCCCCCCTTTAGATTCAAACGTTCTTTTCCTTAAAGAAGCCATTAGCACAGGATGGAAATGAAAACTTTATACTCAACCCTATAACTTTTAAATTCCTTCTTCACACAAACCTCCTCCTCCTCCTGCCCTTCCCCTCCCCTTGCCTTTCCTGATCTCAGAATGAAAATTCAGTGTAGAAAACAGGGTGAGATCTATAGATAAAGGCTCCTGTATCTTTTTCCCAACAAGCTGTTATTCAATCTTATAAAAGACAACTGCTTTTTAATTCAACATTGGTGCTAAGAGATGCTTGGAAATGTTCACTATGCAATCAGCATTTCATAAAGTGGTAATATCCATGACCTCTGAGGTTTAACTTAAATGCCAAGGCAAGTCATTATGAGAGAATTCCTTCTATCACTATCAAATATGAAACCTGCCCTTCTAAAATTTACTGAAAATCATTCCAATTTCTGTGCTTTTAAATTGGTGGAAAATTTTGAAAGACCCTTTGTGCCAAAAAAGGGGTAGTAATTGAAAAAAGTTTTTTCTCTTCTCTATTCTTGCCTCTCGCCCAACTAAAAGGAAAGTTCTGTCAATGTCTAATTCATTTACTCCTGCTTGATGTATTGCTAAAATTTTCAAGGTCAAATTTATGTAGCTTTTTTTTCTTTGAGCTACATCATCTGTGAATTCAGTAACTTTTAGTTTTAACACTTCTCTCATTAGCCCTTCAAGATTACTCAGATTTAGTTTTTATACTCAATAAGATCTTGGTTTTTTTTCTCTCTGCTAATGCCATGATTTTAATTATGGCTCTCTCCTAGAACTGCGGTATGCTATTTACTTCACAAGATATAAAACTAAAAAATAAATGTTAAAAACTAAAATTTAGATATGTTGAATAAAGTAATGAAAGCTCTTAATTTATAACAAGTAATATGACTAGATGGGGAACAGCATACAAGGACATAAGCTATCAACAATAGAATTCACTATCACACAAAGTAAGTAAATGAGTTTTTCAAAAATTAATTCTTGATTCATTAAATAGGATTTAGGATTCAGTGTAGGCTGCCTCAATTAGACCCAAGCAGATATGCAAAGTGAATGGGTTAAATAAGTAATTAATGATGTTAATATATCAATCAGATTTCTAATGTAGGTATCTAAATTGAGTCAGGAGAAGATCTAAGAATTAATTTTAAACATGCTCTAAGGTTTTGATTCATTTTAAATAAGAAATAAGAGAACAATTAAGAGTCAGAAGACACAGTTTTAACATTGTATGCAATTAGAGTTGGGTTCAAAAATATTAAAGCAGCATTACAAAGCCACATATTAAAAGGTTAGGAAAAGGTACATAATTCATTTGGTTTAGAGATATGAAGAGTTAGTATGGCTCCATGACTTTATATGTACATAATGCCTGACTACTTTTCCCTTTTTTTTCTTTTTGTTGAAAAAGCATTGTTTTCAAGAATGGACTGGACAACCATTTGATCAGGATGGTATAAGGTTTCCTGCATTGAGTTGGGCCAGAAGACTTCCTAGGTCCCTTCAAGTTCTATGAACATAGACTCATAAGGCTTAAAGGGACCTGGGAAGAAACATGTTTAAAACTAAACACACATTTTCTTTAGCTCTGATTTTATTTTCTGACAATGCCTATGCTCTGGGTAAGTAATTGCTTAAAATAATTGGTTTAAAGTAAAAAAAAAATAAAGATTAAATAAATAATTTAAAAACAGCATTGTCCTAGTTTTGTAAAATTGTCCATAATATTTAGATGTATCCCATTTCTGCCATCTGTAGCTGTTACCAAACTTGTTCACACAAGAAATATGCTTTTATCAACTAATGATAGTGAAGAAAGAGAGACACCTGGGTATGTCAATGCACTTTGCAAGTTAGATTTTTCATTGTTGTACAAAAGTGCTGATGTGGATTTCACCTCCATTTAACATACAGGAATGGGAAATCAATACGACAAGGAAAAAAGATTTTAAAGTCTCTAAGTCTCCTTGTTAACAATTGAATGAAAAAGTCTAAAAACTTAATGATGTGTGACATGATGGTGTCCTTTTAGAATATAGCACAGCACTGGCCTTTCTATTATTATTCTATTTCCTTCATTCAGTGGACAGTTTCATATGTTGCTTCAGGTCACCAGATTGTTTCAAATGTAATATAGCATTGAATAATATATAATTATATTAAATATTGTCATGAATAATTTTAATTTTTTAAAAAAACCTAATTAATATATATGAAAGTATAATTTATGAACAGGGGAGCACAACTAAAGTAATTAATAGATAATTTATTTAGATTTCAAAATATTATTGAAAATAAGGTAAATTATCACATTGTTACTTCCTAAAGGCTTAGTCTCTGTTTAACTGTTTATTTCATTTGTATGCCGCCCTTTTCCCCCGAGGGGGACTCAGGGCGGCTCACAGCTCAAAACAAGGGAAGGGGGGATACAAACAATTTGACAACAACACAAAACAATACATAATTTAAAAGCACAACAATCATACCATTCGAGATAGGGGCACGGTTCTTTAGCCCCAGGCCTGTCGGAACAGCCAGGTTTTAAGGGCTTTGCGGAAGGCCTGGAGGGTGGTGAGGGTGCGAATCTCCACAGGGAGTTCGTTCCAGAGGGTCGGAGCAGCCACAGAGAAGGCTCTCCTCCGGGTAGTCGCCAGTCGACACTGGCCAGCGGATGGAATTCGGAGGAGGCCTAGTCTGTGGGATCTAATCGGTCTGGTGGAGGTAATTGGCAGCAGGCGGTCTCTCATGTACCCAGGTCCAATACCATGAAGGGCTTTATAAGTGATGACTAGCGCCTTGAAGCGTATCCGGAGACCAATAGGCAGCCAGTGCAGCTCATGGAGGATAGGTGTTATGTGGGTGAACCGAGGTGCACCCACGATCGCTCGCGCAGCTGCATTCTGGACAAGCTGAAGTCGCCGAATGCTCTTCAAGGGCTGCCCCATGTAGAGCACGTTGCAGTAGTCCAGTCTAGAGGTCACAAGGGCGCGAGTGACTGTAGTGAGGGCCTCCTGGTTCAGGTAGGGACGCAACTGGTGCCCCAGGTGAACCTGGGCAAATGCCCCCCTGGTCACAGCTGACAAGTGGTGTTCAAAAGTCAGCTGTGGGTCCAGGAGGACTCCCAAATTGCGGACCCTGTCTGAGGGGCATACTGTTTGACGCCCCAGCCTGAGAGATGGAACACTTGGCCAATTAGTAGGAGGGAAACACACCAGCCACTCGGTCTTATCTGGATTGAGTACAAGCTTGTTAGCCCCCATCCAGTCCCTAACAGCCTCGAGGCCCTGGCACATCACATCCACCGCTTCATTGAGTTGGCACGGGGCGGACAGATACAACTGCGTATCGTCCGCATACTGGTGGTATTTTATCCCGTGCCGTCGAATGATCTCACCCAGCGGTTTCATGTAGATATTAAACAGGAGGGGGGACAGGACCGAACCCTGCGGTACCCCACACATAAGGGGCCTAGGGGTCAATCTCTGCCCTCCGACCAACACCGACTGCGACCTGTCCGAGAGGTAAGAGGAGAACCACCGTAGAACAGTGCCTCCCACCCCCACCTCCCGCAGTCGTCGCAGAAGGATACCATGGTCGATGGTATCGAAAGCCGCTGAGAGGTCAAGAAGCACTAGGACGGAGGCATAGCCTCCATCCCTGGCTCTCCAGAGATCATCGATCAATGCGACCAAGCGGTTTCCGTGCTGTAGCCAGGCCTAAATCCTGACTGGAAGGGATCTAGATAATCGGTTTCCTCCAAGGACCGCCAGAGCTGAAAGGCTACCACCTTCTCAACAACCTTCCCCACGAAGGGGAGGTTGGAGACTGGACGATAGTTGTTTAAGACGGCTGGATCCAAAAATGGTTTCTTCAGAAAGGGTCTCACCACTGCCGCCTTTAGAGCGGGGGGAAAGAACCCCTCCCGAAGGGAGGCGGTAACAACCGCCTGGATCCAGCCCCGTGTCACCACCCTGCTGTTAGCAACCAGCCAGGAGGGGCACGGGTCCAGTACACATGTGGAGGTACTTACAGCTCTCATGGCCTTGTCCACGTTCTCAAGGGTAACAGCTTGAAAATCAATCCAGTGATGTCCTGCCAGATTCTCCCCTGGTGCCTCAGCTGGTTCTGCGCAATTGGAGTCCAGGTCCGCCCGAAGCCGAGCAACTTTATCCGCGAGGAATTGGACGTAATCCTCAGCTCTGCCTTGCAAAGGATCGCTCGTATCCCTCCTATTTAGGAGGGAACGGGTTATCCTGAACAAGGCAGCTGGGCGCGACTCAGCGGAAGCAATCAGAGAGGCAATGTGTGTTCTTTTAGTCGTCCTAATTGCCCGGAGGTAAGCTCTGATGCTAGATGTTAAAAGTGCTCGGTCTGACTCGGACTTACTGGATCTTCATCGTTGCTCTAGGCGTCTCTTTCGGCGCTTCATCTCCCGGAGTTCCTCAGTAAACCAAGGGGCCCTCCTGGATCCACTGCCTCGGATCGGCCGTAAAGGCGCAATCTGGTTAAGAGCCTCTGTTGCTGCTGAGTTCCAGACAGCAACCAGAGTCTCTGCCGGACTGCGGACGAGGGTATCAGGAATAACTCCAAGCTCCGTCTGAAAGCCCAAAGGGTCCATAAGTCGCCTGGGGTGGAACCACCTAATCGGTTCCTCCTCCCTACAATGGGGGTTTGGTCTCCGAAAGTCAAGCCTCAGTAGGTAGTGGTCCGACCATGACAGGGGTAAGATCTCGCTACCCCTCAAACCAAGATCACAACTCCACTGCTCTGAGAGGAATACGAGGTCGAGCATGTGACCCGCCGAGTGAGTCGGGCCCCGAATTACTTGGGTCAAGCCCATGGCTGTCATGGAAGCCATGAACTCCTGCGCTCCATCAGAGTGTTCACCGAGCGAAGGCAAGTTGAAATCCCCCAGAACCATAAGCCTGGGAAACTCAATTGCCAGCTCGGCTACCAACTCGAGGAGCGAGGGGAGGGCTGCTGCAACGCTGTTGGGAGGCAGGTACCCACTTGACAGCAAACCCACTTGACCCTTGAGGTCCAACTTCACCAGCAAGGACTCACACCCGACAAGCTCCGGAGCAGGGATCCTACGAGGTACTAGAGACTCTCGGATAACAATAGTCACACCCCTACCCCTTAATTGGGGTCGCGGCTGATGAAGCACCTGAAAGCCCTCTGGGCACATCTCTGTGAGGGGGACTCCTCCCTCCGGGCCTAGCCAGGTTTCAGTAATACATGCCAGGTCTGCCCTCTTGTCTAAAATTAGGTCCTGGACGAGGGGAGCCTTGTGAACTACAGACCAGACCTCTCTGGTTTCAGTATCTTCAAATAAATAGCACAGTATTTAAAAAAATGACAGAAACAAGGGGAAACACTTAGAGGTTTCACTGAATTTTAAAAATTATATAATACATAAATCAGTATCTGTTGACCTTCTTTAGTTAGCCGAGTATGATGCAGAAATGGAGCAAGTAAAAAGTTGTCTTGAATAATCTATCTCAAAAGTAAATATGGCACAGAATTTATTTCAAATTAGAAACTATTCGTCAGCCTCTGCTTCGCTACCGCTTTTCGGCTGCCATTGAAATGGGGGGGCATGGTATTTGGGTGGGGAATCATAATGTACTGGAGGAGTATTGTTAGGAGTTATTCTGTCCATCTCTCTGCGCATGTGGAAGAAGGAGTTTCCCGCCAAGGCCAACTGTCCGGCATTCCAACCTGATGATGCTTTTTGAAGACATCTCCCACCTGAAGGATGGCTGAATTATTATTGGACTATGAACTGGGGTGCCAAGGGGAGGGGATTGAATTATACATGATATCTATTGCTTTCGCGTTTTTTTACTCAGACTCAGCTTTGCTTTGCTTCTCATCATTTGTAATTAATAAAAGTACACTTAATTCTAAAGCATGGAGTTGAGTGGTTTCTTTCTTGATTATTAAACGAAGGAGCACCTGACACTATTCCTAGATTAAAATTCAATATAATGTGAGTTTCCACTCTACATAAAATTTATATTTTTATTTATTATTTAATTTAGATTTTCTAAATTAGTGTAACTTTTAGTAGCATGGACAGAATTTATTGCAATTCACAGGTTCCTGATATGTTTTGCTTAGAGCTTAATAGCAATTTTTAAGCTTTTAAAACAATGGAGTACATTCTGTTATTCACAATTGACTAATGATACTGAAAAATTCTCTATGACATTTGTAAATGCATTGTTTACTCATCTGCATTCTGGTCTTTTATCCTTTCTTTTGTCTTTTTCTTTCTCTGCTTATATATTTCTTCTAAAATGTCTAATAAAAATATGTTAAACTGCACAAACAAAAAAAGTTCAATTTTATGCTATGGTTTATCAGTTAGAAGTGATGAGTCATTCCCCACCTTCAAAACTCACATTCATACTGTAGAAAGACTGAGGAACTTCAACCGGTGATTGGTGGCCAGAATGTAGAGCGATATTCATCTGTTTTTGCAGTCAGTAATGGCAAACAAGACATTGAGATTACCCAACAGAGAGCTTCTGTTCTAATTCAGGCAGACATTCTAGTGAAATGAATTTTCCATATTTCTTTTATTCCTTTATTTTTGTTTGTTTTATTTGTATTCTGTCTTTATTATATTTACAAGTAACTCAAGGCAACAAACATATCCAACATACCTTGATTCGGACCACATTGCTTGTATGATTGTGTTTGTCATTGCCACAGGGGATGAGGGTTTCTGGGGTTTTTATGTTGTTGGTTTTTAATACTGTATATTGCCAGGTGTCACATAAACAAACAAACAAATAAATAAATGTATCAACATTTTAAAGGCCTAAATAGAGTTACAAACAACAACAGTCAACAAATTCCCAAATCATGACCAATCATTCCATTCTAGTTTGCACATAAATTTGTTCTTTGGAAAGTTTGCTTGGATATATTCATGAAATTTACTTTGGGATGAGGATCTTGCTCAAACTTTTTGTTGAAGGCTGGTAAATCTGGAAAGATATCAATGTTCCAGATGCCAAAAATGGTTATTTTAAACTGGGGAAAGTAGCAATAACAAAGGGGTAAATCCAGCAGAAAGAACATCAGTTCAGCATAGTTTTCATGTTCTTTCTATGGCAAATGATATTTATTATAATGTTCTGAAAAAAATAAAAGAAAGATCCATCATTCAATTTCCAGTTTATCACAGCTGTTGATAAATTTAAATCAACTTAGTGAATTCAATTTCTAGGGAAATGTAGAAGAAATTTAAAAAATGTTTATTAAAATAAACTATATTTGAAATGTAACTGCCTACAGTTTCTGATTTGGATGCAAGGCCTATGTTTCTTAGCTGCTAGTTGTGCTATATCCATGAAAGAAAGGCATAAACATGTACATGTAACATGGCAGCTAGAACATTGCTATATACAGTATATATGCTTAGATGAAAATAATGTATGCATTCAGGTTTTGTTGGTTTTAAAGGAAGCAAAAATGGAGATCTGGTAGAACAGCTTGAATTTATTATTTTCTCCTGTAAAACATACTTGGAGTTGCAGAAGATACTTCCATGACCAGTTTCCAAAAATGATTTTTCATTTAATAAAAATATATTTATTAGTTAATTATTTTGTTGGCTTATCTTAAATGGAAACACATATAATTTCATCCAACATTATAATGCAGTGTCATAGTATGCTTTGCATTAATAGTTGGATTCAAGGAATGGAAGAATGTTGCCAATAGGTGCTGCTTTTCTGATAGGCAGATGCAGAAATAATTCGAACTAATCCCCACTTTATCTTGTTTTCAGTAATCCCTTTGACATTCTACTTTTCTTTCATCCTACTGATGTGGCTAATTACTTAACTACCCATAATTAGCCAGATGAAAAGGTGAGAAGTCATAGACTGCGAGCCTAAGGCATACAGCTGGGCAAAAGAGACAGTATTGCAATGAGAAATAAGGATATGTTGGGCACTAAAGCTCTTCCTTCTGGTAACAATAAACTCTGACTAACATAAATGCAATGTATGGACTGCCTAAATCCTCTACTGATATTTTATTAATTTAAAACATTTTTTCCTTTCTTTCTTAAAAGAGACTTGTGGATTGCTGTCTCTACTGTTAGATAGTAAGAAATATTTGTTGCACACAAGTAAATCAATTATTAATCACTTAAACTAGCCTTTTCCCCTTGGTTGATGGGTAAGACTATATATTGTAGCAACTATAAAATAAAATGGATTGCAAGCATATGGAATAATGAGGGTTATTTTAACTGTTTGTCTGAAATCCTGCATGAATGGAAAGGTACAGAAGCAGTAGAGCTGCCAGATTAATAGGGACATTGGCAAGATATCACCAAACCCAATCCCAAATACATTTATAGAAGTTCTTGTTTTTATTGATAGCCACGAAGAACCTTTAAAGACACCTTTGTTAACTAAGGATGCCCAGTGTTCTTTAAACACAGAAGATAAAGGAAATGTAATGGCTAATAAAAATGAAGAAAATGAATGGTAGGTAGATAAAGGAAGAAAAAAGCTATGTTTTGTGGGAGAGAACAAAATGCACTGAATTATAATTTCAAAATGTGTGTATGTGTGTGTCTCTTTAACACTATTTTACCATTCTTGAAAAAGTAGATAGATGTTGAGAAGATGTCAGTGCATTATAACTGTTGGATTTTCCTTTTCATAAGGCAATTCAACAAACTGGGCACATGAAGGTTGTGACTTCTAATGATAATGACTGGAATTACAGGCAGTGGTCTGATAAATTAATCTGCCCTCAAGTCTATTTCTCAGTTGACAACAAAAGAAGCATCTGCTCGCAACCACCACCAAATTCACAAGGAATCATGAGTGCTATGTAACAAATTTCATGAACATTTTTTATACAATAGGATAGCTTTATCTGTTTTAAAGTCCATCAAAATGATTTATGCAGATTTGCAGGTGGATTATGAGTTTAAAACAAGTTCTAACCACCTAAACAGATGTCTCTTACCTCTTTTTTTTAATTTTATGAGTTCCATTTCTCCACCCTGGCACCAAGTATAATATCTAAAAGAAATTCATTAAATCATCCCCCCACTTTTTTTTGCCTGGAGTGAGGAGAACAACTTCAGTGTGTTTCTTGTTGGCTGTCATTTATTCTATAATTACATCTAATCTACTCTTGGACCCTACCTTTCCAGGAGAGCAGCAATCTTGTGAGTGACATTTCCAAAGGGGACCTCAAACTGATAATTTACTAGAGTAATATATCATCAGAGCAAGGTGCTCTAATGATACTTCCATCAAAAGATGGCACTGTTCAATGAGTGGCTATATAATTGAGTAGCAAAAGATATGCCAAAGAAGCTGGATGCTCTGGAATATTACAGGCCTGCCTCCAGGTACAACTGGTTGATGTGATCCTGCTTTTCTCAGTTTATATATTTTTTAGTTTCTGTGCCTAGGTCTTCACACTTGATCATCAAACTCTGTATCCTTGACAACTAAACTTTTCAAAGATTACAGGGGGAAAAAGTTTCCTTCAGCCCTGGAGCTGTTTAATGCTTTAAAATGTCAAGGAAAAGATCCTTTGGTCCCAAGAGTGGGGAAGATAAGGAGGTAAGGGACTGAAAACAGAATATTTAAAAACATGTTTACAAAATAATTCAGTACACTAGGCACCTAAAGCAGAACATCTGATATTAATATGTGAAAAAAAATTCCTATTGCTTTCATTTCAATAACAGCCTGGTTCAGTACAATATTAGAGGAAGCCTTGTTTCACTGCAGCTTTAGTAAATGACCCTCAGAGTTAAATATTCTCCCCTAAATTTCTGTAGTCAAATAAATCCATCTCTCATATTATTCTGGAGCACCTCTTCTACCAGGCCAATCATAACATCCTTATTTCCTGTAATGGAATGCAACTCTTGACTGAAAAAGAGAATAGTGAACCAATAGCCTTAACAAATGGCATTGTACGCTCCCCAGCCTTGGCTGCAGAATGCCTGAACTGAACAGATGTCAAGGATCACCTTCAAGCTTGATGCAATCTGGTTGCTCTGTTCTCTGTGCCCCACTGTTTAGCTAAGCTTCCATTATGATGTGCAGGAAGCGATAGTATTGGGACTTTTTAAAAACTTTAACCTAATACGAAGGAATTCATCATTTTTTGTAGAAGCAAATATTCCTAATGACCCAGAAGTTTTGTATACAGTAACTAGAGTGTATTGAGGTAGATCTTGCCACAAGGATGACTACCTATATTACAATGTATAGTTGTATCTATTGCATTCTGGTAGCCTAATAGATGGGGTGAAAGTAGCAAAGAAACTTTATTATGTCTAACACATCTTATAGACATTCAGCTGGAAAATGATGCCAGGATGGTGCTGCTAAATATATGCCTTCTTGACAATTGTATATCAATATTTTTAAAGGCTAATGGGGGTGAGTGAGGATTGACTGATTGATCCAGGAATTGGATAATTGTCTTCTTCAGATTATTATTCTTAGGTAAGAGTCCAAGGAGGTTCTATTCTGTTTCTCCTTCTCCTCTCAGCTTCTAAAGGCTGAAATAAAAGACTTCAGTGGTCCTTCTACTCCAGGGGTGATTGGAGATAATGACACTGACATTTTGTCCCATTGGCATTTGTGCTGTTGATTATAGAAAGGCATTATTTGATCTCCATTAATTTGAAGCATTAGAAATGGACATAAAGTAATGTGAAATGAAGTATCATCAATATGCTGTTGATATGCAAACTTGTTTCTTTGTTAAATCTCAGTCACATATGTACGGACAAAGCTGAAGTGAATGCCAAGAAGCAGAAATAGGCTGAAATGAAGTCTCTTAAGGCAAGTTTTTATCAACAATATAAAACCCCCAGAATTTGTGGAAGTTGATGTTTCTTATTATTGATTGGAACATAGTTTCATTATAAGGAAGGTACATATCCTGAATATACTTATAGGTTTGTTAGCCTTGCAAAATTGTCCAGACAAGAATTATAAAGTTCTAAATGTAAGGTTATATTAACAGAACATTCCAAGCTTGAAAATACATCTCTTCCCTATCACGTTTACAATCCAAGAAGTTAGAGAGAGTCCCTTCTGTGGCATTTGCCATGCCTACATTCTTTTATGAGATCTGCTGCCTTTGTCTGATTGTTGTCTAATCTATCTGTCTCCCAAGAACATTTGCACATACTATCACACCATTGTCATTGAAGGCTTAAGTAGTCTAGTCCCAGTTCAGATCTAGATTTGGTAAGTGAAGTTATTTAGTGGACACAAAAAACATAAGAGATAAAAACTATAAAAGCATTAAAACTATTAAAACAAAATGATTTTAAAAACATACAATAGAGTCAATGGAAGACAGTTGATTTAGGAGAAGCATGATCATTTTATGCAACTATCTGATCCCTCAGCCATGTTTTCAGGCCTTTCCAGAAGGCCATCAAGATTGGGGCCATAGAGTAGACACAGTGGCAGAAATGGCTCGGCTCCTGGGTCCTGTCAGGTGATATTCTCTATTGGATGGAAGCTGAAAAATACCCTTCTCTGCTGGATCAGATGGCATGGGTAGGTGTAACTGGAGAAAGGCAGTAATTCAAATAATCTGGTGCCATGCCATATAGGGCTTTATAGGTCATTGAAAACTAATTGTTGAATGGAGTAAGAACAGAAATGATGGAAACAAAAAATGTACAAGAGTAAATGGAATACTTAGCAAATCATTCAATTACAAGCAGGGCGTATGAAAAGAATACATAATGTTCTTTTGATTGTTTATTGAATTCATGGAAAATGAGTAAGGGATGCTTGTAATGATGCTGGAGGGGTGTGGGTTGGAGATGAAAATGTACTATGTATGCAGATAATGCTGTGGTTTCAGTTGTGCACCTGAATGGTTTGTAGTGAAAGTATATGATGAGATAAGTAACACAAAACTGAAAATTAGTGTTTCAAAGATGAAGGTAGTTACACTTGACATCGAAAAATGGAATGATCAGTTGCATGTTATATATAAATAGTGAAAAAATGGAGTGAATAGATAAATTTGCGCTCAAAAAAATTAACTAAATATGGTAAATGAAGACATTTTTAGATGTGCAAATCCTGGTAGGAAGTGTAGTCTGTTGTAAATGAATACTAAAACTAGTATATGGTCTTTTGTAAATAATGAATATCAAAAGAATAAATTTTTTTGGTGTTTCTGTTTATTCTCTTTATGAAGGTAAGAAGTAGATTAGTAAGGATAAATATAAAAATAAATTGAATGCAATGGGAATGATTTACCTAAGACATAAGAGAGGTCAAGAATGGTTCTGAATTAATATGGATTGGATACATAAGTCAGTCATCAATATGAAAGAAGTAGACTGAGATTTGGTCTCCTAGAAAGAATGAGTGAGGATCAGGTTATAGATATATGTATGAAGAATGAATGGATTAAGAAGAATTAAAAGATTGAAAACATAGTAGTAGAGGATATGCTCAGGAAGACATTGATGAATAATTTAAAGAATAAAAGGCACATTCAATGAATGTGATAGTAGAAGCACACCTACTAAGAACAGAGAAATATGTAGAGTTGTATTGAATAGTGTTGATAGAGATTATTTTTCACTATATTTTCATTTCTTTTTCTTAGCTCATGCTTTTAATTTCTTATTCCTGGTCTGTGCTACATTATTTATCCTGAAAAAGAATAGCACAGTGGATAAGCATGTTTATACATAAGTCATTCTGCACCTGAATCTTAAATCTTTAAAGTTCCTAACCTTCACATAGATGTACCTGTTGCTTACCATGTCATCTTACTTGAGAGTCATAGGTAATCTCCATACACATGCTCCAAACACACACTCCTGCCTAAGGAACCAGATGATGAAGTCTATAATATTTTGAGCTTTCATTCTTTCTACACAGTGACAGTAGTCTTCCTGAACTTCAGGATAATGCTAAGAAATGATCAGGCCTATCTTAATGCTGGTGCTACAGAACTTCCAATTCAGATCTTTGTTTGTTCCCTCTCTAATATTAATGATATACCAGATTCATAACAATGCAACAATGACAATATTCTAAGGCAAGGAAAGGCTTTCCAGAGTAATTGTACATTAGTATCTTTATCATTAGATTCTTGTAATGTCCTCTGTATTGGGCTGCCTTTTAGAGTAGCTCAGAAAGTAACTAGCATAGACAACTATGACTGGCTACTCTGTGGAATCATTGTGCCCCTAAAATTGCTAACCTGAAATCTTCACTGACTGTCAATTAAGTTATTGAAAGCTTTGAAGCTTTAGCTAGTTTTCAAGATGTTGTAGTTGGCTTAGAAACAGCCAGGAGCTAAGATTTTATCAGAAACCACCTGTTTCTTCATAGGCCTACCTGCTATTTATTTGATGGTGATGTTGTATGATCATAAGGCTGCTGATCTTGCAGGGAATCCTTGGTAGTGGTGCCTGTCTAGAGTGAATAAACTTTGAGGAGAAATGAGGTTAAATTTCCCTAAGCCTTCTTTTCAACTAACCATGGGTTTTTAATCAGTTGCCATAAATTTTGCTCTTTATTTAATTGCTGCCTTTAGCATTTTCTTTTATCATTTTAATGGTTTCAAAAATTATATTTATGAAACTTGCTTGTAGGAAAGCAGGTAGGATGAATTAAAAGAATGTGCTTCTTTTGCTCTGATTTATGTGTAAGATTTGGGAGCCCTCTTTTACTATAGTCACTTCCCTGAAGAAGCTTTTTAGTTGAAGTCCTTTTTTTGTGTCTGCCGAAAAATTAAAAATTAGAGAGAGATTTTGAGTCTGCTGATGATAGTTGCTGTTAATGTAGTATATACAAATGGAAGAGAACTGTTTTAATGTTTTGTTATATTACACATTCCAAGAAATGGAGCAGTTTAATCGTCATTTAGAAGCAAATATTTCATTTAGCATCCTGAGTCATGTTTTCTGAAGATAAATCACATTGTTATTATGACTCAACCTTCTGTATTAGTCCTATATGAGAATTGAATTTAAGTGGGTCCTATTTGACTATTCTGTTTTGAGAACTAACAGACCGTAATGGAGTCAGTATTTCAGTCATGTTTACCAAAAGCAATATCATACATTTATGAGTGTGTTTTTCTTGGTCAATGAATTGACGTTTTGGATTACATGAATTAATGTTAAAAAAAGGTCTCAGATTGTTCTTGATGTCTACATCTTTTTTTTTTACACTGTGTCTCTTTTTGAAAAAGCAACTGGCCAAACCAGACTTGCTATGTGGTTATGAAATCACTTAATATTTCAGCAAAATGCCTGTCTTGACAGTACCCATGAATTAACTATTTCATGCCAGAGGCAGAAGCAATTAACCAGGCTGTTTTAATTATGCCATTGTGTGGCTAAATTATTTCACACCTTTGTCAATGCAAATTTTAACAGTTTGCTTTGGAATTTCTTACCTGGTGATTTTCTTGTCACACCCTAAGCTCTTCCTTAGTGTGAAAAATATGCTTGGCCCTAATCAGATAATAATATATCATTAGGTATGAGATTTTAGGCAAATAAAATGGATCTTTGAGGAAATGATATCTGTATTTCTTTGAATTAAAAATACAAGTTGTGTGAGACATCTCAGCTTTTCCCTCACACCTTAGTACTCTTACAATCTCCAGCTTATTTATTAGAATTTATCCCTTCTTTATTACTTTATAAGTAACTGAAGGTGGCAAACATAAACAATACTTCTTATTCCTATTTTTTATTGTTTTTCCTCAACAATAGCCCTATGAGGAGGAATTGGCTGAAAGATTGTGACTGGCCCAAAGTCACCTAGTTTTTCACATCTAATGCAGGACTAGAATTTATGGCTTCCTAGTTTAGGCCAATACTTTAACCACTACACTCAATTGGCTTTTATTCCATAAACACTATCAAAACAGCTCTGTCCTTACTATTTTTTCACCAGGCTGGATCAAAATTGCTTTCAGTTTCAGAAAGCTCTTTCCTCTTTTAATTCTATTAATGCCATATCCCCATCTTCATTCATTTCTATGGTTGTTATTTCCATCTCCATTGCACAAACATATTTTGGAATATACCTGGTATAATATATTTTCCTGCTGTTTGTTGTTTTAATGATTGTTGCTTTCTTAATAATAGCCATCTGTCTATCTCTTTTATTTGTTCAAACATGAAAAAGCAAAAACAAGAGGGAAAAGTCTCCTCTTTTTACTTCTTTTTCTTTGTCTAAATTCTTAAATCATTAATCCCATTTGATCCCTTCAACAATCTATGAACTTTAAAGACAATCCCTTGATTCTTCATTTAGAAAAATCAATCATTTCACTTACAGAATACAAACAGTCCTTTTCCCCATGAAGCTCTATACTATATATTTACTTACTTGTTTGTTTATTTAAAAATGCTTCAAAATAAGCAAAATCCAAATTCAGCCAAACTTTTTATCCATTTTGAATTTTTGTGCTTTTTAATTCTTAGAAAGAGTGGGTTTTTTTTTGCTGAAGGTTATTTTAAATCATTTTACTTATTTCTTTCCATTTTTCAGCCCCTGTTGTAGGATCACTCACAAGATGGTCTAATTATTCTCCTACTCCAAAGATTTATGTGGCTTTTAAACAATTAGAATACATTTTAGGAACAAAAGTTAGGTAAGACCATTAGGCTCCACTTAGGCTGCAACCATGGTCTTTCTTTTTCAGCTTCTGGGGCTCAAGAGTTGCTTGCAGAGCTCTGCAAACTTTTTCATGAGAAACTGCCTTTCAAAACACATATGGGCAACCTTTTTAGGTTTTCCTTATCTGGAGAAGTACCACTGAACAAGGCTTCCTGCCCACTCATGGTTCTGCACCTCAGCATCATTCCTGCTCTTTGGAGATACACCAGTTTGCCACCCACCCACCCCAATCTCCATTGATTCCAGTTCTTAGACAGAATAAGAATAAGATTTATATTCCCAAAGGCAGAATAATTGTGATTAATGAATAAACAAACTATTAGCTCACACTACTGACTGAACTGGGAATCTTACAGTTTGTTTATTCAGGACGCTGTCATCTCCTAAAGATCATTGGGAGCTGAAGAAGCCTTACAGATACCAGTGAATTAACTAGAATTTAAAAGCAAGAGATTCTTGGAAGAATTACATAGCCTTATTTCATTATTGTTAGGAATAGACACTAATCTTAGAGTTTAAATAATCTGGAGATCCATCAGCTGTTCTTTTTCAATCAATCTTTATATTTTACCTGTCTTGCTCTTCCTGAGCTTAAATGTTGTATGTCATAAAGTTCATATAATTCATAGCATTACAGAACTATATCAAGATACTTCTTTTTATTTAGCTATTGGTTTAATATGAGGAAAGCCAAAGTCATGTCCTTCCTCAATCATGGAAGCTGCTGGGTTACTTGGGATGATCTCCCTCCTGAACCTTTATCAAACTGCTGGTGGGGGGGAAGGGGAGAGGAATGGAAGGAAATGTTTTTTTAATGACACTGAATTAGGAAAAGTTGGATATAGAACAGCATAGCTACATGTGCAACTGTCCCTGATACTGCCATGAAGCAGAGATCACACAGTTTTGTCATAGTTTATACTCCTCTGCCTTCCAGCCCTAAAGGATAGAAATAAATTGTGAATGTAATTAGAGCCCTCTTACCAAAACATCTATTTAGCCTTCTGCTTTACCAGTGGATATGCAGATGTCTTGGGAAAGTCCACAAACACTCTTTGGAAAATATTAATTGACTTCATTTTGGGGATCTGTGGGTAAGGATTCTATTGCCCTCCAGTTCTTGCTGAATTATAACCATGAGCAACCATTCCCATTGGTCACATCAACTAGAGTTACTGTGTTTTATAGTTCAACAATATGTTATATACCATATAGCCCCCTTCCTGTTGAGCCTTTTGGTCATTGGTGTACCTTGTAATTAATCCATAATCTACTATAATTGTGGTATAATCTCAGCAAGTCAAGTGAGAGCACTAATGGATCTCTTTTAAAGAAAAAGGTGTAGAATACTGAGTGAGACAAGATATAAATTACAAAAAAGATTAATGTGATTATTCAGCTTTTGGATATGATCCAAAAGTTTTCAAATTAATATATCTAATAACTGTGCATTTATATTAGCACAAGCATAAACCTGTCTTACATAAATTATATTAAACCATGAAAGTAATTTTGATAAGGAGGCATCTATGTAGATTTGGGATAGTTCATAATCCATGTATTCCACATTCAATTACTATCATACACAAGCTCAGCTTGTCTCTGTACTTAGCCTCTCATTGGCTAAGTACTCTTAAAGTCTATTAAAAAGCATTATCATGTGAACCTCTATTAGACAGATGAATAAAACATCTAAACTTGATAATCTAGATTTAATACATTTCACCTATTTTAATGTCATGAGATTAATAAAACCATTTTATGCTATCTGGAGATTTCAATTGTACCAATTACAAGAAACTTTTCTCATAGCCAAATAATTCTTCAGGTTTATGAAATGTTTACTGTTAATGATCATGAGATTGGGGTTTTTTAAACTGTTGGACTGCAATAAGGTCTTCGTCATCAGTGATTAAATCACTGATGAAAGGGCTGACCTGACATGTATTACTAAAATCTAGCTCTCTGCAGAAGGGGGATAGCTTTTTCAGAATATGCCTAGTGATGGAAAAACTCTTTCCTGAGAGCTGACTTGTAAAATGCCTAGTGAACTGAATAGGAAGTTCTGGTTTCCAAAACAGTTCTGTCATGGAAAACCCTCTGAGATTTTTTTGGGGATGGGGGTAGGGGTGGGGAGTAAGACCTAAAGCATTTGTGGATTTAATTGTAAAATATTGTTTGAAGTTCAAAGTTGGTTTTGACAGAACATATTTTGTTTAAGATTGTACAATGAATGTAAGAAAGACTACTATACAATTTTGGCAAATAACACTTTGCTTATGGGTTGAATAATTGTACTGAAGTAAATCTGTATAAGCCAATTCCCTTTGGGTAAATCTAGTGCTTATCTGTTTAAAATTAGTATTTAGCTTTTGTTTGGATTAGAACAAATGAAAAAAAGAAAATAAAAAAAGAAATAAGTCTAATAATGCTTTGGGTGTAGCCTCAGCCAGCACTCTGGAAAGGTGAGGACAGTTGTCATTTGGATAAAAGTTGGTTTTAAGGATCAGTTAGGACTGTTGCTGTTGTACTAGCCTCACTGCTGCATAACAACCTCCCTGACCAAGCTCCTTGATGCTATTTCAGAGCCACCAGTAGAGTTCTTGGACATTTCAATCTAGGAATGGGGTCTAAGTTGGCTTGAGAGTTAATGGCCAACATGACAGCTCTGAGCCTATCTCAGGTCATCCAAAACCTGATATAGAACAGTAGTTACACTCCAGATTTGGTGTTCCTGCCAGAATGATGAGTATATAATCTGAAATTGGGGTGTCGTGACCAGCTCACAACCTCTCTACTGCAAAGATGTTCAACCTATTAGATCAGTCTTCCCCCCGCTATTGATGAAGCTAGACATGTTTGATTTGATTTGATTTGATTGCACTTATATGCCACCCTATTCCCCGGAGGGACTCAGGAGGCTAACAAATCAAAGGGAGGGAGTACAAACAAGGGGAAAAACAACAAACAAGCAACTACAAAAAGAATTTAAAAACAATCAACAGCCACACAGTTCAAGTGGAGACGGGAACTCGTCAGCCCCAGGCCTGTCGGAACAGCCAGGTTTTAAGGGCTTTGCGGAAGGCCTGAAGGGTGGTGAGGGTCTGAATCTCCATGGGGAGCTCGTTCCAGAGGGCCGGAGCAGCCACAGAGAAGGCTCTCCTCCGGGTGGTAGACAATCGGCATTGGCCGGTAGATGGGATTTGGAGGAGGCCTAATCTGTGGGATCTAATTGGTCTGTTGGAGGTAATTGGCAGCAGGCAGTCTCTCAAGTACTCAGGTCCAATATCATGAAGGGCTTTATAAGTGACGACTAGCACCTTGAAGCATATGTGGAGACCAATAGGCAGCCAGTGCAGCTCGCGGAGGATAGGTGTAACATGGGTGTACCGGGGTGCACCCACAATCGCTCGCGCAGCTGCATTCTGTTTCAGAGAGAATTGTTGCATAGTCCATCCAAAGCCTTGGCTGATGCCTGAAATAAAGCGGTTTGCTAAGGTATTAGATTGGACTGCACCCATGCAATCTCTAACCTTTCTCTATAGTTTATAGAGCAATTGAGGGAGATGAAATAAGATATGATATATCTATAGTGTTTTGGGTGTTCAACTAAGGATGAACATGACAGAATGCAGGTTAGTGCTGCTATTAAGGCCTATCTTTTAATGATAAGGGTAATGAAGCAATATATTTCTCTGCCCTTATTGCATTTGCAAATTGCTGCTCTGCAGCTTTGTTTTGGGTGACCTGAATCTTTGACTAAAGAGGTCCAAGGTAACCTTTTGCAGGATATGTAAATGAATTTGCCATCATTTGATGCAAAAATCTCTTTAATTTGTTCACAGGGCGTGATGTAGGCCCAAAGGGGATACATGTGATAGAATCTTACCCACTATTTGTGATTGGTTTGAATTTGTTGGACCTGAGGAAGTGAATAGGGTCTTTAGGACTGAGTTAAGCTAGCTACTCTTTAAATCCATCGGCCTTGGGGTGTGATGATGTCATGTGATGGGTTCTAGTGATGGATTAATTCTTTTACTGAAAAGGTTGTTTTTTATCTCTTAAAGTGATCTAGGGTCATCTTCTTCCCAAGGAGACATCACTGAACCCCAGCATCCTGGACAATTTTCAACCAGTACCTAACCTTATCTTTGGGCAGAAGGTGATTAAGAAGATAGCTGTATAGCAGCTTCAGAAGCCTTGGAAAAAAATGGATTATCTGGATCCTTTTAGCTAGGATTCAGATATGGGATGAAAATGATATTGGTCATGCTTTTGGATGATTTGTGACATGGACATAATGAGGGTTGTTTATCATCCTTGCCCTACTTGACCCTTTGGTCTTCCCCTAAGACATTAGTTTTTCACAGCTCAGCTAGTGCAGGCCATTGAGAGTTGCCATGGTCCTGGGAGGACTAGTCTTTCTACTTTCTTCCCACACAAATGAAAAGCACAAAAGCTTATGACCTGGCAAAGAGTCAGATATTCTATTACATTCACTAGCATCCTTATTAAGCCATTTGCAGGCTTGTTACAGCTTTTTATTTTAATATAACTCATTATAGACAACTATAAGCACACAATACCCTACCTACATTTATTCTTGATGTTCCAACCTTTAGAACTGATGAAAAAATAAACTACCGTCTTGTGAGACCTGGCTCTGGAAATAAGGAAAAACCTTTAAAATAAAGTTTATACAGGAGTAGATGATGTGACCCATGCGCTACATACGAGTGTTTTAATTTAGTCTGTCAATTGATTAAGACCCACTTACCTAAGATTCAGTATTCATTAGATTCTTACGAAGAGAATTGAGCTTACTTCCAGTTTATGAATCCAAGATGCCTCAAAACAAACAAACAAAATGTTACTACAGAGTGTATTAACAACAGCTGCTCCAGTTTTCTTTGTTACTACTATAAAATTGCTTGAGCCTTATTTTGTCCTGTTTTACATTTTTGGCCCTTTCCTGATTTAGTTGGCAGCAGGATCAGGGCCATTGCACTTCTGTGAATTATTAATATTCTTGATAATGATAATGAAAATAGATAATAATTATGATAAACATACCATCTCATTAAAGTAAGAGAGATGAAGTCTTTTGAATTTTTCATCTGAAAAATAAAGAACATTACATTAATAAGAGTTAATTATATCATTAAATATTTACAATTACTTCCCCTTAGTAGATTTTATTTTTATTTAATATATTTCATTTCTAAATATGTTTAGCACTTTTATGAGGGCTGTCCATAAAAATCACATCAACTTATGGGGTAAAAGGAGAATTAGTTTAATGTATTCATATGTGAATGTGTGGGCATGTACACACTCACATTTAGAGATACATATGCCACATACAAATTTTATGTTTTAGTTATCTTAAATTGAAACTAATAATCTTTTTTATTTTATGAAAATGTATATATCTATATTCTATATTCTCCTGAAATAAATATTATATACCATTGCTAATGCATCACATAAAAATATTTATTTAATAGAATGTATGAATCACTTGGTGTGCATTTGGCTTTAATAATTTATATTTACCACCATGCAATATTTTCATAGGAAATTATGATTAACATTAAGAATTTGACTTTACCTGACAGTAGCCAGGCAAACGGAAATGCCGAGAAAACAATTCAACTCTTGCACTTTATTAAATATCACACAAGGCTACAGGAAAAAGTCGCATGCTTCTAAAGTTATCAACTACACATGACTCCACATTAAGATACAATCTATATCTTTTATATTTGTAGAACTGTTCCTTAATTTTTTAAGATACGTTGAATTGTTTTTCTCAAAAAGCTAGTGTAGCAGGGGGAAGTAGGAAATAAAAGGAGGGATTAGCAGATGACAGCAACATAATCCAGAAGATACCCACTAGGAGGCTACTTTCATGTTCCTGTCAAGGATCTGGAGTGAATGACGGCAGCTCGCCTATTAAGTAGCAGCACTCATGTCTCAAACATTGGCTTGTTTACCTTCAACTCGGTGTCCTAAACATGTGAGCCATCATGCTTCTTGGAATAGTGATTAAGGCATCAGACTATAAACCAGGACCCTGAAAATTATAGTTCTGCCTTAGGACAAAGCTATCTGGGTGATCTTCAATCAATCACTCGCTCTCAGACCTAAGAAGAAGATAATTGCCAACCACTTTTTGAATTTTTGCCAAAAAACTGCAGGTACTTTTCCAGGAAGTTGCTGGACCAAAATAAATTAATAAAATGCTAGTATTTAAAGCAGTGGTAGTCAACCTGGTCCCTACAACCCACTAGTGGGCGTTCCAGCTTTCATGGTGGCCGGTAGGGGTTTGCTGTAACTCTGCTTTATAAATTTTATAAAGTAAAGTTACTTCCCTACTTAAGTCGCCATTACTGTGGAACTGGTGGGCAGTTAGAAAATTTTACTACTAACAGAGATACAAAAGTGGGCGGTAGGTATAAAAAAGTTGACTACCCCTGATTTAAAGTCTAACGTGCTCATGACTTATGGATGCTGGCACTTTGCTTGCCAATTCTTTCTCTGCTCCCAGTTATAGTTAAGGAAGTATATCTTTTTGAATTAAAAAAACAAGCAATCATGATAGGTCCCTTCACGATATGGACAGCTTGACCCAGAGGAGAGAATAATTGAATTTATTATATCAATCACACTGACCAAAATGTGTCCAAACTGAATACTACTGCTTTTATTTTTGCATGTGGTGTGTCCACACATACACATATCCACACACACAAGGTTTGTTTCATCAAAAACATGACATGAGATAAATGTTTGTTTGTTTGTTTGTTTGTTTGTTTGTTCGTTCGTTCATTCATTCATTCATTCATTCATTCATTCATTCATTCATTCATTCATTCATTCATTCATTCATTCAATCATTCATTCATTCATTCAATCAGTTATAGTTTCTAGTTCCAGCAATTCTGGATGCTCATATAATCATCATAGGTTGTAGCCCATTGAGATCTTGGAAGGGAACGTCATTTTTTCCCTGCTAAACAAGAAAAGCAGTTCTTCGGGAATGCCAATTAATGGCATGTTAATATCCATGTGTCCATTGGGTGACAAACATGACATAGGAAAGACAGATACGTATAAAAGAATTGAAGGACAGTACAAAACTCTACATACTGTTGAAACTCTCACTGTTTCATCTGTTTATCTCTTTGTACCTTAAAGTTAATCCAACCAATGCATTATACCATAACAATTTTTGTATCTAGGATTATTACTTCTGTGAAATTGAAATTCTCATAGGATTCACATCAGCTTCATTTGCAAAATTGTGGCCATTGCAGAATCCCTGTAATCATGTGATTGTTATTTCTGACACTCCTTGCCAGCTTCCTATAAGCAAAGTCAATGGGGAAATTGGCAGGAAGTCAGAAGTCAGTCATCTCTGGAGATTTCAATCATTCAGATCATGGTTGTTCCAAATGTACCTTTCAAAAGGCAACTGGACTTTTTTTTTTGGGGGGGGGATGGATATTTCTTTGAAGGCATTTCATTTCTCATCCAAAAAGCTTCTTCAGTTCAGTGCAGAAATGAAGAAGCTTTTTGGATGAGAAATGAAATGCCTTCAAAGAAAAAAATCAAGAAAGTTCAGTTGCCTTTGGATCAGAGGTTCTCACTGCTTTTTTGCCTCCCTGTGATGTTTCTGTTGATCTTTTTATGTAAATAAATATTAGTGAAGTTCATTAGCCACCAAAATTACTTTTTTATGATAAATATTATTCTTACATAATCACAGAACCTTCCAGAGTTGGGTTAAAAAATTATGGTCAACCAAAAATTTAAATTTCAATCTGGTCACTTCAGACTGTGCTACCTTTCTTTCGAAGGGTAACCCAACTTGTCATATGGTTGTCTAGTTAATAAATGAAAGAAATAAATTTATATATGTTGTATCTTTTTGAAAATAAAATAAAGGACATTGTTGATATGAATGAAGCAGATCTGATTTCAGAGTAAAATTGATGGATATACATATGAACTACAGAGTTGGTTATGATTATGAGAATAAATTACAAGCCAAAGAGGTAAACTGGGTGTGTGTTAGAAAGTATGGTGTTAACTAGATGAAACATACATATGAAATTAAAAATACCAAACTTGGTAAAGTTGCCTACTATGTTCTACTGAATGGTGATAATAAAGGAGCAGAGATTTGTTTTGAAAATATTATGCACAGGTGTTTTTTTTAAAGTAAGTGACACTAATAGATGGGAAAACAAGTTGATACAGTCCAGAAACTGGACAATTCAATAATCCAAGAACAATTGTTGAAAAAAAATCTCTTAGTTTTGAAAACAATATAAAGTTTAAATTCTTCTTATATACACATATACACATAGTAAAGAAAAGGATTTAATTTTAAAAGCATAATTTATTTGACTATTTCTAATGAAAGATTAAAGACTTAGTTCAAGATATAAAGATGAAAAGAAGTCCTGAATGGGAGACATAATGTTTTTCTGACAGTATCAAGACTGGATCTTGGGAGAAAATAGTTTTAGAAGAAAATAAAAATAAGTTCATTAAATTTTCTTGGGAATGGATTTGGCAAAATTCTGACTGAAAGATTCAAAAGGAATAAAATTAATGCAACCAATTATTAAAATTAGTAGTCTATTTTGTAAAATAAATAAATGAAGATGACAGGCAAGTAGGAATAATTTTTGCTCTCCCTAAATTATTTCATATTTATTAATTTAGGGAAGTATGCAATAATCTAAATAGACTTCGGCGATGGAATGTTTTGTGCAAATCTTGAGCTGAATATAATAGCAGTTAAGCATGGATGAAAACAAATGGAATGCTTAATGAATGGTTCAGGAGTTAAGGCAAGAATATGTGATATTCCCATGTTTCTTTAATGTGTTTATGGATAAATGTGTAAAGAATGTGTGATGACATTATAGGTATGCATTTGTTGGGAATGTAACAATCATGTACTTTGGAATGCAGATGATGATGTATTGTTAATTGAGAACCAAATAACTTTTTGTTATTGTTAGATAGTATCATATGACGAGAAGTATCAAACTGAAAATGAAGCTATTAAAGACCATATGTTTGATACAGTAAACAGAGTGAATGATTGCAAGTTGTATATACATGGTAAAAGTTATAGCAAATTAATGAATTTGTGTACTTGGTAGAATGCTTATTAATAATAAGAAAATGAATAAAGAAATTTTGACACATGCAAATATTGGTAGAAACATAATTAGCAGTGGATTATTTAAAAGAATGTATACTGAAGGAATCAGTTGCCTGTAGAATTTTTTTGCAGTTAACTATATGGAAGTGATAACTGGACAAAAATGACTTAATGATAAGTGGATGTTGATTAAATACAACAATGAGCACCCCGTTTAAGGACATTGGTGTGGTTTGATTGTATAGGGTGAGGATCAAACTGTCAAATACATATAAGATGAAATAGCAAATGAACTGAGAAGAGGAAGATCAAAGTTCTGACTGGAAGAGTCAATTAGATTCTCAAAAAAGAAAAAAAGGCAAGAAGCATGGATGTAAATTTGGAGAAGAAATAGGTACATTCTCCATGGACCAACTCCGCATTCTGGGCTGAGTTGCCAAGCCAAACTCTGACACCAAAGTTGCACATAGGAAATCAGTGACTCCAAGGAAGAATATTTACTGAGCTTCAGACTTGTAAGTCTACATCAACTATAGTTCTTTGTCTCTTCCCAACCAAAACAAACTGGTCTCAGAATCAACTAGGTTAGCAGAGGAGAACTCCAGAGAGAAAAACACTGTGAGAAAACCATTAAGGATTTGGATTAGAACCAGGGAGACCCAGTTCAAGTTCCCTTTCAACCCTGAAGTGTAATATGAGGATTAAAGCCAGTAAGTAAAGAGTTTGAGAGTAGAAAACTGTTACCTAAAAATGATGTAGGTGCTTTCAGAAATAATGAACAATAAACCACCTCTTAGTCCATGAGTTTAAAAAAAGGCAGGGCTTAAAACACACATCTAGATTCCTATATTGCTCACTAGCTAACCTTGTTCTTAAAAACTATTGTAAAAAATATTTTATCAAAATTAAGTGATTTATTTCACCGTCAATTTCATTCTGAGAAAGAATTTCATTACCATGCCTAGGGAGAAGCTCTGAAAGTAATTTTGGACCAGATACTCACTATCAGTGGAACTTATCCTACAGGCTTAAGGTTGTAAACATTAAAGGGGTGATTTACATTTGAGCCCTTTGGGGTTCCTAGAAGAAAAGATGAGATAGAATTTGAGAAAAAATAAATAACATGCATAGTAATCAGTACAAGTAAGGCAAAGGCAAAAAACCCTCTATGTTTCCTCTCTTGGTGATCCAAGTGATGTTGTGGCTGCCATCTTGCAGTGTCTGGAGTCTGTGGGGGCCTAGATGGGGGCAACAGGCTTCAACTGAATCTTGGCAAGACCAAATGGCTTTATGTACATGATGCTCTAAAACCTGTGACTTTGCATCTTTGACTCTGGATGGTAGGCACTCCCCCAGACAGATCCAGTTTGCAACTTGTGGGTTCTCTTGGACTCATAAATTCTGCTTGAGGAGCAGGTGACAGTCATGGCTAGTAGAGCCTTTGCATGACTTTGTATTATAACAGTTGCAGCCTTTCTTGGATAAGGGTTCCCTGCATTCAGTTGTTCAGTTCTTAGTAATCTCATAGTTGGATTATTGCAATATGCTCTACATGGAGCTACTCTTGAAGAGTATTTAGAGGCTGCAACTGGTGCAGAGTGCAGTGGATCAGGCTGTTTTGCAGGCTTCAAGAATGGCTCCTGTAACAACACTGCTCTTGCAGCTGCATTGGCTGCCAATCTGCTTCCAGGTATAATTCAAGGTTCTGGTAATCATCTTTAAAGTCCTTCATGGCATGAGTCCAGGCTGCTTATGGGACTATCTCACTCCACTGGGATTGGTCCATCCCACTTGTACCAGCAGAGGAGGCATGCTCTGGGTCCTGTCAGGCCAATTATTCTGGCTGCCAGGGTCCAGGGGGAGAGTGTTCTATCTCCTGCCCTCTGAAACATCTTGCTCCACAGGTTGGCCCCAAATTCCCATCTTTTTGTAAAACCTAAAGACTTGGCTTTACCAGTTGACTTAGGACCCCAATGGGGGAACAGTGCAGTGGAGGTGATTAATCAAGAAGCAACAGATCCTACCTCCTTCCACCCAACCCACATGCTGTTAGATTTTAAGATTTGGTTTTAATTGATTTATATTTTAATTTACATGTATAGATAACGTTTTTAATGACTGTAAGCTGTCTAGAGTTACCCTGTGTTAAGATGGGCAGCCAATAAAATAAATAAATAATCTAGTAAAAAAAATAAAGATGAAATAGACATTTCAGATCACATAAACTGAAATGAATTGGTTCATTGAATCTGGAGCACAAAGAAATGAGTAGAAAAAAAGCATTACTAGAAAAACTATTACCACTATAACTATTATTAACCTACCTGTTTAACTATTCCATATGATAGCTAGTAAGTGATAGATTTAATGGAAACAAACTGTACTACCATTAAAAAAAATGAAGTTGAGAAAGAGGAAGACTATGAGTTCCCATGACAGAAAATCCCAAAATGGAGTTACCAGCTCAATTCTGAAATGACTAAATACATCAATGCATGAAAGATAAACACAGCTTTCTGTAAATGTGCAATATTTCACAAAAGAAAGACACTGAAGCGGAAACATTATTCTAAAATTACACTTAATATCTGTAGGCATTTACAGGAAATACAGCTTGTTTCATTTAGAATTTTCTTTTGACTTGCCTCTTTTTCTTTTGACTTTCTTTTGAGCTATATCTCCTCCCCCCCTTAGTCTCATTGACCTGATTATCATGCAGTTTGGCTAAATATGAGTTTGGGTTTATACACAGAAATCTCTGTAAAATCAATAGAGACTAAAAGGAAGTAGAACTTTTATCAAAACCCCTTGATCTTCCCACCTCATTGAGCAAAGTGAGGCAATTTGTTTTCTTTAATTTCTTACCTTTCAATGATAGGAATGTTAATAAGATAGAATGGAAAGAATGAATTGAAGCAATTTCATGGTGTTTCTTACACATGCCATTTTGACTGCATACCAATATTTATTATTGGCATTTATTGATTTCTTTATGAATCACATGTTTTAATGAGGAGTAAATCTATAGGGCACTTTATTCAAAACAATATTATTAAAATTTCTGTTGACTTGATGACTGGTTAATCTTATGCTTAAGGGAATAAGTAACACCAAGTATGACATAATATCAGTATTAAGCAAATCAATTTTATGTGGAACAGAGGCATTGCTTTTGCTGATTACAGTGGCTACAAAATGGAGAACTTTAACAAAAATATTTTGGTGTTTCATTATTCCTTGTGAACAAATGATTGTCTAGATAACTAACATAATTAATAGAACATGCAATAGCACTTCTACTTTTATTATTATAATTATGCTGTTGTTTTTAATGAAGGAGTATTTTGTTTGAAGTCACCTTCAGTTGAAGTTGGCATTCAGGATCTGTCAGCAATTCTTTAATTGAGTTGTTTATGATGAGTGACCATACAAATCTTTTAAATAAATAAATAAACATAAAATAAAATATAGTGAATCTGCTGAACAGTAACCATACTGGATGGATTTATCTCTAAAGCCTCCAGACAAAGTCATAGAAGAGAGAAAGAAAATACAAGTTCTGCCATCAAATTCAACTCACAATATGGAAAGTGTTGGGTTTCAGGCAGGGGCTGTTGGAGGTCCAGTAAAAGTTGCCTGATATTAAACCTGGGAATGGCTCTCTGCAAAAGTAATACACACAGACAATGTGTTCCTCATTCTGCTTTTGTAACTTTGTTATTTTAAGATGATTTTTTTAGAGGCATAACCTTTTAAGCTAAATGTGACTTCTGAGTCAACATAGATAGGGCCCTGCACCACAGTACTTTGTGCCTATGAGAAAGTATGATAGCTGCAGATAAGCTAGCTGGCACTCTGAAGTGAGAATTCAACACCAAAGAGCTTGACTCAGAACCTTAAATTAGGGTGTGGTGCAGTTAACATCTGTGTTGTGCTTATTACTCTTGGATACATTTATTTTAGACAGGTGTATCCAGTAGCAAATATGAGGCCGTTTAATAATTTGGTTCATAAGAATATCTCACTTGTAATAAAGAAAAGGTTGAGGCTATTCTTCCAAAACAACAAAGGATGAGTATGATGCAATATCATCATCAAATGAACTCAGATCAGAGAGTTGTAACATGGTGAATTTCAAATCAGCACTTTTCAGCCAATGCAGATGGGTGAGAAATGTTGAGATTCATCTACTAGGGTTAATAATTCCATTTTGATTGTAAAGCAATGCATGAAAATGAAAGGTAATTCTTGAATTTCTTTTAATAGTTTCATTTTCTCCATGACATATTACAAGTTTTTTTAATGGAAAAATGTCTCACATGTTAGACTCAGTTAAAGCAGGCAAAATGTTACACTTAGGTTTCATCCACGCTGCCTAATGCCAGAATGAGCTGGCAATATTTTGAAAAACAGTCAAGGATAACATTGCTCTGTAGTAATCTTCTTCTTATCCCAAAAGCAGTCTCTGGTGTGTCCTTCTGCTGCAATTTTAAAATACAATTTTCTCTCTGTGTCATCCAAAGTGAACCTGTCCATTTTGGCTGGTGTATTTTACTTCATTATAGGCCCATCCTAGAAGTTCATCTTTTACAGAGGCAGGATCAGTCTGACAATTGAATCAATAGTTATCATGGTCTCTAATTTCTCTTAGGGCTACCTTTGCCAGGAATGCTGTAACAGCACAGTGATTATAACACTTAGCCTTTAAATAAAAGGCTAAGAATGTTGGTTTGAAACTGAGTAGATTTTGAAATTATTTCTTTTCTTTCCCTAAGTTATTTTTCTCTGTGCTTTTTCAAAATAAGTTCAACAGTGCATCATTTCATTCATTCATTCACAGTCATTTGAAGAGTTTCAAGGGAAAATGTGATCTGGATTTAAAAGGAGAAAGACTTATTAACATAGAAGCCTATTTTACAGGTCTTTCTCCTTACCAAAATATTGATTTAATATCCCATCTGGTCTTCACTCTAGTAAAAGTAATCCTTCACTCTAATAAAGTTTCACAACTTAGGTCTGGAATATTAGCATACAGTAATATGCTAGTTTTGAAGTCCATGTCTATGCTTGAATTAATCTATCAAAATAGTTGTATACAGCTTTGGTAAGGGACACGGTGGCTCAGTGGCTAAGACACTGAGCTTATTGATCAGAAAGGTCAACAGTTCAGAAATTTGAATCCGTAGCACCACATTATAGAGTAAGCTCCTGTTACTTTCCCAGCTTCTGCCAACCTAACAGTTCGAAAGCATGTAAAAATGCAAGTAGAAAAAATAGGAACCACCTTTGGTGGGAAGGTAACAGCTTTCAGTGTGCCTTCGGCATTTAGTCATGTGGACCACATGACCACAGAGATGTCTTTGGACAATGCTGACTCTTCGGCTTTGAAAAAGAGATGAGAACTGCGCCCTAGAGTCAGGAATGACTAACACATATGTGTGAGGGGAACCTTTACCTTACAGTCTTGGCTGCCAAGCTTTTACGCACCAGGGGTTTTAGGGATAAGAGTCTTTCTGTGGAATGGAAAGGGCATGGTTTTGTGTGCTGCCTGCACCCCGTGGATGGGCCTTTGCTTGTTTGCATGGACCACTTGCTGGCATGCTGCAGACCAGTGCTGGTCCACGGACTGGGGATTGGGGACCCATGATCTACAAGTTGTTATGTTGTCCTTTATATACTGGTTGACCCATTCTTCTTCCTAAGAAAATAGGCTGGCCTGAAAAGAAGGAGTGTATTTTTTAAAATTAGTTGATTAATTTACTGATATCTCCATGGAAGCAGCAAAACTTTGTTCAACTTGGACGGTTTGGGTTTCAATTTGACTTTGTGGCTTCTTCTTTTTCTGTTTTATTTTATTAATTTTTTATCTTCTTTGAGTCTCCATTTATAATGTTACCTGATTACTGAAGGTGAGTTCCTTATTTGTGAATGACTGAAAATAGAAATATTAAAATTATGACTTGCCAGACAGGAGGAAGCTATGCAGATTATCAATACTGGTGTGAGATAACTCTATATTGCAGTGCATTGGATAATTAAATATCCATAGGTATGATCCAAATTTAATACTCTTACTTTAGCTCTTGTTTATCATGCATGTATGCCAAAATGGTATATTACCTTTCTTTAATGTCCCAGCATTCTCTAGGAGGCTGGTTGGTTATAGATATTTATAATCATGAATCTTTGAAGGACATGAATTGGGGAAAGACTGCTTTACATCTCTGATGAATCTGCCTCAGGTCAACTATTGATCAATAACTTGTCTTTCTTTATACAACACTGCAGCCATACATCGATAAAACTTCTAGGAGTGAATTCAAGTGTATGGCAACTCTGATAGTGTATTTATTTTTTTAGAATTTTGTTTGGTTTTCTGCGAGCTGAGCATTTTAATGGACAATCAGTTATTTATTCCCATGCATTCTAGCACAAATGGTTATGTGCAAATATATATTGGTTAACATGGAATTATGACACCAAGTTCAGATATATTCATAACTGCTGGAAAAAATATTTCCAATGCAGGTGTTAGGATACATGTCTTATTTCTCTCCAGTACTAGCTAAAAACAAATTGAAAATAATTGAATAATATTGGAAGATAATATTAAGAAGTGCACTTTTTCATAATTTTTAATTAAGTGAAAACTGAAGCATCATTTCAATTTTATCTCCAATCAGTGTTTTTAAAAATAAAATAAAAATCTAAGTAGAAAATCTATCATGTAAAATTTTATTTGACCTAGCTAAAAGACATGACAAGAAATACTACCATCCATATATTGGTTAATTAATAGCAAATTCAAATATTATTCAAATATCTCTCATATTTGCATCTAAAAAATAACCATTATTTGTTGTGGTTTTATCCTTCTGTAAGACAGGTTTTAAAAAGACTAATAGATTGTGATGAACTAAATAGTTTTCTGATTAATTTGGACAAGAATGCTATTGAGATCTGTGTAGCTATCTCAGATGAAGGGGTAACTAACAGTTCACATAATGGTCTCCAAGAACTGTATTCCATTGAATTATGTATGTATGATTCTTGAGTAAATGTAATATTAGCCTTCATATTTACTTACAAAAATACATACACAGTATGCAGTTCAATCCAGCTGGATGGAATATTTTGTTTTTCTTGGATTCTTGGAGACTGCGTGGACATGTCCATGCAATTTTCTTGGCAATTTTCAGAAGGATTTTGCATTACCACTTTCCTAGATTGGTAGAAAGTGGCTTGCCCAACGTCAACCAGCTAGCTATACCTCTAAGTAAGGACTAGAACTCATAGTTTCTAGCTGATGACTTAACCACTATACCAAACCATTCTAGGATGAAACATAGGTGTGTGTGTATGTGTGTGTAAATTTTATATTAATTTGTGATAGCAATAGAACTTAGACTTATATACTGCTTCACAGTGCTTTATAGCCCTCTCTAAGCAGTTTACAGAGTCAGCATATAGTCCCCAACAATCTAGGTCCCGTTTTACTGATCTCAGAAGGCTGGAAGGCTGATTTAACCTTTAGCCAGTGAGACTTGAACTGCCTAACTGCTGGCAATCAGCAGAAGTAGCCTGCAGTACTTCATTCATTTTAACCACTGCACCACCAAGTAACAGTTTTTATCTTATATAAGATATGACCCCCACCCCCCTCTGTTGGGTAGATTTGGAACTTAGAGGAAAAAGGAGAGGAACGGAACACCCCTCTTGGACTTCATATTTTCTCTTTTTACCATTTGCTATACTGAACTCTCTACTGGTCTTGGCAGAAGATATAGCCTTGTATGGACTTCGCTGCGCAATTTTTTAAATTGGTATGGTGAGTGCATGGGATTGTATGTGATTGAGTGAATGATCCCACTTTTACCATTTTATTATCATTGTATTTTATATGTTTTAACTTCTATGTGGGGACTGCTTGGGTGAGTGAATGAGTATGTCTGATTCGGAGGACCTGCCGGGGAAAGTGGGGGCCATTGGGGTGGTTGGGGGGACTACGCCCACGGGAGAGGGTCGGAGCATTGCGGTCATAAGAGGGAGAGGCAGATATGGCGGGGACTTTAGGGCTGGCCATTACCGGGGAAGGAGGGCTCGCTACATCACAGAGATCCCTCCTTCCGGCCCTATGAGTCCCACTCCAAGGTCAGATGGCGCGAGTAATCAGGACCCTGGTCTCAGGCTGCTGTCGCTAAATGCCAGGTCTGTTGTTCACAAGGCTCCTCTCGTCCGGGACTTAATTTTAGACGAGAGGGCAGACCTGGCATGTATTACTGAGACATGGCTGGGCACGGAGGGAGGAGTCCCCCTCGTAGAGATGTGCCCAGACGGATTTCAGGTGCTTCATCAGCCGAGAGCCCAGGGAAGGGGTGGCGGTGTGGCTATTGTTGTCCGGGAGTCTTTAGCACCTCGTAGGATCCCTGCTCCGGAGCTTGTCGGGTGTGAGTCCCTACTGGTGAAGCTGGACCTCAAGGGTCAAGTGGGTCTGCTGCTAACGTACCTGCCTCCCAACTGCATTGCAGCAGCCCTCCCCTCACTCCTCAAGTCAGTAGCCGAGCTAGCAATTGAGTTCCCTAGGCTTATGGTTCTGGGGGACTTCAATTTGCCTTCGCTCGGTGAACACTCTGATGGAGCGCAGGAGTTCATGGCCTCCATGACAGCCATGGGCTTCACCCAGGTAATTCGAGGCCCAACCCACTCAGCGGGTCACACGCTCGACCTCGTATTCCTCTCGGAGCAGTGGATTTGTGATCTTGGTCTGAGGGGTAATGAGATCATACCCCTGTCGTGGTCAGACCACTGCCTACTGAGGCTAGACTTCTGGAGGCCAAACCCCCACCGTAGGGAGGAGGAACCGACCAGGTGGTTCCGCCCCAGGAGACTTATGGACCCCCTAAGGTTCCAGACGGAGCTTGGGGATATTCCTGATACTCTCGCCCACAGTTCGGCGGAGACTCTTGTTGCTGCCTGGCACTCGGCAGCATCGGAGTCTCTTGACCGGATTGCGCCACTACAGCCCTTCCGGGTCGGCGGATCCCGGAGGCCTCCTTGGTTCACCGAGGAGCTCCGGGAGATGAAGCGCCGGAGGAGATGCCTAGAGTACGTGTGGAGGTCCGATAGGTCCGAATCGAACCGAGCACTTCTGACAGCATGCACCAAGGAATACATCCGGGCACTAAGGACAACTAAAAGAACACACATCACCACTTTGGTTGCGTCCGCCGAGTCCCGCCCAGCCGCCCTGTTTAGGATAACCCACTCCCTCCTAAATAGGAGGGAGGCAGGGGACCCCTTACAGGGTAAGGCTGAGGATTATGTCCAGTTCTTGGCGGACAAAGTTGCTCGGTTTCGGTCGGACTTGGACTCCACCCCCGCAGATCCAGCCGAGACACAGGGGAATAACTTGGCAGACCATCTCTGGGTTGAGTTTCAGGATGTTGCCTCCGGGGATGTGGACAAGGCTATGCGAGCTGTGAGCGCCTCCACCTGTATACTGGACCCGTGTCCCTCCTGGCTGGTTGCCAACAGCAGTGAGGTGACACGAGGCTGGATCCAGGCGGTTGTTACCACCTCCCTTCAGGAGGGGCACTTCCCCGCCGCACTTAAAGCGGCGGTGGTGAGACCCCTCCTGAAGAAACCATCCTTGGATCCAGCCGTTCTTAATAACTATCATCCAGTCTCCAACCTTCCCTTTGTTGGGAAGGTTGTTGAGAAGGTGGTGGCCTTCCAGCTTCAGCGTACCTTGGAGGAAGCTAACTATCTTGACCCCTTCCAGTCCGGCTTCAGGCCCGGTTACAGCACAGAAACCGCTTTGGTCGCATTGACCGATGATCTCTGGAGAGCCAGAGATGGAGGCCATGCGTCCATCCTAGTTCTCCTTGACCTCTCAGCGGCTTTCGATACCATCGACCATGGTATCCTTCTGCGACGACTGCGGGAGGTGGGAGTGGGAGGCACTGTCTTGCAGTGGTTCTCCTCCTACCTCTCGGACAGGTCGCAGTCGGTGTTGGTGGGGGGGCAGAGATCGTCCCCGAGGTCCCTAAAATATGGGGTACCGCAGGGCTCGGTCTTATCCCCCCTACTATTCAACATATACATGAAACCGCTGGGTGAGATCATTCGGAGGCACGGGATAAAATACCATCAATACGCGGACGATACACAGTTGTATCTGTCCGCCCCGTGCCAACTCAATGAAGCGGTGGACGTGATGAACCGGGGTCTTGAGGCCGTTAAGGACTGGATGAGAGCTAACAAACTGGTACTCAACCCGGACAAGACCGAGTGGCTGTTGTGCTTCCCTCCCAACAATTTGGCCAACGTTCCATCACTCAGGCTGGGGGGTCAAAATTTATACCCCTCAGACAGGGTCCGCAACTTGGGAGTCCTCCTGGACCCACAGCTGACTTTTGACCACCATTTGTCAGCTGTGACCAGGGGGGCATTTGCCCAGGTTCGCCTGGTACACCAGTTGCGGCCCTACCTGAATCGGGAGGCCCTCACAACAGTCACTCGAGCCCTTGTGATCTCTAGGCTGGAATACTGAAATGTGCTCTACATGGGGCTGCCCTTGAAGAGCATCCGGCGACTTCAGCTAGTCCAGAATGCGGCCGCGCGAGTGATCGTGGGCGCACCACGGTTCGCCCACATAACACCGATCCTCCGTGAGCTGCACTGGCTACCTGTTGATCTCCGGGTGCGCTTCAAGGTGCTACTCACCATTCATAAAGCCCTCCATGGTAGTGGATCTGACTATCTGAGAGACCGCCTTCTGCCAATTACCTCCCTTCGTCCCATCAGATCGCATAGAGTAGGCCTCCTCCGAATTCCATCCGCCAGTCAGTGCCGACTGGCGACTACGCGGAGGAGAGCCTTCTCAGTTGCAGCTCCGACGCTTTGGAACGATCTCCCCGTGGAGATTCGTACCCTCACCACCGTCCAGACCTTCCGCACAGCCCTCAAGATCTGGCTATCCCGTCAGGCCTGGGGATAAGACCCGAACCTCGCCCCACCCGAATGCTGAATGAATGTTGTGTTTTATCGGTTTATTTTTTTATTCACATTTTTTTTCTTTCTTGTGTTTTGTCTTACACTCCCTTCCCATTAATTGTAAGCCGCCCTGAGTCCCCTCAGGGAAAAGGGCGGCCTATAAATGTCAAATAAATGAATATATATATATATATATATATATATATATATATATATATATATATATATATATATATATATATATATATATATATATATATATATACACACATACACACACACACACACACACACATATATGTGTGTGTGTGTGTGTGTGTTGTATTTGTGCTGATAAATAAATAAAGGGAGACTAGTATAGATCTATTTCAAGCTATTTAGCTCTCATCAGCTAGCCATACCCTTACTGGGATTCGAACCTGTGCTGTATTACATCTTAGGCAGACGTCTTAGGCAGACGTCTTAGCCATTAAGCCACATTAAACCACACTGTGCTGATGTAATACAGCACAGGTTCGAATCCCAGTAAGGGTATGGCTAGCTGATGAGAGCTAAATAGCTTGAAATAGATCTATACTAGTCTCCCTTTATTTATTTATCAGCACAAATACAACCCAAATATAACAAAGGCAACAGTAAAAATATTGGGTTTATGTCGTGATGGACTCTTGTGACGAGCCGATTGACAGATAATGGAAGCAGTTAGCTTCCTCCCATAATTGGGGCATACCAGGGGTTGTGACACTATATATATATCAGTGGTGGGTTTCAAATTTTTTAAGAACCTATTCTGTAGGTATGGCCTGTTTTGTGGGAGTGTCTCAGTGGTCATGTGACTGGGTGGGAGTGGCTTGGGAATCATGTGACCGGGTGGGTGTGATTAGGTAGGTAAGGCCCTGTGATTGGGTGGGCATGACCAACTCAATGTCACTCACATGGCGGGGCACCTGGCCTGGCTTCTCCTTGCCCCTCCCCTCCCAGCCAGTCCTCGCCTCATCTTGCATGTTATGGTCGGAGATGAAGCATTTTCAAAGTCATCTTCCCCTTGATATTAGCCAATAAGATGAGATTTTACTGTCAGAAGACCGCCTGCTGTACATTTTCAAATATTGTTTATCACCATTCTCTTGGTAAGACTGAGTGGAGAGATTTATAAAGAATAACAGAGTTGGAAGGGACCTTGGAGGTTTTCTAGTCCAACTCCTGCGGAAGCATGAGATGAGACCCTATACTATTATGGAAAAAATTGTTCTTAAAAACTTCCAGTGATGGTATATCCGCAATTTCTGAAGGCATCCCATTTTTCTAATTTTTCTGTCAAGAAATTTCTGATTCCTAGGTTGAATCTGTTTGATAATTTTCCATACCACAGATCCATCTTATAGTTACTTCCAGTTGAGCCAGGAACCACCTATTCTATACATTTTTTTTTCTTGCCTGTGTAAAATCTTACTTTACTCTCCATTAAATTGCATTTTTGGTGAGAAATGATGTTCTACAGTGGTATTCAGGTTACCACAATGATTTGTGCAAACTGTATTAAAGGTTGAAGAATACACCACTACTTATACTGATAAAGATTATTCTTTTTCAACATTAAATCATACAGTAAACCAAATACTTCCAATCGTACAATTGAAAACACATTAGAAAGGCCTTTAGTGGATGTTTTATCATTCTTTCTCTTCTCCTTTAATTAAATCTTTCTGCTTTATTTTTTTTTCTTGGGCCTTATTGCAATATTTCAAAATTCTCACAGATCCTTCACAAAGAACCAGTTTAATTTAACTGGAATTCAAAACAATCTTTCCGGTCTGGAATTCCCTGACTCACACACACACCCATCAGCTCCTCAACGCTTCTCAGTGTTATGTACAGAAATATGCTTCTCTTTTATTGCTCATTTTCAAATTAACAGGCCAACCAGTTTGGGGGAGAGAAGCAGCTTCTCCTTCCTCATGCTCAAGCCTGTTAGAGGACAACTGCCCCTTCCCCTCTCCCCTCTTGTTCCACTGCAGCATATGGAAAAATGTACGGCTGGGGAGAGGCACACACACACACCATGTGCCTTTTGGAAAAACACACACACAGAGACACATACATCTCCAAGGTCCGCTGGTGGGTGCCTTAAAGAAAATAGACCCAGGAATTGCTCCCTGGATGGGTTTTCTTTTCTTAAGCAATTTAAGAGCATTGCCACTGTCTTGCAGACTTCCTTCCCTGATCTTTAAAATACTTCATGGCATAGAATGAGGCTATATAAGCAGAGGTGGGTGTCACATAATGTAACAACTGGTTCGCCAGATCTGAAAATGTGAGCGTATGTAATTATACTTCAAATTCTGACTTATTTTGCTCCGAACCATGTACTTTAAATCCATTTTGAATCTTTCAGATAACTGCAAATGGTAGAACCATTGACAACTACATCCTTTTGCTATTAATTGTTTTCTTGATTTACTTTTAAATTCCCCTTGGTAGTTTTCTAATAAGGCCATAGTACATCAATCATTTATTTTTGTCTGCCAGTTCTCTATTACGATATGCTTGTTGAGCTGAGATCATAAAGTTATGTTCGGGCACAACCTGGGTGTATATCTATTCCATATTTTCAATGTTGCACTTCTAATAGGATTTTTAAAGTCCACATAAATTTTAATTTTATTTTACCATAAATATCCATTCCACCCAAACCTCTGGTCATGCTCTTTTAACTGTAAAAGCCTTTTTTTTTCATCAAGAGAAATAAAAAACTGAAGCAAAATACAATTTTAAAATCTCCTCTTTCCTTTGCATTTTGTCCTTGTTTAGGTATTAATGTTATATTAATATTTCCTCTTTCCATAATAAATTTTTTCATCCTATAAAATGATATTCATCATTTATTGTAAAGATTGTAAAAGCTCATCTTCAAAACATTTATAGTAGGAAGCCAGCAACTCATCTGGATTAGGTACTTTTCCTGTTTTAGTCTTTTGGTAGTTTCACAGCTCCCTTATTATAATAGGTCAATTCAAAATTTGTCTCTGAGTGTAAACTTTGATAAATTCTGTTTAGGTAAATATTCACTCACTTTTCCTAAAGAAACTCATTGAAACCCTTTGTATAAAATAGTATAATACTGATGAAACATTGTTTTCAATATTTGTATTAACTGTTATTATAATATTCCTTCTTTCTAACTTTAATAACTTTCTTTTTTTCTTTTTACAATTTCAATGCCTCCCCAGTTTATTGGCAAATTCAACATTTCTATTTTTTGTACGTCTTTATTTCCATCTCTCTCATTGTTTCCTCTTAAATTAAACAAAACTTCAGATTTTTAAAATTATTCTTCCTGAACTCACCAAAATTTTAATCTTCACTGCCATTTTGAATATCTCTCTTATGTTGTAAATTAATTAAATGTTTAAGATGTTTAAGCAAGTGAGGCTTTTGTCAGTTTTCAGTTTCACAGTTTGTCTGTGAAGGTTGCACAGCAATCCTTTGTCTCCCAAGCCCCTTGACTTACTAGCAACTGCAATAATTAAATTCCTATGATCTTCTTAGGAGAAGCAGTTCTTCTGGAGCACAAGTAGGTGATCCACTGTCTCTGCTTATAGAGAGATAGCCCTTGATAGCAAAAAATTTAATAATTGAAAGTGCAATAGCTTTGTTCCCTTATTCAGTAGGCATATTCTAATTATTGTGCAATGATTAGGGTGACCAGACGTCCCGCTTTTGGCGGGATAGCCCCGCCTTTTCATAAATTTTCCCGCGTCCCGCACGCTTCTTAAAAACACACGCTTTTTTTGGCGCTCGCAGCTCCCTCGCTCCCCCGCCCATCAGCTGCTAGCTCGCTGGGCTGGCTCATCATTCCGTTCTATCCTACAAATTTAAGCCAGCCCAGCCTGCCGCTCACTGATTGGATTGGCCTGGACTCCAGCCAATCAGTGAGCTGGCTGGGATGGAAAATTTTCAGCACGCCACATGCTGAAAATTTTCCATCCCAACCAGCTCACTGATTGGCTGGACTCCGCTTTGCTGAGAACGCCTGCGTGAGTCTCCATTTCATTTCATCTTTTGGGGTTGCAGCTGCGGTTACTCACTGGTGAGTAATCATGTTATGAATTGGTACCGGTGGGAATCGGGAGGCACTGGGGGGAGGAGACAGCCCTCCTCTCCTCCTTCTCTCCCTTTGCGGAGTTCATTTCACCTCCTCGCGTCACAGCCAGCCCCTGTGCTGCGCCGCCACGGGCGGCAGAAGCTCCGGAACCTGAGTGGAATTTCTCTGCACGAGTGAAACAGCCCCCGCCGGACTCACGGAGCTTCTGCCGGTGTGGCGGCGCCTGTGCTGCGCGGTTCCCAGCGACCACACCGCGAGTCCGCGAGGCGTGGTAGCATCCCGCCACCCTCCCCTGCGGCTCTCCTGCGGCGGCAGAACGACTGGAAGTTCTCTGCGCGAGGTGAAACGGCCGGCAGCCGCCTCGCTCTCCTGCCTCTCTGTTCCCAAGCAGCCCCGTCCTCTCCTCCTCCCTCGGTCCTTCCCACGGCCGCCTCGCCAAAATCTAGCTCTCCCTCCCCCTGCTTCGGCCGCTGCTGGCCATCGCCCAGCCGCCGCAGCCACCTCCCCTTCCTCCCTCCCTTCCCCCCGGACTCCTCTTCCCGCCCCCGCCGCCTCAGCTTGGAAGAGCTGGGAGAGAGAGAGAGCAAGAGAGAGAGAGAGAGAGAGAGAACGGGGGAATCTCTCGGGGCTCGCCAGAACGCTGCTCCTTTCCCAGAGCAGAGAGAGAGAAGGAAAGAAGGGGGGAGAGAAAACTGGATGCCCGAGCTCTTTTCCCACATCCCTATGCAGCGGGGAAAGAGAGGTCACTCCCAGTGAAGTGTCGCCCCCACGCTCGCTGCTTCTGCCGCAGCCACCCGAGGCTGAGACGGGATTCGGGGTTTTGACAGATGCCCGTTTCCCCCTCCCCGCGCCCGAGCCCTTCCCCCACATCCCTATGCAGTGGGGAAAGCTCGCTGCTTCTGCCGCAGCCACCCGAGGCCGAGACGGGATTCCCCTCTGCCAGCGCTGGGCAGCAAAGCTGAGATGTTAAGCTCACTCCCTCTTCCTGCAGCATGCCCCGATGCCGAGATCCCGCGCACTTGGGGCTGCTGCGATGTCCAGGGAGGCTCAGCTGGTCTGAGTAGGCAGGGCAGGGGTAACGCGGTGCCCAGCTCAGGTGCTCTGAGTAGGGGGGGAGCCACCCTCTCTGCCAGCGCTGGGCAGCAAAGCTGAGATGTTAAGCTCACTCCCTCTTCCTGCAGCACGCCCCGATGCCAAGATCCCACGCACTTGGGGCTGCTGCGATGTCCAGGGAGGCTCAGCTGGCTGAGTAGGCAGGGCAGGGGTAACGCGGTGCCCAGCTCAGGTGCTCTGAGTAGGGGGGGAGCCACCCTCTCTGCCAGCGCTGGGCAGCAAAGCTGAGATGTTAAGCTCACTCCCTCTTCTTGCAACACGCCCCGATGCGAAAAACGCTGAAATCCCACGCACTTGGGGCTGCTGCGATGTCCAGGGAGCTCCAGGATGACTGAGAATCCCCCGTGTTATTCCAGATAGGATAGAATATTGCCTTTTCCACTTTTTCCATTCCCCCCAATGGCGGTTAAGAATCAGCAAAAATTTGGGGCGTGTGTCTGCGGGAGAAAGAAAAGAAAAGTAAGGAAAAGGAAAGAAAGGAAAAAAAGAGAAGAAAAGGAGGGGAGAAGAGGGGAGAAAAAGGGATTTGTTGTAGAGTTGATAAAGCTTTTAAGAGTTTGGCGGCGAGAGGATTCTGAATGGATCCCGAATGATCGGGACTCGAAACAGCTCTATTACGTCCTGCTTTTTGTGGGGGGGAAAGAGAGAGAAAGAGGGAGAGGGGAAAAATTTTGGGAACGGCCGTAGCCTACCTCATCTGGATCCTGGAGCGAAGCGCAAAAAAGCACAAAAAAAGCGTTGGGTTGGGTTTTTTTTTGATACTCTGATTTTTGTCACTCTCGTTACTGTTTTCAATTCAATTCTTTTTTTCCCCAGTCTTTTTTTTAAAACTGAACGCTTCTACCTCCACCCCTCCTTCTGCCCCGAGGAGTTTTGGAGTGGAGGGGAGGAACAGGGTTTGAGGCACGGGGATGGAGGTGGGGGTGGGGATCGGCTGGCCAAGACGGCATAATCCCCCGCTTTCCAAGCTCACAAACAGCACGGATCTCTCCAACTCTTTCTCTCCAGCTCTAAGTATTTTACACTGAGGTTTTTAGCTCCAGCATCCCTGTTTTTAAAATGCTGAAGACCCATCCTGATCCCTCCAATGACGTTCCAGATAATGAAATATGCAGGGCACGTTGTAGTAAAAAAAATTGCCAATTATCATGATTGAAACAGGATCTGAATTGAAGAACTCCAATTTGCTTGGCATAATGTTTAAAGGACTTTGATTTGAAGAGAAGAGATTTCAGAGGAAGAAATGGCTATGGCTTCAGAGGAACAAATGGCAGCCTCAAGTTACATGAGCTCACCATATGTCATACCTACATGCTTGCAAATTCTTTTACTTATTGGACCAAAGACCCAGCTAGGAAAAATGATAACACATGGAATCCTTTAGTGAATGCTATGCAGCAGTATGTGTATCAAAAGCATAGATTTACAGGAGCTTAGTAGAAATGTGCTGTAGTAATGCAAATCAAAAGCAGAAGAATTTATCCTTGAGGATCTTTACTATTTTCAAGCCCCCTTCCCTCTTCAGGCTTCAGAATTTAAGGAAAGAGAGAGGGAGAGGGAGAGGGAGGGAGGGACAGAGAGAGAGAGAGAAAGGGGGACTGTGTGCACAGGAGTAGGGATTTTCTAAAAGTCCCATTGAATCCAGAGGAGGGAAGAGAGAAAGAAAGAGGGAATGTGTGAGGGTGGGGGATTTCCTAAACCCCATTGAATCCAGAGGAGGGAAGAGAGAAAGAAAGAAAGGGAGTGTGTGCACAGGAGTGGGGATTTTCTAAAAGTCCCATTGAATCCAGAGAAGGGAAGAGAGAAAGAAAGGAGGTGGGGGGATTTCCTAAACCCCATTGAATCCAGAGGAGGGAAGAGAGAAAGAGGGAATGTGTGAGGGTGGGGGATTTCCTAAACCCCATTGAATCCAGAGGAGGGAAGAGAGAAAGAAAGAGGGAATGTGTGCACAGGAGTGGGGATTTTCTAAAAGTCCCATTGAATCCAGAGGAGGGAAGAGAGAAAGAAAGGATTTGGGGGGATTTCCTAAACCCCATTGAATCCAGAGGAGGGAAGAGAGAAAGAAAGAGGGAATGTGTGAGGGTGGGGGATTTCCTAAACCCCATTGAATCCAGAGGAGGGAAGAGAGAAAGAACGAAAGGGAGTGTGTGCACAGGAGTGGGGATTTTTTAAAAATCCCATTGAATCCAGAGGAGGGAAGAGAGAAAGAAAGAGGGAGTCTGTGAGGTGGGGGGATTTCCTAAACCCCATTGAATCCAGAGGAGGCGTGTTTGTGTATTTGTGTGTGTGTGTGTGTGTGTGTGTGTGTGTGTTTGTGTATGTGTGTGTGTGTGTGTGTGTGTGTGTGTGTGAGAGAGAGAGAGAGAGAGAGAGAGAGAGAGAGAGAGACTATCACTGTGTTGTAGCTTATGATTCTTGATGAATGTATTGTATTTTATTTTATTTATGTACACTGAAGACAAATTCCTTGTGTGTCCAATCACACTTGGGTAATAAACTATTCTACTCTACTCTACTCTACTCATTTCTATTTCAATTCTAATAAGGAGTTTAGCTTCTCTCTCTTGAAAATGTAAGCTAGCATAATGCAAGCTAGCTTTAGCTTTCAAACAGTTCATTTAGTGACCAAAGTTACAATGGCATTGAAAAAAGTGACTGATGACCATTTTTCACACTTAGCGACCATTTTTCACACTTAGCGACCATTGAAGCATCCTCATGGTCACGTGATCAAAATTTTGATATTTGGCAACAGATTCATATTTATGATGCTTTCAGTGTCCTGGGGTCATATAATCGCCTTGTGTGACCTTTTGACAAAATATAAAAAATTTAATCAAGCCCCCCCCCCCCCCGGTCAATGGGGTCCCTCTTTACCAATCTGAAAATCTGGTCACCTTAGCAATGATAGAAGTGAGGAAGTATTCCTTTCTCTCAGAAAAGTTTTTTTCAAGTAGAACATTGCAGGCAAAAATGGCTAATAAAATGTTTAAAACATTGTATGTTGAGTGCTTTTCATTAATAGAACCCCGCCATGAATTATTAAATTTAGTGAAAATGTCTGCCTAATTGGACCTAGATAAATTTAAGTACTTCATTACATCTCAGCTTTATTTCAAGGGAAGTGGTAGTTTGATCATTCCTGAATAAATATAATCCAAATCCTGAAGGTTCCAAGAACTTAGGCTAGGTGCTTGAAAGAATGATGTCTGGACAACAAAAGTTACACCCAGATATTTATTTTACAATAAAATAGGAAGATCTACCAATATGAAGTTGATTAGTAATTTTATGGAAAGAATAATAAATACAGTATGTATATAGGAGGCATTGGTTGAGAATGTATTTAATAATAAATCACAACACACAATATTAGAATTTTCTAGTGAAGACTGCAAACAATATTGGTTTATAAGATATTAAATATTTTAATAACAAGATAAAATCCTTTACTCCTCCACCCCTCTTTCTTTTAGAATTATTTTGTTGAACATCTATCTGAATATTTTCAAAGTTAGGAACATTGAAAGTGTTTTATGTATAAGAGATAGTCTTGGAATTGGAGACAGAAAAGGTTTACCTTATCACTTACCATATTAGGTAGCTTATCACTCCTCCTTCTCTTCCCTCTTGGAGGGCAATTAGATAATCCAGATGCCAAAAGCAATGCTATGGAGCATATTCCTCTGACACTAACATCTGACTATTTGACAGTCTATCTAACTGATATCCTGTCAGCTTTACTGTAGTGACCTCATAGATCAGTATATGTATAAAATGCAGATGAGTTATCTTCTCAGCTTAGGAAAAGATCATCCTGACCTTCATCATGTAAAAATATGTTAGATTTGTATTGTTCCAATATTTTGGTTTCCAAGTATTTTCTAAGGTGATGCCATTCTATTCATGTTAATATATTCATTTTTATCCATACTTTATTTTATCCAACTTTATATAGCAGTTACTATATGATGTAATTTCAAAATTAAAAATTATCTGCTTCTTGAAGAATAGCTGAGTTGTTGGTAAAAAGCAATAATGGTTGCAAATATAGTTTTGGGTTTCCCTGGAAGGTGGAACAAACTTAGGGAACATTCTTAGTATCCCAAGACAACAGAAACATGTATTCTCCAAGAATTCAGCTTAGGAAATGGAATTTAATATTGGATTCCTCTTTGTTGCCAACATTGTGAATCACAAGCTAACAACTTCCAATTTGAGGTTTACCTTGGATAGGTTGAATGGAAATCAATAGACACTCATAATCCAAAGGTTCTGACTCTGCAGTATACATCTGACTTGTAGACAAGCCCAAAGATGGAATTTAGAGTAGTTAGTTTCACAATCTCCATTGCCAATGTTCACAATGTAAAGGAACTAGTTAAAAGAAACATAGGAAAGAAGCTGAGTTCCAAGGGTGCCACTCCAACATTTAATAAGGATTCTTCATGGAATATTATTTTCAGTCATAACAGAAATAGGAATAATTAAAATATAGTTGGTCAGTAAGAATTTCCTTTGCAAATTTCATGGGCATTTTACTATTTTTGTACACCTGAATGCATTGCTGACTGGCTAGATTGCTTCCCTTCCTGTGTTCTCCTTAAAAGTAAGATATTTTAATTTAAAGCATGATAATTATAAAGTAGGTTTAAAAAGTTGTCCAGTCCTATGTCATACAAATAATGTATAGAACAATAAGAGTCTTATTCCACAAATATCACCCTTCTTTAGTATGCAATTGTGATGATGGACAATGCCACAGAAATAGTATGGGGAAATTTAATATTTAGGGCAATACATTTTTTAAAACATTAAAGCTTTGTGTTTTGATGATATGACTTAGTTCTTAGATAAATAAATAATGTGGATCCAAAAGTTTCTGGTACAAAGAGGTTATTTTGATCTTTGCCAAAGGAGATTGCAGGTGTACTGTTGATCCGGCAAAAGCAGTAAAGGTAGTTAATACTGAGCTTATTCAATGTTGCTTTTCATAATGCAAGTATTATATACATGGAATTCCTGGTTAAAAGCTCAAAACAGAAGTGAAACACCTCCATTATAATTATATTTGTGATTGACATTAGAATGGCAATACAAGAAATACAAGAAACATGGATCAGATAGAACAGCAGCTCGAAGTTAATCTAACACAAGGAGAGAGAGTGAAAAAACTTTTATAAAGAAATGAATGTCATAGAGCTTGTCTATCAAGAGTTCTTCATTCACATGCCTTTCTAAAATATTGGATATTCCTAAAGAAACTGAATCTTAGCTATTTATAATGATAAAATTGTCATTGTCCCATTTTGTCTTAATTTCCTTCTCTCATATGAATAATTATTTTTATTTATGGTAGCTTTCTATACATATCAAACAAAAAATCTAGTATGTATATTACATATAAAAATTACATAGATTTGTGATTCAAAGGGACTTATTCCATGATGACAGTAATAGTTTAATTTATTTTGGACAGATTTTCCAGATTTAAATGATTCTACATATGTTTGTTGCATAAACATATGTTTTCCAGAATATATAAATTTGAATGGTACATTTGAATGGTATATCATAGCTATTCCAGAATAAAATATAGATAAGATACATTGTAATTTTTTAAAGTAGATATGATGTTGATTGTGTAAATGTAATTCATAATCATAGTATTAAAATACAACCCCATTGTTGTATTTATCCCTTTCATCTTTCTTGTTCCCAAGAAATGCTATTTGCATCTGAAATAATGCCTCCTTATAAAACTTCTCCTATTAAGGGTGGCAACATTGTATAGTACAACTATTCAAACACCATGGAGAGACAATTCATGTGTAGGAGATGTATCTAAAAGAAATGTGCTTCTGAAATATGTCTACAAAATAAGATAATTAAATTTATATTTTTTATGAAAGTGGCAAAAATAAGGATAAATCTTAGATGAAAATTCGGATGCAGATTAATTCTAAATGTTTTTGATCTATGAAAACCAAACAAGAAGATCCAGTGTTCATCTACTTAGCAATCCATAAAATGAAAAAGATCTATAGTCATCTACTCTTATCTTAATTAAAGATAACACCATAGTAAAAGAGTCTGTTAAAAGAACATACCAAAAAAGTTAGGGAAAATTGATCTGGTAATGGTGGTAGAAAAATTATGCAAGACTGTTGTAAGAAGTTTCCCACCTCCACCTCAATGAAAATAGAATTGAAGCTTCTAATGCAGAAGACATTCTTTTTTTTTTTTTACAAAGTGAGATAGGAACAGAAGTGAAAAATGTGGTTAAATCCTATTTCTTAAATGAGCATGTAGAAAAAGTTTTTTTGACATTCCTACTTGAATAAAGAGTTCAGGGATGTTAATCATGACTCCTTTTATCTGACAGCTTTATTAAGATCAATGTTTTTGTTGCCAAATTAGAGTGGACCTAAAGCGAACTTCCCAGCAGTTATTAACACATGTCTGTGTTTGCTGGAAGGATTGGGGTACATTCATATGAACTGCATTAGCTGCGAGTTACACAATATCTGCATCATTTTTCACAGCTTTGTCATTAGCTGGTAATGATTTGATTATTTTGCAGATGAATCACGGTATAAATCTCTTTCACAAACACTACCTCCAAGTATTAATCAAAACCATTAAGGCAAAGCAGTCAGTACAAATTAAAAAATTTGCATGTCTAAATTAAAAATTACAGTAATACATCATAAATAAATCTTTTAAATTCTCTATGGCCTCTGTGAACATCCCCTTTTTGTGCACATAATGAGCCCTTGAATGGTAGATACCCCCCTTTTTTAATCACGATATAATTGAATTTTAAAGATAGAATTCAGTCTTTTTGTCTGAAGCAAACTCTAGACCTTATTGAGGGACCTGAACAAGAACAGAAGGTGAAGATTAGAATTCAGGTCCTATTTCGCATCCTCTATGTATCTCCAATTTGCAGCAAAGTAAATATTTGGAAAAGATGATATAGCTTAATCAAATAGCTTTGAAATGTGAGAAAAATTACTAGTTTTTGTTTTAGTCACTATTAAATTTTGGTGAGTCATCTCATCTCACATTCAGATTGGAAGGAGATTAAAGAATGTTTTTAGAAAGAAAGAAAGAAAGAAAGAAAGAAAGAAAGAAAGAAAGAAAGAAAGAAAGAAAGAAAGAAAGCTATACTTGGCATTCAAATTCATACATTGCCTATGCTTCCATTGTTAGCAATTTTTCTATAATTGAAGCTCAAGTTACATTTCAGAAATTGGGTTTGGAAATATTTCCATCCATCCATCCATCCATCCGCCCGCCCGCCAGCCCACTCGCCCGCCCACCCACCCACCCACCCACCCACCCACCCATCCATCCATCCATCCATCCATCCATCCATCCATCCATCCATCCATCCATGTTTCAGCAGTTCCAAGATGGTTCCTCATCCATTTGCACTATTCAGGTGACAACGTCCCCCAAAGGCACATATAAACCTCCAAGTAGCCTCAACAACTCTCAGAGAGAGTGCCACCAATGACCAAATGCCTGCAGGGAATATACATCCTTACATCTTCCACCATGGTAATCAGCCTCTGACCTGTCTGAATTTCTATATAAAAAAAGGTAATGCAGCAAACCAAGGTTGCAATTTCTCCCTCACCACAGGGGCAGAGTTGCAGCTTTTTAGGTATGTGGCAGGACCTTCAATTCACAGCATTATAGCAGTCAATTGAAAAAGCTGAAGATATGCTGAACAAAAAATAGCTGGCAGCAGTTTGATTTGATTTCATAATAAGGTAGGTCTCGATTAATGGGGTTAATGAATCCCACAAAATGGTTGCATTATACAGATCTGCAATATTTGAAATGATATTTCTATGGAAAATAGAATAATTGGTTCCAACTCAGTAGAAATAGGCAATTAAAATTTTTAAACATAAAATTTTGCATGTTTATTAATGAATCACTCTGTAACAGAAAAAAGGATAAACACATATCCAAAGCATATATTCTATCTCTTATACTCTGGTGCAACTGTTCTTCAAAATTAGTTTCTTTTCTTTTTTTAACTTTGCTTGAATGGAAACTTCTCAATTTTTCACATAAAACAATTAACATCTAAAATCCCGATTGTCCATGTGCTAGTGTCAACTGTGCATGTGCTAGTCTTGCACTCCCTGAACAGTGGCTTGCCTAAATTGGGATCAGAACTCACTCTACCTGCATTAGTAATAATAATAAAAACTCTTTTGAAAGCATTTTTTATTTGATTCAACTCCACCATTAGATTTTCTTGTGAATGCTAGTCTACTTTAAAAAAACTCTGCACTTTTAATGTGAGACTCAAGACATTTATCTCAGAAGAAATTGATACAAAAGAAGTAGATACAAGTTTAATATTGTTCCTTTTGTCACATTAAAAAGTTAATGAACATGATTACTATTGATGTCTGTTTTGCTGTTATTATTTTGTCTTAGTATGCCTTTATTTTTGATAATAACTTTGCTTGAGAAAATAGAAATATGGATCCTGGGTGAAAACAAATTGCATAATCTTATTTTAAAGGCACTCAAGTTTTCCAATTGAATAACAAAAACACAGGTCTGCAAAAAAAAATTTTTCAAGAGCTGTTTTGGTTATTCCATGTAATCTTTATGTTTTTTGGTGTGCTGAATCTGAAAATGACCACCATTTTGTCATAGGACATCATGTTTCCTGACAATTTACGGAACTATGTTAAATAAGGTAATACCTCAAAATAAATGGAAATAGACTTATAAAATTAAAAGTTTTATTACAATATTTTCATGAAAATCCTTTTTTTGAACTGAAATGAGCTCACCTACACACACTAAACTCAATTCTTCTTCCTTGTCAGGCTTCTCTTGGTGCATTTATGCTTGTGAGTAGCATCTGGAATATCTCTCTAAGCATTCAACAGTAATCTGCCATCATTATAATGCTCCATTTTGCCTAGTATCTCCTTTCCATCTCTTTAATGTCTTGATGGAATCGTTCATCTTGTTCCTCACTCACAGCTCCCAAATTTTCAGGAAAGTAGTCAAGGTGGGACTGAAGGAAATGCACTTTCAATCTCACCAGGCAACGTATCACTTGAAATGCTTTTAGCATTCTTCCGACGATCTTTTTGTAGTGAGGAATTTGTTATTGCAGGCATGGAAACTTGGTGATCAAGTATTTGAAGCATTCTCCATCTCTTGGAAGTGATTTTACGAATTGCTTCATCAATCCCAATTTTATGTGGAGATGTGGTAGAAGAACTTTATGGGAAGGTACCAAAGTTCCTCGGAGGACATTTTTTTCACTGACTGTTAGCATCCTCAGCTGCCAACTCTTCTTGGTCCAGTGATTTTGTCAGTCTCGACTGTCCCATAGGTACAGAAAACAAGGGTATTTGGTAAACCCAGCTTGTTGCCCGAACAGCATACACAAGACCTTCAAGTCCCCACACACTTGCCAACCATGGTCTTCATATTTAAGTTTACAAAGAACAAATTCCAAGTTCTCATAGATTTCCTTCAAGTATACGGAATCACCTACAGGTATGGAAGCATAAAAACCATTGTGGAGTAAAACTGCTTTGAGACTTATTTTTGAAGAATCTATAAAAAGACACAATTGCTCTGAATCATATTGGATTTTAAATTGACCCATCAGACCTTCTACATCGATGGGATGAATTGCTGAGTGAAGATTGGGGTATGAAACGGAATGCTTCCGTTTGGAATTAAACCCTTTCACATCGCATGAACAAAATTAACAGTCATCACTATAGCTCTTCTGCTCTCGCCGTACCATAGGAATCCCATAATGGAAATATTTTTTCTTACCCTTGAACCAGTTTTGGAGGTCCTCACCACACCGTTTGCACACTTTATGAGGTGCCCAAACTTTATCTTGATCTCCAATTTTTAGTCCAAAGTATGCAAAGTATACTTTTTTCACAAAGTCTGTAATATTCTGATGTTGCTTTAACCCTGTATATTCACCACAGATGAAACAGAAACTGTATGGCGAATTAATACACTTTCGCGGAGCCATAACATAGCGGTTGAAGAATGACGATCTATCATGAATTTGGATGAAAATTCATGTGTGAACAGCCTAGAACCAAGAACCTGATGATGATTTGTGCACAAGTGTGGCATGAAGGAAAGAGCAGCTCTGCATCTGTACACGAGACGTCATAGTGCTGGCCATGCCTCCTGCACTGACCGGAAACTCTCAAAGCAATGCAGTATAAGGATCAAACAGTTAAATGGGAGTGCATACTGTTTTAAGTATTGGAGTTCTTTGCTTTAAAAATCTGAATATCATTATTTTTAAAAAATCTATGTTTTAAGAGAAAACAAAGAAAAAAAAGCAATGCATATTTGCAAAGGCTTTAGTTTTGTTTGTTTAAATGGCATTTTGATAAAGCAGATTTGTAACAAATGAAGACATAAAAATGCAGAGTTTAATAAATAAATTAAACCTATGGGAACAACGAATGTTGCTAAATATGCTACTTGCTATGAATCTGTTACATTTTTTCAGCTAGTAATTGTTTATGCAAGAACCATGGCAACTACTAATCAATTGTCCCATTTCAAGGGAGGGAACTAATTCTATATTTCAGAAAAAAAAAGGTTTTTCCTTGGAGAATGTGCAAAGCCAGTTTCTATAATACAACTCAAGATTAGAAAAGGAATAGGAATAGCAACCAAGTTTTACAATGTGTACAACAGATCCATATGAATTATTTGCTGGATGTTCAGAATTAAACACCAGTCATACTAATACTGTTTACTGTTACTGTTTATTAAATTTATAGGCCGCCCAATCTTGAAGGACTATACTAATAGTAAGACAGTCACACATATAAACAGCACAATCAGTGCAAAAAAAAGGAGAGGGAGCTTTGAAATGCAAAGTCCAAACCAGTGCTTCCACTGATTTGAAAGAACCTCAGTCAGAAAGGCATTTATGTGAGTATTGAAATCCTGCAGGTTTCAATAATTTAAAAGATATTTCTTTAAATATTATCTGCTTTCACTGTATTTTTGTACAGCGATGACATGATTACCTGAAGTTATTTCCTGTTTTAGATTTCCTGTAAAAGAACCTGTGAAAACAACATATGCATGATTGCATCCTTGTGTGATACAATGGAAAGTTATCTTTTCAGGTAATTCAGTTCCTTTGGATGTTCAGTGGTTTGTGCTCACTGATGTACAAGAATGAGAGAGTCAAAGTGTTACAAAGAAGTGGGGGGGGGGAGATATACATCAGTTCTGGCACACAGCCCAGTAACATTCATCAATATGTTTCTTTGGAGCCGGCTTTAGCCTCTTGGGAATTGAACTCCCCTTTCATTCTAATAAGCAAGCAAATGTTCTCTGATGTAAAAATCTATACTGTCCCATAGGAGAATTAGCTTTGCCTGGAAACTGGGAAATGAGCATGCTAATATGCACTCTGATGTAACTTTTAAAAAGTAGTGCAGGTAATTGTCACATATAAACCTAAAAACTGAGAGTTTGCTTTAATAACCCAGCTTTAAGGTAGAGATACAATGATGGTTTCTATCCTTTGGTTGGTTCTCATACTGTGTTCTAGCCAAGCCTCTTAAATTTTCAACTTGTCTTTTATGTCAACTACTGCTCCTATATAAGTTTACTAATAATTCAATTATAGCTGTAGTAGTGGATGTCATGTTATAATCTCAATTTTTAAATAAAAAATATTTAATCCATTCAGGATAGTGAATTTGGGCTTTCCCCACCAACTTTTAACAGCTTTTACAGGCACAAGTTGTTACATCCAGCTCTTATTGTGGCTCCTTCTGCTTTCACTTACACCACTGAACTCTAGTAAAATTACCACCAGAAACTGGCAACTTAGTTTCTCAGCATTTTTCTGGTGAGAAATACTTTAAAAATTTCAGTGCTAAACCCTAACAATCAAAAAGCCATGTAAACAAAGATAATTCTAACTACTTTTATCCACTTGGTACTCTGCCTACCACAACATCCTTCAACAGCACAGATAAGTGTAGTCTGCATCTAACAAAAGCTTGGCAGCTCATTCCTGCTTTAGGGTTAATTGAATGAAGATATGAACGTAGTCTCTGTCATCAAATTTCAGCACAATATATCTATATTCCTCAACTAATTCTCTAGTTCTCTTGGTTTACAACTCATTCAATAAGCTTGTTGGCCAATTATCAAGGGGTAATTTGATTCATCATTCTATCTACCAAATTGGGGAAAGCTTTTATATCTTATTGTTAAACACATACCTGCCTAATAGTATATATGCCACTGCATTCTGGACCACTAAAGTCTCTGAGTACTCTTCAAGATTGGTTATATTTTTGAAGAAATTTGTGAGAAAGGATAAAAAAATAATTTGTATTTTTTTTAAACTTTGTAGTTTTAAACTTTAAAAAATTGTTAAAAAGATAAAAAAAATATGAAGCCAAGTTCTAGAACATTATTTGAAGGGATTAAAAATTAAGACTATTAAAAGTAAAAGGAAGCAATATAAAGAGTTTATTTGATGAAGTTTAAAGTAGATATACCATTATTTCTGGTAGCCCTTTATGGATTTTTACTATCAGAAATGAACAGCAAGGCTTTAAGAATTGATTTGAAGGTAAGAGATGGGATATGGGAAGAAAAGTTCATTTATTGTCTTTTAAGAAAAGATGATAAGTTACTAAATATGTTTATATTTGTGATAGAAGAGTCGCTTATATTTTTTTCTTTATTATATTATTATTTTATTTTCTATTTTTCTATTTTTCATTTTTGTACTTAGTATTTTTTATTTTACTTCAGACTGTTTTTATCTTTTTAATTGTAATTTTTTAATTAAATGCTGGCTTTTTAAAGGATTATGTTAGTTTTGCCATTTGCTTCATACACTCTGACTTTATTGTAGGGATGCCATAGACATTAAGATTTAGTAGGTCATAAAATTTAAACAAGCAAAAACACCTAAAATAGACATTGACTAAACAATATGAATCAAGTTAGACTTTAAGAAGCTGCTTAGAGTTATCTTCTTTTTTGGTACTGTATTCAATAGTAAGCTGGAGAAATTCATCTAGATTTGCCCCTCCAAAAACTGTATGTATGTAATGTAGGAGTGCTTTAATATATCACATAGATTCTGGACTCAGATATAACCCACTGCCCCCAGGGCTGTGTGCTTTCTCCATTACTCTTTTCTCTCTAAATCAATGACTGTATCTCAAAGAATCCCTCTGTTAAAGTACTGAAGTTTGCAGACAGAGGGGAACTTTAAAAATTGGCCCTGTGGTGCAGCCAGAACAATCTTTATCTGAACCCACTCAAAATTGTACAAATGATAATAGATTTTAGAAGAAGTCGTCCTATTCTACCACCTCTTACAATATTAGACAACACAGGATCAATAATAGAGACCTTCAAGTTTCTAGGTTCTATCAAATCTCAAGACCTAAAATAGACACCTAACATCAAAAACCATCAAAAAAGCACAACAAAGAATGTTCTTTCTGCGCCAACTCAGAAAGTTTAGACTGCCCAAGAAGATGCTGATACAATTCTACAAGGGAATTATAGTGTCTTTCATTTGTACCTTTGGCACAGCAACCAAACTGGGTAGACACATTCTTCAATGAATAGTTTGGACTGCAGAAAAAAAAAAACAATTACAAACTGTCTGCCTTCCATGGAGAACCTATATATGGCACGAGCCAGAAAGAGGGCTCTGAAAATATCTCAGACCCCTCACAATCTGGACATCTTCAACTTCTTCTCTCAAGATGATGTTATAGGGCATTGCACACCAAAATAACTAGTTATGAAAATAGGTTTTTCTCCCATGCTAACATTCTGCTAAACAAGTAATACCCACAACATTGTCTTATGCCCTAGGATATCAAATCATGTAGTAGGGCTGTATTACCAGACTTCTCGTGTTTCCTATTACCTATTCCTTTAGCATCTTATGTTATGTATCTTATGATTTGTGTTGATTGCTTTATTTAGTATCCTATGGCTATCACTGAATGTTGTATCTTATGATTTATGATCAATGTATTTTATGATTATGACCATGATTTATCACTTGTTGCTTGTAGGTATACTGAGAACTTATGCACTGGAGACAAATTCCTGTCCAATCAGACTTAGCCAATAAAAATTCTATTCTATTCTATTCTATTCTATTCTATTCTATTCTATTCTATTCCATTCCATTCCATTCCATTCCATTCCATTCCATTCCATCCCATTCATCCCATTCTATCCTATCTTATCCTTTCCTATCCCACCCCACCCCACCCCATCGCATTGCAAGGTGGTATTCAGATGGTTCTCTCCAAAAATTGTTGCTGGGTGAAAGAAAAAAAACCCATTCATCCCATTCTATCCTATCTTATCCTTTCCTATCCCACCCCACCCCACCCCATCGCATTGCAAGGTGGTATTCAGATGGTTCTCTCCAAAAATTGTTGCTGGGTGAAAGAAAAAAAACCCATTCATCCAACATTTATGCAGGAAAGGACTGGGTGTTCAATTTACTGATTGATTGATGGATTAATTATATCCCCTCATGTCAATGTTAAATCTTTACAACCTCAAAAAGTCTCTCCATAATGATCTAGTTCTTCAGGTCTCTCAACTGTGCACCCTTCACCTGTGTAAGTCAGTCAATCCTCCTATTGGCCATTTTTTTCCTTCCTTCTTTCCAGCATTTGAGCTTTCTCCAGAGAGATAAGTATGTGCATTATTTGTCCAAAGTATAATTCATTTGTCCCAAGAGAACTCTTGGTTGATTTGTTTAATGGTTGATTTGGTGTTTTTTTTTAGTAACCTTCCTTTATAATTTTAAATAAAAATAAAAACTAACAAAAATATTTACAATGAAAAGGAAGGAAGGAAGCCTGGAAGACTCCAAAGGTGCAAAGCAGAACCCTCCATGAACCCCAGCTTGCTGGGAAACTATCTAGCTATCTAACTAGCTACCTAATACTCTCACATAACAAGTGGGGTTTGGATGGACTGACACGGAGTGATTGTCTGAAAGTCACTCAACTGGTTTTCATGCCTAAGGCAGGACTAGAACTTGCATTCTCCTGATTTCTAGGCCTAAACCTTTACCACTGTATTGATTCTCAACTAACAGAGACTCTGCAACTATAATAACTTCAACCAGTTGTGATATTCTATTCTATTCTATTCTATTCTTTCTGGGAATGCTTTAAAAGGTACATAGAACAACTAGGTACAGAATTACAGGAGAACTACCATAGCAAGAACCAAAAGAACCAAAAGGTTAAAATCAAAAAGGAGAATCAGGCTAGATGGAATGGAAGATTAAATGGAATTTCCTGACATTAAGAGCTGTTAACAAATACGGGCTGGACTAGATGTCCTTTCAGTTCCTACATTCTATGATTCAGTGATTCATTGTTCAGAGCAACCAGCAAAGTCAAACACATGCATTTCCTGTCTATTAATAGTACATTTCCTTTCTGTTAGCACAGGAAATTTCAGAGAGACAAGTACATTGATAACTGTGATAAGCAAACCAATGTAATACTTTGTTTTCTAGTCTCATCTGGGTCTCAACAAAAAACAAAATAATTCTAAGTTAAAGATGCTTTTAAAAAGATATGAGGCAAATAATATGATTCTGATTCAAGTCCAATGAATAAGGTTTCAGATTTTCTAGGTTAGATTCCATGCTTAAGTTGCATGGATGGTGTTAAGTACAGACTGCCTAAAATTATGTTGAAACAAGTTGCAGAAAAGTTAATATCAAAAAAATTATTTTAATACTGATTTTCTAAATTAATTTGATTACAATTCTATGGCTATTAGACTGTTATCCAGCAGCAAAACATTGATAAATGTGTCTTCTGAAAAGTGAGGTAATGAGAAGTAATAACATCTCTGATTATCCTGTAATATATGGTAGCCTCAGGTAATGATAAGGTGACCAGATTTTCAGATTGGTAAAGAGGGACACCTTTGACCGGGGGCGGGGGGTTGATTAAAAATTTTATATTTTGTCAAAAGGTCACCCCAGGACACTGAAACCAGTATAAATACGAATTTGTTGCCAAACAAAATTGTGATCACGTGACCATGAGGATGCTGCAACGGTTGCTAAGTGTGAAAAAAGGTCGCAACCATTGACTTATAAATAGACTAATGTTCTGAAAACCTGACCTAAATTACTATATATTTTAAATAGCTGTAAAGCTATGCTGAAAAAGTTGTTCTCAAGGTATTGTGATAAATTCAATAAAAAGAAGGGAATTCTTGATGAACTTAAGGAGAAATGAGAGTATTGGATAGTAAATGGGCAAATAAAATTACCAATCAAAGAGAATATTTGCACCTCAGGGTTGAAATGAGATGTTCTCTCCTACTCTTTCCTCTTCCTCTCTTCTCTCTCTGTCTCTCTCATCCTCTTTCTCTTTGTCTCTCTTCTCTTTCTCCTTCTTTTCCATTCTTCCTTCACTTATTCTTTCTTTCTCTCTTCTCTCTCCTCTTTGTCTCTTTCTATCTCTCATCCTCTTTCTCTTTGTCTCTCTTCTCTTTCTCTCTCCTTCTTTTCCATTCTTCTGTCAGTTTCTCTCTCCTTCTCCCTTCTCTCTCCTTTGTCTCTTTCTCTCTCTCACCCTCTTTCTCTTTGTCTCTCTTCTCTTTCTCCTCCTTTTCCATTCTTCTATCACTTTCTCTCTCCTTCTCCCTTCTCTCTCCTCTCTCTCTCTCTCTCTCTCTTACCCTCTTTCTCTTTTTCTTTCTTTCTCTCTCCTTCTTTCCCACTCTTCTGTCACTTTCTCTCTCCTTCTCTGTCTCTTTCTGTCTCTCTCCCCTCTTTTTCTTCCTCTCTCCCACTCTTTTATCACTTTCTCTCTACCACCCAACCTGTCCCCATACTTATCTTCGACTGATCATGTTTGCAATAATTTACCTTTTCTAAATAGGCGCAGTTCCCTCGCTCAATCAAACACACACACACACACAAACAAAATCATTTTTCTCCAAACTTTGGTCACAGCATGGTTCTGACTTCGGCTGGTGGGAACAGCTTTCTCCTTTCCCCGTCCAGTTTGGCAGCGAGTCTAGCGGAGAGCTGTCCCCATCCCCGGTGACCGGGGCGGAGCGGGGGTAGCGAGAAGGCAGGCCCGGCTCTTCTTGGCTTCTGCCTCTCCTTACAAGAAACGGCTCGTGGTCACAGATAAAAAGAGGAGATCGCGACGGAGAAAGAGCATCCTCCATTAGCGCTGCGCTCCCTCCCTTCCCTACTTCTGTGCCCGGACTAGTTTCCCCTCCCGCCTCAGAGGCGCCCTGCTCACCATCTGCCGGTGGGCATCTCCAGCGATCCCCCGCTGACGGTGAAAAAAAGGCCCAACACCACGTGGAGGGCGGAGAAGAGCAGCGCCATCGTTGCCTTTGCTCTTTCTCCTGCCTTTCCCTCCCGCCTTTCCCTCCCGTTGGCTGCCAGCTGGAAGAGGTGGAACCGGGCCGGGGGCACAGAAAGGAGGCTGGGAAAGCCGCCCCGGACGGTTTTCTCACAGACAGGATAGGCGCAACCTGGGAGACACAGGGAAAGGCGCCCGCTCACCAGTCCGCCCGCCCACCCTTGGGCTCCGGGGGCAGCATCTCCCCAGCGCATTTCTTCGTGCCCTGCAGAGTTTCTCGCACACAGGATGGGCGCGACCTGAGATACACAGGGAAAATTCCACAGGGTGCAAAGGAAGCAGCGCGGCAACGGCGGAGCTGGGAAGGTGCTGCCCCTGGAGCCCAAGGGTGAGTGGGCTGGTGCGGGCTGGCGAGCAGGCGCCTTTCTTGCACACAGGACGGGCGCAACCTGGGAGACACAGGGAAAGGCGCCCGCTCGCCAGTCCGCCCACCCACCCTTGGGCTCCCAGGGTAGCACCTCCCCAGCGCCTTCCATCGCGCCTTGCAGAGTTTCTCGCACACAGGACGGGCGTGACCTGGGAGACACAGGGAAAACTCCGTAGGGCGCAAAGGAAGCAGCACGGCAGCGGCGGAGCTGGGAAGGTGCTGCCCCCGGAGCCCAAGGGTGAGCGGGCTGGTGCGGGCTGGTGAGCGGGTGCCTTTCTCGCACACAGGGAAGGGGAGAAGGGCGGCGGCGGCTGTTTCACTAAACCCACGCAGGTTACTAAAGGTCCTCAGCAGCAGCAGCAGCAGTAGCAGCCGACAACGACGACAACCTCGTGCGATGGTCCTTGGGGGCGCTGTGGAAGCCCTGCCAAAGCACCCCTTTCCCAGCTCAGAGCGGGATGAGCAGCGAGCGGAGCCTCGTTTAAAACAATGGCCGTGGCCGCTCGTTCACTCTGCCGCTCTTGGGTGGAGGTCTGAGGAGGCAGAGGGGTGGGAGGGGCGCGAAGGAACCAGCGCGGTGGCGCTTGATGAGCAGGCGCCTTTCTCGCACACAGGGAAGGGGAGGAGGGTGGCGGCTGCTGTTTCACTAACCCCACGCAGGTTACTAATTCCCGGTTTACTCACCAGTGAAGCAGCAAAACAAAGCAAATGGCCGCGAAGGCGAAATGAAATGGAGACTCCTGCGACTCATGCGGCGTGCTAAGCGGACTCCAGCCAATCAGTGAGCTGGCTGGGATGGAAAACTTTAAGCACGCCGCATTTTCCATCCCAGCCAGCTCACTGATTGGCTGGAGTCCAGGCCAATCAGTGAGCGGCAGGCTGGGCTGGCTTAGATTTTTAGTGTAGATAGAATAGATGGGGGAACAGAACAAGCGAGTTAGCGGCAGCTGATGATGGGCAGGGGAGCCAGCGGGCGGGAAAACCGGGTGGGATGCAGGAAAAATGATGAAAAGTCATGCCTGTCCCGCCAGATGTGGGACGTCTGGTCACCCTAGGTAATGATGGCCAATGGGACTGGGATTTCTGTCACTAAATGATGTGATAAAACATAACTTCTTGTCATTAAAAGAGGACTGCATAGATCATTAAAGAACTTCTTGTGATGTGATCACAACTTCCAATTTCCTATTCTCTTTCCCATTGATTTTGCTATTGAAAAATTGACAGGGGATATTGGAAATCATGATCATGTGATTATGACTTGCTATGACATAATCACTAGCAATCATATCACAACAGGGACACTGTGTGATGGTTGGAACCTCTCAGAACCATCATAGTTCTTCTTTATTCAGACCTGTCGTGACTTTGAACAGACGTTGAATGAAAGATTGTAACGCAAGAATTACTTATAACTACTTCCATTCAATAGTTTAATAGATATGGAAGTCCCAAATCATTAGCTGTTTCAAAATAAAATTAGTGTCCTTTTCTCTTTTCTAAGATTAACATAACCATTCCACAGCACTTCTACAATTTACAAGAATTCTTCCTTATAAAAGGAATTTATGTTAATAATTCACTATTTCACTTGTTACAGAATAATTGCACTAAAGTACCTACCTTAGCTCCATTTCTCTGCATTTATGCTTCATGTGGCCTAATCAATATTTGTTCTCTTCCTTTAATCTCCATTTCAGATTCACCCATTCTTTTTATGATCTCTGTCTTTAAGAATTGTTGAGAAGAAAAAGAAAAAAGAAGGGGGCAGCAGAGATATAGAATAAATCCATCAGTAATGGTGACAAAAATGATGAAACAGGATGGGAAACCTGGAAAAAAAAGTTAATCAAAACTTTTACTTCTTTCTGTCTATTTTAGCTTCAGGAGTTTATATTGATCCTGCTAATCCATTGAGATGAGAACACCAATCAGTTGCACCAATCTAGTAGCACCAATATCTGTGGAGTTTATAAGCATAAGAGTTTCTGATTGAGCACACCTTATTTGATACTAATAAACAGTGATTATGCTGGAAGCTAACATTGAATTGAGTCTAGAAGAAAATGCTTTGCATCAAACAATGAAAAAAAATTAACATATCCAAGACTTATTTTGGTTCATTTCTTTATTCACCTCCCTGACCTCCACTCAATGGGGTCACTTGCTAGCTGAAAAAGAAAGGTCTTTGATGTTAGGTGGCTTTCTGTGCTGCAATTGACATTGTAACTGAATCTTCTATTTTTATTCTGATCAAATGTATAAAATAAGTACTGTATTATGTATTAGTACAAATGTGTTAAACTGCTAAACATTTTTCAACAATGATATATAATGTTATAGTTAAGATGGCAGAATGAAATATTCATTTGGCTTCTTTTTATTCCCATTGCAGTAATCTAATTAACCAACACTGTATGCACCTTGGCAAATTCTAAATCACTTAAGATGTCTGCACCTGTGTTATTGAACATTTTGAGTAAGCTCAAAAATAGGAACCATATGTAGAAACAGGATTCCACATGTTCTATATATCAATATATAACAGTATGTGTGTGTGTGTGTGTGTGTGTGTGTGTGTGTGTGTGTGTTTATTTGTGCTGATAAATAAATAAAGGGAGACTAGTATAGATCTATTTCAAGCTATTTAGCTCTCATCAGCTAGCCATACCCTTACTGGGATTTGAACCTGGGCTATATTGCATACTAGGCATACTAGGCAGAGATCTTAGCCATTAGGCCACAGGCTCTTATCTGTTATCAGCGAAGCCAGGGTGAAAGGTATCTATTCGATTTTTACAACCCCTGGTAAGCCCCAATTATGGGAGGAAGCTAACTGCTTCCATCATCTGTCCTTCGGCTCATCACGAGAGTCCATCACGACAGAAACCCAATATATTTACTGTTGCCTTTGTTATATTTGTGTTATAGTTGTGTCTTTGTTACTCTTGTGACGAGCCGAAGGACAGATGATGGAAGCAGTTAGCTTCCTCCCATAATTGGGGCTTACCAGGGGTTGTAAAAAAATGTAATAGATACCTTTCACCCTGGCTTCGCTGATAACGGATAAGAGCCTGTGGCCTAATGGCTAAGATTTCTGCCTAGTATGTAATATAGCCCAGGTTCAAATCCCAGTAAGGGTATGGCTAGCTGATGAGAGCTAAATAGCTTGAAATAGATCTATAGTAGTCTCCCTTTATTTATTTATCAGCACAAATAAAAAAACATATATATATATATATATATATATATATATATATATATATATATATATATATATATATATATATATATATATATATATATATATATATATATATATATATATATATATATATATATATATAATGTTTTTTTATTTGTGCTGATAAATATATATATATTTAAAGTCACAACCCCTGGTATGCCCAAATATGGGAGGAAGGTCACACTTCCACTCTCTGTCTTCGGCTCGTCACAAGAGACCATCCAGACAGAAACCCAATATTTTTTTTACTGTTGCCTTTTTGTTACATTTGTTATATTTATGCTGATAAATAAATAAAGGGAGACTAGTATAGATCTATTTCAAGCTATTTAGCTCTCATCAGCTAGCCACACCCTTGTTGGGAATCGAACCTGTGCTCTATTGCCTCTCAGGCAGATGTGTTAACCATTGAGCTACAGAGCTCGATTCCTTATCAGCCAGCCAGGGTGAGAGGTATATATTTAAAGTCACAACCCCTGGTATATATATATTCTCTCGATTGATTGATTGATAGATAGTATTGTATTATGTATCACATCACACAATACATAGTTTACTTTTGTATAATAATATAATTATGTATTATATGATGCAATTCAAGGTAATGTGATTTGTTAGCTAATCATCTTCATAGGATAAAGTATGAATGTCAGCAAATAAAGTCTATTGCACTTCCTAGTTAGACACATATACAGATGAAAGCTAGTACCTTCTATTTCAATAGCATTGAATTTTAGTCTGTCATATGCAAGTCCCTAAATGGGTTCACTGACAAATGTGCGCTCGACAAAAGTGCGCCGATTTCAAACACGAGTTTGAAATCACGCTGACGAATGAGCGCAGAAGCGCGCCGACAACAGCATGCCGACAGATGCGCATGCTAACCCTAACCCTAACCCTAACCCTAACCCTTACCCTAACCCTTATCTTAACCGTAATCGTGCTTCTGTCGGCACTCTTTTGTTGACGCGCCTTTGTGGGCGCACTGTCAACGTCGCGGTGTTATCACCGCAGTTTTGTCGGGCGCGCTGTTGTCAGACATGCATTTGTTGGGTCACGCCTAAATGTATATAGTGGCTAACATTAAGCCCATACAGAATTTTTTTAGCTCATTTTATTCTCTTCTTATTCTTACTTATAAATAGTTTACTCAAGGACTGCCTTCCTTCCTTTGGGCTGGATATTTTGCTTTCTAAATATTCAAACTAGCTTTCATTGTACAGGGTTTGGGTCCATTTGAATCAGAATACAATCCTAATATACTTCTCAGTTTGAAAATAATATTTCTTTTAAAAACATATTCCATAATAGCAATAGCTATTGTCCCTAACAATCTGAGTTCTCATTTTACCAACGTCAGAAGGATGGAAGACTGAGTCAACCTTGAGCTGGTCAAGATCAAACTTTTGAACTTTTGACAGTAGGAAGAGTTAGCCTGCAATACTGAATTATAACCACTGCGCCATCACAGCTCTATAGATCTTTCATAGCTTTCCTTAAAATTGTAAAATTATTCTCAGTTTATATACAAATCTTATAGAAACTATGTTTTCTGCAGATTTTGATTTGATTTCATTCGATTTAACTGCTTGTGTTCGGCTGAATATATTTTAGTGTAGAAATCTGGTATAGGTTTCTTTTACATAGCTAGTTTCTATTATAGTGTCATAATCATTAAATACAACAATATTAAAGACTTCAGCTTTCTACATGATTGAATTATTTTGACATTATTGCTTAAATTATTTCATTACTTGCTAGACCTTCTCAGCTCAAACTTTTTTTCACATCACAACTTCTGTATGAAAATTTTTCTCATGATCCATGAGAAGTACCTGGAAAATGCCAGAGGATAATTTTTCATCTCTGTCTCCCTATCATCCCAACTTTTCAGCCAGCAAAATTTCTTTCGTTGTGTTTCTTACTAAAACTGATATAATGGCCACAGATTTGATACTACTTCATCTGTTTTGTGGCAAAGTATTATCTTGAGCTAGGGATAGTTTAAATTAAAGATACAAGTTTCAAGGCAAGAATGACATCATGATGTTGTCACAACATTGCAGAACAAGGCAGAAAAAGTTAATGAGCATTTCCTTACAGAGCACTGTTGAAAAATCTATTGTACAATTGAAGAAATAGATACTATACATTTATTTTTAAAATGCTTTGTAATGGAGAATTGTTTTGGAATATGTGCTTCATACTTTATTTATGGCATATCCTAATAATAGGGCTGTGCCAAATGTTCACTGATTTCAATTTTCAGACTAAAATTAGAACTTTTGGGGAAGGAGAATAAAATGTTTTCTTCAAAAAGCTTTAACATTTACTCTTCAAGGGACTTGTTCACAGTTGCTTTATGGCACTATTTCCCTTTGCTATTGTGTTTTTCAAATTACTATGTTGTTTTTCTCTTCACCTTCCTGTCATGATATTGTTATGATAACTTACCCACTCACATACTCACACTCATACACACCTTCATACTACTGTTGCAATTGAGATCTGACCATCATATTAATTCAATAAGAACATGTTTTTGCACATGCTATAATAATTGGCTCAATGACTGCTTTCACAATGAAAATTTTCAAAACAAAAATATCAGAACATATCAGAGCTATCTTAAAGTAGTTTGTAAAAATGATTGTGAAATCACTTCTCATTTAAATATACTAGATAATAACATCTCAAAGGACTCCTGATATTTCTAAGTTCATGCAAGCCAAACAATCCCATTTTAGAAGACTGATAAATTTCAAGAGATACGTGAATGCTACCCAAATTACTCTTTGAATGTAGAAAAATTGCATCAATTGGAGTTTCTGTTCTCATGTCTGATGAATTCATTTTATCCCTGGAATGCAGCTGAGGAGGACAAGGTTGGCTGGAATGTTTCTTGAGTTAAAATCAGAATGATGTAATGTCTCTGACATTTCAATGGTTCTGTCTCTGAACTACTTTTAAGTTCAGTTCAGTTTATTACATTTATATGCCGCCCTTTCCCCCCGAAGTGCTGAAAGGTCAAACCCAATCTTTGGGGGGGGGGGAATGAAACCTTAAATAAATTGTTTTGTATTATCATAATATTATTATTGAAATTACCACCCATTTATCTACATTAATAAGTAATTATTTCATACTTCAGAAATAATTTTCAATATTATGAATCATTTCAATACTATATTTTTATAACAAAATATTCAAGGATATCCATTGGCACACCCACATGTACAAAACACCATTTTCATGCTTACCGATGTTAAAACAATCACCTTTGTTTAGAGTGTTTACATCTGTTGTGAAAATATTCAGTGAAATAATAATTCAGCTGATTTTATTTCACATCTTGCTCAACTGCATGCTTGAAAACATAAACATGGATGTTTTATTGTTCCGATCATTCTTTTTTTTTTTTCGTGAGGCATTTCCGATGGAATCTTTTTTTTTTACAAAACAATTCACTCCAAGTGTAGTCTATTATTTACTTAACATCTGTCTTTTCTATTATAGACCAGATTAACGATTCCTTTAAAAAATAATAATATCAAGACTTTTTTTTTTTAAAAAAAAGTGCAACTAAAACCACAATTGCTACTTGTGTATCAGAGGGGAAAATGTTTTCTTATTGCAGCTGGTGCACTTTGTCTGCTTATTGTGCATGAGAATACAGTATTATTCCTATTACAAATGTGTTCCCTAGAGGACATAAAAATATTATCTCGCTTTTTTGATACTGGAAATCAATCTCTCTCTCCCTCTCCCTCTCCCTCCCTCCCTCTCCCTCTCCCACCCCCAAAAGATACATTAAGCTCTCTAGCACAAGGGGCTTTAATATATATAGTGTTTTGTTTTCTCAGTGTCTGATGATGTGCACATGTAATACAGTTTTAATCAAAGCCCAAATACTGTAGACCTTTCAACAGCGTCTTAGGCATCACAGTACAATGCTTATTCCACTGAAAGTGGCCACTGGGGAGGCACAATTAGCTGTTCCCATGGAGAAGTTTGTTATAGTAATAAATAATAAGTAGTGTAGGTAGAGATGGAATCAATTAAAGATATTTTTGACGACCCCTAATGGTTTATGGGAATGCTAAATAATTGACAACAACAAGTTTTTGACTCTAAAGTTCCACTGCTGTTTCGGTGCATGTTTCATTGAAACTAAAGTGCAGTAGAAGGAGGCCAGTGGTGATGAGTGTTATAAAGGGCAGCCTGTTTGTTGTTTTAATGCATCACTGCTATCAAGGTTGTGTTAGGAATCCAAATAACTATTCACCACCTCTTCTGTTTAAACACCTCTTTTTTAACTCTTGAAAGGTTCAAGTTAAATCCTACTCACCAGTTTGCCACTGACAGGCTAATTAAAAATAAAAAAAAACCTTCTGTGATATATCTGATGATGGAGACAATGTAGCAGGCTGCTATGGGAAATGCTGTGGCAAACTATATAGTAGTGGTAGTGAAGTTACAGTGACTAAGCAATTGAATAAAGTTAGGACCACATCAAAACATGTTGCTATCTGAAATAACAGATAAATTACCATCATCTGCATTCCATTTCAATATTTGATGAAGGCCAGGAACTGGATAATTACTGGATATTATGCCACAAAGTCCTCATCATACATTAGAATGATAAAAAAAAGTTTAGAATAATATTGGGAGAAAAAGTTATTTGTTTGCCTTTGACTGTAAACTAATCTAATTATTTTGAACTATATCATAAATGAAATCTAGCTACCATTTTCACTTCTTTTTTTATTCTATTTTTTTTATTCCAAAGAAAGCTGAAATACAAAACACCAAAACAAGCAAAACAGACAAAACAGGGGGGAAAAAAACAATCAAGACATTAAAAAGTGGATCAAAAATAAAAGATAAATACCAAACGCATATATATGTTGCCTCCTCCATTGAATAATAATTAGTACATTACTATAATATTGATTCGTATCCCTTGCAAAACAGCTCTCCCAAATTGTTGAACTAGTAATCTATTTGCAAATTATTGACATGTTTTCTATATATTATATTAATGACAAAATAGTTAACAGGAATGATGATGATGATGATAATGATGGACTAATTCTGGCTACACAAAAACAGGCCTTCAGGACCAGTGCATACAAAGCCAGAATTAGCAACAGACAGTAAGTGCCACATATACAAAGAAACTGAAGAAACAGTGGACCACCTGGTAAGCTGCTGCAAGAAGATCACACAGACTAACTACAAGCAGCAGCATGACAAAGTACCAACAATATTGCATTGGAAGATGTGCAAGAAATATCATAAGCAAAAAAACACAAAAAACTGGTGGGACTATAAAATAGAGAGAAAATGAAAAAAATTAAATTGTTCTGGTACTTTAAAATTCCAACAGATAGGCACCTGCCACATAACACCCAGGACTTAACAATTGTTGATAAGAAGGACAAAAAAGTCTGGATAGTGAAAAAGGCAGTGCCTGGAAACAGAAGAGTAGAAGAGAAAGAACTGGAGAAGATCACAAAATACAAAGACCTACAAATAGAAATAGAATGACATGGCAAAGGCAAGCAAGGATAGTACCAATAGTAATAGGTGTCTTGGATGCAATCCCAAAACAACTGGAGCACTATTTGAACACTATTGGCATTGACAAATTTGCCATCAGACAATTGCAAAAGACAGCTTTACTGGGAACAGCTTCCATCCTGTGACGATATTCGTAACAGCATTAAACATCCACATCTGCCTATCCCAAGTCCTTAGAAAGAGTGGAATAGGTAGACAAAAATGCCAAATCCAATCTGAACATCTGGCTGACTGGCCAATGATCAATAATAATGACAAGGTTAAACTTTCTGTTAATAAACTGTTATTATAATCCACTCATAGAAAGTTTTCCACAGCTTATTATCTATTCCAAATCACTCCAAAGTTAAAAGTAATTTGTCCTGGATAAAATATCCATGTTTGTTTCTTAATGCCATCTCTTATCAATTTTTGCCTGATTAAATATAATAGATTCAGTCTCCACAGTGGTTCTATTTTCCCAGCAAAGTCCAAAGTGGTTTCCAGTTAGGTGTAATAAATCCATCCTCCAATGTCCCTCAGTGTTCGTAGGAAAAAAGAGTTTGTCATTTCCCATTCAGTCAGATTTTTAGAATTGTAAAGATACGCAACTTCAAAGAGATCAACTCAGTTCTCCAGCTGTGGGGATATCTCTTTGGTCTGCAACTTTCACATCAGAGTCATCTTGTGAATTTTTATTCGAAACTAAATGCCTTTGCATATTTTCCATGGCTACTATCATCTAATCAAACTTAAAAAAAAAAAAAAACTATCAACATAAAGCTGCATACTACCCAACAATCTTTTCTAAGATTTCAGCTACTATCACTTGCCTGTAATCTGATAAATTGTTACTCTGTGTAAGTTGATCAGGGAACAAAAAACATTGAAGTAGATGAAAACAAGATCTATATTATCTGGGTATTTCCAGGTTAAAATTTCCAGGTTAAAAGAAAAATTCAAAAGAGATAAACTCCAAATATTTTGCAAATTCAAAAAGTACAAAAATATACAATATTAATGTAAGTCAAATGAAAGCACTTCAGCATCCAGACACGTGCTGTGCTTCCTTATGGAGAGAAAAAAGGTTATTCAGAACAACATGTCAAAAGGAAAGGGAAAAAACAATTAGACTCCAGCAAAGGGTTGAAATAAATAGCAATGGGACTTAAATTTATATACCACTTCATAGTGCTTTATAGCCTTCTCTAAACAATTTACAGAGTCAACATATTGCTCCCACAATCTGGGTCCTTATTTTACTGATTTCAGAAGGTTGGAAGACTGAGTCAACCTTGAGCTGGTGAGGATTGAACCCCTGGCAGTCAGCAGAATTAGTCTGCAATACTGCATTCTAACCACTGTGCCACCATGGCTCATAATCAACATTCAATCATTGATCAACTTTTAAGAAACAAAGCAAAACAATAAATTCAAAAAGTTAAAGTTAAAAATCCAGACTTGCTTAAGAAAAAGAAACTATTAACAGGAAGATGGATTTGACAAGTGACTTTTTGACCATTTCCAGAGAAAACTAGAATCTTCAAGACTCCCCTTCCCAAATGGGTCCACAGCCATCCAAAACTCATCTCGAATCATTCCCGAATACTGCCATTCAAATCCAGGAAGCAGAATTACCAGAGAACCAGCTTTGGCAGCAAAAATAGCAGATTATCAGTAGGAGAGAAAAAGACTCTTTATCATTCAGCAGCCATCTTAGGAAGAAGTCTCACATTTACACTTTTTGATTTAGAAAAATTCTCCAAATGTTGCAATGTACACGAAAAAGTGGATTAGGAAAAAGTCTATAAAAATGTCAACATTCATAAAAATCATGTATACAAATTAGTACTGCTTTTTTTTATATAGAATTTAAAAAAGAATCATCTTTGAAGAAATATGTTTCAAAATACATTGGTTTCATTAAAATTATAAAGCTAATTCATATTGTATCAATGGATTCCAGAGGTATTTTATATATCTCAATATATGAACCATACACAAGAATGTGCAAAAGATCAGGCTTTATTTTAGATTTAGATTCTAGAAGCTAATTTTCACAACATCAAGTCTCAATATCATTTCTACCCCCAGCCTCTTATAAGTGGAAAATAACCCTGCATGGTTATGAGAAATATTGTTTGCTCCATTGTACTTCACTCTGCATTGTTTACTCTGAATCGAAGTTCCAATATCAATTTTATTGAAATCGTCCTTGAGACTGAAATTATATCTTTTCATTTAAACTACCACAAGTACAGTAATTCAGTAATTCAATTGAAGCACCAGAATTTAAAACTTTCAGGTTCTGTTTTTTGCAGTCCTACCTATAGCTCATTTAATAACTACCTGCCTAACCATAGCTGCAGGAATTAATTACCTATTTAGTAAGATAACTGGATACAAGAACTTTACTAAAAGACCCTTCACTGCAGACTTAGCTAATGGTTGTAAAATAGGAATTTGTTAAAATGGCAACAACCAAGCTTACCTATGAGCTTACCTCATCTCTTTGTTTGAATGGCTACCAGCATCAACAGGAAGTCTGTATTTGAATTAATGATTTTTAAAGTTTTCTGTACTTCTCTTTCTATTGATCTCTTTTTCTTTTTATTGTTTAGAAACATGCCTTGAGTTTGCATTCAACTGGAACTTTTTGGACCTTGGCCTGGTGTCTGCCTTCCTTTGCAGTAATACTTGTTTTCTCTAAAGAACTCTATCCTTATTCACAAAGGATGGATGGATTTGATATAAACCTGTGGAATTTTTATCTGTTTTTCATTGTTTATGTCTTGTATACAAAGTCCTTCGGCATATTACTTGCATTATTGCTTTTTTTAAAAAATCAGGCAGAACAGAGATATTTGATCCATAAGATGAGTTTTCTTCTTCTTTTCCTATGATGACTTTGCACCATAAACATTTGGTCAAAAAAACTTAGAATATCCTATCACTCTGATCTACCTGCATGTTGTTGGTATTCTGAAAGATTAATAAATCAGGATATAGTTTTTCAGAAAACTATGCTGATTTTCACTTAAAGTTGATGTTATGATTTTTGCCCACCTAAGGTAAATTAATACATAATATAATGAGAATTATTTTTAGTAGATGCTTTTCTACATCAACCTGAAAGAGTTATGTAACTGCATTAAATATGATATATGAAACAGGTTCATGTATTGTGTATATGTCTGTGAAGTATTTTCATTGAAAATATACATATGCTTGTGATATAGTTGCAATTTTATATTTCAGTTGCCATGTATGTAATATGTACAGAAGAAGTGGTAGTGATAATTGGATAGATGTAAATGTTGCATTAGCAATATTTGCACTAGCAAACAACAATTGGAAAAATATTTTATTTATGACTGAATGATTGTTATTTACAATCAGATTCTCCAATTATATCTTGTTTTAGTTGTCAAATCAATGTTTTCACAAACATCAGCATCCAACAATACTTCTAAATATTTTAGATGTTTTTGTTAAACTTAATAGCTTAAAAAGCATTTGATCTATTGTAAATTTTCAGATTTTAAAATATAAATTTAGAAAATACTTCCTTTGATTCACCTTATAGGTGATATAGTATTAAAGGTATTGCAGTGGCTATTACAGCTTTTACCTTGAGAGACTGCAAAACTGCATAGAAAGCTGATGCAATGTTGATGTTATTTATAGGCCTGCTGATTAATGAGCAAAGGAGGATTTCCATGGCAGACTGTAATGGCTTCATCAGCTATTACTGGATTAATAATATGTATTCTGAAAATTGTGATGGGTGTCTTACGTCTGTTTACCTGATGAACCAACACATCCAAAGGCTAAAAGCATTTTCAATAATCATAAATGTTTTATTAGAAACAGAGCTTTTGAACTCTGAGATAGTATCAACAACTGGCACAATTGCTATACAGTGATGAAACTGGCCCTTTTAATGCTGATATATGAAGTTTGTTAAAGATGAAAACTTCTAAACTGATGAAAAAAACAGTGAATTTCCAGTGTGACAATATTACGAACCCTAAAAGTTGGTAATTATTTGAATACATTATTTTTTTAAAATATTAATGTATAAATAAAGGTAGGAGAAATGATGTTGATAGTATGTTAATGCCATGGGGAGCAAGGAGATCACTCACACAGTACAATTGAATGTGACCCTACCAAGTGTTTTTATTTAGCTCTTAAAGCTGTATAGAATTACCATTGAAAATCTGGATACTGCTGAATAATGATAGTTCAATGTTATAGAAAACAAATGAATATGTTTTTGGCTATGTAATATTTCTCTTTTTCTGTTTAAAAAATGCTTTATCAACTTTCTTAGTTATTATCTGTGTCTTTTGGGCATAGGAAGCTAAGGGCTTGCTATGAGAATTGAAAAAATAGATAATTCCAATGCATTCTGAATGGAGGTGTAGCTGGTTCAAGATGCAGTGATATGGCCAAAAAAGGCCACCTCCAAACCCAGACTCTTTCCCAATTCTTGGGTTAGAGTCAGGGGTGGGTTTCTGCCAGCATTACTGCCGGTTCAGTGCACGTGCATGCCGTTGCTTATAAATAGGTCTGCTCATGTGCAGAACAGTTAAGTTCAAAAAAAGATGTTGCGGTGACCGGGGAACCAGTTCAGGGGTGTGGTGAGCATGACTTCCCTGCCGGTTCAGAGACCCAGTCACCATTTCCACTACCATTTCCACCAAACTGGTGTGAACCAGTAAGAACCCACTTCTGGTTAGAGTGAATGGCAGATTTTGTTTGACTGCTTTAGCTATGTTTTTTCTTCTGACATTAACTGCTATTGTTATTATTGCTTTTGTTGCATACCACCAAGCTTTATACATTTCAAAGATTATGATTTGTCACATAAGTCATCCAAATGTTTAGAATGGATGTAGCATTTTTGTTCACCTGTCAAGTGCTTCTCAGGGACCTGGGATAATACTACTAAATAAACATTACAACTGGCAATTCTTTAACTGGTGTTGACCTTCAAGCACATCAGGTTCTTCCCAAGAACCTAAGATGTTGTATAGCATATGTGCACATCCAAGCAATATAATTGTCAGATGGAAATTTTGACAAGGGACCAATTTTCAAAATACTGTCCAAGAGGTTTTGGTATGTTCACATTGAGACTAGCATAGTCTCTTTATGTCAGATTTTGATACTTAGTGATTTTCTCAAATTGTTTGTCTAATACCTTCTGGTATTGCCACATAAATTAACTACATTTTTTAAACCATTGTTAAAAGTGATATGTTTTGCATCAAGATTTTATCAGTTTGTATTTAGAAATTTTCACCTCCTCATTTTAACTACTTTTTCAATTATATATTCTCACCAATTTTTAATTACTGGGACATGATAATTTTTACAGATAAAAAAGTGAATCATTTTGGCAATTGTATCATGGTTTATAATCAGCTTGTGCAACCTTCTTGCACAAAGCTGAGTATATGATCTGCTGTTTTTTGTGCTTCTTTGCAAAATCTGCACTTTGAATCAAATAATGATTTTTCAGTTCTTGCCTTGACTATATTAGCCCAAATAGCTAATAGATCTTCACCTTCTCATTATCAATAACTTTTTCCACTTTATGTTCCTATGACTTTATGGATACAGGTAAATCATATTTTTTACATAATGACCAGTGGATTAATTTAGCAACTCGGTCATGTCTAATTTATTATTATTAAATATTTTATTCATTAAACATGAATCTCAGCCAAATGAACATTCAAAAATGCATTACAAATACCAGTGACTGGTGCTAATGGTTGATATGGTTTGCTGCCAGTGTCCTAGATATCAACCAAGTATCTTCTTAAAATATAAGATTTTCCGAGTAGCACAGTTTTTGGCAGTTCTGCTGGTGTTATTGCAGGAAACTGCAATTTGGACATGGTGCCAAGTGCCCCGATGACAATGGGTATCACTGTAACATGCTTCATCCATAGCTGTGTAGTTTCGATGGCCAGTTCGCGATATTTCATTATTTTTTCTAGTTCTTTTTCTTTGACTCTGGATTCTCCAGGAAAAGCAATATCAATAAACTGTACGCTTCGACCCTCTACAACTGTGATATCTGGTGTGTTGTGCTCCAATGACAACCTGTTTATATTCGAAATTCCCACAAGATCTTCACCTTCTCATTTTTGATAACTTTTTCTACTTTATGTTCCCATGACTTTCTGGATACAGGTAAATCATATTTTTTACATAATGACCAGTGGATTAATTTAGCAACTCGGTCATGTCTAGCTTTGTAATCAGTTTGTGCAATTTTGCTACATTCACATATTAAATGTGAAACAGTTTTGACTTCATTATTGAAAAGTCGGCAGTTTGAGTTGTCAGTGGATTCTTGTATCTTCGCTTTCATGGCATTAGTTTGTAGTGCTTGTTCTTGAGCACCCAGTATTAAACCTTCCATTTCTTTCTTGATAGTTCATATCTTAAACCATGTCCATGTCAAGTTGTCCTCACATTTTTGTCTGTGCAAAGCTTTGGTTTTCCATCTATTTAATCTGTCATGCAGCTGTTTTTCCTTAGATTCTCCTTTGTTTCTGTTGTTTTTATGCTGTTCTCCATTTTCACAGCCTGCAGCAATTTTTCTGTACTTTGGGTCACATAATCATTCAAACTTTCTTTTTCTTCTTCTACAGTTTGATGGATTTGCAATAGCCCCTTGCCCCCTATTTTTCTTGGCAGATACAACCTATTTATTATGGTTATGTTTATGGTTATGTTTATGGTTATGTTTATGGTTATGGTTATGGTTATGGTTATGGTTATGGTTATGGTTATGGTTATGGTTATGGTTATGGTTATGGTTATGGTGGTTGTTGTTGTTGTTCTTCTTATTATTATTATAAAATTGTATCACAGTGGCCAGTTGTTTCGCCGGATTCGGCATTGGTTACTAGTCGGGCCCCACCCAGGGGCCTAGGACGTTGTTACGTATTTTCGTAATATGCGTGCAGATCCAAGCAGTGCAGCTTTTTGCATTTGGACTGATGGTGATTTTGTCAAATTTAACTGTTTTAAATGTAATTCCAGTGCTTTTGGAATAGCACCCAATGTGCCAATTACCACTGGAATTACCACTGCTGGTTTGTGCCATAGTCATTGAATTTCAATTTTTAAGTCCTGGTATTTTGCGATTTTTTCATGTTCCTTCTCAGCGACACTGCTATCACCTAGTATTGCGATGTCTATGATTGTGACCTGATTTTTCTCAACCAGTGTGATGTCTGGTATATTATGCGCCCACCAGTTTGTTGCTGTTTTAATATTATAATTTTTGCACAAATTCCAATGGATCATTTGTGCTACTGAATTGTGCCGCAATTTATTATTTGGTCTGCGCGATTTTTTGTGTGCGGATAGCTTGTTCTTGCGCAGCCAGGATTAGTGACTCTGTTTCTTTCTTTAATGTACCTGTTGTTAACCATAGCCAAGTTTGTTCACTGTCCACTTTATCTTTTATTTTTTCCAGAAATTGGCCATGCAGTGCTTTGTTCTGCCAACTCTCCATTCTTGATTTTATCACATGTTTTCTGTATTCTTGTTTCGTCTGTTGGGCCTTCAGTAGTTTTTTGTTCTTTACTTCAATTGATAGATCTTCTTGACTTTCTTTTAAATAATCAGCCAGTGCATGTTTTTCTTCTTCAACTGTTTGCTTCACTTGTAATAATCCTCTGCCACCTGATTTTCGGGGCAGGTACAGTCTATCAGTATCACCACGTGGATGTAAACTGTAGTGCATTGTCATTAGTTTCCTGTTTTTTCTGTCCAAAAGGTCCAAATCAGCTTGTGTCCAGTTAACTATACCAGCTGTGTATCTTATAACTGGTATTGTCCAGGTATTTATGGCCTTGATTGTATTTCCACCATTCAATTTAGATTTCAAAATTTTCCTAACTCTGTTGGTGTACTCTCGCCTGACAATAGTTTTTACTTCTCCATGCTTGATGTTTTCCATCTGCAGAATGCCTAAGTATTTGTAGGCTTCATTTTCTTTGCATTTAATTAATTGGCCATTGGGCATTTCAATTCCCTCACATGCAGTGATTTTGCCCCTTTTTATGGATACAGTGGCGCATTTTTCCATGCCAAACTGCATTGAAATATCGGTGCTGAATACTCGGACTGTATTTGTCAATGATTGGATTTCTATTTCTGACTTTCCATAGAGTTTCAAATCATCCATATATAGTAAATGCGAAAATTTTTCAGCTTCTTTGGCTGTTTGGTAGCCTAATTTCAGTTTTTTTAAAGATTACTGATAGTGGGATCATTGCGATGATGAAGAGAAGAGGTGAAAGTGAATCACCCTGGAAAATTCCTCGCTTGATATTAACCATTCCGTAGATCTCATTCCCTACTGCCAACTCAGTTCTCCATTGTTTCATCGCCTTTTCAGTAAAGGATGTAATATTTTTGCTAATGCCAGTTGTTTCTAAGCATTTTATGATCCAACTATGTGGCAGTGAGTCAAATGCCTTTTTGTAATCAATCCAGACCATATTCAAGTTCGTTTTTCTGTTCTTACAATTTTCTAATATCATTTTATCAATTAGGAGCTGATCTTTTGTGCCCCTGCTCCTTCTTTTGTTGCCTTTTTGCTCTACTGGCAAGATGTTGTTTGTTTCCAAATAATCCATCATGTTATCTGCAATAATGCCTGTGAGTAATTTGAAGGTTGTTGGCAAGCATGTTATTGGTCTGTAGTTTTCAGGTGTTGTTCCTTTAGTTGCATCTTTCTGAATCAAGTATGTTTTTCCAGTTGTCAACCATTCATCAATTTGGCCCTTTTGTAAAATTTCATTCAGTTGCCTGGCCAATATTGCATGTAAACTGGTCAGATATTTGAGCCAGAAACCATGTAATTGGTCCTTTCCAGGTGATGTCCAATTCTTTACCTTTTTTACTTGATTTTTGATTATCTCAGTTGTTATTTCTAATACTTGCATTTGTTTGTTGCCAATGCTTTTCTCAAAGTCATGTATCCACTTTGCTTCCTTATTGTAGTTCTTTGCATTTTCCCACAATTCTTTCTAGAATTCAACTGTGGCCTGCTTCTCTGGTTTTTCACTTTTGGTGTCACCATTCACATTAAAACTTTGAATTCTTCTTCTTCTTCTTCTTATTATTATTATTATTATTGTTGTTGTTGTTGTTGTTGTTGTTGTTGTTGTTGTACAATTGTATCACAGCGGCCAGTTGTTTCGCCGGATTTGGCATTGGTTACTAGTCGGGCCCCACCCAGGGGCCTAGGACGTCGTAACGTATTTTCGTAATATGCGTGCAGATCCAAGCAGTGCGGCTTTTTGCATTTGACTGATGGTGATTTTGTCAATTTTTAACTGTTTTAAATGTAATTCCAGTGCTTTTGGAATAGCACCCAGTGTGCCAATTACCACTGGAATTACCACTGCTGGTTTGTCCCATAGTCGTTGAATTTCGATTTTTAAGTCCTGATATCTTGCGATTTTTTCATGTTCCTTCTCGGCGACCCTGCTATCACCTGGTATTGCGATGTCTATGATTGTGACCTTATTTTTCTCAACCAGTGTGATGTCTGGTGTATTATGCGCCAGTATTTTGTCGGTTTGTATACGGAAATCCCACAAGATCTTGACCATCTGATTTTCGGTGACTTTTTCAGGCTGATGTCCCCACCAGTTTGTTGCTGTTTTAATATTATAATTTTTGCACAAATTCCAATGGATCATTTGTGCTACTGAATTGGGCCGCAATTTATAATCAGTCTGCGTGATTTTTTTTACAGCAGCTGAGTATGTGATCAACAGTTTCATCAGCTTCTTTGCAAAGTCTGCATTTGGCATCATCAGAGGATTTTTCGATTTTGGCCTTAATGGCATTTGTGCGGATAGCTTGTTCTTGCGCAGCCAGGATTAGTGACTCTGTTTCTTTCTTTAATGTACCTGTTGTTAACCATAACCAAGTTTGTTCACTGTCCACTTTATCTTTTATTTTTTCCAGAAATTGGCCATGCAGTGTACAGTGTACATGCAGGCCCTTACAATTTTCTAATTTCATTTTATCAATTAGGAGCTGATCTTTTGTGCCCCTGCTCCTTCTTTTGTTACCTTTTTGCTCTACTGGCAAAATTGGTCTATTGGTTTTCAGGTGTTGTTCCTTTAGTTGCATCTTTCTGAATCATGTATATTTTTCCAGTTGTCAACCATTCATCAATTTGGCCCTTTTGTAAAATTTCATTCAGTTGCCTGGCCAATATTGTATGTAAACTGGTCAGAGATTTGAGCCAGAAACCATGTAACTGGTCCTTTCCAGGTGATGTCCAATTCTTTACCTTTTTTACTCGATTTTTGACCATCTCAGATGTTATTTCTAATACTTGCATTTGTTTGTTGCCAATGCTTTTCTCAAAGTCATGTATCCACTTTGCTTCCTTATTGTAGTCCTTTGCATTTTCCCACAATTCTTTCCAGAATTCAACTGTGGCCTGCTTTTCTGGTTTTTTACTTTTGGTGTCACCATTCACATTAAGACTTTGATAAAAATTCTGTTGGTCTGCTCGAAATTGCTGATTTTGTTTATATTGGATGATTCATGCCTCATCCTTTTCAATTTTTCTAGCTGTTGCTGTTATCTGTTGTTTTACAATCTCTACAGCTTCATTGATGTTTCTTTATCCAATCTATATCTTCTGATTAGCTGATCTATGATTTTGTTGTTTTTAAGCCGCTGCTCATGCATGTTCTTTAAATTACTAGCATCTGCCCTTAATTTTTTGACTTTTTGTTCTAATCGGATTTTCCACTTTGGCTTTGATGCTTTTTCTGTTGTGTGACTAGGTACTTTGATTTTAATGCCTAGTTTATTAATGACTATTACAGCTGCACTGTACATTAACTGGTTCGTTTCCAAGATGGATCCCAATTCAATTGTTGAAAACACTGCATTAACCATTTTTATGATAGGGGCCAAAATTTTCTTACTGGTAGAGTCAGGTCTTTAGACTCTTACAAAAGGAAATGTTACCCTTATATGCCCTTCCTAGCTTTACTCCCCTTAAACTTTTGTAGAAAGAAATCATCTAATGCTTTTCTTTGCCAGCATTCTGTTCTTATTTTTATTACATTATTTTGATATTCATGTTTTATTTCCTGCATATTCAGTAAGTTCCACTTTTTAATGGAGCTCAGTGATTGAACTGTCTTTTACATAATCAGATAATATATCCTTTTTTCTTCACAGTTTGTTTGACTTGAAAGAACTGTCTCTGTCCATTTCTGTAGGGCAAGTACAATCAATATCATTTTGGGGATGTAATGAATAATGAATAGTCATCAGTTTTATTCTTATTCAGTCCAAACTATCCAGATCAAGTTATGTCCAGTTAAACAATCCTGCAGTGTATCATATAATAGGTATGGCCCAGGTATTAATGGGTTAGACGAAGTTTGAACTGTTCAATTTTGCTTTTAGCAATTTTCTCACCCTGTTAAGGTTAGTCAGTCAGCTGCTTAGATAAGATTTGCCATTTTTATCCACTTATTGAGTATTTCCCATCTGATAAAGACAAATAATGTTGTTGCTTTATAGTGTTAAAGTTATCATTGAAAAAATGAAAGCTGTTCCAAATAAAATAGATTTTTGTAGTTGAATGATGGGATTTGTCATTGCCAATGATATTCAGTGGTGTTCCAAATGTTTTGGAATTGCACCCAAGGTGTCTATTATTATTGGTACTATTCTTACTTGTTTTTGTCATAGCTGTTCTACTTCTGTTTGCAAGTCTTTATATTTTGTTTTTCCCCTTCAAATTCTTTCTCTTCTATTTTATTGTTTCTCTGCACTGCAAGATCCAATATCCCAAATTTTTGGCTTGGGCAATATTGTGCAATATTGACTCTGGGGGCCTTGACAGGTGCTTTTCTGTTTGAATTTTAAAGTTCCAAATCTTTTTACAGCCTTTGTTTTCTTTTATTTATCATTATTTATCATTATTAATTATCATAAAGGATAATTAATAAGGATCATAAAAACTCAATACTATGATATGTGTTAGAACAGGAAAAATAATAAAAAGCTAGATTCCCATGTCCAACAGGGTGACCTTGGGCCCATAAATCCCTCTCAGCCTTAGGAAGAAGACAATGGCAGCCGCTTCCAAAAACTTGCCATGAAAACTGGTAGTTGTCAGAAATCAAGATGGACTTGAAAGCAGGGATAAATAAATAAATAAATAAAAGTAAAAGTAAAAAGAAGCACACATGAGTAGTCTATTATATCAATTCTACTGTAAGAAAAAATATGTAGAAGATAATAATTACCAAAAGGTAATTATTATGCATTATAATGATAAAACATGCACCCTGGATACAAACTTGGTGGCAAGAAATCCATCAAATTGATTAATTGACTTTAAAATAATTTCTCTATACCCAATAGCCTCCCCCGTAATTAGGCATTTATATTGCTTTCACTAGAATGATTTTTAAAATAAATAAATAAATCCCAATTTGTGTTAGTAGATAGTTTAAAGATCACCAAAAGAAATAGTAGATAGTTAGTAGATAGCTAAAAGATCACCAAGAGAAATAGAGCTAATGCAGAATGAAGATAGGGCAGTGTTTCCTGAGCAGACACTGACCTCATTTTGAAGCTTTGTTTACTTTTAGTAACATCCTTATGTTGTCAACTCTGATGAGCACAATATTAGGAAGAAGGGCTGTTTTCAAATAACACAACACCCAAACTGCACCTCATTAGAACTCTAAATATCTCTTGCTGGAAAGTTACTATTTGCATCTGAATGTCCACAATGATGGGAATATCAGATTGTCTAAGTGTATTATGGAGTTCATCCTTGCCATACTCCTACATGTCTGGCTGAAAAGAAAAGGAAAACATGCATTTTCCAGAGGATAATATTCATAAAACATGCTATCATTTTAATTGCAATGTATCAGTGAACATCAGACATAGCCTAAGCAACCTAAGCTATAGGATTATTCCAGACCAATCAAATCAAATCAAATCAGCTCAAATCAAATCTTTATCATGGTCAATGGTCAACATTGTTTCAGATGAAATTTGAAGTCTTTAGGTTGACATAGCTGATTTCCCCCCTAATTATTTCTTTTCTTCCTAGCAATTTCCTGTAAGTGCAGGGTTTCCTTTTTTTGTTTATTGATACATTATTTGCGATAGGAACTGGCTTCTTACTTGAGTATAATATTGTGGGCTGAGAGTCACCTAGCTGGCTTTCATGTTTAAAGTGACACTAGAACTCACTTCTAGCTGTTGCCTTGAACAACTAGTCCAATTGTAATTTTCAGCGATGCAATTTAGACACTTTGGGAGGGGGGATGCACCGTAACCTATTATTCATGCATGCCATATTAGAATGAAAGAGAAAGTATTGGTTGAACAAAGCTGTACTTATAGGAGAACTTGCATGATTCAGTGAAAAGATGTTTGATACATTAAATATTACTCTTGCTACAAAAATTAGGTGATTTGTAAAATATCTTGATGGATTTTTGGGTTACATTTAGGCTATAGAATATGGACTCTGGATTTTATATCTGTAAAATGCCACAATTGCTATCAGCTGAATACAAGGATATATTCCATGTTTGGAATGAATATATACCTCTCTTTATGATGTGAGATTAAAGTACAAACAAAAGAGCATTAATATATATATGTATATCTTTTATTATCGGCTATGAAGCTATTTGAAAATAGGCAGTCTCTTTCCAATATCTGCTGAAATATATATTTTGGCAAATAAGTTATATTAATATTTTGCTGAATTGATAGTTATGTGAATGTTTATTTGAATGTGATATGGGACTCCCCTGGGGTAAGGAGGAGCAAGAATTCAAGGTGATTAAAAAAGATGATATTTTAGTGAGTTAGTTCAATAAATGGGTTAAAAACAGCAAGGATCAAGCTTTCTTCTGATATGTTTAGTTCTAATTATTTCATTCACTATATAAAAAATAGCTAGCTACTTCTCTGAAGATCCTGTATGACTAGGCTAACTTTATATTTATATAAAGCTAATAACTGTAGATATTCACTTTGTATTTAAATGAAATCAATAATTAGAAGGATATTTCAACTAAAATAATTCTAATGTTAAGAAAGTAACAGAGAAATATTTTCCTCATGGAGCTGAAAATCAAACCTATTTGTTCTACTGGAACACAGATGAATTATAACCCAAGCCCAGTAAAATGGATTGGCATGCCACTTACTTGCTTTAACATGAGGTTGCTGGGTAGATTTTGAGTGGATATTAACTTCCCACAATTACAGAAGTATTATTCAATAGTATTTTATTTCTGGCTGCCTAGTTTTCACTTATACTATGAATTTTAGGGTGTGGCGGCTTTGAAACTTGATGTTTTATTTATTTGTTTGTTATTTTAATCAACATATATGTTGCTTCTGTTGTGACTGCAACACTAAGTGGTTTACTTTGATAATTAATGAAACAGCAGAGAAAGAAAAATAATGAAATTGCTATGACCCACACTAGAGAAACTAACTTTTTCTTCCAGGCTATAAAACGCATACTTCCAAAAGTGAGTTGACAAAGTATCCTTACTCAAGCTTGCTGAAAAACCCAGGAAGGTCTTCTTTATGTTTTTCCAAATGTGATATAAATAAGTTGGATAAACCTCAGAGAGAATGCAGTTCCAGAGGGGAGGGTCAGCCATAGAGGTTAGAGTTACATGGGAAGTCAGAATTGTAAAAAAGAAAACCACTCAATCAAACTTAGCACTTGCTTTGTTAACAAATTATGAATTACATGTTGCTGTAAGAAAATCAATTACTTCTTGATTCAGTATTTATTGGGAAGAAATGCTATTTAAAAAAGCCATTCTGAAAAGAATAGATTAGAATAGCCCATCAGTCAAATGCAAAAAGCCGCACTGCTTGGATCTGCACGCATATTACAAAAATACGTTACGACGTCCTAGGCCCCTGGGTGGGGCCCGACTAGTAACCAATGCCAAATCCGGCGAAACAACTGGCCGCTGTGATACAATTGTATAACAACAACAACAACAATAACAACAACAATAACAACAACAACAATAATAATATCAAATCAATCTACCTGTGTATCTTGCAGAATTGAAGAGGAAATTTCACTTGTACAGTAAGTACATTGCACACAAAGTATATCCAAGAAGTATACTGTGTCTCCATCTGCTGGTCAACAGTATAACCCTGTGGTGGAAAATGTTCCAGAAATGGAAGCTAATACCATTGTGTGGTTTATTGCCACCAAAAACACCACCTACAAAATGTACTTTAAAGATGAAGGTCCAAGACTTCCCAGTCCAAACCAAAACAAAGCTTATTCACTTTTAAACAATGGGAACTTGGCAACAGTACATTCCATTTCTTAAAAAAGAATTGTAGCTATCATGCCTTTCAGAAAGTCAGAGAAAGCTGTGACTGTGCTAGATTTCACAATGGAAAAGGAGTTGTTTTGATTTATTTTCAAAAAGATCTCTTGCAATTAACTATGAAAATGCAATATCATTAAAACTCAAAATAATTGCCATAGGCATAACAGCTTTCTATTTTGGCAAGAATATAGAGAGATTTCCTAGATTGGAATAATCCTGTGCAACTGATGTTTGATTTCTGTAAATTTTGTGGCAGTTAAAGAGAAAAACCACAGATTTGCTACAGTTTTTTTGTGATAATTTTAATAGCAGAGTGTATGCATTCCCTCCATAAAGTTTGTATATTAATCCCTTATCGGAAAGCAGAAACTCTTCACATTTGACCATGAAATTGAGAATAGTTATGGGAATGTGACTGATAGGATATCGGATATATAGTTCAGTGCCATTACCTTTCCAACTACTTGCCCAACCTCTAAAATGGTTCTTAATATTTTTATACATTGAACCATGCATGTTAGGTATTTCTTGACACAGATAACAGAAAAATTGATTAAAAGATTCATTGGGTTTTGTGGCTGACTATTTTTCACCATAAACATTATAAAAGCTCCCCAAAGCTTTTAGTGTAGTCCATAAAGACCTATAAAAATTGTTACTAAACTGAGAGAAGAATTATTAAATACACACCTGAAGGATAATAAAATTAACTTTCTGAGTTTACATTAAAGTTAAAAGTAAATATAAAGAAATCAAATTTACTAAAATTTCTCAGTCATTTTACTCATTTCTTTCAGTAGTGGGCTCCCTCCCCCCCCCAGGTTATCATTCAGAAACAAAAAATTGCTCTGATATATTTTCCTCCACTTTAGCAAACTATACTACTGAAGTTTGCTAGTTAACTTTGAGAATAAGAAAACAGACTGATCACTTCCCTAGGCCTTTAATAATCCAGTCTGAACTAAAAGCAAGGATTATCCTTCTTGGACAAGTTAACAAAAGGAAATTTGGCAGAAGCCAGTTCAAATAATTAGATTTCATGATAGTATTCCTAAAGAGAGACAGACTAGATCAGAGACAAAGCTCATACATTACATAGAGAAAGTTGTAACAGACTTTCCTTTACCAAGGCAAAATGGTAAAACAAAATTATTTCCCATTTTCATGTCCTATTTGTAACTGCTCTCAAAAGATAGAGTGAACTTTCTTCAGAAAACTGTTTCTGATTAACAGTGAAATGATATCTGCAACCTATTATTTTATATTATTTTTTGAATGAGAGTTGCTACCAAAGCAAAGCTAATCTGAACAATTAGATTATAATTGGAGTTCTTATGAATGGGGATTTTAAATGATTCTGTATTGTAGAGACATTACAATACATTATCAGGATATTCAAAGTAGTTGGCAGAAGTGTGATAGAGCAATACTTTTTAAATTACTAGTTGGTGTCAAATTCAGTATCTTCGTTATTAGAGGAGGGGGTTGTGCATTCCCCTGCACTGTATGATAGGTTTCTGCTTATTCTGCTTTATGAGATAGTTTAATAATGTAGGGATTATATAACACCCATATCTTCTCAAATTATGTAGAAAAATAACAGAAAAAATAATTGCTCACTGAAATCTACAGAATGGTTTTGCTGATTTCAGTAAAGGAATGGGTTCTGGCAGTCTCTACTGCTGATTCACTTGTGATGCCCTGCATGGATGTGCTTAATTTATGCTTTGTTTGTGCACATGCACAGAGCAATAAAAATTGCTTTGTGCATGTGCAGAAGCAAAAAACAAGATGGCAGCACTTATGGCACCGCGTGAAGAACCAGTTCAGGGGCATGGCAGGCCTGGGTCCCTGCCAGTTCCAACGATCCAGGCCACAAAACCACTACTGGTTCAGCTGAACCTGTCTGAACTGGTAGGAAGCCACCACTGTTTCAGTGGCATTGTATCAGTTAATTCTTTGTCCACCCAGAACAATCAATTTTCTCAGAAGTACTTAAGGATCTCAGGCAGAGGAAATGGCAAGTCCCATGGCATGATGTTATTTAAGAAGAAAGGACTAGAAGTAGAGAAGGACAAAAAGAGAAAGAAGAGCCTGGCAATTGGCAGATGTTTTACATAAAAGGAGGATCTCATTGAAGTGGAGGTTTGTTGTCATTAGTTGTGAAGTCATGTCCAACCCATCCCATGGACAACATTCCTCCAGTCCTCCAGGGCTTCCTGTTCTCGAAGGACATGAGGTTAAAAAGGAAGAAATATGAAGGGAAAAGAAGGAGTGGCATTGCATGGAATACCATGAAAAGTATAGGAAAGTTAACTAAGACTGGAGACAGCCACAGTTGTTGTAGTGGATTGCTAGTATCCCTGGGAGAACAATGAGGAATGCCACCATAGGAATCTGTGGGAGGAGGGAGAGAAGAAAAACAGCCATAGAAAAGAAAGAAAAGGCTGGTGCCAAATTCTTCATAAAACAAAAAACCTGTTATCACTCAATCACAACTCTTGGGTTTCATAAGCAGACTTCAAGGCTTTGGGGGACTTCTTATGGGCTGTATATTTTAGCATTAGCGTGAAAGAAACAATGTACAAATTTAGATATTGTATACAGTTTCAGAGAAGCACACATACCTAATTATATTTTTCTATATCCACTCAGTCAAAACTGGTTCAATCCGGCTGTGCAGAGGTAGAATTATCAGATCAAGTGTCTTTACAAAATGCCCATGATATTCCTGAATTCTTCTTTATTCATGAATCTTTCACTTCCCCTCACTTCCTTTTCTCTAGTCTATAGCAAACATATGTCGGATATAAAGAATCATTATAACTGTTGTTTGTTTCTCACTTCAATTATCTTGCAAGAGTGATAATGTCTTCCTTCAGAGCTTTCTCTCTACGCTCCCCATTTATAATCAGTGAATTATCAAATCAAGGCAAAAGCAGTTGAAATTCCAATTTGAATACCACACCCATAAAACAGACTTGGCTCTCTCTAATTTAATAACTACTAAGTGATGCCTTTGATGTTGGCGTTTAAATATCTCTGAAGAAAGCATTCCTATGTTCAGATATTTTTAATCTATACTTAAAGATGTCCCCCCTCCCCCGCTCAAGCTACACTGCCAAATTCACATGACTTGGAACGAAGCATATTGTATGCATGATCTCTGTCTTCCCTAAGATTTGTTATACAATCAGGACAGTATGCCAAATTGGCTGGGTCAACTCTTGTTAGCTACATCTGGCTGTGCATAAATTTGCACTAGACCTCGCTAGTCCTGTACTGTTGCTATTAAAAAAATGCTGTTCTGCAAACCTACTCAATAGTGCAGTCTCAGTAAAACCATAGGAATGTCCAGCAGAACTGTGTTAAGAGGATGGAGTAATGGATTTATTTCTGATATTGAATTTAGCCCCAGAGAAATCTAAATTAAAGCATGACTTCAATCAGTGATTTATGATACACCAGGAAATTCAACTAAACTTATCCAATATTCTAAATGAAGACTATGTTATTTTTTCTTTGGTCCCAAGACTTCCAGACTTTCTGAGACCATGGAGTTATTAAGTAAAAACAAAAATTCCTGGAACCTCTAATGTAGAAAAACTCTAATGTTTGAAAATTAATTTTGTTCAAGTGACTTTTTTGTTTTTTGTACTTCATTTCTCACAAAACCATATAAGGTACCTCGTGGTATCTAAGGATTCCACGGAACTTAGTGAAAAAACCTCCATTTTGTCATATGTTTATTAGTTTACCAATGCTTGCTTTTGTGTTATTAGTGCTGCATTGTGAATTGTCCTTGTGGTGACTTCATAAACATTTAAGCATCATTATCACAGGCTGTACTTTGTCTTATTGCTGTTTTTTAAACAATGCTGCTTATTGCTTCCATTGCCCTTCCTCTATGAGAGAAGGATCTTCAGTCTGATGAAATGGTTGCTGGTTCATGCCCATTTACGTCTTATACCATCAAATATTTTGATTGTTGAAATGTCAAGTGAAAACCTAAATTGGTTTAATCAGTGGCTAGTTATTATAGTACACTGGAAGTAATTTCATGAAGATATCTGGAAAATTAATTCTTAAAAGACCAATAAGAAGACAGTTCAGATCCCAACTAAACTAAAACCATAGTTGCACTCAGAAAAATATATGTAGAAGGGATAGGCAAAGCATTCTAGACAATATCAAATGAGATATGTTGAATGGATGAAAAATGGGTAAAGAGTTCACAAATGGTAAACACTTGGTATTAAAAGCATATTCCATTTTTTATTTAACAAAAGATAACATTTGTTATTTGATAAAACCTTGTGTAAAATCTCTAATACATTTTTTTTAAATCACAAGCCAACAGATCACATTGTAAAAAAGTTGTATTAATTTTGGGGTGGTGGGGAATAGAATGGCGGTACTATTCTTCCAGAATATTAACTTTCCAATATAATACAGGGTTATAGCATTGTTGTAAAATCACCATTTTTCATAGTTCAGTTGAAATTAATTTAGAACTTCTACATTTTTATTAAGGCTCAGTGTTCAAGAAAAACTATAGGTTGAAATATTCTTTAAAAATTAAGATTAAATATCTAAGATTAAATACCATTTACTGCTAAAGCCACTTACATTTGCCTATATGTGCTAAGTTGTATTACTACTAAATTGAAGTATCCAGCCCCACTTTAATTGTGAATGTTGTTGTATTTTAAATTTTGTATTGTCTTATTTATCCCCCTTCCCTTTTTATTGTAAGCCGCCCGGAGTCCTTCCGGAGTGGGCTGCATACAAGACCAATGAAACCAAACCAAAACCAACTAAGAGTTTATAATTTTTAACTAAAAGTATTGTGTGTATATGTGTGTGTGTGTGTGTGTGTGTGTGTATGTATGTATGTGTGTGTGTATATATATATATGTGTGTGTGTGTGTGTGTGTGTGTGTGTTTATTTGCGCTGATAAATAAATAAAGGGAGACTAGCACAAATCCATCGGCTCGTCACAAGAGACCATCCAGACAGAAACCCAATATTTTTACTGTTGCCTTTGTTACATTTGTGTTGTGTTTGTGCTGATAAATAAATAAAGGGAGACTAGTATAGATCTATTTCAAGCTATTTAGCTCTCATCAGCTAGCCATACCCTTACTGGGATTCGAACCTGGGTCTCTTATGATGAACCGATGGACAGAGAATGGAAGTAGTGACCTTTGTCCCATATTTGGGCATACCAGGGGTTGTGACTTTAAATATATACCTTTCTCCCTGGCTCAGCTGATAACAGAGGACAGCCTGTGGCTTAGTGGTTAATATATCTGCCTAATATGCAATACAGCCCAGGTTTGAATCCCAGTAATATATATATATATATATATATATATATATATATATATATATATATATATATATATATATATATATATATATATATATATATATATATATATATATATATATATATATATATATATACATACATACATACATACATACATACATACATACATACATACATACATACATACATATATATATATATATATATATATATATATATTTAAATATATACCTTTCACCCTGGCCTCGCTGATAAGGAGTCGAGCCCTGTAGCTCAATGGTTAACACATCTGCCATAGAGGCAATAGAGCACAGGTTTGATTCCCAGTAAGGGTGTGGCTAGCTGATGAGAGCTAAATAGCTTGAAATAGATCTATACTAGTCTCCCTTTATTTATTTATCAGCATAAAATATAACAAATGTAACAAAAAGGCAACAGTAAAAAATATTGGGTTTCTGTCTGAATGGTCTCTTGTGACGAGCCGAAGACAGAGAGTGGAAGTGTGACCTTCCTCCCATATTTGGGCATACCAGGGGTTGTGACTTTAAATATATATGTATGTATGTATGTATGTATGTATGTATGTATGTGTGTATGTGTATGTGTATGTGTATGTGTATGTGTATGTGTATGTGTATGTGTATGTGTATGTGTATGTTTATGTTTATGTGTATGTGTATATATGTATATATGTATATATGTATATATGTATATATGTATATATGTATATATGTATATATGTATATATGTATATATGTATGTATATATATATATATATATATATATATATATATATATATATATATATATATATATATATATACATACACACACATACATACATACATACATACATACATACATACATACATACATACATACATACATATATATATATATATATATATATATATATATATATATATATATATATATTTAGAGTCACAACCCCTGGTAAGCCCCAATTATTGGAGTAAGCTAACTGCTTCCATCATCTGTCAATCGGCTCGTCACAAGAGTCCATCATGACAGAAACCCAATATTTTTACTGTTGCCTTTGCTATATTTGTGGTTTTTTTTAATTTGTGTTGTCCCTTTATTTATTTATCAGCACAAATAAAAATAAAAAAACATATATACATACATATACATATACATACACATACACATACACATACACATACACATACACATACACATACACATACACATACACATACACATACACATACACATACACATACACATACACATACACATACACATACACATACACATACACATACACATACACATACACATACACATACACATACACATACACACATACACATACACATACACATACACATACACATACACATACATATATAGCAATAGCAATATAGCAATAGCAGTAGACTTATATACCGCTTCATAGGCCTTTCAGGCCTCTCTAAGCGGTTTACAGAGAGTCAGCATATTGCCCCCAACAATCTGGGTCCTCATTTTACCCACCTCGGAAGGATGGAAGGCTGAGTCAACCCTGAGCCGGTGAGATTTGAACCGCTGACCTGCTGATCTAGCAGTAGCCTGCAGTGCTACATTTAACCACTGCGCCACCTTGGCTCTGTGATACTTTGTAAATGTTGGGCATCACCTTGATTTTGCATATTATATGTGCAATACATAGGGATAATTGGCTATATGGAATTTTAATTACTAGTTAAAATTGAAATTTCCCTAGCTTCACCCTCCTTTTGGTCAGGATTATTGACAATTATGAAAGCAATCTCACAAAAAAAATCTGGGGGATACTCTTATTGCTTAACTGTGTTTTAACTATGTCTATTTTCTGGAAAAAATATTTTAATGTTTTGATTTACAAATCCATTGCCACTCACCGGTCACACTTCCATGCACTTCAGCCATCTGAGGAAAACAAAAGAATATCCACAAGCAACTCTTTCTGCTAATGGGAACTTTCAAGCAAAGTACCAATATTTACTCAATGACCCACGTTTAATTTTCAGATGAATATTTTTGATACTTTGTAAATTCTGCATTCAACTGTAAAATGAATAAAATTAACATAAGATAAAAATATAAAACAAATCAAGAATGATTAAGAAAGTCACAAGTAAATAAATTAAGATTTTTAAAGTAAATACATAAATATATTTAATAATCATGTACCAAATAACAATTAAGGTCCATTAAACATCAAATAAATTAACATGCTAAGACATGAGCAGTATTACTATTATTACTATATTTGGTTTCTCACCTGAGTAGCACCCACATTAATATTGTTAGATAGAAAGTAATTTGGGAGGGAGGTGGTCTTCTAAAACCAAAATTGATTCTCAAGACATTAATCTCATGAATGGTGTTACATAAGAAATATCTCACAAAAGGATTCATATCTGAATTAAGGCCTTATCTAAAGTTATGAGAAATGAATGAACAGTATCTTTTGTATATATTACCTGAGCCCTATTAGCTTCCATCGTCTTGTTTAAATGGTTTTTTAAAACTACATATGCAGAAAATGCACTATGCAGATAAAAGTAATACAAACTAATACAAGTACAAAAAGTAAAAGAGAAAAAATTAAAAAGGAGTAAAGTAGTAACTTCCCCTTCCATCCCTGCAAGTATAAACAACTTTAACATCACATATTTATTTATTCATCTATTTTATTCCACTAATTATTTGTATAAATAACCCATGGCAGCAAACATATCTAATACTCTTTCCTCTTCCTATTTTTCCCACAACAACCCTGTATGGTGGGTTAGACTGAGAGACAGTGTATGGTCCAAAGTCATCCAACAGGCTTCCATGCTTAGTCTCCCTTCATACTCTAAAAACAAGTTTTTAAAGCCTCATCATCCATTATAATCCGCAAAAGTTATGGCTAGATATAATCATGTGTAACCATTAAGCTACAGAAGTCATCTAACAAACTCACTTCCTTTTACATTTATATCTCTTTTTCTATTTTAAACAGATCCCTCAAATCTCATCATTCAATAAATAACCAATAAAATAACTATCAATCTTAAACAGGTTTAAAATGTTACAAATTATCTCTTTCCCATAAAACTGTTGTACATTAAACATAGCCTTAAAATCATATTCTCATTTTAGTGAGAAAAAAAAAATCAGCTGAAATAACAACCTATCTATTGTAACTTTGATCAAATAAATCCACATTATATTCCTTCTCATAATCTTGATCTTAGATCCCTTCAAATGTTATCTTGACAAATGCCATTTTCTTTTTCATCTCACAAAGTCATTAACAAGACTATTCTGCAGATTCAATGCAAAAAAGGTTTCAAGTTACTTTTATGTATCTTTTCTGTTAAACATTAGCCAATGTCATTTGGAAATTCAATATTCCATCTTGTTCCATATCCTTTTTGCATTTTGTAATTTCTAGGTCTGGTTTTAAAAAAAATCATAGCAACATCTAGTCTATGAATAATGGCAGAAATCCTGAACAATATTTTGGTTAATTATTTGTTTACAATATCTTTCAATATATACTTTGTTTTGTTTTCCTTTGGTGCCTTCTAGTGTCCAACCTTCAAAATTCCATGTTATCATTTTGTTTTGCTTCTGGATGCAAAAACATGAATAGTTTCCCAATGAAGCAAATCTTTAATTTTAACCAATTTATAAATATTTTATTATATTAATTTTTCCAAATCCTTATTCTATTTATAACATTCCTTTTTAACAGTTTATTTATACATTTTCATTGAATATACATAAGTGCTTTGTGAACAGTGTTTTGTCTGACAAAATTTGCTTACATAATAATACTTTTCCAGCTCATAATTTCTACCTCTATTATCCAACTATTCATAAAATGTCCAATGTTCAAAAACACTCTAAATCTTCTTTTTCTTTTATCTTTAATGTCAATCTGTCCATTTCTGCACAATCTAATTTTTTAAAATTATATCTTCTCTCTCTGTTTCCTCATTTTTCCAGTACTGTGCAAATACAATTCTTGCTGCTGTCAAAACATGTCATATTAAATATAAATCCCCTTATCATACTTTTCTGATACTGTACCTAACAAAAATATTTCTGGCTTATAATCTATATGCCGCTTTAACATTTTTCTAATCATGTATGTATTTTTGTCCAATATTTCTTTGCTCTCACACATGTCCATCATATGACCCAGTAATCTACTTATAACTTTCTAAAAACAACACTCCAATTACCTCTTTTCTGTTAATTAAAAACATGTTTATAGATTCTTAAAATCATAATTAAAATTTCTTTCATTAAGGAGTGAAGAAAATTCTTCCAATGAACACCAGTGAAAAATGGAGTCTGTCAATACTGAAAAAGCAATGAAAATAAATTTGACATTGATTAAGAAATGAGGATCAGCTGAAATGTTACATTATTATTATAACCTTACATAGAATCCCTCAATTCCAACTAACCACAAAAATCATTGGTTCCTTCAATTAACTTATAAGGAGTAACTGTCCAAAGTATATGTGCACAAACTCAAGATTTCTTTTTTCCCCAGAGAGATTTTAACCACAAATTTCAGCCATTTTCTAAGGATATCTTTAAATTGCCATGCCTTCATTGGAAGTCCATAAGTAGCTGGATTTTGGAATAGCTAACAATTTTAAACTTTCTTAGAATAGCAGCCTCATATAGTAGTAAACTGTTTCTTATTATGATCTTCATTTTAGCCTTCACTAAAATTAGATTATAATTTTGTAACACCAAATTATCAAAGCAAAATAATGGTTTGCTGGGAATAGTAAATTTTGCAATTTATTACACTGGTGTATGATAACTTACTTAATCATTGTTGTACTTATCAAAACCTGGTGATTTCTTTTAAATAATGCATGGAACAAGAAATAATGGTACCATGGGACCTGTAACTTGAAACAGGCTAGATATTACTATGAGATTTCTTATTTCCTTCCCTGCAATATACAGTTAATACATCTCTTTTTTATTTTCACTTTTCAAAGATTTTTTAGGATTGGATATTTCAGAGAGATTATAGATGCTTTATTCCAATAATTTTGAGATATTGCCTAATTTCCAAATCTATAAATTACTGACATAACAATGTTTAAGAGTGCCAATTAAAGTTCATTGGTTTGCATATGAAAAAAAAAGCTTTTGATTTCAAAGTATCAAATCTGAGTTGAAAGTGTATTTAAAAAATTAGCTACTTTCTAATACTGAAAGTCCTTTTTAGGAAGCAGTTACAGTCAAACAAAGATATAAATGATGGTAGGCTTCCTGAACAAATGAATTGGGAGAGTAACTGAGAGTTCAACAGGAACACAAACAAGGGAGAGAGAAGAATGAGCAGAGAATCTAAGGGATTGAGTTTTACTTGTGTGGGGTAAAAGGTTTATCATTTGAATAACAGCTAATTGCAAGGGTATATCTTGATTGCTATTCTATGAGCGATAGAGTGACTGATTCCTGCTTAGTAGCTAGAAGAACATAAGGAACATAAGGCAGTCAGGTTTTAGGGAACAAGCTCACTAAATGAGTGAACAGGAAAGAGTGGTGACATAATTAGAAAGGAGGAATGGAAAATCTTTAACATTTTCTTCTTTTTTAATTCTTTGCTTGGTTAATCTGAAAAAGCAACAATTAGAAATAAACTTTGGCATATACCAATTGCAAACTTATAGTAGGGCTTGCAGAAAAACACAGAGGACTGATGCAGCCTCCAGTCAGAGAAAGGATAAAGGCTGATCATGAACAAAGAGTTACCAGTGAAGTTAAGACAAGCAATAACTATCCCTAAGGAAGACAATCAAAGAAGCAATTATGGTCAACGGGAATGTCAGTCATTCTCCAGAAGCAAGGAAGATATTGCACTATTGAAACTCAAAATAATTTCCAGGTTTACTGATAAAAATACATAGCTTTGAGCCTTCACAAATGAAAAAAGAGACAATGTGGAACAGCAGATAGCATGGTGGATTTCTGTAGAGCAAAGCCGAGCAAGTATGCCATACAATAAGGCAAGAAAAATTGTGGCAATTGGTAATGAATTGTTATACAGAGACAAATAAATATATGCCAAGCAAACCAACTGATTTGTGGAAAGTTTTATCAATTTCATCAACAACTATCTGTGATAATTTATGCAGATACTAAGAGTGGCTAGGCAAATCCCCTCCCCCCAGTAATTCCAGAGCTTGAGAGAACCACTAGAAAAACTTTCATCAGCTGCCTCTCAAGACCAGCAAGAAATTTGCCAAACCTCCTTTTTCTTCCTAACATTATTCTTACACCATGGCAGGGTCTGCTTATTGGCCAAATATCAATTTATTCAGAAAAAGAGAGTTCATTCTCTGGACCACAAATAGACCAGGGCTCTGAAATGTTTGCACTCCAGGGGTAGACTAAATCATTGTGTTTAAGATATGTTTGTCTGCAGTAAAGCTTTTTTAACTAATTGATTCATCTTAGGGGGTCAAGCTTAGTGTTGAATAAAAGGTTAAATGTTTGGCAAGCTGAGATTTACTGCTAAACTCAGCTGTAGAATCTGATACAAATCATACTGTATTTCCACAGACAGTGAAATTTTATGGACTTGAAGTCCCTTTCTAGGGCTTAGATATTGTGCTTATCTAGTTCTTCCAGTCTATTAAAGATAACTGGATAATACAATAGCACAAATGAAAGACTGGCTAACAAGTGGTGTTGGTGGAAGAGAATTTATTTCTGGGACTGTGATATGAGTTATGCAAGTGAAGAACTAATGGCATGGGCTGGACTGTACTTCATTAGGGCCATCCTTGTTTTCATTCTAGACTACTGAACCTTCTAGCAGTGTATCCAAATTTGATGCATTATTTTTGAAAAATCTTGGAAAATAGTATAAGTGCTAAATTGCTGAAATGGTAAAATGTTACCGTTGTTTTCAAAAAGATCCATAAAATTGACAACATAATCTGACTTTGATATTTGGGGAAATTCTACAGTAAATATAAATAGATCAATCTGTAAACACATTAACAGTAATGCAGCAATTAAAAAAATCATCAAAGATTAGTCAAGAACTAATCAACTAACTTTATTTCTTTGAGTAACTCCTTTCTTAGACTCTGGGAATGCTGAAAACAACTCTGATTAGTTAGCCTCAAGGCTAACTATATATTGGATTCATAGAAATTAAATAGAGTTTGATTGAAAAATAAAATTCTAAGAGCTCCTGACTCACAAATTCGAGCCCTTGGTTCTGAACTATGAAAAGGCATAGTTTCTGTTATGTATGAAGCTCTCCCTTTGATCCATTTGATTACAGGTGCTATACGCTCCTCTGATTGGTTGCCTGTTTGACAGCCAGTATATATAAAGAGCTGTCGAACAAGGTCTCAGCTGTTGCCATCAGCTGAGAGACGTGCGTTGTGAGTTGCTGCGTTTGGCTATCTTGTTAGAAATGAACCTGTTAGCTATTTGAAGCCTGGCTTGTCTCAGTTATTGATCCCTCAGTTCTCCCAGCTAGAACACTGGAGACAAAGGTGGGATCATCAAATTGAGGCACCAGAGAGCTGTACATAGGTCACTAACTCAGAGCCCAGTCACTAAAGAGCTTACTGTTCCTCTCAGAGCAATAGATGACAAGAAGTCAGGAAAAAAGGCAAGCCTAAATTCCTCAGACACACTTGCCAAGTGACTACAGTCTGGCAGGAATGTCTTCGATGAACACATTTGTGGCTTTAACAGTGTCTCAGAAATGTGGGACTCATCTATATCTTGTTTTGAATGTTTCCTTGAGGTGAATGACTATACAGAGCTCTAAACAGTCAAAAAAGGGCCTGTTTTTTGAATTTATGTGGCACAGAGATGTTCAACATTGCCCGGACATTTCTTGCACCTCAGTCAGCACATTCAGTGTCATAGGACACATTAATGGCCAAACTGAGAAGCCACTACATGCCTGCACCAGCCCGAATAGCCTGCCACTATGCTTTCCATCAAAGGAATCAACTGGAAGACAAATCAATTAATATTATGTGATGGCACTGAGGGCAGCTGCCTTTTACTGCGATTTTCATGATCTAGAAGACATCCTCCTAGACCAAATCATCTGTGGCATCAGAGACCTCTGAATACAGTTCCACTCCTGGCCAAAATGGAGTTGACATTGCAGACCGTGCTAGATGAGGCCCACACAATCGAACTGTTAAATAAGTCTACTGAAGAGACTCAGATGAAAACTAATCTGCAAACAACAGGAAAGCCATTCAAGATACACCATGAAGAGGTTAGCCCAAATGATACAGCAGACAAGGACAATGAGGTCCACCATCTCAATGCTGGTCACTATCTGTTTAAGATGTGGAAATAGAGGCCACCTAGCAAGGGTATGTAGGGTGGCCCAACCTACCACTGCCTACAGACAGACAATGCCTACCCCAAGAAGCAGATCTGATACCACCCAAGGCAAGTCGATGACTATTTCTTGGTGCTACAAGACCAAACAGAAACAGTCATGATCCAAATTGCCCACATGACAAAAGGAAAAATATTCTTAACTGTAAGTTTAGAGTGGACTCCCTGCACTATGGAGGTCAACACTGGATTGTCCATATCCATTCTCTCTTGGAGTTCCATTAAAAAGGTAGTTCCAAAGATAGGAAAAAACTGGTTAAGACTCTGTTCTTTAAGGCTCAGGGATTTCCAGGGCAATGCCATTCCTGTGTTAGGTAGCTACAGGTTGTGGGTAGCTTTTAAGCGATTTAAAGTGACGCTACCATTAATTATAGTAAATGGCTCTCACCCAGCCTATTGGGACTGGATTGGTTCCAGTCATTGGGGTTGTGGAGTAGTGGAACATCCCACATTAGCAGCAGTCTGGAAATGGACATGCTGATCAAAGAGTTCCTATATGTGTTTTATGAGGGCCTAGGCAAGAACACATAACATTTAATTTGGACCCCCAAGTAGCTCCTAGGCACCTCAAACCTCAGAGGATGCCCTTTGCACTCCGACTGAAAGTTGATGCAGGAGCTTGACAAATTGATAGTGCAAAGCATCCTAGAATCGATAGGCCACACTCGTTGGGAGACTCCCATAGTCATCTCTATAAAAATCAAGCGGTCAGTGCGCATATGCACTGATTATAAGTGCACCCCCAACTGTGCACTACATCAAAGTGCCTACTCTGTCCCTGTCATGCAGCACCTCCTGCACTCACTAGGGGAAGGGAAAGTCTTTGCCAAGCTTGACTTGGCACAGGCTTATCAGCAGCTGCCCATAAATGAGGCTCCGGAAGAAGCTCAAACCATAGTCACCCACAGAGGGGTTTTTAAATGCTGCCAACTCCAGTTTGAAGTCAGCATTACTCCCAGCATATTTCAAAACCTAATGGGGTGATTACTGCAGGGAATTCCAGGCATTGTCTCATATTTTGATGATATCTTGGTCTCTGTTGCTACCTATGCGGACCTGCTTAGCCACCTTCGCACTGTTCTTCGCAAATTTCAAAGTGTTGGGCTGAAACTGAAAAAGGCCAAATGCCCCATAGCTGTTCCAAGGATGGAATTCTTGGGCTATCTCATAGATGTGATCTTCACCCCACAGCTACCAAGGTCCAGGCGATTCAGGAAGCCTGAATCCCAACAGGTCAAGGTACAAGCTTTCCTGGGGTTGCTGAATTTTTATAACATTTTTCTACTCCACGTGCATCACTAGTAGAGCCCCTACACCACCTATTAGATAGATCAGTGAAATGGGCCTGGGGAAATCCAGAAGCAGTGGCATTCAAAGTTGTCAAAATTTTGTTAACATCTAACAGCGTACTTATGCAGTATAGTGAGACTCTCCCTTTGGTCCTAGCATGTGATGCCTCACCGAACAAGGTCAGGGCTGTACTGAGTCAGCTACCTACTGGCCTTGAAGCACCCATCACATTTTTCTTGAGGACTCTGTCTTCTGCATAACACAATTATAGTCAGCTAGATAAAGAGGCCCTGGCCATTGTGGCTAACATTAAATGGTTCCATGAATACCTCTATGAGTGCGATTTTCACCTCGTAACAGATCACAAGCCACTTTTAGGAATCCTCTCTGGAGACAGACAAACACTACTAATCCTATTGCCCCGCTAACCAGATGGATGATGTTCCTTGCCACATATAACTACACGATCTCCCAGAGACCAGGAAAGAACCTCTGCCATGGAGACACTCTAAGCCGCTGTCCACAACCAATAGCAGTTGGAGGATCCAGCCCCAGTGTCCACCATCCTACTAATCAATGCCCTCTAACTCCCAATCATCACAGCCGACGTTGCCAAATACACTACATGAGACAAGGTACTCACTAGAGGATTGCCTGGATTAGGAGGGGTTGGCCCTAGGGAATGATAGAAGCAGAATACTGCCCCTACATGAGCTGTCGACACAGCAGGGTTGCCTCCTCTGGGGCACCAGAGTAGTCATTCCGGCCCCACTCCAAAAGCCAGTGTTGTCCACTTTGCATAAAGGCCACCTGGCATAGTACAGATGAAGGTGTTGGGTCACAGCTATGCATGGTGGACCAACATTGATCTGGATGTCACCCACTGGATATCCGGATGCCATCAATGTCAGGAGTCAAGGCCTCTGCCACCAAAGGCCTCAGTTCAAAATTGGGAAACACCAAGGGCACCATGATTGAGAATCCACATCAATTTTGCTGGCCCATTCATGGGACAGACTTTCTTAACAGCTGTTGACAACCTCCAAAGCAGTAATTAGGACTCTTAGGTGGCTATTTGCAATCCATGGGTTGCCACACCTTCTAGTCTCAGATAATGGGGCCCAGTTGACAGCAGCCTCTTTTGAAGCATTCCTAGCGCTTTGGTGGCTCTTTTTCACCTGGCAGGGAATGGCCTGGCAGAAAGGGTGGTCCACTCTACAAAGTAATAATTGGGGAAAATGGGCCTGGGGGACTGGCAGTTGAAGATTGATAAATACCTCTGGGTGTAGCATACCACACCATGCCCATTGACTGACATGAGCCCAGCCAAACTATTGATAGGCCAGAGGATAAGAACCACCCTAGAGCAATTGCACCCTGAACATGCACCAGAGAAGCCCATAGAGTTAACCAGAGAGCTCAGGGGGTTCACAATAGGGGCCTTGGTCTTTGCAAAAAATTATGTGGTAGTCCCTCGTGGTTACCTGGAACAATATTGAGAATAACGGGGCCTTACTTGAATTAGAGTATGGCAAAGTATGTAGAAGGCATATTAAGCAATTACGGGAACAGAAAAACACTTTAAATCTACAGCTGCCGGAGTGGGCTCAAGTCAGGAGCTGCATAAACTCAATGCCAACTGCCCAACCAAACACAGAGCTTCCAGCTCACAATGATGAGGACAACAATGAGCAATCCGAGGACTTACCTACAGATTCTGACTGGGTTCCAGCAATGGCCCATCCAACGGCAGTAGTGATGCAGTCTCCATTGAATCTAAGAGTCACGGAGACCCATCCTTCCTCTTCACCTGCCAAAGGCACATTAAGAAAATCTGGGCAGGTTCAGTGCTGCCCAGCTGCATGCGCTCTCTAGGTGAGAAGGAGTGGTATGTAAAAAGTTTTCCCTCTCGTCGCCTGTTGACAGCTGGTCTATATAAGGAACTATCAAAACTCTCAGTTGTTGCCGTTAGCTAAGAGACGTGGGTTGTGAGCTGCCGCATTTGTCAACCTTGTTAGAAATAAACCTATTAGCTATTTGAAGCTTGGCTCCCTCAGTTATTGACCCCTTGGTTCTCCCAGCTAGAAGTGATTCTTATTATAGGATGCTTAATACACTAGAACACTGAAATAAAATTCAGGATTAATTTCATAATTTGAAGAAATGAGTTGAAAGTAACAGGATGTAAGTAACAGGCTTCCTGTAGCTTTGTCCCATTACATTGGCACTTCACACCTAGTCGGGCAAGGAAGGTAGAAGCTGTCAGTTAAAGAATTTTGATTAGGGGAGTATGGGAAGAAAGCCTTATCTGCCGTTTCCCCTGCCCTATGGAATATTCTTCCCATGGAAGTGAGGCATTTTCCTGTCTTTCCAAACAATCACTCTGAAGCATTTCATGGCAAGCCTTTAAGTCATGGAGTGGTTAGTACCATGAGATCCTTAACTCTTGTTAACCAACTTTTAACAGAGTTAACTTATTCTTGCCTCCTTAACATATTATAACTTTAAAAATTAACTTCACTGTTTCAATATTTTATATGTTATTTTATATCTTGATTTTTATTGTATACCACACAGAATCCCTCTTTGAGCAGTTTAGAAATATGAAATAGAAACCAACCAACCAACCAACCAACCAACCAACCAACCAACCAACCAACCAACCAACCAACCAACCAACCAACAAACAAACAAACATGAATTATGAAATTTAATCATGTCAAACACAAAATTCCTCACTTAGAAACTGATGGTTTTATAATTGTTTAAGTTTTACCATTTATAAAATCATATTTGCTTTATAACTTCTGGAAAAAAAGATTCTAGAACAGTACTTACAAAGTTACAACAGTATGAGTCATCAATAGGATGTATATCCCCAAAAGATACATGGAAATGTTAGTTATATCTACAGAATTTGATGCAGCTAAATTAAATCATTGGAACTAAGTCTTTAGATTTATTCTCATATCTTATCATGAGTTCTGTGCCCAGCACTAAATACCATTCTTTCATGATTCAGAAAAAACTGAAAAAGGTTCAGATAAAGAAAATGAGGTTGATCAAAGGATTAGAAGTTAAGTCTCTGAAGATAGATCGAAGGAGCTAGGCCTTTTTAGCTTTAAGAAGAACAATGCTGAAAGGTTGTCAGTTGAGAGTTCAAAATCTGTTTGCTGTTCTTCAATATATCAATTATGGACCTGTTACAGGAAGGTAGAATATTATAAATACATTTTAACAACAGAGGTCGTTTGTCAGGGAAATACTTTAAGAGCTGACCAGCTGCTACAATGATATAAGGCACGGAATGAGTCAGCAAGGTTTTTGGGCTGATACAACTTTAATACAAATAATACAAATAATAGAATAGCAGGGTTGAAAGGGATCTTGGAGGTCTTCTAGTCCAACCCCTTGCCTAGGCAGGAAACCCTATACTGTTTCTGACAAATGGCTATCCAACATCTTCTTAAAGACTTCCAGTGTTGGGGCATTCACAACTTCTGGAGGCAAGCTGTTCCACTTATTCTAACTGTCAGGAAATTTCTCCTCAGTTCTAAGTTGCTTTTCTCCTTGATTAGTTTCCACCCATTGCTTCTTGTTCTACCCTCAAGTGTCTTGGAAAATAGTTTGACTCCCACTGAGATGTTGGAACACTGCTATCATGTCTCCCCTAGTACTTCTTTTCATTAAACTAGACATACACAGCTCCTGCAACCATTCTTCATATATTTTAGTCTCCAGTCCCCTAATCATCTTTGTTGCTCTTCTCTGCACTCTTTCTAGAATCTCCACATCTTTTCTACACCGTGGCAACCAAAACTGAATGCAGCAGTGATATGCGATGAGGCTTATGGCTGGCGAGGCACTGACACAGGGGTTTCAAATTTTTTTAGGCTTGTGGACTTCAACTCCCAGAATTCCACAGCCAGGCATGTTCAGTTCCAATTTAAAGCGACAGCTTTGATTTTCTCCTTTGCGAAAAAGTTTTCCTTCATTATTTTTCTCCTCCCTCCCCTTCCTGGTATGAATGATGAGTACAGCCTGTCGGGAAGAATGGGGGCCATGGGAGGTGGGCAGAGGTCTATGCAACGGGGGAGGGTTGGGGCATTTTGGTCATGACTGGAGGGGCAGATATGATGGGAGCTGTAGGGCTGGCCATTACCAAGGAAGAAGAATTCGCTACCTTACAGCGATTCCTTGTTCTGGCCCTACTAAAGGCTCAATTCAAGGGCCTGGTGGCAGAGGAGAGCTGGGCCCTGGTCTCAGGTTGCTGTTGCTAAATGCCAGGTCTGTAGTAAATAAAGCTCTCCTCGTCCAGGACTTAATTTTAGACGAGGAGGCAGACCTGGCATGTATAACTGAAACCTGGCTGGGCTATGAGGAAGGAGTCCCCCTCTTGGAAATGTGCCCAGATGGATTCCAGGTGCTACACCAGCCATGACACCAGAAAAGGGGTGGGGGAGTGGCAGTTATTATCCGAGGGTCACTAGTTCCTCATAGGATCCCTGCCCCAGAGATCATGAGGTGTGAGTCCCTTCTCCTGAAGTTGACCTAGGGGTTCAAGTGGGCTTGTTTTTGATGTACCTACCTCCCAACTGCATCACAATGGCCCTGCCTGCGCTCCTAGAGGCAGTAGCCGGGTTGGCGGTGGAGTTCCCCAGACTGATGGTACTGGGGGATTTTAACCTGCCATCCCTGGGCGAACACTCTGATGGAGCACAGGAGTTCATGGCTTCCATGACAACCATGGACTTGACCCAAGTAGTTCAGGGTCCAACTCATAGAGCGGGACACACACTCGACCTTGCATTTCTATCGGGGCAGTGGAGATGTGATCTTGAATTAAGGGGAATAGAGATCTCACCCTTGTCAAGGTCAGATCACTTCCTGCTGAGGCTTGACTTTGGGATGCTACTCCCCCATCGCAGGGAGGTGGAGCCGATTAAGTGGTTCCGCCCCAGGCGCCTGATGGATCTGGAAGTATTCCAGAAGGAGCTTGGAGGGATACCTGACTCCCTTGCCCACAACCCGACAGAGGCCTTAGTCGCAGCCTGGAATGTTGCAGTGGCTGAGGCTCTGGATCGGATTGCGCCTTTGTGGCCTCTCCGTGGCAGTGGATCCAGGAGGGCACCTTGGTTCACCAAGGAACTCCGGGATATGAAGCGCCAAAAGAGACGCCTAGAGCAACGCTGGAGGGCTAGTAACTCCGAATCTGACCGAACACTGTTAAGAGCCTTTATTAGGACTTATTTAGTGGCGATACGGGTGGCAAAATGCACATATTTTTCCGCTCTTATTGCATCTGCAGAATCCTGCCCAGCTGCCCTGTTTAGGGTGACCCGCTCCCTCCTAAAAGGTGAGGAGGCAGGGGAACCTTTGCAGGGAAGAGCTGAGGAGTTGGTCCAGTTTCTGTCAGATAAAATCATTCAGATTCGGGCTGACCTGGACTCCACTTGGGCAGCACCAGCTGAGATGCAGAGGGAGGGTCTTAGTCAGATTTGCTGGGATAAGTTTGAGTTTGTCACCCCTGAGGAAGTGGATAAGGCCATGGGAGTGATGAGTTCCTCCACCTGTTTATTGGACCCATGCCCCTCCTGGCTGGTTTCGACCAGCAGGGAGATAATACGATGCTGGCTCCAGAGGATTACGAACACTTCTTTACAGGAGGGGTCTTTCCCACAGCCACTTAAGGAAGCGGTGATAAGACCCCTCCTTAAGAAGCCTCCTCTGGACCCAGCTATTCTTAAGAACTATTGTCCTGTCTCCAACCTTCCTTTTTTGGGAGAGGTTGTTGAGAAGGTGGTGCCGCTTCAACTCTGACGGACCTTGAATGAAGCAGATTATCTAGACTCCTTTCAGTCTGGCTTCAGGCCTGGATACAGCACAGAAACCGCTTTGGTCGCACTGACCAATGATCTCTGGCGGGCCAGGGATAGAGGACATTCCTCTATCCTGGTGCTTCTTGACCTCTCAGCGGCTTTCGATACCATCGACCATGGTATCCTTCTGCGACAGTTAGAGGAGGTGGGGGTGGGAGGCACCGTTCTATGGTGGTTCTCCTCTTACCTCTCTGACAGGTTGCAGTCGGTGTGGTTGGGCGACAGAGGTCGACCCCTAGGCCCCTTAAATGTGGGGTGCCGCAGGGTTCGGTCTTGTCCCTCCTCCTATTTAACATCTACATGAAGCTGCTGGGTGAGATCATTTGACAGCACGGGGTGAAGTATCATCAGTATGCTGATGATACACAATTATATCTCTCTGCCCCGTGCCAGCTCAGTATAGTGGTGGACGTGATGTGCCAGTGCCTGGAGGCTGTTAGGATCTGGATGGGGGTAAACAAACTCATCCTCAATCCCGACAAGACTGAGTGGCTATGGATGTTCCCCCCGAAGGACAGCCCAGATAGTCCATCCTTGATCCTGGGGGGCGAAAACTTACACCCCTCAGAGAGGGCACGCAATTTGGGGGTCTCCTGGGTTCACAGCTGACACTGGAACATCATCTGTCGGCTGTGACCAGAGGAGCCTTTGCCCAGGTTCACCTGGTGCACCAATTGCGGCCCTACTTGGATCGGGAGGCACTCCAAACTGTCACTCATGCCCTAGTCACCTCAAGGCTGGATTACTGCAATGAGCTATACATGGGGCTACCATTGAAAAGTGTTTGGAGACTGCAACTAGTCCAGAATGCAGCCGCGCAAGCGATATTGGGTGTACCTAGGCACACCCATGTTACACCTATGCTCCGCGAGCTGCACTGGCTACCCATTGGTCTCCGGACGCAATTCAAGGTGTTGGTTATTACCTTTAAAGCCCTACATGGCTTAGGACCAGCATACCTGCGAGACTGCCTACTGCCACACTCCTCCCAACGGCCCATAAGATCCCACAGGGTTGGCCTCCTTCAGATGCCGTCAGCCAGACAATGTCAGCTGGTGGCTCCCCGGAGGAGAGCCTTCTCTGTGGCTGCCCCAACCCTTTGGAATGAACTACCCCCAGAAATCCGGACCTCACCCACTCTCATGGCCTTCAGAAAAGCTGTCAAGACCTGGCTTTTCTGGCAGGCCTGGGGCTGTTGACCTCATTGTTGAGGTCCAGCCCCGATTGAAATGAATGTATTTGTGTCGTTTTAACTTGTCTTATTTTATTTTTACTTTCTTTTATTTTATTCTTTTTTCTCTTTCCTTTTGTAAGCCGCCTGGAGTCCTTCAGGATTGGGCGACCTATAAATAAACTTAAACTTAAACTTAAACTTCCTTCCTTCCTCCCTCCCTCCCTCTCCCCTCTGTCAAAAAAATATATGCACACAGAGAAGCTGGATCACTCACTCACTCACTCACTCACTCACTCACTCACTCACTCACTCACTCACTCTCAAACAAACACAAATACAGAAGTTGGATTGGATATATTTTCCAAAGGCTTGAAAGCAGCTTCTCTGCCATACCCCGACCCCCCATTCCCCTGCTGCCTTCCGATCTGATTGATTGCGGGTGGAGCCACGTTGCCTTTTCAAACTTGTAATCAGTGAAGCTGGGCTTATATACTTTTATCCAGCTGTGTGTGTGTGTGTGTGTGTGTGTGTGTGTGTGTATGTGTTTGAAAAGGCAACATTGCTCTGCATGCAATCAAACTTTTTGAATTCCTCCCCCTCCCTCCAACCTACACACGTACCTTTTCCAACTGTTTCAGAGGGATTTCAACTCTGCTCTTGCCTGTCATCATGAAAAGAAAAAAAAATGTAAAAGGAAAAAGGCAAGCGCTGAGGTCAGGCTGAGCTAGTTGCTGCCAGAGTCACCGTGGATGACTCTGCTTAACTGTTTAAAAAACCTTCTAAAAAATCACTCCCTGCAGGAGGCAGGAGAACGACGTTCCTCATCTACGTCAGGAATTTTTTAGCTTTTAAACCTTGCTTAGCTCTGCTCATAAAGTCAGACTAGATGAGGCACCTCGTTCTCCTGCCGCCTCCTGTAGAGGGCACTTTTTAAGAGGCTTTTTTAAACAGTTAAGCACTAAGCAGAGTCATCCATGGTGACTCTGGCAGCAACTAGCTCAGCCTTACCTCAGCTCTTGCCTTTTTCCTTTTACATTTTTTTTCTTTTCATGATGATGCTGGTGAGGCTCTGTCTCCCCTGCCTCCCCTGACTGCATGTCCCTGGAATGCCGTATTTCAAGTACGGCCTTACCAAGGTATTATAAATTGGTATTAACACTTCATGTGATCTTGATTCTATCCCTCTGTTCATGTAGCCTGGAACTGTGTTGGCTTTTTTGGCAGCTGCTGCACACTGCTGGCTCATATTTAAATGGTTGTCCACTAGGATTCCAAGATCCCTCTCACAGTTACTACTATTGAGGAAGGTACCACCTTTACTGTACCTGTGCAGTATAGTATATTACAGTACAGTATATTAAGAGGCTATATATATGAGAGGTCCTGTAAGGGCTTCTCTCGCTATGTGTGTGCTTCTGTGCTATAGTTGATGATTGATTGTCTCAAAATAATCACAGTGTGTGCACTTTGACATAGTTTTATTAGTGAATCAAGCTACCAAGAGTTGAGAAGAGTGGTATTTTTTTGCCAGATGTGTTCAAACAGAGGTTGGGCAGCAAGGAATACTTTAATGTGGATTCTTGAACTGAATAAGAGTTTAAGTTCAATGGTCTGAATGGGCCCTCTAAAGTTAAGGTTCTTTGACTTTATTCCATCCTCCTTTCCAATCTTGCTTTCCTTATTTTTCATTTTTGCTTTTTTATATTTCCACTTAGTTTATGGATCTGTATTTGTATGCATTGTGTGTCCTAATATTTTTGCATATTCTTTTCCTATGTTCTTACTTTTCGTATGGTCCTATATTTATTCTCCAGTATGATAACCTTTATTGTTTTCTGTGCTATATGCTATGAGCATTTTTGTCTATTTTCCATCTGTCTGTGTGTATGTATGGTAGTTAAAACTGCAACTGATAACACTTTGAAAGGAGCAGATATGCAATGCATATCCATTCTCATATAGTCAAAATAAATAAATTTGGTTAATATAAATAAAGTGTGGATGGAATGTGTTGGTCATTTATCTCTAATTTAAAAATCTCTGGAAGAATATAGGGAAATGATAATTTAGTAGAATTGCATGACTCAGGTGTATACATTTGACTCATTTAAAAAAAAGTATACACAGAGCAGGAAAAAAAAAAACTCCACAACAACCAACAACACAAACTAATGTGATTTTTTCTTGCAGGAAGATGAGATGAAAACATTTAGAGATAATAATTAGATAATTACAGTTGTTCGATCAAAAGTCAGATGCAGGGAGGGAGCAGACTATAAAAAAAGTATAAGTTTTTCAATTAACAGTATAGCCAAAGTTGTTTCACAAAAGAATGTCTCACCAGCTCCATTGTATTTTTGTAAATGATTATATGGTGTGGAATATTTACTTGAGAATAAATAAGGCTGAAGTTACAAATGATACCTCGGTAGTGATGTGCTGCCCTTAGCATATAGATGTTCTAATATGAGCAGTTATAGCATTTATATTGTCATTATAGACAGCCATTCAATGAAAAATATTTTGATTTTGGACTGTATTCCTAAATCTCCTTTGGCATATTTTTAATGCTATGTCATTTCAGTATAGCCATTTTTAATGTTGCACTCTTTTGACTTATTATTGTTCTTCTGATTTTCATTTTTATTTAAAAAGGCATTGGTAAATTTTACTACCTCTTGATAAAAATCATTTTCTTATTTCCTACGTTAATTTCTTCATTTAGGGAACAATTATGTTATTGACATCCAGCAATACAGATAGTTCTCAATTAACAGCAATAGTTGGGACCAGAATTTCTGTTGCTAAGTCCTGCAGTTCTAAAGTGAGACATTATGTAACTACATCACATACTGAAGATAATTGCTGCAGTTCTCACTATCATCATTAATTAAGGATTGTGGGTAATTAAGTTTCTCATAACTTCCTGTTTATGTCCAACAACCAAAACCAATGGAGAAAGCAGCAGGAAGTTGCAAATTACAAGATGTTTATATAAGCAGGCTGGTAGGTTGCTATTGGATGGGAGAGTTGCTCAAGAGTGACTAGTGAGGCAGGTGAGTCTGGGGGTTCTTTTGCTGGGAAGAGAGGGTATGTGAAGGTACAACAAGACTACAGGAACACTCTTGAACTGTAAATTCAAAGACCAGTCTCAAGTCCATATTTTCAATATTGTTATAACTTTAAATGGCCACTGAATAAATGGAGGTTAAACAAGGACTACATGATCGAATCCAACCAACCTCATAGAGGAAAATTACAAAGTGACTAGGCAACTCTACTTCCTTCATTTGACCCACATGTCTCTATAATGTGTAGAATAGTTTCAAGAAAAAGTGAAGGAAGAGAACATTTGATCCAGTCTTCTGAATAGTCCTCTAGCTCTGAGAATGTTATATAAATTACCAAAGTATAAGAGATATTGTCTGTATAGACAGACTTCAAAGGAAAGTTTGCAGATCAGTTTGTTGACAGAGTATGTCAGGCTTCCTTGTCCACTTGATTTTAGATAATTTTAGTTACAAATAGATAAATAAATATAAGATGCAAAGCATAGTCCTTGACATTATCTTTGTTTAAGAAATGTGTCTAAATTTCAACCTCAAAGGCTTCTAAAGAAAAGAAAGTGTTGACTAGTTGCCGCCTGTAGGCATTGTTTTGTTGAGCCCATCTGCAACGAAAAGAATCAAAGGTGTGATTAAGAACACCCTGAAGAACTATGCTTTGATACGGGACATGTAAAGAATAAGGAAGTTGTCCTTTATGGAGATATGTAGGAACTAGATGTGTTACCGAGGCTGAAACATTTTTAAAATCCACAGCAACAAGATAACATTTGTAAGCAGCTAATGCAGCCACTCCCTAATTCACTCAAGTATAAGGAAGAAAAACTACAGTAAAATCACCTGGAAAGATTCTGTTATTTTAGCCTTCCTGTAGAATTGGTTTCTTTTCTGGTCTACTTAGCAAGACTAATGCCATCACGAACAGCCACTTTATTAATAAGGAAACTATCCAGGACAGCCATTTTTGCAAATGTCCTCAAATGTCTCTGCATCTAAATATCTGCACCAAAAGGTAACCTACTAGAGCTATGCTAGTTCTTTGACATAACTCCTTTGATCATGCTGGAACACAAATTATGTTTTTTAGTTGTTAAATGACTGCATCATTTTTCTGATGCCTATGACTGAACACACTTACAAGAGGCAGAAGCTGGTTACACAAAGCAGCTGCACAAACTTGGAAAAAGATGCAGGAGTGTTCACAATTTGAAGAATATGATCTATATGTCACCAAGCATTATTCAACACGTCTTTGGAAATATTTGCACAGTCCACTGTTCTACTTTGAATTTGTTATAATTTCTTTCTAAACAAATTAAAATTATGCTAATCCATAATGTGCTTGATCTTTCAGATGGAGTGTCATTGTCATCCACTTGCATGAAAAAAACTACCCATCTGCACTTATTTTCAGAACAGGCAAATCTGTAAATTTGAAAAAATAGAAATAATAGAAATGTAAATGTAAAAATCTGTATATGCAACTGATTTGTATGTTCCCGATGCAGTTTGGGGTGGACATTAGAGTTTATAATGTGAAATGCCAGCGTTAATTAATAAATATGCTTTCAGTATCAGACGCTGAAACTACAAACATGGAAGAGAATAAGCTATGCTTCTTTGTTATCCTAAATACATTTACTTGTGTGTAACTTATTAAACAGGAAACACATTTAAATGTAGCTAGATTAGATTCAAAATAGTATATTTGGATAATGGAAAATGGCATGATGTAATTTATCACTTGTATTAATTAAGCTACCTTCAAGAAGGGGCATGCAATGTCTCTGCTTAAAACTTTAGGGAAAAGGCATTATATATTAATGCACAGTAATCTGTAATTGCTAAACTTTAAAAAATGTATTTTCATTGGTATGATGCTGAACTTGGGACCAAGGGGAGAGTGTTTCTGAACTGAGCCAAACTCCCTGCCAATGCCATCTGTCTGCAGTTTCCCTGCCATTCATTTATCTCCTCCTCCTGTGCTCCCTAGTGTACTTTGCTGAGACTATGGGGAAGACAAACTGGTGGCAAGGGAGACTGGGAATAATGGAGACCCATTTTTAAGTTCCTGGTGTTCTTAATCACACACTGGAGATATCTAAGAATGCTTAGAAGTGTCTATATACAATCAGAAATATGGATTCCATTCATTCAACAGAAAAATGTCCCAAAATTTCAAAAATATCTGAAGCGTGTTCTTTGAAGTGATTATTTTGGATTTTCCCCAGGGTTGTCTGCCTTTTACAATAAAATTTTAGAAAATAAGGGGAAAACAGCAGTCTGCCTTCCTAAAGTCACATTTTTTTATTATTTGGGCTACCAACCCTTTCTATACTGGATTTTTATTTTTATCTCCTTCAGAAGAAGGAGAAGAAAGAAATAGTTTTTGATATTGGAAAAAATTCTCACGGGTGGACTGAGAAATTCTGGAAATTATCAAAGGAATGAAAAAACAGAGGGTTATGGAAGAATGTCCCATTTTTCATTTTATAATAATCTACTTATCTATATTTTTTTAAAAAAATTCCCATGTATCAATTTAAATCCCAGGAAATATTATCAGAATGAAACAGTCCTATGAGGATCTTTTTTCAGTAGCCACAAAGATGGAGAGAGATGGAGAGATTTATGGTTAAAAGCAACAATCAACGTTCCCGTATCGCTTTACAACATTAATCACCAAAAACACCACCCAAAGAAAGGCAGAACAAATTCAAATGCACCAGTGGTGGGTTGCTAACCAGTTTATTACCAGTTCGCTCGTGCTTGCGTGCTCACGTGCACACTGGTGCTTGCGCGCAATACTTCTGAGCATATGAAGAAGCGTCTGGGTGGGTAGGCAGAACCTCCCATGGCTCCCACTACTGGTTCGGTCAAACCAGGCTGAACTGGAAGCAACCCACCACTGAAATGCACCCTGGGAATAAGATAGAAAAATAGAAACCCATTTCTCAGGATAAGTCGGGGGTGGGAGAACCTTGAAAAACTGAGAGTCAGGTTTCAGGATATTAGTAATTTTAGTTCCCTGTGATGGAGGGTGGAACTGGGGAAGGAAAATGACATTGGTCCCTAAATTACACTAAGGCGGTGCTTTCATTCTATCTAATTAATGCTCTGTAATGACCAACACAATTCTACAAATTAAAAGTCTGTTAAACCTAACAGGGTAAGGACTGAATTTGATCAAAGTACAATCTCATATAGGTTACATAAACTTAAACTGGAACCAGAGCAGAGGTGGGTTCCTACCAGTTCGCACCTATTTGGTAGAACCGGTTCGTCAAATCTACCGAACAGGTTAGAAGAGGTTCCACCAGTGGACCTGGAAAACAGGCCATACCTACAGAAGAGGTTCCAAATTTTTTTGAAACCCACCACTGAACCAGAGAATGTAATATGGAAGGATAATGGATATGCTTCCATTACATTTATCCTTATGTTCTCTGGTTGATCTCTTTCTTTACAGCAAATACAAATCATTGAACACAATTTATATTACATTTAAAGTTATTTATATTAGAAAAAGGTTTTTATTGTCTCTTCAAGTCAGTGTTGACTCCAGTACTTGCAGTTTTCTTGGCAAAATTTTTAAGAACTCATTCACCATTGCATGTTTCCTAGGTCTGAGACTGTCAATCTCTCCCTCTCTCTTCATCTTAAGGCTGGCTTCATACCTAAATTGGAATTAAAACTCTTGCTCTTATGGTTCCCAGGCTTGTGTTTTAACCACTACACCAAACTGATTCATACAGTACTAGACTATCATTGAAAGAACAATAATACAGAAAAACACACACCCTATTTACAAGTTTTACCTGATTTTCAGGTCTTTTTTCAGAAAGAAGTCCCTAGTCCATGTCATCATTGATGCAGTTGTTTGAAAAGAGAACTAAATAGAAACCCATTGGAAGAAAAAAAATGCTGTTGAAGGATATAGGCAGCCTTTATGAAAGTTAGTATAGGTGTGAAACCTGAGTTCAAGAGAAGTAGTTCAAATTGAAGGTAATGTTGATGCCTTTATAGCTATCATTTGGAATCAAAAAGCTATTCCATTGTCCAATTATACATAGCAAGTTTCTGTTAGATGCCAGTGCTATAATTTCTGAATCATTAATTTTAATAACTGGACAAATAACTCAATCCTAAGTAACTGATGCCAAATGCAGGCATCTAGTAAATCTGTGTACAACAGTGAAGTTAAATGTATATAGCTGAACCACTACATAAATATTGTTTAAGGTCAGGAACTGAAATAGCCCTGTAAAGAATGAAACATTCCAAAATGAGTTTATTCATTCATTCTTTCTTTCTTTCTTTCTTTCTTTCTTTCTTTCTTTCTTTCTTTCTTTCTTTCTTTCTTTCTTTCTTTCCTTCCTCTTTCTCTCTCTCTCTCTATTTCACTCACTCACACACTCATTCTTCCTGTATACTTACCCAGAAGGTGGTTAGGGATAAAACATTCACTCTTGTCAAAAGTCTAAGTTGATCACTTGCAGAGAGTTCTTGAGTTTCTATGATCTGAATTACAGCCCCAGAAAGGATTTGGTTGAAATGTCTTCACTGAGGAAATTCACTCAAAGCTATTATGCATTATAAATGTAATGTTGGGTACAGAATTGTCAAATTGTCAATAGCCCCCTATTGAGCAGGAGACCCTATACAATTTTAGACAAATGGTTGTCCAATCTCTTCTTGATAAACCTCTTGTGATATGGGTTTTCTGAGGCAAACCCTCTGTGATAAGGGTTTTCTGGTTAATTATTCTCACTGTTAGAAAATGTCTTCTTGGTTCTGGGTTGGATCTATCTGTAATGACCTTCCACCCATTATTTCTTTTCCTATCCTCAGGTTTGGAGAGTAGATCAACCTCCACCTTCTCGGTGAGACACTCTGAAGTACTGGAATACTGCTACCATGTCACCCCTAGCCCTCTTCTTTATTAGCTTAGATATACATAGTTCCGTCAACCATTCAGCATATGGTTTAGCCTCATAATGGTGAACCTATGGCATGCATGCTGTAAGTGGCACACAGAGCCATCTCTCCGGGCACATGGAGCCGTTGCCTCTTGCTCTTCCGAGTTCTGGGCCAGCTGATTTTCATGCACACTGGTGTGCCAGAAACTGGAAGTGCAGCTGCTCATTGCACATGCGCATTCTAGGAAGATCGTCCTGTTTTCAGGGCATGAATGAGCATTGTCCAATGGGTCCAGTTTCTGGTGCACATGAGTGCGAAAGCCAGCAATAGTAATGGATGGCTAGCATGCTGTCTCCAGTGTTTCTCCTGCACAGCTCTGCTGCCCCAGAAGAGCAGTGGCAGGGGGAAAGGCAAGAGTGACTGGTTGGCTTGGGTGCTCAGGGGAGCAGGACAGCATTTGCTGGTGGGGTAGCTGACTGCCCCTCCCGCTGCTCCTTCCCCTAGCCATATTGGACTTGCTTTCCCCCAACCACTCTTGCATACCCTGTTTGTTTTCATTTAGCTGCTACTCAAACTCATAAAAGTCCAACATGGCTATGGGAAGGAGCAGCAGGAGGGGCAGCCAGCTGCCCAGCTACAAAATGCTGCCCTGCTCCCCTGAACACCTGAGCTGGCTAGCCGCTGTTGCCTTTTCCCCCTGCCACCGCTGCCACTCTTTTGGGGCAGCAGAATTGCACAGGAAGAATGCTGGAACGAGAAAAAGAGAGGATTGTAAATCCTTGTGTGCCCAGCTGCCACCTGTTCTTTACCATCCCTCTCCCTCAACCTAATTTGGAGCGAGTCTGAAGTGGTTCATAAGTGAGGGCAGGAGGAAGTGAGGCCCCAGAAGAGCAGCAGCAGCAGCAGCACCAGCAACGGGAAGGACAGGAGCGAAGGGCCAGTTTGGGTGCTCAGGGGAGCAGGACATTTGCTGACTGGGCAGCTGACTGATGATAATAAACAGTATGGTTGAGGAAAGCACGTTAGCCGGGTTCAATGCCAGAGGGAGAAAAAGAAGGGTTGGAAATCCTTGTGCGCCCAGCCACTGCCTCTTCATTACCATCCCCCCTCTCCATCTAATTTGGAGTGAATCTGAAGTAGTTTGTGTGGGTGGGGGAAGAGCGCGAGGCTGGCAGGAGGAACTGCCACTGCCTATGCATTCATTCCAGAAAAGGTTGGTCCAAAATGGGGTGCACATACATGGTAGACACACTCATGTGTGGTAGACATGTGCATGCATGGTAGACATGCATGCACACAGGGGAAGGTTAATGGGTGCACACATGCGCAGGGGCCGTGCATTGCATTATGGGTACTGGTACGCGGGAGTGCTGGTGTACACATGCATGCATACTATTGGCATACAACAAGAAAAAGGTTAGCCACCACTGGTTTAGCCTCTAGCTTCCTTATCATCTTTGTTGCTCTTTTCTGCACTTTTTCTAGCATCTTTTTTTTTATGGTGACCAGAATTGGACACAGTATTCCAAGTGGCACTTTCACTTCTTGTGATCTTGATACTATTTGTTGATGCAGCCAAGAACTGTGTTGGCTTTCTTGGCAGCTGCGGCACAGTACTAACTCATACTTAAATAGTGATCCACTAGGACAACTAGATCCCTGTCAGAGTTACTACTGCTGAACCACATACCATCTATTGTATATCTATGTATTTGTTTTTTCCTGTCTAAGTGTAGAACCTTATTTTTATCAGCATTGAATTGTATTTTGTCAGATAGGACTTGGTGTTTAAGTCTGTCAAGATCCCTCTGAATCTTGAGTTTATCTTCCAAAATTTTACCTATTCTCCATAGCTTGGTATCATCTGCAAATTTCACGAGTTCCCCATTATCCACTCATCTCCATCATTTAAGGGCCTAAGACATAACCTTGAGACCCTGCATGCTTCGCTCCATGTAAATGTAGTTTCACTGAAGACTACAGGCCGAGTATAGTTGGTCATCCAGTAGCAAAACCAACAATGTGGTTCTATCTGATAGAACCACATTGTTCTATCTTGCCAAGAAATAAGCTGTGATGTCCTTTATCAAATGCCCTATGAAGTCTAAGAAAGCTACATCCACAGCGTTTCCCTGATTCTCTAATTTAGTCACTGTGTTAAAGAAGGCAATAAGATTTGTTGGGCATGATTTATTTTTAACAAATCCATGCTGAATCTGCCAAATTTGATAAAGTTTTCATTGATAATTATTTTTACTATGGCTTTGCAAAATGAACCCTTCCTCTCCAGTGGTGAGTTTCTATTATTTTTACTACTGGCTCACTCGCTACTGGTTTGCTCGTATGAGTAGAAGCATCAGGGCAGGTGGGCTGAGCCTCCCATCACTGCTACTACCGGTTCGCCTGATCTGGGCCAAACCAGCAGCAACCAATCTCTCCTGTTCCTCTCCCATTTGAGGTAGTGCATTGGTGCCACCAGGCTGTGTAAAATCAGTAGTTTCACTGCATTTGAACATTATTCTACTGAAGCAGAATGGTCTGGTGAAATTCCATATCTTCATGGGCTTTTGATTCAATGTATTGAATAGAAACATCTCACTTTTCTATCCTGAAGCATCACCCTAAAGGAGATTCTTCTAATGATCAGAATCAAAATGTATCTGTAAAGTAAGCAAGGCCACTTCAATTTACTGAATCCTGCCATGTAGCACTAGGTTTGAACACCACACCATCTTCTTCTGTAGCTTTGGAGCAGTAAATCATGAAGCCATATTTTGTTTCTAACAAAACATCCCAACTATACTTGAGAGACCCCTGCTGCCAATTACCTCCCATAGACCCATTAGATCTCACAGGGTTGGCCTCCTCCGGGTGCCATCTACAAGCCAATGCCACCTGGCTATTACCAGGGGGAGGGCCTTCTCTGTGGCAGCTCCGGCCCTCTGGAATGAACTCCCCACAGGGATTCAGACCCTCACCTCTCTCCAGGCCTTCCGAAAAGCCGTCAAAACCTGGCTTTGCTGGCAGGCCTGGGGGTGATGAGTTTCCTCCCCTCTCGACATGTATGGTTGTGTGATTGTTGTCGACTTTTATTATTTGTATTTTGTCTTTTATGTTCCCCCTTTTTTTCCCCTTTGAATTGTTCACCGCCCTGAGTCCTCCCGGAGAAGGGCGGCATACAAATAATAAAATACCAATACCAATACCAATATATTGTGTCTTCCTTCATAAAAACACAACCACTCAAAAATATTGGATAAAACATTTTGAGTAGAACTCTTCTCTTCTGAATTCACAATGAAGTATTGTTGTTGTTTTCCATTGCATGAAGTTCCCTACAAAATACACCACCCTAAATACCCTATTTCTTGACTACATTGTTTTTTCCTGACAAATGTTGCATAGTAGAACCCCTGAAGCACATGCACTGGTCTCCTATTCAGGAGCGTTCAGCAGAGGGGCCAATTAAATTCCATGCAGTTAATTCTAAACACTGAGGGCTTTCCAAGTTTGATTTGGAAAGATCGTATAACCAATATTGATATAATTGTGTTTAAGTTGTACACCCATTTATCCAGCTGCTCTGAATTATTTATTAGACTTTCTTCTGATCATAGTAGGCTTTCTCTCTCTTTCTCCCATGACACATGGATAAATGAGTCTGGGCTGTGTTGAAGAGTGCATTTTCTCCCATAGTCTTGCAAACATATGCTGTGTGCCCTGCTGCTTTTTGCAAAATGTGGCTGGATGTTGAACTGTGCGTGGCAGATAACGGGTTAGTAAATCATGATGTGCAGATTCTTCAGTGCCTGAAAAATCCCCAAAGAGTAAACAAAATGTAACTGTTGCAAACAATACGCTCTCAATATATTGTAGAAGCAATGGCTAATGAAAAGTTATAATGCCTGTAGTTAGCACCCTCTTTAAAAGAATTTACACAGTATATGAAATTAAATTCTATGCACAGTTCTCTTAATTTGTCCTTAATTAAACAATACTCCATAAATGGTGCATTCAGTGACCAAATGTTCAGAGACAGCAAAATGGTGGGTCCCAAGCCATTAGGAATGAAATAAAGTCAGTCCCTAGAGAGCCTGCTAGAATCTGGTCTATCTAAGTGACAACTGATGGTTTAGAAAAGATAATTAACTTTGCAATTACAAACCGCAGCTTTCACTAGGGCTGTTTCTCCCAGTTATAATATTGTATATGTGCTAGCATTTTTATATGACAGGATAAAATGTTCACACATAGGAAAGAGAGAGAAGAAAACACATGGCATAGAAGATTAATTCTTCTTTGATCAATTTACTCAGAGTATTTTAATAAAATATTCAGAACAATAAATATTTGGTGGACAGCTACTTTAAAAATGAAATGTCTGTGGTTAAGGCAATCAGAAATGAAATAATTCATTCTTGGGCACATGGGATCTAAATGAATAATATTTGAGCATGAACATATGTTGGCAAAATAAGTTACTTTTTCACATTTTTAACAAAAAGGTGTTGATATTTTGGCAGAGCCATAGAATGGACTAATTTATTGCATATGAAAATGTGTCTTAAATGTGTTTATGAAAGAGTAGCTGCTGTGGCATTGTTTTATTCAAAATTTAGCTTTAAACCCTCCCCCCCAAATTAATTTATTTAATATAAAAGGTATTAAATAGAGACTGTTAGACCAAGATTCCTTCTTCCAGTGTCATCTTGTCAATTGAAAAGATAAGTGGCCATGCATCTTTGTGGGAATTTATTTCAATGGTAAGAAACTTCTGCCAGGCTGTTAATGGCCCATTGTTATCCATTCAATCTCTTCTTTTAGCTTCACAGGTATTCAGACTGCAAATGTGAAAAACAAATCCATGTTGGCAGTCAATACTGAACTATTGTCCCTGTGTCCCTGGTAGCTCTACATATCTTCATATATTGAGTGCTAAGGTCTTATCTCAGCTTCCAGAGAAATTTGTATTAATGTGTTCAGCAGAACATAGCTGCACTTTCATAAAGCTGATATAATCATAAGGAAAGATTATAGAAGTATGAGAAACATGGGAATATCAAAGACAAGGGTATTTCATCATGATTTTATACTTTGAGTTCAGATGTCTTTTCCCCGCCCATCTCCCCACATAAATTAAAGTAGATGCTGAACTTAAAAATAAGTTTTGTTGGAGAAATATAAAAATAGTTTTAAATTGCCTTGTTTCAGGATTTTTCCCCCTTTTATGCGAGAATCTTGATATTTACAGTTGGTGTCCCATCTGACACAGTTGGGAGAGTTTTAATTTTGAGTCCAATCAAGGTTGGTCAGATGTTTTCATTCAGGCACTGCTGAGACTTCTATTCTTTCAAAACTGATTGCTAATCAGAAATCAGTAACTTGCTGCTCCTTTCCTTGTCTTAACAAATAATCAGAATCCAGATATCAAGCAATCAAATATGTTACAAAAGCAAAATAGATATGGATAATACTTGACTCAAAAATCACCTCTTGTATGGATGTTTCACTTCTGGTTTTTATACTATAGGCTGTCAGGCCTGCAGCCATGTTCCTTTTGGATCTTTGGCCTGCCACATTTCTATTCTACTATGCTGTTTCTATAGTGGGGAAATGGGAGGGGGGATAGTATGGAGTAGAATGTTATACAGCCAAAATAAAATTCCTTTCTAGATTGCGAAGGTCATTCTTTGTCTTGGCATCTCTGCAACTGACTGGAACTGGATGAGTGAAACTGCCAGCATGTCAGTGGAAGATTGGACCATGTGAGGAACTTGTGGGTGTGGGGGCAAGATCATGAACTTTAACTTGGGGTGGGGAATGGAAGAAACTTCAGATTCGGGTTTTCCCACAGATGTGCCAGCATGGCTCTCTTAATAAATTGGAACTTTGAGCAGCACATTGCCTTGGACTCTAATTTAATTTTGGATGCTATCAGGAACGCTGACATTAACCTGAATCTCTATTAAAATACCTCACCAGTTACCCCTGTAATTGTGCGGGGTGCTGACTCCCAGCACTGACCCAACCTAGGCAGTGCAAAATCTCAGTGAAGATGGAGAAAGGACCCATGGGGAAAGCAGCAGATGATGGATTGCTTCTCTATGCTGAGACCATCTGCATATATTCCAAAACCAAGGGTGCGGGGATTGCAGAGGGGGAATGCCAGCTGGGAGCAAGACCTGGACCTAGAATTGGAACCAGCTCTGCTGGATGAAGCCTTGAGATTTATGGCATCTGGGCAATTGCTGTAGGTGCTGAAGGGAGTGAGAGGGCAGCTTTGATGCACAACTGGAGGAGATCAAAGCAAAGGCCCAATGATTGGAACCGCCCAGACCAACTTGCAAAGCCGAACATGAGTGAAATCAACCCTCACTTTAGCTATGGACTACCTAGTTGGACCCTTGCCCAGCCCATGTTCTCCTTCCCTAGCAGAGATTCTGCAATGCACTGGAGTGAAGATCTTTACTTGTTCCATACAGCGACAAGCGAGTCGGACCATTAACCTGCAGCTGGAGGAAAGGCAACACCAGTAGCCCTTCCCCCTCTGGGGTGAAGATGCCCACCCCAACATGGGGAAATTAATCCAGCCAGCAGAAAGAGGCTTGGCCAACAACTCCCCCTAGCCAGCCACCAATGTTTGGGCTGCAGCCTATGAATCAATCATCACCCAGGTGGCCTTTCTTCCCAGGTCATGGATGGGAAAGATACCAATGGAGGCCTGCCCTCCTTCAGCAGATGACACCATTTCAGGTAACGGCAAGGGCAACCTCAGGGATTGACACTCTCCCCCACTGATTCAGTCCCACCTGCAATGCCCCAACAGGCTCTTGCCCAACCTCAGCTGCTTGGAACATCACCGCAAGGAGGCCTAACACCCCAAGCAGTTGCCCAACCACCAGTTCAATATCAACAACTAGCTCCCACATCACCTCAATTTTGGGCAATGTTTGATAGCACCCCAAGAAAACTAGCATATTTCCTAAATCGAACCTGGGTGTGTATTGATCAATTTGGGGTCAATACCTTCTGATAGAGAATTAATCTCAGCAATAGCAGAAGGGATGAATCAGGGGGAAGCTGCAGAGTGGATAGCGGAGCTCCATGACGAGGCAGATCCTGAGTTAAAAGATGCAACCAGGTTCCTTCTCTCGGGGGGGGGGGGGGGCAATAAAATGCTACCGTTGCAGTCAACCTGGCCACAGAGCGTCAGAATGCCTGGCTCTAGCCCCAATCTCACAAATGCGTACACCAACTGCCAGTGTGATAAAGAGAAGGCCCCAGAAGCCACTGGAAAAACATAAATTGGTCCAACGACCTAAGAAAGCTGATCCCCAACCTAAGGAGTTGAAAAGTCCAACAGATGGGGAAACCCCTTCCAGCTTGGAGGAGGAGAATAGTGAAGACGACCCAATGGTGCATGCACCCATCTGTCCCTTTGCCATCAAAGCCAAGCTCCAAGTACCCGAAACAAAGATGGAAGGGAAAGTTGAGGCAATCATGGACACCGGCTGCACCCGATGCTTAATCAACATGTTGACTTTAGAACAACTAGGCATATGCATAAAACACCTTCGGTCCCATTACTCGGCAGCTACAGTTTTCTGTACATTATTTTCAATACTACAATACACAAATATGTGATATGTTCCTGATTGAATCAGAACATTGAACAATATGTAGAAGGAATTCTTTGCAAGAAGCTCTTACTTCCCATCCTAATTTTTTTTTGCCATGTGATTTCAAGGCATTTGGAACTGGACTACATCTGGTCTCCAATTAGGAAAGGAAAATGCTGGTGGCACCTCTGTGTGGCACCTCAGATTGTTAGGAGAGTGGACAGAAAGAATTTGCAGCATTGTATGTGGAACAGCTATCAGGATACAGTGCAGCATAGCAGGTGACTGACAATAAAGGAGGTCTGGGCATAGGTCCAACAAAGCAACTGCCAAAGAGCTGAAAGAAGAACCAGACATTTCCAGCTTCTCTATTCCAGCAGAGATGCTGAAGCATAAAGCCAGTCAGCAGCTGGTGAAGCCTTCCTCCCCTTCCCCAACTCAGATTGAAAGCCTACAAAGCCATCAACAGCAGTCTAGAAAAGTGCTTTCCAAATTTAATAACTTTATGATATCAAGAGTTTGATTTCTAGAATTCCCCAGTATGCTGAGGAAGTCCACATGTTTTAAAGTTGCCATCATGTTATATAATAATGTTATAATTTTATCTGACAGCAACAGAAGAGAACTGCATGGTGGTTAAATTTTGGTTATAGAAAAGACTATTATTTTTTCTCAATGAATGAGAAAAGATATTTATTTAGGAATTAAATGTAGCTTTTAAAATAGGTATAATATAATGTAAAGGTTTAATGATGTGTTAAAGTATAAGTTAAGAAATAAGTTTGTTAAGGTTTTTTATATCCCAAAAGCCTCTATGGAAACTTAGGGAAGATAATATACTTTGTTGGTGGTCTCTAATTTTTTTTAAAAAAAGATTCCCTCACAATGTGACTTTTGAAGAATAAAGTACTTGTTTCTTGCATTTGTTTGAACTTGCTAATTTTGTAAATTTTAAACCATTTTATTCTCATTCTGTAATTATGGATTATTATTCTTTCATAATTATCCTCAAAAGTATTATTATTTTTATAACTAGGAAATAAGGCTGACCAATTCATCATGGGCATATTGTTGGCTCTAAAACTGACAACTATAAATCTAGCACTATGGGTTATACCAGCAGATATGTGTAGTTATAGATACATTTCTTTTATCACCCAATATTCTGACAATATACACATGTAGAAAATCCTAGCATCATATAAAATCCCAGCATTTATTGATTGTGAAGGAAATGTAGCCATGTTTGGTTTCGCTAAATATTTGCATAGTTGTATATTTTCAAATATATTCTTGTGATTTTCTTATACCAGTGTGATTTTGTTTCTGTTAAGATTACAATGGCATCCCCAGTTGAGAAGATGGAGAATATTCTACATAACAGGGCTTAGCCAGCTGCAAGACTTCTATTGCCTTCAAATTGAAAGAACTTGTATAATAGCATATGCGTACATATATATTGTCAGATGGAAAATATTGTTGAAAATGTACAGATTGTGGCTCTCAAAATCTTTCTCCCCCCATAAACATAGTGTTAACATATTTTTATTTACCATTTTGTTCTAATAAGGGCCCTTGCTATCCAGGGTTTTACAGGATCAATGCATTTTTATAACCATATTTTAGAGGAGAATTTTGGATATTTTTTATAGATAAAAGTCAAATCAAAGCCATGTGTTCACTGATACTGCAAAATATTTCAAATTCTTTTACCTCAGTTAAAAGAAGCATTTAAAATAAGAACAGAAGAAAAGTGCTGACTGATTAAATAAAAAAGGCTAGCTGCTTTGGCATTCCCACAATGAGCTATGTGATACAAAATGAAGGCCAGAAGTTGTACTTCATATCACAGTTGTACTGTGGTGGAGATCATCATTCTAGTAAATTCATTTTTGTCCTTCCTAATATAGAATCCTAAACATAAAGTTACCTTCCAGGAAGTTTCTCTAGCTTTCTGATATTTTTTTCATGGTGGCATGGTAATTGGGAACCAGGTGACATGGAAAATCAGGGCCCTGGTCTCAGGCTGCTGTTGCTGAATGCCAGGTCTGTGGTCCATAAAGCTCCCCTCGTCTGGGACTTACTATTAGACGAGGAGGCAGACCTGGCATGTATTACTGAAACCTGGCTGGACCATGAGGGAGGAGTCCCCCTCTCAGAAATGTGCCCAGAAGGTTTTCAGGTGCTGCACCAGCCACGATACCAGGAAAGGGGTGGAGGAGTTGCTGTTATAATCCGGGAGTCATTGATGCCTCGCAGGCTACCTGCTCCAGAGATTGTCGGATGGGAGTCCCTCCTTGTGAAGCTGGACATTGGGGGTCAAGTGGGCTTATTGTTGACATACCTACCTCCCAGCTGTGTCCCAACAGCCCTGCCTGCGCTCCTAGAGTAAGTAGCCGGACTGGCGGTTGAATTCCCCAGACTTATAGTACTGGGGGATTTCAACCTGCCATTTCTTGGCGAACGCTCTGATGGGGCCCAGGAGTTCATGGCTTCCATGGCAACCATGGACTTGACCGAAGTAATTCAGGGTCCGACTCATATGGCGGGACACACACTCGACCTTGTGTTTCTCTCGGAGCAGTGGAGACGTGATCTGGAATTAAAGGGGATTGAGATCTCTCCCTTGTCATGGACAGATCACTTCCTGCTGAGGCTTGATTTTCGGAAGCTTCTCCCCCACTGCAGGGAGGTGGAGTCGATTAAATGGTTCTGCCCCAGGCACCTGATGGACCCTTCGAGATTTCAGACGGAGCTTGGGGAGATACCTGACTCCCTTGCCCACAATTCGACTGAGTCCTTGGTCGCTGCCTGGAATACCACGGCAACTAGGGCTTTAGATCGGATTGCGCCTTTGTGGCCTCTCCGCGGCAGTGGTTCCAGGAGGGCGCCTTGGTTTACCGAGGAACTCCAGGAGATGAAGCGCCAAAAGAGACGCCTAGAGCGACGGTGGAGGGCTAGTAACTCCGAATCTGACCGAACACTGCTAAGAACCTTTATTAGGTCTTATCTAGTAGTGATACAGGCGGCAAAAGGGAGAGATGCGGGTGAACCCTTACAGGGAAGAGCGGTGGAATTTGTTCAGTTTCTGTCAGATAAAATAGCTCAGATTCAGACGGACCTTGACTCCACTTGGACAGTGCCAGCAGAGATGCCTAAGGAGAGTCTTGAGCAAACTTTGTGGAGTGAGTTCCAGTTTGTCAATCCTGAGGAACAAGGCCATTGGATCAATGAGTACTGCCACCTGTCTACTGGACCCCTATCACTCCTGGTTGGTCTCGACCAGCAGAGAGGTGACTAGGGGCTGGATCCAGAGGATTATATACATCTTGCTTCGAGAGGGGTCCTTCCCGCAGCCTCTGAAGGAGGCAGTGGTGAGACCCCTCCTGAAGAAGCCTGCTCTGGATCCAGCCGTCTTTAAAAACTACCGTCCAGTCTCCAACCTCCCTTTTTTAGGAAAGGTTGTTGAGAAGGTGGTGGCTTCTCAACTCCAGCGGACCTTGGATGAAACGGATTATCTAGATCCCTTTCAGTCTGGTTTCAGGCCTGGTTACTGCACCGAAACCGCTTTGGTCGCACTGACCGATGATCTCTGGTGAGCCAGGGATAGAGGGCATTCCTCTACCCTGGTGCTTCTTGACCTCTCAGCGGCCTTTGATACCATCGACCATGGTATCCTTCTGCGACGGCTAGAAGAGGTGGGAGTGAGAGGCACCGTCTTGCGGTGGTTCTCCTCCTACCTGTCTGGCAGGTTGCAGTTGGTGTTGGTCGGAGGAGAAGAGGTCAACCCCTAGGCCCCTTGAATATGGGGTGCTGCAGGGTTCAGTCCTGTCCCCTCTCCTATTTAACATCTACATGAAGCCGCTGGGTGAGATCATTCGCAGGTACGGGATAAAATACCACCAGTATGAAGATGATACCCAGCTGTATCTGTCCACCCCGTGCCAACTCAGTGAAGCGGTGTAATGTGCCAGCGCCTGGAAGCTGTCAGGGTCTGGATGGGAATGAACAAGCTTACGCTCAACTCTGACAAGACTGAGTGGCTTTGGATGTTGCCCCCCCAAAATAGTCCAGATATTCCACCCTTAACCCTGGGGTTTGAAATCTTACACCCCTCAGAGAGGGCCCGCAACTTGGGTGTTCTCCTGGATCCACAGCTGACATTAGTACATCATCTGTCAGCTGTGACCAGGGGAGCTTTTGCACAGGTTCACCTGGTACACCAGTTGTGGCCCTACCTGGACCAAGAGGCACTCCAAATGATCACTCATGCCCTCGTCACTTCAAGGCTCGACTACTGTAACACGCTCTACATGGGGCTGCCCCTGAAGAGTGTTTGGAGACTACAATTGGTCCAGAATGGAGCTGCGCGAGCGATACTGGGTGTACCTAGGTACACCCATGTTACACCTATCCTCCGCGAGCTGCACTGGCTTCCCATCGGTCTCCGGACACGCTTCAATGTGCTGGTTATAAAGCCCTACATGGCCTAGGACCTGGATATCTCTGTGACCGCCTCCTGCAACTTGGCTCCCAGCGCCCAATAAGATCGCACAGGGCGGGCCTTCTCTGGGTACCGTCAGCCACACAATGCCGTCTGGCGGTTCCCCGGGGAGAGCCTTCTCTGTTGCTGTCCCAGCCCTTTGGAACGAGCTACCCCTTCAGATCCGAACCCTCCCCACTCTCCTGGCCTTCCATAAGTCTGTTAAGACCTGGCTGTTTCGGCAGGCCTGGGACTGTTGAACTTGATTGAACTTCAGCCCCATTATAACTGAGTGCATGTTGTGTTTTCCTGTTTTTAATTGTATTGTTTTGTGTTTTTAATCTTTTACTATTTTAATTGTTTTTATGTAAGCCACCCAGAGTCCTTCGGGATTGGGCGGCATACAAATCTATTAAAATTCTAAATTCTAAATTATAACTAGTATTTCTTCACCACAGATACTTTTAAAAACACGAGGATATAAGACTTATTTTGATGTCTTTCTTAATGTTGCTTAAAAAAGGTTTCATTTTTCTTTTTCACTGCCAGTCCTGAAGTTAAAATTTTGCTAAAAGTGCATCGCTTTTCCCCTTCTTATGCAGAACCACCTTTCTCCTTTTGGAATTTATTACTGTTTTTATTTTAAACACTTTAACATTATTTGCAAACTTGGAAAAAGAGATCAGTGTTTCAGAAAAAAAATACTTTAAAGACTCTTCTACCTGCTTATAAACACTCCCATAGATCTGCAAAAGTTTAATGCAGCAGGACTTTATAGATGATAATTTGTTTCTTCCTAAGCAATATATATATTTTAATACACACACAATGAAGCCAATAAACAGAGAATAACAACAACAACAAAGAAAATTGAAAGATATGAAGGACGAATAAAACAATATCATGAAAATATCCAGTTCAGAAGAAATCAACACCTTTTCTATCGGTCCCTTGATGAAAATCAAATCTAAACTAATGTTTACCCATGTAAAGAATTTTTTTTAAACTTTTGGAAATAACTGTGGGAAAACCCAGTGGAACACAATAAAACTACCTCCTGGATCAAAGATATTCAGCAACAAACAGCATGAAACAAAATGGAAAATATTGTAATAAAAGCTGACGTGGTTGCAAAACAAGCAAAGAAGATAAAGAACTGTAGTGCACTTGGCCTGAATGAACTGCATGGATACTGCTAAAACGCAGTTTTAACCATCCTCCATCATCGCATGGCCATTCAATTTCATCAAATGCTTCAAAATGCAACAAGTGAAGAATGGTTAACACTGGTTGAACATACCTGATAATGAGAGATCCATAAAAGGGCAAGAACCAAGTAACTATTGCCCAATTACTTGTCCGCCAACAACGTTCAAACTTTTTACAAGAATACTGGCAAATTCAGTATTCAATCATCTGATGGAAAACAGTTTGTATCCAGTAAAACAAAAAGAAAATTATAAAAAAATCAAGAGGAACAAAAGATCAGCTGCTCATTGACAAAATGGTACTAAAAATGCAAAATGAAGAAAAACAAATTTAAATATGGCATGGATTGATTACAAGAAGGCATTTGACTCATTACCCCACAGCTGGATTAACATTTGTCTGGAAAACTTTGGAATCAGCAAAAATATTTGTACATTTTTAAAGCAAATATGCAAAAATGGAAAACAGTTTTAACAGCAAATGGGAGAACATTGGTGAAATAAACATCAGACGAAGAATCTACTAGGGGACTCATTTTCATCTCTACTATTCAACATCATATTAATTCCATTGATAATAATGCTACAAAACACAAAACTGGGAAACCAAATCTCAAACCAACATGACAAGAAAAAGTATCTTCTCTACATGGATGACTTAAACATGTATGCAAAAAGGCCTACTGAACTTAAATCAATACTCAACACACTTCAATTGTTCAGCAGTGACATCAAAATGAACTTCGGACTTGAAAAATGTGCTAGATTATCCATGTGGTAAGGAATAATGGAAAAAAACAAAAGAAATAGAACTGGGAAATGGAAACATAGTGAAAGCATTAGCAAAGGACGATGGTTACAAGTACCTAGGCATATTGGAAGCAGATAACTTCTTGAATGGAAAAGTCAAAGAGTCAACACAAAAGGAATACATCAGGAGGGTCCGTAAAATATTAAAATCAAAGCTGAATGCTGGAAACATAATTAAAGCCTTTAATACATGGGCAGTTCCAGTGATACACTACTCAGCTGGAATCATCAACTGGACTGGCTGAACTGGAAAATTTGGACTGGAAAACACACAAACTTTTGAATATGTACCATGCTTCACATCAACTAAGTGACATTGACAAGTTTTACCTGCCAAGAAAAATAGGGGGCAGATTGCAAATCCATTAAACTGTAGAAGAAGAAAAACAAAGTTTTAATGATTATGTGAACCAAAGTACAAAAAAATTGCTGTAAGCTGTAAAAATGGATAACAGTATAAAAACAGAAACAAATGCAGAATATAAGGAAAAACAGCTGGATGACAGATTGAATAGATGGAAAACCAAAGCTTTAGGTTTAGGTTTCGTTTTATTTATATGCCACCCTATTCCCAGCGGGACTCAGGGCGGCTCACAAACCCAAGAGGGGAAGGGAAACACAAGAACTACAAATACAAGAATTTAAAATAACCAACAGACACACAATCGAGAGGGGAAGGGAACTCATCAACCCCAGGCCTGCCGACACAGCCAGCTTTTAATGGCTTTTCGGAAGGCCTGGAGAGAGGTGAGGGTCCGAATCTCGGCGGGGAGTTCATTCCAAAGGGCCGCTGCTGCCACAGAGAAGGCCCTCCCCCGGGTAGTAGCCAGATGGCATTGGCTCGTAGACGGAACCCGGAGGAGGCCAACCTTGTGTGATCTAATGGGTCTTTGGGAGGTAATTGGCAGCAGGCGGTCTCTCAAGTACCCAGGTCCAATACCATGAAGGGCTTTATAAGTGACGACTAGCACCTTGAAGCATATCCGGAGACCAATCGGTAACCAGTGCAGCTCGCGGAGGATAGGTGTAACATGGGTGTACCGAGGTGCACCCACAATTGCTCGCGCGGCTGCATTCTGGATTAGCTGAAGTCTCCGAATGCTCTTCAAGGGCTGCCCCATGTAGAGCGCATTGCAGTAGTCACGAGGGCATGAGTGACTGTTGCGAGTGCCTCCCGGTTCAGGTAGGGACGCAATTGGTGCAGCAGGCAAACCTGGGCAAATGCCCCCCTGGTCACAGCCAACAAATGATGTTCTAAGGTCAGCTGTGGGCCCAGAAGGACTCCCAAATTGCGAACCCTGTTCTGAGGGGCGTAAAATTTCACCCCCCCAGCCTGAGTGATGGACTACTAACCAAATTTTTGGGAGGGAAATACAGCAGCCACTCGGTCTTGTCTGGATTGAGTGCAAGCTTGTTGACCCCCATCCAGATCCTGACAGCCTCCAGGTTGATGTGATGGCACATCACGTCAACCGCTTCACTGAGTTGGCACGGGGCGGACAGATACAACTGGGTATCATTCGCGTATTGATGGTATTTTATCCCGTGCCATCGAATGATCTCGCCCAGTGGCTTCATGTAGATATTAAACAGGAGGGGGGATAGGACCGAACCCTGTGGGACCCCATATTTCAGGGGCCTAGGGGTCGACCTTTGCCCCCCGACCAACACCGACTGCGACCTGTCCGAGAGGTAGGAGGAGAACCACCGAAGGACGGTGCCTCCCACCCCCACCTCTCGTAACCGTCGCAGAAGGATACCATGGACAGCACTTGAAAAACATTGAAGAAAAATGTGATGACAACTTGACATGGGCATGGCTTAAGATGGGAACCATCAAGAAAGAAACAGAAGGTTTAATACTGGCTGCTCAAGAACAAGCACTATAAACTAATGCCATGAAAGTGAAGATACAAAAATCCACTGACAATCCAAACTGCCAACTTTGCAGCAACAAAGTCAAAACTGTTTCACATTTACTAGGTAAATGCAGCAAAATTGCACAAACTGATTACAAAGCTAGACACGACTGAGTTTCTAAATTAATCCACTGGTCATTATGTAAAAAATACAATTTACCTGTATCTAGAAAGTCATGGGAACATAAAATGGAAAAAGTTATTGAAAATGCGAAGGTGAAGATCTTGTTTATTTCGAATACAGATGGATTGCCATTTGGAACACAACACTCCAAATATCATGGTTGTAGAGGGCCAAAGTGTACATTTATTGATATCGCTGTTCCTGTAGATGCCAGAGTCAAAGAAAAAGAAATAGAAAAAATAATGAAATATCGCGACCTGGCCATCGAAACTACACGGCTATGGATAAAGCATGTAACAGTGATACCCATTGTCATCGGGGCACTTGGTACCATGTCCAAGAATTTTATAAAACACACCAACAAATTGCAGCTTCTTGCAATAACACCAGGAGAACTGCAAAAAACTGCATATTAGGAACATCATATATTTTAAGAAAATACCTGGTTGATAACTAGGATGCTGACAGCAACCCGTATCAACTATTAGCACCAGTCAATGAAATTTGTGACACATCTTTAAATGTTCACTTGACTGATTTTCATGCTTAATGAATAAAGGAAATAACAAAAATAATAACAACAATAATAATAACCTGCCATATCATATATAGGAAACAATTGTCTTTAATTTTTAAATAATATCATCAGTTTTTCATTGAATTAGTAAGAAATTAATTTGTTGATATCAATCAATCATAAGCATAACATCAGCAGGTATCAGTGTTCTAGAACGTGGAATCTCAGTTGCCAAGTGTCTGAATTTTGATCACATGTTCATGAAGATGCTGCAATAGTTGTCATATTTATATATGACAAAGGGCCATAAGTCACTTGTTCCAGGGCCGTTGTAACTTCAAATAGTCACTAAATGAATTAGTGCAAGTCTAGGATTATTTGTATTTGCCAATGCCATTTTTAATAAAGCTTCTCAACAATATTCCTAAACAGCAGATTTTTGTTTAAGTGCTCTGGTGTTTGAGTAAAACCAGTATTGAGTCAATACTTTTAAAGTTGCTAGAGCTTTGATTGAGTAATTATTTATTTGATACCACATCTAATACATCATAAATCACATAATCAATGGACTCTTTATAAGATACTCCTCTCACAATTTGTGACTCTAAGAGATCTACAAAAATATTTTATGTGAGTGTGCAGCTTTGAAAATGAACTAAATAAATAAATGGCCTAATTTCTTTTTAAAAAATGACCTATACTAATTCTAATCAAAATCATTTGACATTTTCTTAAAAAAAGAATAAGCATCTGATTTCTATCCTTCAGTGCTGTTTTTTTTCAAGGACCAATCTCTTTTGTTAAATGCCTTCTATTTGAAAGGCTGTCAAGTCTGATTTAAAGACAAAGCACCATGAGAAAATACAGCAAAAGCTTTGACTTTGTCTATCATAATTTAGCACCTGAGAAACAGTCTGAATAGGCAGATATAGCTTTTTGCTATAGCAAGCTGCTTTGTATTTAATGTCAGGCCAAATACATGTCCAAGGATTCAAAAAAATACTTCTCCTGTGAAATTACAGAGGAATGAGGTGAGGGTTGTTTGCTCTTAATGGCCATGACTGATAGATCTGCTTCATTTTCTTTTTCACTTGGTTCTATCCATTTGGTTTGGCATGATGGATTTCCTTTTCAGTTTCTATCCCCAGCTTGTACAATGTGACAGATCTTCAATTCCTCTCCCTGGAGGAGAGGAACACTGGCCATGCAGTGTTGTATGATCATCTGGTTGTTAGGTAGTTAGTTGAGTGTTATAACTAGGAAGAGAAGATGGAAGAAAATCTGCCAATTCCTGCAGAATATTTTTTGTAATATTTTTTGTTTGAACAAAATCCTCATAGATAGAAATTCAGTAAATAGCAATAGCAATAGCAATAGCAGTTAGACTTATATACCGCTTCATAGGGCTTTCAGCCCTCTCTAAGCGGTTTACAGAGTCAGCATATTGCCCCCAACAACAATCCGGGTCCTCATTTTACCCACCTCAGAAGGATGGAAGGCTGAGTCAACCCTGAGCCGGTGAGATTTGAACAGCCGAACTGCAGAACTGCAGTCAGCTGAAGTAGCCTGCAGTGCTGCATTTAACCACTGCGCCACCTCGGCTCTAATACATTAGAGTCAGCCGTGTCCATAAAAAAAACCTCTATAGGAATCCATCTCCTGATAAGTAAAGGTAAAGGTTTTCCTCGAACATATGTGTTAGTTATTCCCGACTCTAGAGGGCAGTGCTCATCTCAAAGCTGAAGAACCAGCGCTGTCCAAAGACGTCTCTGTGGTCATGTGGCTGGCATGACTAAATGCCAAAGGTGCACAGAGCGCTGTTACATTCCCACCAAAGTGGCCCCTATTTTTTTATTTGCATTTTTTACATCTTTCAAATGGCCAGGTTGGCAGAAGCTGGGACAAATAATGGGAACTCACTCTGTTACCTGGCACTAAGAATTCAAACCACCGAACTGCCGACCTTTCTGATCAAGAAGCTCAGTGTCTTAGCCACTGAGCCACTGCGTCCCACTATCTCATCTGATAGAGCTTATCAAATAGATCTCATCTAAGTGTCCTTCAATAATCTTAATGTGAACATGTTGTCCTTTCTTACATGTTGGTGTGCATGTGTGTATTGAGAAAATTCATAATTAGTATTTAGTATTTAAGAATAAGAAATGATAGTCCCACTAAATACCTTCCTATTCTTTCTCTAAGTAAGTGTATATAGGAGTGAAGGACGTAATGCTGTTTCATTTCATTTCTTCTTGAAGGGATCTATCTTAGAGAATTCATCAAGGAATTCTTAACTTTTAGGGATCAATGCAGGTCCAATACTTCATTTCTTCTTGTAATACAACAAGAACTGAGCAATATAATGATTAGAGTTAAATAGTATTAGGGAAGTCCAATCCAAATCACCCTATAATAGTGATTGAGCCAGGGCTTGTTTAACTCCAATCTATTTCACAACCTACCTGTGAAGATAAAACAGAAAACCCATCTCCATTGCTTTGAAATAATAGGAGTGGTGTGTTATTTCTCAAATACATAATAAGAAGAGAAAGGGCCAAGCTATTAAAAATTTAATTCTTTTGAATTACTTTTATTTTTGTAAGCAGCACTAAGTCTTTTCCAAGGCAGATGGATTTCTCTGCAACACTAACTTCTCATATAACCTACGTTCTTTACTGTCAATCACTGACCAGAGTGAGGAAGAAGAAATAAATCATTAATATGTTCAAAATGGAATTTTTTATTTTGTTGTTATTGTGATGCACACTCATTAGTATTGAGCTGCAAATGAACTCCAGAATTGTGCTCCTCTTAATTAGATGGAAGAGCAGAAAACATCCTTGCTTCTGCTCAGCCAGATGGAGGAATACCGGCTACCACTAGTGAGATAAGGCCTCTACCTTAGAGAATTCGTCAGGGAATTCTTAACTTTTAGGAGTCAATGTAGGTCCTATACTTCCTATGCCCATATGCCACTAAATATTTAAAGTGATTGGCTTCACAAATATGTACTCAAACTACATTTCTGTTCAAAAGAAGCAGGTTTTTTTTGCTGTGTGGAAGAATTGCCTATAAATAACTCATAAATTCCAGAGGGATTTTGGCACACAGCCTGCAAGACTGAAGAGAACTCGTTAGAAGAAGGGAGGGAGGAATAAGACAGTCTGTTTCTACCCCCCTCTTGCACTTCTCTAAAAATCTTTCACTATCTTGTCCAAAATATAATCTTGTAACAATAATAATTGTATCTCCAATGACGCAAGTCTTAATTAATAATATACATTAAGGTTGATGTCACATGTGGTGCAATAAATGGATTTTAAAACTAGTATTATTATAGATGTTGTTTAATAACTGGTATAAGAAGATTATCCCCAGGCTGTGAAATGTTCCTCTACTTCAGATTCTAATATCTGCTTTTTAAAAGTCAACTTGAAAATCAGAAGGCAAATTACTAAATATATCATTTTAAATCCCTCCCCAGTCTTTTATATTATATGTTAAAGAATATTGAGAAAATGATAGTTCTTTATTTCTCCATCCAACCAACTTTTTTTAAATGATATGTGGACTTCAACTCCCAGAATTTCTTAGCTGACAAGTCCATACCTCTTAAAGTTGTCAAGTTTGGAAAACATTGATCTAGAATCTCTTTCCTTTTGGTCCTATGGAAACTGTTGATCTTGACAAATGCTTCAGTTCTGTTGAAGGATTAATACATCTCTTTTTTCATTTTTCATAAAAATAATTGGGAGAAAATGTGTGGTTGTAATTCACCAAGATTCAGGAGTTCTAAGGACCACAAAACAAAGTACTGGGACTTGAGCTATTAATTGCTACGGCAGAGACATACAACAGAGCTTCAACCAGCTCCCCTTCTGGCTTCTCTTTGCTTCCTCTTATTATATTTTATTTATCATACTTTGTGATAATCTGGAGGCTTGCAAATTTTTCCATAAACTTTCAGTTGATCTGAGTAAAGGAATACTTAATGGTGCTATTCTTAAAAGTTAGCATTCTTGTTAAAAGGTGATGGCTCAGGGAGACAAATATCAAAACTTTACAATGTGTAAAGTTCTTTCTGATCTTGAAACAGTTAAAAGTAGGTGTCTAGGAGGTGAATGTGAGGGAGATAAAGAGCCAAAGAGACTAGACCAATGGTTCTCAAACTTTTTCAGTCCACCACCCCCTTGGTGCTACAAACTGATCCTCAGTGCCCCCCATCCAGTGGTGGAATTCAATTTTTTTCTACCGCTTCTGTGGGCGTGGCTTGGTGGGCGTGGCTGGAGGGTGTCATGTGACTGGGCTGTTTGCAGGACGGAAGGAAGATAGTAACAGTAAAATTCAAAACTGTAACAATTAATTGCACATTTATTCAGAATCCAATTTAAAAACCTTTTTAGTTAATGTTAATTCAATAAAATTGTTGAACATGATCCAGTGATACCAGGTTTTCAAAGTCTGATAGTCATTTATCAAGAACCTTAGTGACTAGTAACTTAGTAAACTCAGTAAAATTTAGTAACTACTTCACTGTTCAGTAAATTCTTAATGTGATGGATGGGCTTGATGAAGTGATACCAGTTTCCCAATGTCTGGTTTTAAGTCACTTAGCAGGAGTCTTAAATCACCACGTTCAGTAATCTGGAGTCGATTTCTTTGCTTGGAGAAAAGTTGGATGACCACACTGAAGCCACATTCCACCAAATATGATGTTGGAAATGCAACAAGGAACTTCTTAACCACTGTCCATAGTGCAGGATAGCGATCAGAAATTTCTTTCTGTAACCAAAACTCTTGGTACGATTTCTTAAACTTTGGCTTCAGCTCAATGTTATTGTGCAGCTTTATGAGTTGTTCCTCCACTATCCCATCTTCCTCAGTATCTGAAAATGGATTTATCACCCAATCTGGAATTTCCATCAAAAGAAGATCCTGATATTGCTCAGCCATATCTTTATGCAGCATGTCCAAATGGTCACAAAAAACTTGAAGATCATCATCTTGTATCCCACCTTTCTCTTCTAGCTCAGAGAAGCTTGGAAATTGGTATAGCTCGCGACAGCCTATATTGCGCTTGAATAGAGTTAACTTTGAAATAAACGTAGAGATGACAGATTTGGTCTTAATAAGAATTGACCTAATTTCCTTGCAACTGCAAATTCACTTCATTGAACTTTGCAAATAGTTCTGATAAATAAGCAAGGTCATGCCTGATCTCTTTGAGTTCACCACTGAGCAAGGCATTCTTGTCTTTAAAAAACTCCATAACAGTCTCAAAAAGATGTAAAAGCATCTCACACAGTTGCCTTTTGATAGCCAACGAACTTCTGTATGAAGCAGCAAATGATCAAAATCTTCATTATTGAAAAGGTATTGAAAAAGTGTCTTATGACCATTTTTGACAGTTATGACAATTGTAGCATCCCCATAGTCGTAAGATCAAAATGTGGATACTTGGCAACTGACTCTTGCTGTATTTATGATGGTTGCAGTGTTCTGAGGTCATATGAAGGTCATATGCAACCTTCTGACAAGGCAAAGTCAATGGAGAAGCCAGATTCAATTAACAACGTTAGTAACAAGTGCAGTGATTCATTTAACAAGTGTCAAGAAAGATGATAAAATAGGGCAAAATTCACTTAACAAATGAAATTTTGGGCTCAATTATAGTCATAATCTGAGGACTACCTGTAGTCTGCAGCAGAAGGAAAAAGGCTTTTCAGAGAGCAAAGAGATAGTAGAGTTTGGAATGTAGGCAGGAAGAGAGCACGTTTGTATCTTCCCTAGCAATTTGTGAAATACAGGTGGTCCTTATCTTACAACTATTAGTTTAGTGACAGTATGAAGTTACAATGGCACTGAAAGAATTGAGTTATGACTGTTTTTCACACTTATAACCATTGCACCATTCTCATGCCCATGTGATGAAAATTCAGACACTTACTCATATGTATGATGGTTGCAGTGTCCCGGAGACGAGCAAAGTCAATAAGAAAGGAGGAAAAAGACCATTGGCTTACCTGAATGGTTGTTCTCTCGGCGCTGCGGAGTGTCTAAGCACGGGTTAACTTCAGCTTGCTGCCCAAGAAACTGAGTTTAAATTTGATTGTAGTTCCACCTCTTGGTTGTCTCAGAGGCTCAGTTTCAAAAAATGAAGGAGATCAATAGTCTATGACCGAAGTAGTCAGAGTCCAAGTCCAAGACATGAAGGTGCTAACAACACACCTCGTGGCCCCACCTTAAGGGTGGGTTTGGACACTCTGCAGTGCCAAGAGAACGACCATTCAGGTAAGCCAATGATATTTCTCCTAGGCGCTGCTTGGAGTGTCCAAGCACGGGACATGTCAAAGCTATGTCAAAGTCGGGAGGGAAGAAGAAATGTCTGGGGCCATGGTGCTTGCCACGATCCTCTGTAGAACTCTCCTCCCAAAGGATGCCTCAGCGGAGGCAAAAGTGTCAAGTCTGTAGTTACGGATGAACGGAGACGGACCAGACCATGTCGCAGCATGGCAGATTTCTTCAATCAGTGCTTGAGTAGCCCAGGCGGCCGAAGTCGCTGCGCTCCTTGTAGAGTGCGCTGTGATATGCGAAGGAACCAGTCTGGTCTGAGTCTCGTAAGACATCTTGATGCTCGCTCTGAGCCAGCGTCCAATGATAGAGGACGTGACTTTCTTCCCCATGGAAGCCAGCTGGAAAGACACAAATAAGTCTTCCGACTTACGGAAGGGAGCAGTACGTTTGATGTAGATGCGCACTGCCCTCCGCACGTCCAGTTTGTGCCATGTCACTTCTCCCTGGTGCCTGGGTTGAGGACAAAAGTCTGGAAGTATCACCTCCTGTGACCTGTGGAATATGGTATTAATCTTCGGGACGGAATCCAATCTTAAGACGACCCTATTGGGGTAGAAAATACAAAGGTCGCCTCTAACAGATAAGGCGGCCAACTCCGATATCCTGCAGGCTGAGGTGATGGCGATCAGAAAGGCGGTCTTTAGAGTCAGGTGGCGTAGGCCCAGCATCCGCAAAGGTTTGAATGGTGGCGCAGCAAGCTCCTGCAGAACAACAGTCAAGTCCCAGGTAGGGTACCTATGGATGGGGGGCGGACACAAGTTAGATGCCTCTTTCAGGAACCCTTTTACCTGAAGGTGCCGAGAAATCGGTAACTGAGTGTCAGAAGACAATAGCAGCAATAGCAATAGCAGTAGACTTATATACCGCTTCATAGGCCTTTCAGGCCTCTCTAAGCGGTTTACAGAGAGTCAGCATATTGCCCCCAACAATCTGGGTCCTCATTTTACCCACCTCGGAAGGATGGAAGGCTGAGTCAACCCTGAGCCGGTGAGATTTGAACCGCTGACCTGCTGATCTAGCAGTAGCCTGCAGTGCTGCATTTAACCACTGCGCCACCTTGGCTCAGAATGGTGCTCAGAGCCACCACCTGTCTCCAGAGAGTGTTTGGCGCCAGCCCCTTGTCCAAACCGTCCTGTAGGAATTCAAGGACTTGCAGAATGGTCACGGAGGATGCTACAAGGTGATGGTTGAGGCACCAACGGGAAAAGGCCGACCAAGTTGCCTCATAGATTCTGATGGTGGAAGGTCGTCTAGAGGCCTGAATCATCTGGATGACTCTGTCGGAATAGCGATGAAGCCTCAGGAGGTCCCCCTCAAGTGCCAGACGGCCAGCTGCAGCCACTGGGGCTCCGGATATTGGATGGCCCCCTGGCTGAGGGAGACTTGCTCCTGAGGTATGCGCCACAGCCAGGACACCGACAGGCTGACCAGGTCGGTGAACCAAGTCCTCCTCGGCCAGTGAGTGGCTACCAGAAGCACCTCCGCTCCCTCCTCCAGAATCTTCTGGATGACATGCGGAATCAGAGGAAGAGGAGGGAAGGCGTACAGTCGACCTGGAAGCCAGCAGGATCTTAAAGCATCCATGCCCTCCGCCCCGGGACAGTGGAACTGGGTGAAGTACCTGGGAAGGTGGGTGTTGGCTGGCGAGGCGAACAGGTCGACCACTGGGTGGCCGAACCTCTGGGACAGCTGGTAGAACAGTCTCAGATGCAGCCGCCATTCCGAGTTCTGGATGGTGGTCTTGCTGAGCCAGTCCGCCATCACATTGTCCATGCTGGTGATGTGGTCTGCTCAAATTGACACTAGATGTCTCTCCGCCCAGTGACCAACAGCCTCCGCTTCCGACATCAGGGCCAGGGATTGCGTGCCACCTTGGTGGTTGATGTAGGCCTTAGTGGCGATGTCGTCTGTCAGAATCAGTATATCGCGGCCCCTGACCTGGCCGAGGAAGTGGCGCAGGGCGAGTTTTGCAGCCCGGAGCTCTAGCCAGTTGATGTTGTGGGCGAGCTCCGCCTGTGACCACCTGCCCTGGACCACCGATGTCCCCAGATGAGCGTCCCAGCCAAAGAGGCTGGCGTCTGTGGTGATGATCAGTTGCTCCGGCTCCCTGAAATAACTGCCTTTGAGGAGGGCATTCGACTGCCACCACTGGAGGGACCGGAAGACCTTCGGGGGAACCCGAATTACACGTCTGGAGTTGCTGGCTTTCCTTCTCTGGAGTGGGAGCAGGAACCACTGCAGCTCTCGCATGTGTAGCCGCGCCCACGGGACCACCGAGATGCATGATACCAGCTTCCCCATCAGCTGGGAGAGGGAGATGACTGATGCAGAGCCGGTCGAGCGGATGCTCCTCACCAGGGTCCAGATGCTGTCGACTCGCTCCTGGGTGAGGAAGATTTGACAGGCCTCGGAGTCGATGATGGTCCTGAGGTGCTGGATCCTGCAGGTCAGGGTCAGGTGGCTCTTGGCCAGGTTGACGGAGAACCCGTGAAGGACCTTGATGGTGGTGGTCAGGTCTATGTGGGTTTGCCCCCTGGACGACAAGTGGATGAGGATGTCGTCCAGGTAGCATTCCAATCTCACGGGAAGACCCCGGAGCCGTGCAGCCACTGCGGCTAACAGCTTGGTGAAAGTCCGTGGGGCCGACGAAAGACCAAAGGGGAGGGCCTTGTACTGGTAATGGTGATTGGCAAACTGGAACCTCAAGAACTTGCGATGCGCCGGGTGGATCGGAACATGCAGGTACGCTTCTTTCAGGTCGATCGAAGTCAGCACATCGCCCAGTCTGATGCAGCCCAGGATGGTCTGGAGGGACTGCATTTTGAAGCGCTTGTACGCCAGATGTTTGTTCAGCTGCTTGAGGTCCAGAATCGACATCACCCCCCCGATGACTTGGAGACCAGGAAGAGGATGGAATAGAACCCCCTGCCTTCTTGACCCCTGGGGACCTCCTCTATGGCCGCTATCTCCAGGAGGTGGTCTAGCCCCGCCCTCATCAGTTGGAGCTTGTGGGCGGACCTGGGGATGGGGCAATGGAGGAAGGTTCTCGGGGGAAAGGACAGGAACTCCAGGGTCAGCCCGTGGCGAACCGTGTTCCTGACCCAACTGTCCATCGTGGTTTCCTCCCACTGGGCGGCACAGAGCTGGAAGTGGCCGCCTATGGGGGGAACCCTGTGATGGTCACTTGGATTTCCTGAAGGGCTTGTTGGAATAGCCCCCTCGGAAAGGCTTGCGGAACACCTGCTGCTTCCCCCTGTCCCTAAACAAGGACCTGTCCAGGGAGCGATCCTGGGGGGCGCTGTAGGCGTGACTGGGGCTGCCTGAGGAAGTGGAGGGCTCGTTATTCCGAAAGGAAGTCTTGTGGAAGGGCTGGCCCTTCTGCTTTCTTAGTGACCGGGGGGAGCACCTTGCGCTTGTCCTTGGTCTCAGTTAGGAACGGATCCAAGGCCTCCCCAAAAAGCTTACCCCGCTTGAAGGGAGCAGAAGCCACCTTCCATTTCACCTTCACATCGGCCAGCCAGTGGTGGAGCCACAGCAGGTGCCTCGAGGTGACATTCGAGGCCAAGGCTCTGGAGGAAAATTTTGTGGCTGCAAGGGACGCGTCAGCTGAATATTCCACGGCAGCAATAATTTTACTGATATCCTGCCTAGTTCTGGAGTTCCCTGCCGGGAGCCCGGCCCACAGTTTGTGAAGCCAGAAGAGGGCTGCCCTGAGCGCGCATGGCCCAGGCGGTAGCCTGGTGAGTCTTAAGAGCTGCGAACTCCGCCCTCTTGTCCTCTGCCTTAAGCCCTTCCAGCAATTCCGCAGGAAGGGAAGAGGGGGAGGTAAGGGACATGATGGGATCGTCCACTTGGGGGAGCTTTAAGAGCTCCTCCAGAGGGGCCTCCATAGTGAACAGTTTCCTGTCCGTCCCACTCGGATTGGCCATTGTCCCCGGCTGAGCCCATTGCCGTTGGATAATGTCTAAAAATAATTGAGGGGCTGGAACAAGGTCCAAGGGTGGAGGCACCTCCTTAAAAAGGCCTGCACCGGGATCCTGGGGACCTACGGTGACGCCCGTGACTGGGTCAGATGTAGGTTTGGCTGTGGGGGCTGGAAGACCCATTTGGGGCCCCGCTGCCCGGGCCTTGGTAAGAAGGGCCCTTAACATGGCGGGATTTAATAGCCCTGAGCCGGTGGCCAGCTCAGGGGCAGGGTTCTCATCGTCAGATAGAACCGGAACCTCTATTTCAGCCTCCTCCAGATCTGACACCTCGCTAAGTCCCATTGGGGTGGGGGATGGTGCCCTAGCTTCTGAAGCCTTAGGGGCCTTGGCCTGGCTGGCAGCTGGTTGGAGTGCCACAGAGGGCAACTTGGCCACTAACTGAATCATGCCATCGGAAATGCCTTTTGATATGGCACGAGCCACAACCTCCTCCATGGCCCTGGACAAATTAGAATCCTGACCCTGAGGGGGAGGGGGCTCCAATTCTGAGGGAGCTAAGGATTCTTCCTCAGCCCCTGAATCCAAATCTGCCAGGGAATCTAGAGCCATAGAATGGGTAGGTGATCCCAAGGATGCCCTATGAGGGTTGGGGGAAAACCCAAAGTCCTCACTTCCTGGGCCTAAGGGGGATTCTCCTTGCTGGGATTCACCTCTGGGAGACCCACCCTTGATCTCAGCTGGAGAGGGCTCCACAGGATCCTTGCGCTATGCGGCCTGGGCCTTCTGGAACTGCTTTTCCAGGGCCTTCTGGTGTCTCACAGCCATTTTCTCCTCAGCCTTGGAAGGCACCCCCGGTTTGGGCTGTCTGCCTTTAGAGGGGGCACCCACCCTAACACTCTTGGCTGCAGGGGTAGGCCTACTGCACTTTTTGGCAGTAGGCCTCGTCATGGTCTCCTCCTGTCTCTCCCCAGTGCCACCCTGATGGCCTGCCTGTTGTTCCATTGAGGCTGGTTAGAATACAGGCCTGAAGAGGTGATGTAGGCCAGGCTCAGGGCCTCTGATGGCTTTGGGCCTACTGTTCTGGAGAGGAGAGACCGGTTAGGGCGGGCAAGAGAGTCTAGCGGAGAACCTGCAGATCTGCGCTGGCAGGTAGGTCAGTGTGGGGTGCCAAGGTTCCCTGCGGCCGCAGCGAGGAGGGATGATCCCTGCCTGGCCACCTAGAACGAGGTCCCACACTTAGAGCTGCCCTCTGCGGCGATCTGCTGGATGGACAAGGCTGCGCGGTTAAATTAGAGGCATCTGAGGAGATTCGCACCAAAATTAACCATCCAAAATGGCGGCCAGCCGCACGCGCCAGGAGGAAGTTCGGGGCCTTCGGAGCCTAGCGCTCCTTGCGAGGGGAATGTCAGCTGTTAAAACTCACCCTCGCAGCGTGGGCGATGGCCTCACGCTCCCCGATCCACAGCACGACTCACAGAGGAGGATAGGCTGGGAGGACTCCAGGCAGCGTGTCCGCGCTGCTAGCAATTACCCCCCCAGTGCAAGGGAATATAAGGGGGAAAGGCTAACCTAAACTACACTATCTAAGCTAAGAAAACCTAGGGAATAACCCAAGGAATAAACGAAAATAAAAATAAAGGGAGCTACAATCTCTCACAAGAAGGGTCTAAGTCCAGGTTGATGCCCAAGAACTGGAGCTTAGCAAAAGACGTCCTATAGGGCGACTGAGTTTTTTTGAAACTGAGCCTCTGAGGCAACCAAGAGGCGGAGCTACAATCAAATTTAAACTCAGCAAGCTGAAGTTAACCCGTGCTTGGACACGCCAAGCAGCGCCTAGGAGAAATGCCACTTTATAGCTAGTACAACTAATACTTTTATTAGGTGTGTCAATGCTTGAGAACCACTTGTCTCAATTTCACAAACTATTCTGAACAAAACATGCCTCCCTCTTTCAGCAGATCAGCCAACCAGATAATGCTATAAAAATTATTACTAATTTAAAACACATTTTCTTGAGTATTTCTAGCAGTGGGAAAGATTAAGATTGTTTATTAATCCAGATGATTTTAAAAAGAATCCTATTAACAATACTAATACTATAGAAAAAAACGTGCATATATGAAGTAGTTGCAAAATCACGCCCTGCCTCAGCATGAAAGGATTACAATCCACAACCTCTTTTGTATACTGTTCAATCCTTAGTTACATAAGCTCAAGCGGAATAGACGCTATTCCTCTTAGAATCACATTCCAAAATTTCAGCTTCCCATGCAATTTTTTACAGAGGAAGCAGCTCAGTTTCTACACAGCATGACAGACCGGCCGAGGATCTCCGTGCGCTCATATCAGGTGGGACAGGAATTTTGGCTCTTGTGAAGATGTTCACCCACACGCCCATTCGTTAAATAACAGCGGGCTGTGGATAAGGAAGGTGGCAAAGCCGGCAATAAGCAGGGAAGACAACTCCATCACTACATTTAGGGATTCATGGCTACCCCTCAGCAGCTGGAGGAGCAGTTTTAACTATCAGTCTTGCGCGACGAAGAATAACCCAGCCCTTCCACCTGTTGAAGGCACGTGCAAGACCCAAGCCTTTCCAAAGGCGTGGCGTCACCAGTTCTTGGTGAGGCAAGCCTGAGCTGCCACCTCCACACAAGCTGCACGGGGAAGGGCTATCGCTTTCGGTCCCATCGTATTCCCTTCTGTGCCTGTGCACTAAGCTAGGTGAGTTGGGAGTACAGTACAGCAGAACACCTCCAGCACTCCTCTGCCACCTCCCTTGCCTTTTAGCGCCCCCCCCCTAAGTTGTCCCACTGCCCCCCAGGGGGTGGTACCACCCACTTTGGGAACCACTGGACTAGACCAAGCTATTCCTTTGACCTCACTATCTAGTGCAGCTAGCCAACTATTTGCGTATTTTGGGGGGGAGGAGGGGGAGGGAAGTGACTTCAAGTGAGTATTGACTGTTTGGATAAGTTATTTCAATTTTCTTGCAAGATTTCAGAAATTGAATTGAATTAAATACTTTACATGGCCAACTTTGATTAGACACAAGGAATTTGTCTCCCATACATTAGCTTTCAGTGTACATGCAAAGGAACAGAATAATAACAATCTGAATAATAATAATACCAATTAAAAAAAGGAGGGGGAGTAAAGAAGATAATAAGGATAAATAATAATACAATGGCAAAATGGTTTGCTGTTGCTGCTTCCTAGGGTTGAGAGAGATTAACTGATCCCAGGTCACCCAGCCTTTAGACCTAAAACTGAACAGAAATCATGGAATGCCAATTTCTAATCTGGTGTCTTAAATATAGCATCCTAAAGACATCCAGCTGATAGGGGGTCCTGACACATTTTACCAATTAATTATTTCTTTATTTACCCATCAAAGAACCTAAACTGGATCTATAAGTTGGCTGGATGCTTCTTAGCTCATTTATACCTTCTACTATGCAACCCCAACATTTCTTGCTGTCTTCTATCTCTCAGCAAATGTAGCTGGGAAATATTATGACATAAGATGGATAATTTGTACTCTACAAATTGTGATTTGGGTCCCATGGCATCTCTTAATTAAAATAAAGTTAAATGATAACACTAAATTTCTACTAAGCTTAATATGCTTGTTTTGAAGATTCCTAGTCTTGGGAATTTCAAGAAAGAGGATCAAAAACTGAGATTCCATCCTTTGGTAATCTTACCATGTCACTGATATGCCTTCAGAAACCCAGGGATTCAAGGATTTGTTCATTTAACAGTATAGCTCAGAAAAAAATGATGGATTTCTCAGCACAAGTTTAAAAAATTAGGTCCTACTGTGTTCCTTTTCTTTCATTAAAATGGCTCTCCATAAAATGGCTCTCTTTTCCTGCCTCCAGCACTGTCTAAAAACTTCCTTTTTTTTTGCATCAGATGCATGATCACGGAAATGCTTTTCTAAATCTGCCAAAACATATATGTATGCAAGCAAGGGGTGAAGGTATGGTTGAGCATGTATATGTGAAAGAAAAAGGGATCCATTTCAGTGGTGGGATTCAAAGTTTTTTACTATCAGTTCTGTGGGCGTGGCATGGTTTGGTGGCATGGCAGGGGAAGAGTACTGCAAAATCCCCATTCCCTCACCACTTCGGGGGAAGGATACTGTAAAATCTCCATTTCCACCCCACTCCAGGACAAGGATACAGTAAACTCTCTATTTTCCCACTCTAGGGCAACAATACTGTAAAATGTCAATTTCCATGCCACTCCAGGAAAAGGATACTATAAAATTCCCACTCCCCACTAACTTGCTTTCCAGCTCCGTTCTCCTGTGCAGAGCAACAGAGGAATACCTAGATGATCAGCTGGGACTCCAATGAGCTGGTAGTTGGGAGGCAGCGAATAGCCAGGGATGGTATTTGCTAGTTCTCCAAACTACTCAAAATTTCTTCTACCAGTTCACCAGAACTGGTCAGAACTGGCTGAATACCACCTCTCATTCATTTGCAGATGACTAAGTGTAGGCTATTCTTTTCAATGTGTCTTCTGAAGCAGAATCCCCAACTATTCATTTATCATATTCAAAGAAGAACAAATTATACTTTATTCTTAGTTTTCTTTCTTTAAATTATTTTCTTTCCCCTACAAATTAAATCCAAACCATATATCTCTCAAAGAACTTCTAAATCTTTTAATGTTTTGAGATGTGCACAAATTTCATCTATAAGTATCTAGCTGCATTCTCTCATATTTGTGTTGTACGGAAAACGTACTTGTGTCATTATGGCAATAGCAAATGGCACTCTCTTTTCAGTGTTAACAAAGATACTTATTAGTGAAAAGAATTCCAAAATCTTACATCTTTGCAATTGGAGGACCACTTTAGAGGGTATTCATAACTATTTTAATTAAAAAATAATAAAAGATGTGGAAATAGATTGAAAACATACAGAGTATAATGGTAGGATGTTGATATTCTTAAGGATACAAACACAACTGAAGTTATATTAATTGTAAAATCAATTAATGAGTTATGAAATACAATGTCCCTGAACATTGTGGAGAAGCATCCTTTTCCCATTTCACTAATTGCTAGGATACTTGAAATCTCAGTGTGATATTTTTCACTGTAAATGAACAAATAAAAACCATAGCTCCTCTTTAAAAAAAACCCAGATGTGCTAAGTAATTAATGTATTAAACATTCGGTAGGGGAGATGGAGACTGGGGATTCTCCCCTTCCAGGTAAAAACATTTCTACTGGAATGTGATTGCCATTGACAAACCTTTGTAATCCTAGTTCCTCTTCCAAACCTCACAGTGGTATAAGAATATATTTTTTTAAAAAAAACATTCAATAGAAAAAATACTGGAGATTTTTACTGACTGCTTTCATCAACCATACCATTCACAACCCCTTACTGGCTTTCAGCAATGAATTTTGAAGGTGAGTTCACATCAAATGCTAGACCTTGGCTTGTTTTTAATTGTGATTTGTGGAATTCATACACATTACAACCAATAGATCTATAGAACATAGCTCCATTCATTCATTTGTGCAATTAACTGAGCTTGTAATAGGGTATAGGATGGTTTTGGTTATGTTTATTCTACCACATGCTTCCTCTACCAATTATTTTCCTCAATCTCCCCTAAATCACTTTTGTTTCTCTTCTTAACACTTTTTCTAAAGTTCAACATCTTTTTGATATAGTGGTAACTAAGGCTGGATGCAATATTCCATGTATGAACTTACCAAGGCATTATAAAATGACACCAACACTTCATGTGATTTTGATTTATCCTTTTGTTAATACAGCCTAGGACTTGGCTTTTTGGAAGCTGCAGGAAACCACTGGGTCATATTTAGTAATTTCACTAGTATTTAAGTGGTCCACTAGTAATCCTAGATTCATCTCACAGTTACTACTATTGATTCCAGGAGAGCCTCTATGTGTTATTCTGTGCATTTGGTTTTTCTTTCCTAACTTTTTTTCACATTGAATTTCATTTTGTAATGCTATTTTGATTTATCAGCCTCACTGACAATCCTGGGATTTCCCCGTAGTGTCTCATCCAAGTCCTAATCATATTCAATCCTGCTTGTCCCCTCCCCAAATATTCAAAACTGCTGCTGCTGCTACTCACTATGACATAAAGGTAAAGGTTCCCCTCACACATATGTGCTAGTCATTCCTGACTCTAAGGGGCGGTGCTCACTTCTGTTTCAAAGCGAAAGAGCCAGCGCTGTCAGAAGACATCTCTGTGGTCCTCTGGCTGGCATGACTAAATACCAAAGGTGCACGGAACGCTATTATCTTCCCACCAAAGGTGGTTCTTATTTTTTTCTACTTGCATTTTTACATGCTTTCGAACTGCTAGGTTGGCAGAAGCTGGGACAAGTAATGGGAGCTCACTCCTTTATGCGGTGCTAGGGATTTGAATTGCCAAATTGTCAACCTTCCTGATCCACAAGCCCAGCATCTTAGCCACTGAGACACTGCATCCCTATGACATACTGGGCCCCTATTAGTTTCTTTGCTGAACAAATTGCAAATGGTGGCTTTTTAAAAAACAACAACAGCAGCAAACCAGTATTAATAAGATGTGATTAAAGCTATTGTAGGTACTTAGGACCACTGATCCTCCCTCCAAAATTCTTGAGACTCCTTCTGACCTATTGTTTTTGTTTAAATTGTTCACATGTATTCTCAAAGACATTATCACAAAACCAGATCAAAATTAGCACTGTTATGTTATATAACTGAATGGGGGAAATAATGCCACTCAAGAAAATTTGGTGGAGGGAATTAAATAGATTTGTTAGAGTGACATATGTTTTCACTGATTTAATCTGAATATTAAAATTAGAGAATATTACCTACACAGTGTAAGGTAACAATTTTATTTACTGATCCCATTTATGCCCAGGCTGCCTATAAGGATTTTTGGGAATTATCTTATTTCATCATTAATACAACTTTAAGAGGCAGAGTTATTATAAAAATAAAACTTACAAAAAGCCATCCACTTATTTGCATACCAGGAAGCAAAAATGTTTTAAAAGATAAGACAACTTTAAAAGAAAACAAAACATTAGATTCTGTAAATTATGCAGCTTTCCAAAGGGAAGAGCTGAGTTTACCTGATTTATTTCAACCTCTGGAGAGCTATCCCCTGCTGCATAGAAAACATCTGGTATGAGCAAAACTAATTTGGATCTCTTTTTAAAAATGTTAGTAGGATTAAAGGACCAGGTAGCTTGTTTCTTTACAAGATTCACTAGAGGAATCATTTCAAGGATGAGATGGAATCATTAGACCAGTAGGAAGAGAAGGAAATGCATTGTGTCTGCTTCTTTGTAGTTCCTGCATAAATCCATCCGAATTATATTATCTACTTTGCAAATCAAGAAACATTTTTAAAATAAAAGATTCAATCATTATGCATACTAATATAAATGTCATCTTCCATATGACTTTTCTAAGATTCCAGGAAAAACCTAGCTCTTATGACAAAAATTGTCTGAAAAATTATCTGACAAAAAGATAATATATTATAGATAAAAGATAAATATTATCTTCAATATTTACTAAGAAAAACTATTGTTTTTATAAAGATATTGTTAAGATAAATTCTCGCCCATCTTTAGATAATCGTAATGTAATAACAAAATGTTAATATTGTTCACATGCTCCATGGTCCTAATCTCACCCATCTGCTATTACAAAGAGAAAAGGCCACAATTCAGAGACAAGTTACTTGGGTTGCATGATGTATTGTCTGTTTTTTTAAATGTTAGATCAGGTTTTTATTCTAGAACTGCAATTTTACATGTATTCTGCTATACATTTACCCTCTTGAGCATTAGAAAATAATGTGCAGGTCTTAGGCTCAATTCATCAAAACATTTTCTTCCTTATATATGACTAACTAAATACCTGTGCTTCACAATGAAACCATGTGATTGGCCTATGCAGGAGAAATTGGCCCAGTGGTGGTCAGTGATTGAATAAGGGAATATTGCTCCTTCTGCCTTGAGTCCAGAAGCAGTTCCATAGATGGAAGGTGTAGACATTTTGGTGAGGTACCGATGTTTAGTACTGTAAGGAGCCCCAGATTGCTCCTGAAGGAGTGGAACATATGCCAGTTTGAAATGAGGTAACGGAATGTGAGGCAACTGGCAGTTGGAACACAGTTCTTTTCAGATGGGGAGGGGGAGTAGAACTCCTTAGCACCAGAGCATGTAAATTACTGTGTAAGAAATACTAATGATCTGATCATCATTTTGAAAAATTATTTCTTAGTGAGCACATAGAAGCCAAGGGGAACATACGTGCCAAATTTCAAGTTTGTAAGCTTTATGGTTCTGAAGATTTTGTGATGAGTGAGTGGTATTTGCTTTTTATACATACAGATTGACATTCTCGTACAACATTCATTTCAAATAAACATGTGCTAGAGAAGGCCTTTTGTGTGATGTGTGTTTGGTAACAGTGGGAATGAAAAGTCTTATTCTGATTTTGTGTGGGGCGGAAATAGGCAGCTTGTTATGAGCATTTTAGTCAAGATGAGACAGGTATGAGAGCTAGATGGAACATAGGGTCTCTCTTAATTCCTGGAAAGAATTAATGTGCTGCTATGAATATTTACTTCCAAAGGTATACTCTTTTTGATTATGATAATATTAATTAGCAGTAGTAGTAATAGTAGTAGTAACAGTGTCTCCAAATTTTTAACCCAAGAAAGAAACACATTCTAAACATATTATTAAGAACGGACCTAACTACCATTAATCAGAGTGAAGAAAATGAGCAATATTTACCCCCTTCTCTTCTTCCTTCCTTCCTTCCCTCCCTCCCTCTCACCTCCTTCCTTCTCTCCCCCCTCTCTCTTTTCACACTCATAGAGGTGGGGGAGAGGGAGAGAAATAATGAAACTTAGGGTGGTGTTAGTTGCACTTAACAAATAATATGTTTCAATCTTACTTTACACTGGAATTATACTGGAATTACTATTGTCTACAGTTAGCATGTATTTTCCTTTTTCTCTCTTTTTCTTTTCATAAAGTATGTTATAATTAGATTTGGATGAAAGGAAATATGCCAACAGCACACGCTATCTTTTATCCCTCATACCACCTTTGCAGCTGTTCAAAAGAATTTGCAATCTTGCTTCATTATATGGTATGGAACAGTATTTTTCTTATAACACTGTTGTGTTATAATTAAGGCTACATCAGCATTTCCATTATAACCCATTATTTTAAGGAGTTCAGTTGTCTGGCTATTAATTTTTTCTTCAAAGTATATAATCTCCAGAATAACTTTTTCTATATTCTTTATACTTTATTTATCCATTTAGAGGATGCTAATTTAATTAGAAAAATATGCTAAGAAGATATTCCCACTGTGATTTCCTGTGTGGGATTTGAAAATGTAGATGTTCTGGAGTAGTAAAATCCAACTTAAGATAAGGTGACCAGATTTTCAGATTGGTAAAGAGGGACACCATTGACCGGGGGGGGGGGCGCTTGATTAAAAATTTTATATTTTGTCAAACATGACCCCAGGACACTGAAACCATCATAAATACGAATCTGTTGCAAACATCAAAATTTTGATCACGTGACCATGAGGATGCTGCAACGGTCGCTAAGTGTGAAAATGGTCGCTAAGTGTGAAAATGGTGAGCAGACACTTTTTTCAATGCCATTGTAACTTTGGTCACTAAATGAACTGTTTGAGACTTGCATTATAATGCCTTATGCCAGCTTACATTTTCAAGAGAGAGAAGCTAAACTCCTTGTTAGAATTGAAATAGAAATGAATAGAGTAGAGTAAAATAGAATAGTTTATTAGCCAAGTGTGATTGGACACACAAGGAATTTGTCTTTGGTGAATATGCTCTCAGTGTACATAAAGAAAAATAAAATGGTAAGATAGTGGGATCCTTGCTGCACCAAGCCTTCTCTAATCCTCTCACTTTCATCAAAAACAGTAAAAATCACTCATGCTTTTTTATTTCTATTTATTATTTTGCTATGGCCACATATGAATATATATGCACATTCCAAACAGATTTTCTTACTAAACAGCCACCATTCTCATCCATAGGCCACTAAATGCCTCACCAACCTTTTCTGTATTCTTTCATTTCCTTCCATCCATTTATTTATTTAATACAGAGTAGATTAGGCTGTCAGCCTTAGTCATTCTTCTAACATGACAACAATTCTTACCAACAAGGATGGTATTGGCACATTTTAGCTAATGCAACCTAAACATAACCAAAGCCTATTTCACTTCAAGTATGCTAACTTTATTCTATGCCTTCCCACGCATTACATGGCTTGAACGTTCGCGGATCGCCACCAAATTGCACAGATGGTTGTTCTACCAGATGGACATCCTTACTTTTTCTCGAAAACGGGAGAGAGGCTGCCTTTCCTAGTCTAGCCCCGTAACAACAACCCTACAAGGTAGGCTGGGTTTTTTAAAAAAGCGAGTGTCGGGGAATTCTGCAACTGCATCACCTCTTCGCTGCTCTCGCTTCCCAGGGAGCTCCCTTTCCTCTCACCAAGCAGCCCGTTCTCGGAACAAAACGGAGAGGCTCAGAGGCGGATACGCCTGGCAGTCGATGGGGACGGTGCTGAGAGGGGCGTGCGCTGGGAAAGGAAGCTTGCGCGGTCTGCCTCTGAGCCTCTCCGCGCAGTCACCCCCTTCCCCGTCACGCCCCCCACCCCAAAAACAAACCACCAGCGCTCCTCCCACTCCCCCACTCCCCAGGCCTGCAGCGCCTTTTCTTCCCGTTCTGCTCCGAGCCACCGTCACGGACCTCTTTTGGCTCCGCTCTAGGCACGGGCCGCCGCGCCGCCGTCCTCCCCTCCATCATTCCCCCTCCTCCCAGAGCACCACCGGAAACATGCCAACCTCAATACGGATGCAAAGGCATCACATCGCCGCTACCCATGTTCACGAGGCGCCGGGCATTGCAGGGCACAGAGGAAGCCAGCAGACAGAGGGGAGACTTGGGGAGGGGGGAAGGAAGAGATCCCGTCCAGGGTGAAAAGAGGGAAAAGCGGAGAGCCTACCCTGGATGGGATATTTTCCTCCCTCTCCCCTCCCCCCCCGGTCTCCCGTCTGTCTGCTGGATTCCTCTGCGCCCTGCGATGCCCGTCTGGGTTGGCTTCCTTGGACACTCAGCTGCCATCCCACCCCCACCTTCCCTCCGACCAACTGTCAGTTTATTCTTTCTGCACGTGAAAGCCCTTTAGTCAGTGGAGTGTGCGCTGGGAGGAATCTCTCTTCTCCTCCCTGCACGGACCCCACGGTGCCTGCGTCAGAGCTCGGGCGGGATTCAGGTGAAGGAAAGGACTTTTCTTTTGCCGGCATCAGAGCTCGGGCGAGCAAAAGCAAGTACTTTAATCAGTGGACTATGCGCAGGAACGAATATATCCCCTCCTCCCTGCATGCATCCACTGAATAAAGTGCTTCCTCTGGCCCGCCTGATCTCTGCTGCGGGCGAAAGGGAGCTGGGAGGACAGGAGATTCCTCCCTCCATGTGAAAGCTCTTTAGTCAGTGGAGTTTGTGCTGGGAGGAATCTTTCTTCTCCTCCCTGCACGGACCCCAATTCCACTTATGGCCTCAGGTCTATTTACCAGTTAGAGGGTCTGGAATTGATCGTTGCCAGTTGGGGGGCGTAGAGGAAGCCAGCAGACAGAGGGGAGACTTGGGGAGGGGGGAAGGAAGAGATCCCGTCCAGGGGGAAAAGAGGGAAAAGCGGAGAGCCTACCCTGGATGGGATCTTTTCCTCCCTCTCCCCCCCCCGTCTCCCGTCTGTCTGCTGGATTCCTCTGCGCCCTGCGATGCCTGTCTGGGTTGGCTTCCTTGGACACTCAGCCTCCACCCCCACCCCCACCTTCCCTCCGACCAACTGTCAGTTTATTCTTTCTGCACGTGAAAGCGCTTTAGTCAGTGGAGTGTGTGCTGGGAGGAATCTCTCTTCTCCTCCCTGCACGGACCCCACGGTGCCTGCATCAGAGCTCGGGCGGGATTCAGGTGAAGGAAAGGACTTTTCTTTTGCCGGCATCAGAGCTCGGGCGAGCAAAAGCAAGTACCTTAATCAGTGGACTATGCGCAGGAACGAATATATCCCCTCCTCCCTGCATGCATCCACTGAATAAAGTGCTTCCTCTGGCCCGCCTGATCTCTGCTGCGGGCGAAAGGGAGCTGGGGGGACAGGAGATTCCTCCCTCCATGTGAAAGCTCTTTAGTCAGTGGAGTTCATGCTGGGAGGAATCTCTCTTCTCCTCCCTGCACGGACCCCACGGACCCCAATTCCACTTATGGCCTCAGGTCTATTTACCAGTTAGAGGGTCTGGAATTGATCGTTGCCAGTTGGGGGGCGCAGAGGAACCCAGCAGAGAGACGGAGACCGGGGGAGGGGGGAAGGAAGAGATCCCATCCAGGGTGAAAAGAGGGAAAAGCGGAGAGCCTACCCTGGACGGGATCTCTTCCTCCCCCACCCCCCGGTCTCCCGTCTGTCTGCTGAGTTCCTCTGTGCCCTGCGATGCCTGGCGCCTCGTGAACATGGGTGGTGGCGATGTGATGCCTTTGCTTTGCAGGTGCCTCAGTTGATCGTGGGCGGATCTCAATTGATGAGGAACTCAATAATGGTGGCACATAAAGCTTTTTTCCCCCCTTGGAAACTGAAGCTCGTTTAAAGAAAAAGGGAAGGGCGGGCAGCTTCACGTAAGTGAGTAACTCCGGCGGTGGGAATTGGGAGGCTTTGGGTGGGCAGCGGCGCTTCCCTTGCAAACGGGGATCAGCGCACTCGCTGCCTCCCCCTCCCCTGGGAGGAGCTCTGCAGCGGGACAGACGAATGGAGGGGGAGATCACCCCTTCCTTTTCCGAGCGCCCAAACCCCGTCATCCCTGGCCTGCACCCCTGCGCCCAGGCTCCTTTGGGTTTGGGGCTAATCTGAATGGGTGGAGCAGGGGATCCCCAGGGCGGAGGCCTCCCGGTGCAACGGTCTTCCGCAGCTCCGGAGCTAACCTTCGCCTTCCCGCTCAGGATTGCAAGGCTGGAGGCCTCGGCAGCAGCCACCCCCACCCCCAGCCGGCCAACCCTCGCCCGTACCATGAGTTTACCGGCCAGGTATCCATTGAGCTGGAGGGCAGGCACCGTGGCTTCCTCGCGGCTAGTCTCCCTGCTTTCCCCGGGCTCGGCTCCATTTCCTCCCCACCCATTTTCACTCCCTTGACTGAGGCCTTCGCCCCGCCCAAACCTACCTGCCAGCGGACCCTTGCTACGAACCTCCACAAGGAGAACCGATACACCGCGGCCACTTCCAGCCTGCCTTCTCACATGCTGGTCAAGCGCTACCCGCCCGTCCTTCGCTTTGGGGATCCTTCGCTTGCTCTCTTCGGCGCGCTTTGCATTTTTAGCCCTCACTTCTCATCTCTGCCTCCCCGGCTCAGCTGCGCCCTCGCTTCCCCCACCCACCAACGATCATCCCAGAGACTGCAAGCAGAGACTAAAGGAAGACCGCATTTCAGTTAGTTCACCTCGGAGTCACCGATGCCGGCTTCCCCGCTGCGACTGGCGGGAACGGCAATGAAAGCTCGGGCTTCACTCCTCCGTCTGGGGCTGTGGCTAACAGGGATGGCCAAGCGCTTTCCTCAAAAACCCCGCCTTCCACACACACCCGGCTTCCAAAATCTGGGGAGTTGCGGGGAGGGACGATCTTCTTCCCCTCTCTCAGGTTGCCCGGTTCCCCCCCCCAGTTCCTCTCATGAGTAGCTCGCAAGGGAAGGCCTTCCCTTCCCTTGCTAAAGGCCACCGCCGCCCACCCGAAGCGGCGAAGCCTCCCGATTCCCACCGGCACCGGAGTTACTCACCAGGGCAGTGCAGCAAAAACAAACAGCGGAGGCGAAATGAAATGGAGACTCGTGAGAGTCACAACTTGCGCGGCGTGCTTAAGCGGACTCCAGCCAATCAGTGAGCTGGCTGGGATGGAAAATTTTAAGCACCCTCGTGCGTGCTTAAAGTTTTCCATCCTAGCCAGCTCACTGATTGGCTGGAGTCCAGGCCAATTAAATCAATGAGCGGCAGGCTGGGCTGGCTTAAATTTGTAGGTAGCATAGAACAGAACGATGAGCCAGCCCAGCAGCTGATGGGCGGGAGCTGCGAGCGCCAAAAAAAGCGTGCCTTTTAAAAAGGCGGGCGGGACGCGGGAAAATGCGTTGGAAGGCGGGTGTGTCCCGCCAAAAGCGGGACGTCTGGTCACCTTAACTTAAGAAGATAATGCATGTTGTTCCAGTTGATATTGTGAGCTTCTTTTTCTATCTGAAAATTATTTTAACTAATATGATTGAAATCAATAATTGAATTTAGTATTGCCTGCATACAAAGCTAAAAGGTGAGTTGGACAAGAGAGATGTACACTGATATACCAACCTATCATAGCAATAGCAGTAGACTTATATACCGCTTCATAGGCCTTTCAGGCCTCTCTAAGCGGTTTACAGAGAGTCAGCATATTGCCCCCAACAATCTGGGTCCTCATTTTACCCACCTCGGAAGGATGGAAGGCTGAGTCAACCCTGAGCCGGTGAGATTTGAACCGCTGACCTGCTGATCTAGCAGTAGCCTGCAGTGCTGCATTTAACCACTGCGCCACCTTGGCTCATCATATACAAAGAGTGAGCTATTTATATATGCTGTGAATTCCTACCTATCTTTTTCAGTCTTTACATCTGTGACGTTCTTGAGACGGTCTGACTGGCTCTTTTTTTCATTTTGTTTTTCCAATAATGCTGCTATTTTATTCAGAATTCAATTTTTCATAGATTTTTCTACAAGTCGGATTGTCTCAGAAACAGTGGTCCCTGTTCTGTGTAGAATACACAGTCTTTCCTTTCATTTAACTTTCTGGAAAGCTATGAAGATCTGGCTCTTGCCTCAACACTGAGATAGGAACAGACATGGTAAACAGCAGTTTCTGACCAGTTCTGTATAACTGATAGTGGAAATTTTGAGTTGTTCAGAGAACTGGTAAATACCACCTCTGACGACCCCACCCCCATCTATTCTCTGCCTTCTAAGTCCCAGCTGATTGGGAGAAAATGTGGATTTTGCAGTAATTGTCCCCTGGAGTGGGGTGGGAATTGAGATTTTACAGTATCCTTCCCCTGCCATGTCCACCAAGTCATGCCACCAGTGGTGGGATTCAAAATTTTTACTACCGGTTCTGGGCATGAAATAGATTAGTGGACGTGGCTCAGTGGGCATGGCAGGGGAAGAATACTGCAAAATCTCCATTTTTTTCCTATTCCAGGGGACAGTTACTGCAAAATCCCCATTTTCTCCCAATCAGCTGGTACTTAGGAGGCAGAGAATAGATGGGGGCAGGGACAGTCAAAAATGGTATTTACTGGTTCTCCAATGTACTCACAATTGCCTCTACAGGTTCTCCAGAACTGGTCAGAACCTGCTGAATACTATCTCTGCTTGTCACGCCCACCAAGCCACACCCACAGAACCTGTAGTGGGAAAAAAAATTGAATCCCACCACTAGGTAGGATGAGTTTTGTTAAAGATGTCCATGAAGGATTGCTAAAGCACCACATTCTTATTTTTTTTCTATTTTAGGGTTTTTATAGGTTCTAGGTTTTATTGTTGCTATGAACTGCCCTGAGTTGTCAGGGCAGCAATACAAATATGGATAGCAATACAGATCTTTTAAATAATAAATGAAAAATCTATTTTTTCAGCTTCTTCATAGAAAATGTGATGTCATAACAATCAAGCACTACAGCTTGATTCCAAAATAGCTCTTTCCATTGGGAGAAATATTTGCACCCAAAAAGCAGAGTATTTGTTTTGCAGTTTTGCTACAACTATTAAGATCTTCTCCAGCAGGATCCTTTAACAAATATTAATATTACAACACGTTAACAGACCTGGAAGGGATTCCTGAAAATTCAAATGAATAATTTCTCACAAAGACACTCCATGATAGAAGAGTATGTTTCAGAGTACATTTTAAATGCAATTAGTTATTGTTCACACAACAGAAGAAAAAAACAATTTTGAGTTTTCATTGTGTACCTAGTGAAGGACTATTTATGTTTTTCTCACTAATACAACATTTTCTTTAAAACATTTACTGGTCTGAGATGACAATAGAAAGTTGAAGGTAAGGCTTATGTTTCTGTGCAAAAAAATTCTATTTTATTTCTATTTTATTAGAAACTTAATAAACTTTTTCTTAGCTTAATTTATATTCTGACATTTATTTCTTGAAGTCAGTGTGGATCTCCTTATTTTATCCTTTCAAATATCTTGTGAGATAAGTCACCCTAAAAATAGTGACTGATAGTAGTTTAATAGTCTAGACCTTATAACATGAAAGGAAGATGAATAGCATAAATATGGATTTCTAAAAGGCCTGTAAGTGAAATGGCTCTAGAAGAACTGGCCCTCTTTCTAAACCATGAAAGGCTGTAATTTATACTATTCTCGAATGTTGGCCATATTGAATTTCAGAAATGTCAGTAAGATTACATGTTTTAAGTGATATTGCCTAGGTTAAATGGAAGAAAAATGCCCATAGAAAATATTGGGAATTGATTTCATCATTGCAGAGAGGTGTCCTCTGAGGCAGGTGATATTATTACTGACATGAACTTGTCAAGGCTTATTCGTATGTCATAGATGGGAATGATGACTAAACCATGATTTAAGGCATTCTGAGTTTAAAAACAAAGTTTTCATATTACTCAGTGAACAACTTCGTCTTAGAAAATTGCAGGAAGAATAGAATTGAGAATCATGAAGTAGGGCATGGGTAGCAAGTCATCCTGCAAAATGTTATGGCTTATTTTTCCATGCATAGGGTGAAATAAGCAGTGGCAAGAAATCAATTGATAGACAAAAGCTTGCAAAGTTAAGTTTACTTATCATTTCAGGTGTGTATCAATCAATTAATATATATAATCAACGCATGTATCTTTATGCACATTCTGCTTTAGAATCAATAAATAGCTTCAGGAAAGTAATCTAAATTAGAAAAACAAAAAAAAAATGCTGAATGTTGGATTTTTTTTTTGTTTCTTGCGAGGAGAAGAGATGGAATTCATACTCAACTATTTCCTCCATCAAACTTTCAGAATTCACCTTTCAATAGACAGTAAAGCAAGAATAAATTTTTAGACAAGCATATCAAAAGGCCCTTCTAAATAAAAGAGGCACTGATAATTAAAGAGCATTTTTTTTTAGCATTTAGGGAATTTGTGATGCACTATAATAATAGCATTTAGCAAAACATGAAGCCAGACAGTTTCATCCTTATAATGAAACTGATTATGTTTATGATTATCTTTTATCAGAATTTTGGAGTCAACATACGTTTTAATGGCAAAACCTTTTACACATCCACGCCTACATATTTGTCTTATTTATTGAAAATTTATTATCAGACTGAGAAATAAATATGAAGAATTTTTTTAAAAAAATAGATTGTAATATACTAATCTTCAAGGTAAAATGAAGTATATTCCTTTCATATATTTGAAATACTCCATGGAGATTATTTTTTTCCTTATTCAGTGTGATTTCAACTTCAACTGTGCTGCAACTTACACTTTATTGCATTTTCATACAATAATATATAACAGTTTGCTAGTTCATTTTATTGACTTCACTAATACACAACAGACTTTACAAATGACATTCTCATCCACAGAGTTTCATTTGTGAAAGTCTGTTGTGTATTAGTGAAGTCAATAAAATGAAGTAGCAAACTGTTGTTACATATTATTATATGGAAATGAAATAAATATCTTTAATAGAACCTGTGAATCAGGTTCTATGGTCTGCTGTTATGAAAACCTGATTTCTACTCTTATTTGTCAGTTTTTCCTGTAATACTGGCAACCTAAATTTTTCTTTTAGTTACTTTTTAAAAATTATATTCTATGAAGTACTTAATCAGGTAATGTAAACACGATTAAAGGTATTAGAGTCCAGAATGACAAGTGTTAAAGGTGTTTATTTCTTGATTGTCAATAGCAATATCTAGATTCATCTATTTAGAATCTCAGGAACAATTAGCTGGCTTAGTTTCATTTATTGTAACATAAAAAATCTGGTTTATTGGGAGTTCTATGAATAAGATTTCTGTGATATGTACCAAGAGAAAATATCTTCCGACTAAAATGATTGTTTTGCGGTAATAAATTGAACCATATGTACACTATGTTATTCAATCTTTTTTCTTCAAGGCATAAATTGATATTAAAGAACATTTAAGTCATAACACATGGTTATCCAGGCATGAACGAGGCAATAACCCATATAAGTTGTCAAGGTGAAGCCAAAGCATTTATTAGAGGTTTGTGTTGTTTTTGAAAAGTGCACGGTTGAATAAACATGGATTAGTGCTATTATGCTGCTACGATGACTCAAGTGTGTTTTTACAGTGTCAGTAATTTTTATGTTTAAAAATCACTGGTGCAGTATATTAGCTATAATTTATGTTTATCATCTTGTGTATTCTAATAGGTTTCAACAAACCATTTAACATTTCAGCTTGTGCATATACATTACTTAATAGGTATTTATCTTTTAAAAAGAGATACTTAAACAGAACTTTTAAAGCTTGCAACTGCATGTTAAGAGAAAATGTTGGGATGAAGCATATTAATTTCCCCCGCCTTCAACCTTCAATCTGCATTTAAGAGTACAATAATCCAATTTATCCTAACTTTTTAAAAAAACCTATGGAATGGAAAAGATCAGCCATCTTCAAAAACCTTCTAGCTTGAATGACAGCAGTATCCCTGATATGAATTGTCCATCATACTTGATATGTACTGTACAGGTGCTAATGCAGCTGAAAATAACCTTCCAATAATCAAAGGATTTGATAGTAATGCTCTTTGGAGAAAATGGGACAGTACAAGATGGTGAATTGAAAGCATTTATGAAAGTGCTTTGATAGACACTGTATTTCAAAGTGGAAAATTAAAATCCCTCAGATCATTTCACGATCTTGTCATAACTTCAACAAATGAGTTATCATTCTGTAGTCTTCAATGCATGTTTTTCTGTTTAAGAGTTTTTATGTGATGGATCATTTATTTATTTAGTGTATGGCAAATACATGGACTTATAGTGGTTCAAATGTTGATGTCTAGTTCATCTATCCATTCAAGGCAGGGTTGTCTATGTTAAAAAAAACAGACATTGGACCGGTGTAAACTCTTAATGGACATTCGAATACAATGTGATGGATATTTTGTTGGGGAGCACCACAGTCATACTGAGGGGTAGAGACAAGACCCCACTTAAACAATGAGTCCTGACAGACAGCATCGTGATGCATACGGATCCTGTTCAGAGTTGACCAATGCTGGTAATGAAGGTCAAAACCTGGCACCTCTATGAAACTGCCTATATCTGGACATTCAGCAACCTATTTGGCTTTCCACTGTTGATGTCAAAGTTGCTAGACAGTTGTTGAGCTAGTACCAGAGAGGGCTTCCTGGATTTAAGCCTGCCAATTGAGAGATGAGGAAGATAAGATGTACAGGAAGAAGTGGATTTCTCATAATTTTATGAGAATAATAATTTTATAATAATGGAGTAGACCAATCCTAGTGCTGATATTCTGCAGGTAGAGGCTGAGGCTCCCCATCTTGATCCTCTTAGTTTCTGGGGTATGTTGTTCCTGGTATTGATTTTAGCAGAACATGTTTTATAGGTGTTTCTTATAGGAGAGAGTCCGATCCAAAGTTACTCCGAGGTATTTGGGGTGAGAATCATAAGGGAGTAGGTAGTTATTCAAGCAAGCCTTCCGGTTGGCATTGGTGAGTTCCATAGATGGAAACAGGTGATCACCCTTTTGCTGACACTAGGTATGAGTCTCCAGTCAGGAAAGAATTTTCCTAGGGACTTCAGGTCCTCAGAGATGAGGCAGTCCAAAACTTTCAAGTTTTTATCTTGTGCTGCCAGGTCATCTGCATATTCACATTTATGTCCCCTTGTAGCTGGCATATCTGAGATATAAAGATTGAACAGTGTGGGTGCCAATACAGAACCTTGTGGAAGACCATTGTTGAGTCTTCTTAACTTCTTAATATTGTCCCCCATAACGATCTGAAAGGATCTATCTCTGAGCATGTTGTTTATTAGGCGATAGAGGATTTTACAGGAGATGATGTGACTCAGTTTGTAAAGCAGACCCTTCTTTCACATAGTATCATATGTTGCAGTAATATTGATGAACATAGCTGTGGTTTTTAATCCTTACTGGAAACTAGCCTCGATATGTCCTGTAGGCTCAGTACCTGATTGACATAACTGCAATTATGACAAAAGCTGTCTTGTTCCACGGGCAGAAATGTATCTATTGTGGGTTTATTCTTTTTATGATAAGTTTCTTCAGAAATTTGTAACAAGAACTCAGAAGGGCAATGGGGTGATAGCTTTCTACTCTGCCTTGTGATTTGTCAGGTTTCAGAAGCGATATTACTTTGGTATTTTTGAATTCTGGTGAGAGGTGTCCACTAGAAAGTATGTTTGAAAATAATTCGCTCAGCCAATTCCTCGTTAATTTCCCAGAATGAATTGGAAATTCAGGGTGGATGCCACCAAAACCTGGTGCTTTGCTGAACTTCAGATGGTTGATTGCTATGTCAATTTTATCCGTAGAGAAAGGGTGTATTCAGAGTGTGATGGAGCTAACTGTTGAAAGGCTGAGAGCGCTTTCTTGATGGTAGTGTTCAGTGCTCTTTCACACTTGGGGCTTTAGAGAGGGAGACAACTCGGGAGGCTACTTAGTTGGCAGGTATGCTGGGTGTTTGTCAAGCAGGTTTGTCTGGCAGCTCCCAGTTTCCTTAGTAGGCTCCAGGCTTATGGGCCATGATATTTTTGTTTAAAACTAAATTGTCTCAACAGAAGACACAGAAAAACTCTTCTTAAAGTTCTCAGGAGATTAGAAGAGAACAGATTTACAGTATTATAGAGATTATAGATGATAGTATTGACGATTGCTCACATCTTTACCTGTCTTTGTAGTTCTCCTTAGGATATTCCTAATCCCACTTTAATTTCATTCACCAACCTTTTCAGTTATCTTCTTATCATTCTACTTTCCATAACCCTCAATTAGTGCATGTTGTTACATCACATTTCTCCAAGCTGCATTATATCTTGATCCAATTCTGGAGGCTGATAATAACTCCTACATATTATGGTACTAGATTATTTGAGGGACTGTCTCTCTTCAGTTACATGCAGTTGTCCTATCATTTCCAAAAGAGAACCATACTACAAGTCCCATCTACTAAGGAATAGGATCCAGGCATAGAACTTTTTCTGACATGTTATCTACTATTTGGAACATCATTATACCTGAGTTTAGACTGATCCCAACTTAGATTTGTTGCATAAACTTGGTTGCATAAATTATTCCAAACAACCATCTCTAACTTCAAGCTAAATGCATTCTAAATTAAGGAATACAATTTTTTTAAAAAATACTTGAATTTCATTAAATCAATGCCTTCATTACCATCAGCTTCTGTTTTAAAACTACATAACTGAAAGGGGACCAAGAAATATACTGCCTAACTAATAATAAACTCTGAATTTTGTTCAATGTGGAAGGCAAAGTCGACAGAAATAAACAGGCATAAAAGTTATGATTTCAGAAACAAGAGGTTAGATGTAAAGTGATGACATGTTATACTTGCTATCTTTCTCAAAATCTATGTTTACAATTTAGCTCTCTTCATTCTGTAATCTATTCATCATAAATCAAACATTTGCTTCTTTTGTTTCATACAAAAAGTCTACAGGGGATTTCCAGTCAGCAATAAACATAGGTGCTGTATTTTCTACTTTGTTCTACTTTTGTGACTAGGCAATGTCATACTGTGTTCTATGGGAATTGAGTGCAAAAAACCTAAGATCTTTGTAATCTTTTGTAATTTTTATGTAATATTTTTTCAGTCAAGCAATGTCACAATTGACTTATCACAAATCATTCTTTATATGGCACTGCATAAATAATATCAACAACAAATGAATTGATTGAAATTAAACTAATTTTAAAATCTTTATCCCTTCAATTCTGTGTCCTCTCTGTTTCTTTAGTCTCACATTTTTAACATTGATTTTTATTTCCTTATTTGTGGCTTTTTGCAGTAATATTTATATAACCCACTTTATATTTGAATAAGGGCTGAAAAATCAACTATCATGGTTCCATTTATATAATATATGGGTCATTAATTAAAATTATATCATAAATCATTTTATACATGTTATTTTTCTTATATTGTTTTATCACAACCATCTGTTATTTCCAACGGGGCTTTTGCATCCTGGTCAATGTGTACAGAATAAGTCTTAATTATATTGGGGTTATCAGTTTTTATTTTTATTTTTCCTCCATTCAATTAATTTGTTGACGTGTGTATATTTTTCATATTAATTTGAACTGTTAAACTTTGAAAAAGTTAAAAAGTCTGACTGATTTAATAAAATACTATTTAATAAAAATTTATTCTATATTGCAGAAAATAAGAAATCCAGGCTAATGTTGTACATATCACTCATATTATCAGACTTGCAAAACTTCTGTTTACCCCTGAGATAATTTTGGTAAAAGAAAAAACTGGTATGTGTGTGAGTGGGGTGGGAAGAGATATTGCAGAGAACTGTACAAATATGAACCTACTGAACTGTTCCACAATAGATTTTTTACAGACAAGCTATCAATTTTTCTGACATATGCAAGCATATAAATTGGCTGACTTAGCAAATAGAGAGAATTTATAACTTGCAAGTGAAAAATTGACCAAGATGGACCGCTTGCTAATGCACTCTACTACCTATTTGTTGAAATTTTGCTTTATTATTCCTTCCAACCATTGAAATGCTGGAAATAAAGTATGTAAAAGAATTGGATCTCTTTTAGTCTATCCATTGGCAGAATACATCTATGAAAATGGAGCAGAATGGAATCAAATTTTGCACAGTGGGAGAAGCTGGCAAAAAGAAAGAGAGGTCAAAATGCGTTGGGTTTCTTAGGGCTGTGTAAAAAAAAAATTCTATGAAAATGGAGAAGTGGAATCTCCTAATGCATTCTTATGTGAGAAGCAATTGGACAATCCCATGGATTATTCTGATTGCTCTGTTTTAAATCCCTTCCCCCTTATGGTCACATAATCCAGGGTGCTTCCAGGTTGCCTATGTATATATAGGCAGGCAGGCTTGAACATGAGGAAGTAAGCACATGTACTTCATTTCTTGAAGAAAATATTAGAGCCACCTATGACAACTGCTTTTACAGAAAGTAGTGGAAAAAATTCCACAAGTCATGCTCTACGTGTTTTCTCTGTTTTCTATTTTAATTAGAGGCCACATGAGTATCTTGTGGATTGTTCCAATTAAGATGTGCATTTGCACAAGAGGTATTTTTTTTGATATATGTAAGCAAGAAAAGCATTTGAGAAAGAGTTTAATTTTGCTTCTGTTAATTACCTAGGTATACAAACACCCTTTCATTCAAACTGAGCTTGTCATGACAGCGTTAGATTTGAAGATTATGTCTAATAGTACATAGTGTATAACTGCCATGAATAAAATGAGTGTTTATGTTATATCATAGGATTCAATATGAATGTATTAATTATAAAACTGGACTTTTAAAAATAGCCCTGAGTTGATTATTGGACACGGATGCCTCTTGCTTGACATTTTGTGGTACCTTGGGTTTAGGCTTGAGAAAAGATGTATAAATAGATATGAATTTCAATGCAAGCCAACTGAGTGTTTTTTAATCTATTGACTTGCATAATTGCTCAATCTTGTTATTTTATAATACTATCTCTTAAAATAAGGTTTAGCTAAAAAGTGATGTCTTGTGGAGAATATCACTACCTTAAAGGTAGTGCTGTTCTCAATATTGCAAATGCTCACTTTGTGAGTAGATAATAAAAAAATAATAATAAAGACATTTGTGATCTTGATTTTCATAGTTTTTAGTGTAACAGGAAACTGAATGATGACCAATAAGTTTGCTACATATTCATTAAGATTGTTATTGTCTTGTCAACATACTTTTGCCGTTATCCTCTACACATCAACCTAGATTCCTAGTTCAGTGGAACATATAAGAAATAGTTTTCAGGCAAGTTATATTCTAAAATAAAAAAACGTGCCTCAGATCAATGTATAAAATAGTATTTCTTGGCATTAAAATATCTATTGGGACAATGATTAAATTTATGCCACTTTAAAAGTCAGTCATACAAACCACTCTGCTTGCAATTGCTATTAGTTATATTTTTATATTGTGAGTAATGATCAAAATTCTCAGCTCTCTCAGGGTCATTGAAGACTGAAGTTAGCACAAGGCAATCCATTCACATGGTAGAAATATTCCCTGTGTAATTTTCCAAGTAATTGAAATGTATGGAAGAAACCTTTGTATATACCTGTTTTTGTTTGTATACAATGAATGAAAAGAGAAGAATGGTAGTGTCTCCATTAAAGAAAATTTTATATTAGATCCAGCAGCATCCCCATTTGAGTTAGAGAAAGCAAATCAAATATCTGAAACTTTACTGACTGAAGGCTCACAGAATAAAACATACAGCTGTTTCTGGATTTTTTTTATCTTCCCCACCCCCCATCAGCACTTCTGTGATCAAGTAAATGTTTAATTTTCTGGATTAAATTCTATCTTGGTATGTTCTATAAATTGACCCCCCCCCCTTTATGAAACTCCAGTATTAGAAGACAGCTACAAAGTTGCATATCTTTGTTTTGAGAGACATAGATCAAATATGTTTAAAAAAATTAGTAATACCTTACCAAGAAAGTAAGGCTGTAATCTAAACATTTTGTATGTTGCTCATATCATTTTATCTATATGTTAATTGTTTTCATATGTGTTTGTCTGTGTTAAACAAGAAAAGTGTATCATGTTTGCAAGATTACAATCCAGCACCTCTTTTTTTGTGCATAATTTCTGCTGGGTACAAATTATATGTCGGATGCATATAATATGAAAAATCCAGATCTGATTAGTATAAAGCAACAATTACTTGGTGAAAGATTAGAAAAATGTAGAATGCAAAACTCACTGGGTGACTTCAAGCCATTTACTTTGTCATCTTAAACTGCCTCACCATGCTGGCTTTTGATACCTAGTACAAGTTATCAAAACTGAGCTGACAGACAAAAATTCATTCACAAATCTAAGGATAAACAAGGACAGACAAATAAAACTTTAATGATGATACTATGTATGATATTTTATGTAACTCGCTCTTCCTCCAAAAAAAAGTTCATGGCATCTTTTTCTATATGCACACAGAAACTTCACAGGATATGATGGGCTGAGAGATAATGACTGGCTCAAAATCACCCAGTGAGTTTCTGGGGATGAGGGGTACATGGACCTATAACTCCTTAGTTCAATGCTGATGTCATATACTGGGATATGGTAAGGAATTATAAAGGAAGCGTAAGAGAAATCCTGTAACATAGTTAAGATGAGAAAGTAAATGTCTTAAAGTCATCCAGTGAAGTTTTGAAGGCTGAGAATAGATCTAAACATAGAACCTGTTCAAATTTATCCTCAGCCTTGAAAATATCACCAGGTGACTATAAGACATTTACTCTGTCATCTTAAACTTCCTTACCACGTGGCTCTAAATGGAAATTAAGTACAAGAGATGAAGAGTCATGCATTATATCTGAACAATATAATATAATGGACTCTGTAAATAATGTTATAACATTGGCACTCACAGTATCTTACACTAAATAAAAATGGTAGAAAATATCTGAATTCCACAGGTGGACATTGAACATGGAAAACAATACTTCATCCTGTTTTGACAGCTGAGTAGCTTTAACACTTGGCAGATGTTTTGGCAATAAGTTGAAAATACAAAAATTCACCAGAAACTATGGAAGTTTGAAGCTCAGAGCAGGTGACCTTAAGCAATTAGGATTTTAACTCCTAGTTCACAGTGATAATTTCCTCTTATGTGTAGTGATTTTACTATGAAAATTGAAATATTTTTCCAACACGAAGTTAGGGCAAACTCTACAAAGTAAGGAACTCACCGCCTAACTGAAGAAGCAGTCCCGACAATCAATTATTTTCATTTTAGCACTGACAATTATGCAAATTATTTGGAACCGCAATGGGCACCTAATTATGACACCTAATTATGCCAATTTATTTATACACCTCCTTGAACAACATTTATTTATAACTCTCTCACTCATTCAGAATCAAGACAAAGTAAGAAAGAAATGCAAACATGATAGTTTTATTCCTAAAAAATAAGCAAAATATGAACTATTTGAACTTGAAAAATTAACTGGTTTTCTAATTTTACATTGCATGGTATTCTTGCTTGTGTTTAAGAAGGTAAGATTATAAATTCTGTAAAACCTGGACAATCACTAGTCTGTAGCAAATAATCAGGTTCTCTGTATTTCTGTGCTGACATCTAATGGTTATCCCAATCTACCAACCCGACAAATAATAAGCTTGATCAACATTAATTTCAGAGTCTGTATACCATCTTAATGGAGCAATTTCTCATATTTTCATTTTTTTCAAAAACAATATTTCGGCTTAGTATTATTTCCAGTATTCTCAACTTGACAAAGCCAGCACTTATCTGCATTATCACCAAAACTGGACTACTACAATAAGGTGACCAGATGTCCCGATTTCAGCGAGACGGTCACGCTTTATAACAATTTGTCCCGTGTCCCGGGCCATTTTAAAAAAGTCCCGATTTTCTGGCTTCATGTTGAAAGCCCAGTGGATTTGCTTAAGAAATCCTAACCGGGGCAAGACAAAAGACACTCTGTCTAATCCCTCTCTCTGTCTCAGTACTTTCATTGAAGATATTAAAACTTTAAAGCAAGAAAACGGACCCAACCCCGCACCCCTTTTACCTCATTTTATAAGAAAAAATGACCAAGTACCATAGAGCTCCAGGAAATGCTTGGCTAGAGGGGCCACGAGTGCTACTTCCTGGATTTTCCAGAGGGGAGGGGCATGGAGGTTGGAGGTCGGCTCGTGTGGAAGAAAAAATGGTGGCAAACTTCTTTGAAGAATATTTCCCTGACTAATTTTACCATTTTAATTTGATCAGTTCTTTGTATTAACATCTACATCATTCTGGATTGACTTGTGCCTGCTGGTAAGTGAGCTGGGTTTTTTTCTTTTATTTCTTTATGTATTTTAAAATAATATTTTATTTATTGTGCATAGGATTTTTTAAAATAGCTTTATTCTGTGTGGATTCTTTTTTTAAATTGTCTTAGACTATTTAAAAAAAGATTCTATCCAAAATACAAAATACCAGCTGCAGTTATTCCCTTAAGAACTGTGGCAAGGAAGGTGGTATAGTGAAGAGCCGAGGTGGCGCAGTGGTTAGGGTGCAGTACTGCAGGCCACTTCAGCTGACTGTTATCTGCAGTTCAGCGGTTCTAATCTCACCGGCTCAAAGTTGACTCAGCCTTCCATCCTTCCGAGGTGGGTGAAATGAGGACCCAGACTGTGGGGGCGATATGCTGACTCTGTAAACCGCTTAGAGAGGGCTGAAAGCCCCATGAAGCGGTATATAAGTCTAACTGCTATTGCTATTGCTATAGTGACCAAAGTTACAATGGCATTGAAAAAAGTGACTGATTACCATTTTTCACATTTAGCAACCATTTTCACACTTAGCGACCGTTGCAGCATCCTCGTTACGTGATCAAAATGTTGATGTTTGGCAAGAGTTACAATTTATATTTGTAAATTGTAGTTATGTTGAAATAAAAAAAATTACAATACTATTTTTGCGTTATATGAAAATTTTTGTTGTTCCATATAAAATTTTTAATCAAGCCCCCCCCCCCCCCCCTGGTCAAAGGTGTCCCTCTTTACCAATCTGAAAATCTAGTCACCTTATACTACAATCTGTCATTGACAAGCATCAGTCTCATACTAACTTCTCAATAACCATAGCTCCTCTCTCTGAGGTAGCTGGGCAGTTAAGAGATATGAAATATAAGTAAATGCATTTGTTCTGTAGGGTAATATCTCCTGGAAAGCTTTTGGTTTACATTCATTGTCTTCAGTTTTTCAGCTGAAGTTTGGGACCCAGCCCAATCCCAAAATGAAGCAAAAAAGGAAATAATTCAAGGCAAGAGATTTGTGTGGTGATACATGTTCATGCCACATTTGGTTATTTGGTTACACATTTATGCAGTTTGTCTTCTGATATGTGCTCAACAATATGAACAAAAAAGTTTTAAAAGTTTGGCACATGAAATGTTTAAAATATTAAATATTTAAAATATTTATTTTTATGTACGTCTTGGGTAAAAACATGTTAGTAGAGTATTCTGGTCTCTTTTATTTTTCTTTCCATAGAGTCAGTATGGGACTAAAAAAATCAAATGCAAACCTACATTCATCCATAGAATTCATAGGATATCCTCAATCTATATATCTCTCCAGTGTATATATTGAGATTAGAAGAGGATTATATACAACAGCTCTGGTCCAAATTACGTTGCACCCAATCAGCAGCATTAGCTGTGGCCAGTAAAAAGAGATGCTAGGAGATTAAGATTCCTCTACCTACTAGTATAGAATATTATACTTCTTGAAGAAGAGTTTGGGTTTGAGAGCAAATATAAATATATAAGCAAACTGATGCAATTGCTTTGAAAAGGTTTGTTTGCAGTGTAGTGGTTTTCTTCAGAAGTTTAGGTATAAAATGGCACAAACAGTTCCCTAAGAAGTTCTATTCTGCCATTTTCTTCATTATATATCAGTCTTATTTTTAGAAAAAACAATATGTTAAGCTGAATGTATGATTTTATCTGAAATATCACTTCTCTGCTTAATCATTGCTTCTTTTATTTTATTTTCATCCAATGTATTTTGTACTGAATGTTATATTTTAAACATTGTTGTTTCTGGCTATGGATAAACTCAGTCATTACTGGTAGTCCTGATCATCATGGAATAGGTTTTTTTTTAGTATGATTATTCATAGAACCCCAAATTCTATTACTCATTGGAGCCCATTATCCAATTTATAGGAGCAGTAAATACAGGAGCATTGTATTTACAATGGATGTACTTGATAAGGGGTGAGTCAATGTTCCTTTTCATTTAACATACATTTGTTGCTCCAGGCAGATTCATGCACATTAAGGATTACACATTATATCTCTGAAGTATTGTCTATTGTATATGCTGCTTAGACAAATCATTAATTTCAGTATGAAAGATTTGTTCAAGATGTGTTTTAAATACATCAAGATAGTCACACTGTGTATGAGTTCATTGTTTTTGTAGTTCATCAGAGTTTTTGGAGGGTTGTACAACACTCATAAGAATTTGATGGTTTTATAATGTTTTAAATGTTTTAAACTTTCCAGCTTCATTGAATGTTGTATTTCCTATTTTAAGCCATATATGTTTTCATGCATATGGAGTACTCAAGCAATTTGGAATGCTGCCATCAATCTTGTATCAGCTCCACATTCTTCCTATTATAATGCTTTTAGTAGCTTTGCTTCTTAGGAAGAAATAAGGGCAACAATCCTGTTACTTGCCATTATAGGGTTCTTTAAATATGAAATATTTAAATTGTGAAATAATAAATAGTAACAATCCACACATAAAATAACAAGTAAATAATTATTTATTGTTTGATTTTAAATATATAGTCCATAGTCAATCATCAAATCAAATCCATAGGACAACATAAATGTCAACTATTACATTGACATCTCTTGAAATATTTTATTTCTGTTATTGTGCTTATAGAATACAATGACAATATCTTATTCTCTGATAAGGAGTGGCTAATTTTCCACAGTATATTGTAAAAACACATTTATACAGTCAGTTACACTGAAGTGCATGGCCTATTTGCTTTATAATTTCATAAACTTGCCAGCAATTTAAATAAAAAAGTCCATTAAATTATCATATCATGTGATTGAATGATATTGCCAAGTATATTAAACCATGTGTGTTCAGCCAGAATTAATTAAATATTATTACTTTTTTCTTATTAACATATTGAACTTACCCTTCCTACTCACTACTAGAAATAGAAGCTGATTAGCAAACAAAGCAAACTTAAGTGCAAAGTTTAAACATTCTCCTCAGGGTGTTTCATTAAGATTCCTAAGTTCTTTTGTTTAAACATTTGCTCTTGGCAAATGTGCTAGTATCGTGAAAATATTGCTATGTTCTTAGATGTGAATACTCAATTTTTAAAGGAAAAACAGCTTTACAGTCTGCTACTATGAGTTTATGCACCAGCAAATAAATAGTTTATTATAAACTACAGTTAACTTTTGCATCAAGGAAATGACACGAACAGAAATGTGGCTGTGCATTGACCCAGATGATTTGAGTGATATTCAACTTTTGACAACAATGCTCCCTTCGAATATGGTGCACACTGTAGTCTTCAAAACTATTTGTATGAAATAAAAGTTAGTATCTGGGCTGTAAATACTGTATCTAGATCAATAAATGGAAACAAAGGGATTAATTCTTTGCTACTCTCAATTTGTTAGTAAGATATTTTGAAGGCATATTTGGCAGCCCTAGAAGGAACTATGTAAGCATGAACATTAAAAGCAGGTGAATTTGTTCAAAGTCAGATAGTTTATCTTTTTCTCATGATCTGTTTCTTCCACTATACATAATGCTTTTATTAAATGTCACCAGACTGAAAAATATAGTGGTAAACCTAAATCCTGTCTTTGCTGATTTTAACTCAGCATTTGATTTAATTTTGATACCTCTCTGGGACACACATATAAACTGGTGCCTGATCTTTTTTATTCAAAACCTGTAGATGATTCCAGAATTAGAATAAGATGTAACTTTCAAGACTCATTATCAGATCAAATTTTCTATGAGACTACAAGGTTGCAGTTTAGCTCTTTCTGTGTTTAACTGATATATGAAATCACTTGCAAATTCCAATTCAAATTTCCACCCTCCCAAAACAGCAGATGTAAACATCCCCACTCCTGCTATATACAGATAATGCAGCTATTATCTCAAGGACTCCAGTTGGCTTTAGATGAGCCCTCAGAAGGTTAGTGCAATATTGTAGGGAAGACCAGCTGATAATTAATTTCAGAAGAGTATAATGATGACTTTGCCATCCCCACCCCCACCAAACCTCAATAGGACAAACAAGTAAATAGTAGGAAGAGCAGGAGACTGGGCAAATGTGGAGTTTTAAATATTTAGTGAAGTATTCTCTGGAAATTGTAATATTCATGGAAAACACAGATAGATTTTGTGATTCCATAGGCTCAAAGAATCTCTTCACGAATTCTAAAATTCTTCAGCAAGAAAGGAAAAGAATATATTCTTGCCCTCCTGTACCTTTTATCAGTTGTTTTATAATTCTCAGATAGGTCATTACCCTAATTATAGATTTTTGGAAGTAATGCAAATTAGCTTCACAAAAATAGTGTTTCACACATTAATGTTTACCCAATGCAGTTCTGAGATGAAAGATTGGTCAGCTGAAGGCTGAGGTAATAACATTAGATGCCATCAAGTTGTAGTTGACTCTTAACAACCATAAAGATAGATTTTTCTCTGTGATGATTTTCCCCTAATCTGGTCCTTCATCTCTTCCAATGTTGTTTCCAGTGGTGGGTTTCAATTTTTTTAGAACCTATTCTGTAGGCCTATTTTGTGGGTGTGGCTTGGTGGTCATATGACCGGATGGGAGTAGCCAACTTGTAAAATGTGGTGGAACTCATTTAACAATGCTCTTGCTTAGCAATCAAAATTTTGGGCTCAATTGTGATCATAAGTTCTCTTTCTTTTTCTTTCTTTTTTCTTCCTTCTTTCTATTCTTTCTTTCTTGTGTGTCTCTCTCTACCTTTTTCTTTCTTTCCTTCCTTTTTCTTCCTTCCTTTCCTTTGTTCCTTCTTTCTTTCTTGTCTCTCTCTCTCCCCCACTTACTTTCTCTTTCCTTCTTTCTCTTTCTCTTTTTGTCTCTCTCTTTTCTCTCTTCCTCTTCCTCTTCCTTTCTTTTATTCTCTCTTACTCTTTCTCTTTCTTTCTCTATCTCTTTCTCTCCCCCCTCCCTCTCACACACACACATATTTTACAGTTGCCGAACATTTCTGTTTTGCCAGCTGGGAAGCTGGCAAAGAAGCCTTATTTTCCCTGCCACATGCGGCTCTTGGAGGAAAGAGGCAGGGAAGCGAGCTCCGGGCCTCATCTCTGCCTCTTTTCTTAAGATCTGGCTTCGGGGATGGCCAGTCTCTCCTGTCACTGCATCCTTCACTTGCTTTTCACCTAGAGGCTCTGCCAGTGGGGCGCCTGCCACTAAACCTGGCAGACCTGGCATGTATTACTGAAACCTGGCTGGGCCAGGAGGGAGGAGTTCCCCTCACTGAAATGTGCCCAGAAGGGTTTCAGGTACTCCATCAGCCATGACACCAGATAAGGGGTGTGGGAATGGCTGCCATCATCCGAAGGTCATTAGTTCCTCGTAGGATCCCTGCTCCGGAGCTTGTCGGGTGTGAGTCCCTGTTGGTGAAGTTGGACCTTGGGGGTCAAGTGGGCTTGTTGTTAACATACCTATCTCCCAAAAGCATTACAACAGCCCTCCCTGCGCTCCTCGAATCAATAGCCGACCTGGCAATTGAGTTCCCCAGGCTTATAGTGATTTCAATCTGCCTTCGCTCGGCGAATGTTCTGATGGGGCGCAGGAGTTCATGGCTTCCATGACAGCCATGGAGTTGACCCAGGTAATTCGGGGTCCCTCATACAGCAGGTCACACGATTGACCTCGTATTTCTCTCGGAGGAGTGGAGGCGTGATCTAGGTTTGAAGGGCATTAAGACCTTGCCCTTGTCATGGTCTGATCACTTCCTACTGAGGCTTGACTTTCAGAAACCAATCCCCCACTGTAGGGAGGGGGAACCGATTAGGTGGTTCCGCCCTAGGCGCCTGATGGACCCTATGGGATTTCAGACCGCGCTTGGTGAGATACCTGACTCTCTCGTCCACAGTCCGGTGGAGTCCTGGGTCACTGCTTGGAATTTAGTGGCGATGGAGGCTCTAAACCAGATTGCGCCTTTACGGCCTCTCCGCGACAGTGGATCGAGGAGGGCTCCTTGGTTCACCGAGCAACTCAGAGAGATGAAGCGCCAAAAGAGACGCCTAGAGCGACGGTGGAGGGCCAGTAACTCTGAATCCGACCGAACACAATTAAGAGCCTTTATTAGGACTTATCTAGTGGCGATACAGGCGGCAATATGTGCGCATTTTCCACCCTTATTGCATCCGCAGAATCGCGCCCAGCCGCCCTCTTTAGAATAGCCCGCTCCCTCTTGAAAGGGAGGGATACGGACAACCTTTTACAGGGCAGAGCTGAGGAATTTGTCCTGTTTCTGTCGGATAAAATTGCTCGGATTCGGACGGACCTGGACTCAACTTGGACGGTACCAGCCGAGGCACCGGGGGAAGGTCTTGATCGGATTTTATGGAGCGAGTTTCAACTTGTCACTCCTGAGGAAGTGGACAAGGCCATGGGAGCGGTGAGTGCCTCCACCTGTATACTGGACCCGTGCCCCTCCTGGCTGGTCTTGACCAGCAGGGAAGTGACACGTGGCTGGCTCCAGAGGATTGTTAACACCTCTCTTCAGGAGAGATCCTTTCCGCACCCCCTAAAGGATGCGGTGGTGAGATCGCTCCTTAAGAAACCTTCCCTGGACCCAGCTATTTTGAACAACTATCGTCCAGTCTCCAACCTCCCTTTCATAGGGAAGGTTGTTGAGAAGGTGGTGGCCTTTCAACTCCGACGGACCTTGGATGAAACAGATTATCTGGATCCCTTTCAGTCGGGTTTCAGGCCTGGTTATGGCATGGAAACTGCTTTGGTCGCGCTGATCGATGATCTCTGGCGAGCCAGGGATAGAGGATATTCCTCTATCCTAGTGCTTCTTGACCTCTCAGCGGCTTTCGATACCATTGACCATGGTATCCTTCTGCGACGGTTATGGGAGGTGGGAGGCACCATCCTACGGTGGTTCTCCTCCTACCTCTCTGGCAGGTCGCAGTCGGTATTGGTTGGAGGGCAGAGATTGACCCCTAGGCCCCTCAACTATGGGGTGCTGCAGGGCTCGGTCCTATCCCCCCTCCTATTTAACATCTACATGAAGCCGCTGGGTGAGATCATATGCCGGCACGGGATTAAATACCATCAATACGCTGATGATACTCAACTGTATCTGTCTGCCCCGTGCCAACTCAGCGAAGCAGTTGAAGTGACGTGCCAGTGCCTGGAGGCTGTCAGGGACTGGATGGGAGCGAACAGGCTTGCACTCAATCCCGACAAGACTGAGTGGCTATTGATGCTCCCTCCCAAGAATGGTCCAGACATCTCTTAGCCTGGGGTGTGAAATTATACACCCCTCAGAGAGGGTTCGCAATTTGGGTGTCCTCCTGGATCTACAGCTGATGTTAGAACATCATCTGTCAGCTGTGACCAGGGGGGCCTTTGCCCAGGTTCGCCTGGTGCACCAGTTGCGACCCTATCTGGACCGGAGACCCTTCGGATGGTCACTCACGCCCTCGTCACCTCAAGACTGGATTACTGTAATGCGCTCTACATGGGGCTGCCCCTGAAGAGTGTTCGAAGACTGCAGTTGGTCCAGAATGCAGCCGCACAAGCAATAGTGGTGCAGTGGTTAGAGTGCTGTACTACAGCCACTTCAGCTGACTGTTATCTGCAGTTCGGCGGTTCAAATCTCACCGGCTCAGGGTTGACTCAGCCTTCCATCCTTCCGAGGTGGGTAAAATGAGGACCCAGACTGTGGGGGCGATATGCTGACTCTGTAAACCGCTTAGAGAGGGATGAAAGCCCTATGAAGCGGTATATAAGTCTAACTGCTATTGCTATTGCTACCTAGGTACACACACATTACACCTATCCTCCGCGAGCTGCACTGGCTCCCCATTGGTCTCTGGACACGCTTCAAGGTGCTAGTCGTTACTTTTAAAGCCCTACATGGTTTAGGACCTGGCTACCTGAGAGACCGCCTCCTGCCATTTACCTCCCAGAGACCAATAAGATCACACAGATTGGGCCTCCTCTGGGTACCATTGGCTGGTCAATGTCGGTTGGTGGCTCCCCGGAGGAGGGCCTTCTCTGTGGCAGCTCCAACCCTATGGAACTATCTCCCTGTAAAGATCCAGACCCTTACTACTCTTCCGGCCTTCCGTAAAGCTATTAAGACCTGGTTTTCCGGCAGGCCTGGGGCTGTTGATTTTATCCAGCCCCACTCTAAGCTGTATGCATGTTGTGTAATTTTAATGATTGTATTCTTATTTTAATTTTTTATATATGTCCCCTGTCTTATCTGTGAGCCGCCCAGAGTCTCTAGGGAGTGGGCGGCATACAAATGTTAATAAACCTTAAACCCTAAACCTCCCAAGAGAAGCTTGGGAGAGACACGCAAATGGCTGCTACTCGAGGTTCCTGAGGAGAATGCTGGACACTGGGGATGGCAATGGTGTCCACTGCTACTCCTTCTGCTGCTCCTGGTAATACAGGCTTCTTGGAGAGCATTAAGTTGCAGTTGCAGTGGCGCGCTGATTCCAGAAGCTGCTTTTTCCCTTGAAATTTGCTGTCCTGGCAACCCAAAAGGAACATTATCCCAGCAGCATTTCAGGCGCTCCCAACCTTAGCTGGGAGGGAGTGAGGATGGCTGGGTGCAGATCACTGGGGGGGCCTTGTGCGCCTGCTCGCTTGCATGGCCTGCATGCTTTCAGCAGGAATGGGAAGCATGGGGATCTTAATGTAGTAGGGCGGGGGAGGCTGGAGAGGAAGGTTAAATAAACAAATTTGGCTTCACTTCCTTGTGCGGCAAGAGAGAAAGTTGCTTGAGATGCTGCTAGGAGAATGTCTCCTTCAGGTTGCTGGAACAGCAAGTTTCAAGACAAAATGCAGTTGTGTTTCAGGCAACTTTCTCTCTTGCCACACAAGGAAGCCAAGCCAACTTTATTTATTTCGTTGGTTGTTTTCTGGACCATGGGAGGCAATCTGACAGCGCTTTTTATGCCCGCAATGACCCATTTTGTTGCTTGCGTCTTGCCCCGCGGCTCTCACTCAAGATTCTAGCTAATTTTCTCCCAAGCAGCAGCCGTGGCCGCGATCATTGGGGAAGCTCCCACTCCAGCCTCCCCCACCCTACTACATTAAGATCCCTGTGCTTCCCATTCCCACTGGAAGCACGCAGGCAATGCGAGCGAGCAGGCGTGCAAGGCCCTCCAATGATCTGATGGGAGCCAAGAGGCATCAAACTGCACCCAGCTGTCTTTATTCCCTCCAGGCTAAGGGTGGAAGCGCCTGAGATGCTGCTGGGAGAATGTCCCCTTTGGGTTGCCAGGACAGCAAATTTAAAGGCAAAACGCAACTGCTGGAATCGATTTGCCTGCAACTTAATGCTCTCCGAGAAGCCTGTGTTACGGGGAGCAGCAGAAGCAGCATCAGAGATTCAAGATTCAAGATTTAATGAATTTGTATGCTACCCAATCCCGAAGGACTCTGGGCAGCTTACATTAAAACAATTTAAAAATACTAAAAAAAATTAAAATACAAGAACAGAGCAAGTTAAAAGAACACAACATGCAATCAATCTTAGTGGGGCTGGAACTCAATCAAGGATCAACAGTCCCAGGCCTGCCGGAATAGCCAGGTCTTAGTAGACCTTCGGAAGGCCGAGAGAGTGGGGAGGGTCCGGATCTCAGGGGGTGGATCATTCCCTAGGGCCGGGGCAGCCACAGAGAAGGATCTCCCCTGAGGAGCTGCCAGACAACATTGTGTAGTCGACGGCACCCAGAGAAGGCCCATCCTGTGAGATCTTATCAGATGCTGGGAGATATGTGGCAGGAGGTGGTCATATCCAGGTCCTAGGCCATGCAGGGCTTTAAAGGTAATAAACAGAACCTTGAAGCGCATTCGGAGACCAATAGGGAGCCAGTGCAGCTCGTGGATGATAGGTGTAACATGGGTGTATCTTGGTACACCCAGGATCACTCGCGCGGCTGCATTTTGGACCAACTGTAGTCTTCGAACACTTTTCAGGGGCAGCCCCATGTAGAGTGTGTTACAGTAGTTGCGTCTTGAGATGACGAGGGCGTGAGTGACCATTTGGAGTGCCTCCCGGTCCAGATAGGGTCACAACTGGTGCACCAGGTGAACATGGGCAAAAGCTTCCCTGGTCACAGCTGACAAATGGTGTTCTAGTGTCAGCTGCAGATCCAGGAGAACACCCAAGTTGTGGGCCCACTCTGAGGGGTGTAAGATTTCGCTCCCCAGGCTTAAAGATGGAATACCTGGACTTTCTTTGGGGGGCAGCATCCATAGCCACTTGGTCTTGTCAGGGTTGAGTGCAAGCTTGTTCATTCCCATCCAGACCCTGACAGCTTCCAGGCACTGGCACATCACTTCCACTGCTTCACTGAGTTGGCATGGGGCAGACAGATACAGCTGGGTATCGTCCGTGTACTGATGATATTTAATCCCGTGCCGGTGAATGATCTCACCCACCGGCTTCATGTAGATATTAAATAGGAGGGGGGACAGGACCGAGCCCTGTGGCACCCTGTATTTAAGGGGCCTAGGGGTGAACCTCTGTACTCCGACCAACACCAACTGCGACCTGCCAGAGAGGTAAGAGGAGAACCACCATAAAATGGTGCCTCCCACTCACACCTCTTCCAGCCGCCGCAGAAGGATACCATGATCGATGGTATCGAAGGCCGCTGAGAGGTCAAGGAGCACCAGGATAGAGGAATGTGCTCTATCCCTGGCTCGTCAGAGATCATCGGTCAGCGCGGCCAATGCGGTTTCGGTGCAGTAACCAGGCCTGAAACCAGACTGAAAGGGATCTAGATAATCCGCTTCATCCAAGGTCTGTGGGAGTTGGAAGGCCACCACCTTCTCAACAACCTTCCCTAAAAAAGGGAGGTTGGAGACTGGGTGATAGTTTTTAAGGGCACCACCGCCACCCCCAGTGTCCAGCATCCTCCTCGGGAGCCTCAAGTCGCGGCCATTTGCGCTTCTCTCATGAGCTTTTCTCGGGAAGCGAAATGGGAGTCGCCCCGCTGATAGAGCCTCCAGGTGGAAGGTGAGTGAAGGGCGCAGTGACGGGAGAGGCTGGCTGTCCATGAAGCCAGCTCTTGAGGAAGGAGGCAGAGATGAAACGTGGGGGTTGCTTCCCTGCTGAGCAATTGGGGGGGGGGGCTTTCTTGAATGCCTTTGGAGAAAGAAAGAAGGCATGTAAGAAAGCTCCCCTCCCACCCACTGTCCGAATGTGTGAAAGAAGGAAGCTGTAGGCTCCTTTGCCCTCAGTTATGCAACATCCTTTCATTATCTGCTGCCTGAACGAGTGAAGGAGGCCAACAGAGAACAAAAGAGGTTGCGTAGCTGAGGCAAAGGAGCCTGCAGCTTCCTTCCTTCCTTCCACATTAAATATTCAGGCAATGGGGGAAGAATTTCTCACATGTCTTCTTTCTTTCTCCGAAGCACCATCCCACTGCCTGTCAGAGGCGGGGCAATTGGTGAGCCAACCAATCAGTGAGTGGTGGGTGGGGAATGCATGGTACGGACAGGCAGGGTGAGCAAACGAGCGAATGAGTGGCAATCAGATGGGTGGGGAGAGTGAATGAGCGGCGACTGGATGAGTGGGAGGAGCGAGTGAGGGGGGGCAGGCGGGAGGAAGCATTCTGGTATTGTGCCACCACATGAACTGGTTCCAAAAGGCATGCTAAATTTCATGAACGGGTTCTAGCATACTGGTGAGAACCAACTGAAACCTACCCCTGGTTTTATCCATAACTAGGTCTGTAACTAGGTCCATCTATCTTATTGTTGATTATCCTCTTCTTCTCTCTCCTTCCACCTTTCATAGCATTAGATTCTTTTCTAGAGATCTGTATCTTCTCATAACGTATCTGAAATAGGATAATTTGAGTCAGGACATTTGTGCCTCCATTGAGAATTCTGAGTTGATTAGTCAATGATCCATTTGTTATCTTGGCTATCTATGATATTCTCTAGAATATTCTTCAACTTCCAGATTCAAAAGCAGCAATCCTCTTCCTATCTTGCTTCTTCAAAGACCAATTTTTATTTCTATAAGTATCAAAGGGAATATCACGTCTTGCACAATCTGATCTTTGTAGGTGTAGACGCATTGTAACATTTGAATACCTGTTATCATTTTCTTAACTACTATTATTTCACCATCCTTCTTGTCCCGACTATCAAGTTCCACATTTGAAGCATTTGAACAAATAATTCTCATCCTATGGTTTCCTATAGATTTCTTTACCCTTTAAAATTTATCTAGGCTAAAACATGACCAAAGGAAAGCATTTAGGCACTAAATAAAGAAATAAAAATGCCACTGAATATAACAGATTATCTCAAATTCTAGATGGTGTCTGCTAATTATTTTATATTTTACATTACTTTCTTTACTATTCCAGCAAAGAATCTTTTTCAGAGCCAAGTTTAGTCCCTTACCATCAGCAGTTTTATAAGAGAAATTTAATAAAGTCTCTACAGATATTCAAGCCTTGTAGTTTTGGTCCTACTGAATCCATCTTTTACCTGCTACAATTGTGTAACATCAGTCAAAGAAATTGTACCTTTCCTTTGTAATTATATGTCCTAGGTCAGTTAGATAAATGTTATGTTAGACAAAAAGATTTTTCACACAAAGTGGCAAAGTTTTGCATAGCAACTATCAGTATCCAGAAATAAATTACTTCTATTACTAGCATGCACATATACATCTCTGTGATTTGCAAACATTTTATTTATAATTTTTTCTTGGTTGAGTTGCCTATCATTACTTTCACAATAGAGTTAGTATTTTTTTTTCTTTTTCCCTTAATATCCATTTAGAAAATTTGGCAAGGTTTTCCCCCATTTTCAAATTTTATCAAATTATAAAATACAAATAGAAATGAAAATAATGAGAATGTAGGGGAGGAAAAAGGAAAGAGGAAAAAGAAAGTAAGGGAAAAGAAATAAAAGCATTGACTTCTGACATTTTTAGCACAGTAAAGTTTTTGGATTGCCACTTTAAATCTAAATTAAGAATGGAAATTGTACATATAATTGTCTTGAAGGAAGTTCCTGTCAGAATTTTGTGAAGCAGGAAACCTTATACAGTAGAACCTCTGGTCACAACCATAATTCATTTCATAACTTTGGTCGTAACCCAATTGGTCATAACCCAAACCTAATTTTGGAAATTTTGCACTTACAAAAAAAAAAATTCATGGAAGGGGAAACCGGTCACAAAAAATTGTGCATTTTTTGGTTGGAAGTTGTTTTGGTTGTGGTCAGAAGCGTTTATAACCAGAGGTTCTACTTTACTTCCCTAACAGACATTCTGAAGGAGAGAAAAGTCCCAAAAGTGACCTTTCACATGACAAACTTGAAGGAATGACATTTATTTATTAAGAACAAAGATTCAGATTGAATTCTATAGAAAAAGCCAAGAATTTCCTGATTAAACATTAATTATTTTTGGGCCCTGCATAAGAAAGAGATATAGACAAGGCATATCAACCTCAAATACTAGATACAGAAAATAGAAAGAGGCTGCAGAGATGATTATATAGGAACTTGCTGCATTGTTTAAAGATAGCGAATAAGAATATAACATGGTATATTAATGGAGCAAATCACCCTCTCTCTAGCCGGAAAAAAATATTTCACTATTCCGAAGAAACTGAAGGTTGATGTTTGCAAGAAATTAAAACAAGAAATATCTAATAAATAAAAGACTGGGAGAGAAATTCATATCAGCTGATTTAAAAAAACCTAGTGGAGTTGTATATAAAATCTCAATTTAAGGCTTAGTTAATATTATCAGATGAGTATGGCAGATTCATACTGCAGAAATGGATCAATGGAATAAAATCAATAGTAGTGAGACTATGTGCCAAATGATGATAAAAGTAAATTTTTGAATGATTTATGGACCAAATAGCTACTTTTTTCTTAAGAAAATTGGTTTATTTGAGGAGACAGAAATTGAATGTTTTCCACAACTTTGGAAAGGGGACTAAACATTCTAAGGATAAATCACCAAGGACTTTCTTTGAGAGAATGGGCAATTTAGCATTGGTAGATTCAAGGAGGCAAAATAATGGACTTGCTATACTTTTCCCCCCACAGTGATATACACCATTCTCAAGAATTGATATGATATGAATTTCAAAAACCCTCACAAAAATGTTTTAAAAGTTGATGACTTACCTCAATCCTTTTCAGACCACAATCTAGTTCTTTTAATACTTAGAAAAATGGTTCCAAATTATAGATGGAGATTAAACAAGTCTATCCTAAAAAAGAGATGATTGAAATGGACTGTAAAAGAAAGCTGCTTTGGTGTGAGTTAAAGAGTGGGTGACCTTCCAAAATAAGAGGTTTGGAGTGTCATTAATTAAGGTTTCAATTATATGCCTACTTATGGTATGACAAAGTTAAAATAAATGTTGATTTCAATAATCACTTTGTAGTGCTGTTCTGAGGAATGGCATAAATATAAATAAATTCAAAGTTTGGAATAAATATAAAATAAGATTCTCTGAAAATGTGCCTCTCTGTGTATCACTACAGGAAGCTTTTTAAAGAAAAGAAATAATGGCAAGGCCAGATTTATGGGCCAATGGTCAATCAATACTTTTTAATCAAGAGGTACCTACCTTCAAATCCAAACAAGAATTAGAATCAGAAGGGCATGTTGTCACTGGTTTACATACACAATTGTATGTAAACCAGTGACAAACACAATTTCCCACAATTGGAAAAAAGGTTTAAATTAGACTTTCAAAGTTATGGATTTGACTCCCTACCCACAAAAAAACTGAATTAGAAATCTACTGTGTGGTAAGTTTTATAAAATGTTATTGAAATTGAAATTGAAGAATAAGTACAAGGAGTAAAGAATGTTAGATATAATATAATGCTTGAGCAAAGGGAACATATGTGAATGAAATGTTTAAAATTTACATAGAATTATAATTTAAAAGATTTTTTAATAAAATGATTTACTGTTGGTATTTAACACCAGATAAATTGCCAAATGTATAAAGGTATTTCAAATATATGTTAGAAATGTAAATGTAAAGCAGGAACTTATCATTTATCATAGACATACAGGCCTTTCACCTTTCATGTTAGGAATGTCATAGTATATTCTGAATGAAGGGGCCTTCCTTCCCTTTTGTTGTATATATTTGTTTTGAATAAATCATGACCTTCAAATATTCATTCTTAAATTTCATAATGCCAAAATGTAATTTCTCCTGCCGCATACTAGGCTTCAAAATTTCTGCTTATTCTCCATATTCTCCATATAGGAATCTGAGTTTTTTCATATTGTCATGAATGAAGGCAAATATACATGTCCCAAGATAATGTTGCAGAATACAATCTGCAATCTCTAATCCGGTCACTGGGATTAGAGATTTAGACTTCCAAATTTTCAGACCAGAGGTGGATTCCGGCTAGTACGCATCACTACGGGCATACCGGTGCCAGATATTTGCTGTACTTTTGCGTGGTTCCACCACAAATGCGTGCACAACAAAAGCGCGCCTGACTAAACCGCGGTGACTAAAGCGCGGTGACAAAACCGTGCGACGAATGAGCGACTAATTAGCCCTAAAGCGCGCCGACAAAAGCGCGCCGACAGAAGCGTGCTGTAACGGAACCCTAAACCTAACCCTAACCCTAACCCTAAACCTAACCCTAAACCTAACCCTAAACCTAACCCTAAACCTAACCCTAAACCTAACCCTAAACCTTACCTTAAATTAAATCGCGCTTCTGTCGGCGCGCTGCTGTCGGCGCGCTTTTGACATCGCGGTTTTAGCGCCGCGGTGTTGTCGGCGTGCTTATGACGTTCACGCTTTTGTCGGGACACGCTTTTGCGTACCTGTTCCATGGTGGCATGGCCACACCTCCATACTGGTATGCTCCCCTGCCCTGCCCCCATTTGCAAGGTGCTTCTCAAAGGGAAGAAAGCGAGGATGAGGACCCGAGGAAAGAGCAGCATTGAAGACCCCTCTGAAGCAGCTGGAAAAGGTACACATGGGTTGGAGAGGGGAGGAATTCAAACTTCATCCTCTTGGAGTGGTGCGGGCTTTGGGCAAAAGCTGGAGGGAAGGACCGTGACTCGTTCATGCTCCCCCTCCCCAAGTGTAGTTTGATTGCAGGCAGAGCCACAATGCCTTTTCAAACTTGTAATCAGTGATCTGAGCTGGATTTTTATGTAGCCGATCCGAGCCTTCCGAACGAACGGGGCAGGGGTAAAGTGTGTGTGTTATAGCATGGTTCTTTGCCTGGCAAAGAAAATATAAATTAAGAATTGGAAGAGACATTTGCAGCAATAGAAAAAGAAAGGATGAGAGGAAGAGAGGAAAAGGAGGGAAGTAAGAGAAAAGGTGAGTAGAGGAAGATGGAAGGGGAAAGCAGAGAAGGAGAGATTGTAAGAAGGGGAAGAGGTAGAGAGAAGTAGGGAGAGATAAGGGAAAGGAGAGGAGGAAAGTAGAGAAGGGAGGGAGGAAGAAAAGGAAAGGAGAAGACGATGGTGTCAAAATAGGCAAGGGATGGTAAACAAAACAACCCATATGGAATATTACAATTCTATAAATGGAATGACAAATGTATTAGAATTATAAATGTAAAAAAGAATAATAATTATGTGAATGTATCTATAGAGAACAAAAATAAAAAAACTTAAAAAAAACACCACCTGTGTTCCAAATTTTGCTATTTCATCTATCTCCTCTTTTACTAAAATAAAATGAGTGAGTTTTAAAAAGGCACAATGTCTCTTTGCACATGTTTATATGGCTGTGGACATTATATAACTTCTTGTTTAAACTCTCCAGAAAAAAAGAATCTGCTATCTTGAACTGATGAGGCAAAGTCCAACATTTATTCACAGTGATCTTCGATTTCACTGTTCTAGGAGTATGCGAATAATCCTAATGAGTCAGATCTTAGCTTTGGCAAAGAGATGACATTCAACTTCTTGAAATACTATTTTATGCATTAGGAGTACACTATATATCCTGATGTGTTGAATATATATTTAAACAGTTATAAGATCTATGTGGAAATGGACATTCAATTTAACTGCACTATTGCCACATTTAAAATGAAGCATATTCTCATGTTAAAGGTCTAAAATGCAAATGAATTCAGATTGATTTTTCTGCTAAACATTCTGAGTCTGGTTCATATTAGCTTTTCACTTATCATACCATTTTATCCAAGTCTGGTACTTTTAGAAAATGTATTGTTTTACATTTAATTCTGTACACAATGTACCTTAATGCACAGGTACATATTGTGTTATTGTTATGTCTAGTTTAATGAAAAGAAGGAGTAGGGGGTGACATAATAACCATGTTCCAATATCTAATGTGCAGTCACAAAGAGGAGATCAATCTATTATCCCAAGCAACTAAAAGCAGGGCAAGAAGCAATGGATGAAAACCAACCAAGGAGAGAAGCGACCTAGAACTAAAGAAAAATTTCCTGACAATTATCACAATTAATCAGTGGAATGGCTAGAAGTTGTGGGTGCTCCTCTTAAACACTGGAAGTGTTTAAGGAACAATCACTCTGAAATAGTATAAGGTTTCATGCCTGAGAAGGGGGTTTCTTTAGCTTCTGCAGCCTCAACTATCTCTTTAGAAGGCACATAGATAGTATTGACAAATACAGTTGATTTGTTACCTTTGTCCTTCTCTGCTGCATTCTTTTCTTCCTCCATCTTCACTGAAATTTCGTACTGCCCAGGGTTGGGTCAGAACTGGGATTCAGTACCCCTAACAGCTTCCCAGCTTGGGATAGCTGATAAAGTAAATTTTAAGGGAGAATTGGGATAATGTCAGCTTTCCAAGTATCATGCAGAATCAAATCAGAGTCCAAGGCAAAACTATCTTTAATAAGACATCTTGGTACATCTGTAGAATCCCAATCCTGGAAGTTACCTAGGATTCCCACCCAGTTGAAAGTTCATGATCTTGTCCCCACACCCACAAATCCATCACATGGTCCAATCTTCTTCTTCCACACTGGCATCTCCACCCCGCTGGTTCTGGTCAGGTGCCGAGGTGCAGAGACAAAGAATAACCTTGAGTTTCTAGAAAGGAATTTTTTCTTTTGAAAACAACACATTCTACTCCTTGCTATTCCCCCCTTAATGAAAAGGCATACTAAAGATGAAGCTAGAAGAGAGAGTGTGGCAGGTCAAAGATTCTTAAAGGAACCACTGCAGGCCTGACATCTTGTGCTTACAGTATATTGATTGTGCTTATTTTCAGTTGTACAAGTGAGTTGCAAATTGTGTGATCCAAGGTTGTCAAACTCAAGGCCTGCGGGACAGAACTGGCTCACGGGGTGATTAGATCTGGCCCATAGTGCCATCCTGGAAACAGCAAAGGACTAGCCCACGGTCCCTCTGCCAACAAAAATGGAGCTCTGGAGGGGTCCTTTTTCGCTAGCAGATGGTTGCAGGAAGCCACTGCAGACAAAAATGGAGTTTGGGAACCTCTTTCCATTGGCAGAGCGCTTGGGCCACCACAGGCACCCTGATACAAGTGATGGCCACACCCACCCTGCCCCCTTCAAGGTCAAATACAACCCTGATGTGGCCCTCAATGAAATCAAGTTTTACACTTCTGGTGTAGTCTCTAAAACTATCATCTTAAACAAGTGCCATAGTTGTAATGACAAGTTATCCACAAATAGACCTGAGTAATGTGTCTTTTAAAACCTCAAAATTTTAAAATATAAGAATTGCTTTTTTCTTTTTTTACAAAAACCACATCATTTCTGTAAAACAGCACAGAAAAGGGTCAAGTGGTACTTGACATTCATCACATTCCCGTGGAATGTGCTTATTTATATGTTTATGCAATATTCTCCCTCTTCCATCCCACTTTCTGCATATGGAATGCATTATGCTGCCTCAGGCTTTAGAATCACAGAGGATCATTTTAAAAAGTTATTTTTACCTCTCTCTTTTTGTTTTGTTCAAAAGAACTTTTAGAAACCCCCAAATTTAAAATCTGCTGCTTTATAATTACCAACATGCATTTACTCTAATAAGGTAGTGTGGTTGAAAGTGGATAAGCATATCTTTAACAGCAGTCTGCCAGGAATCAGCAGAAATAATTACCATCAAGATTTAATTATGTCAGACAAGAGTATCTGTCCTGAATAACAGTATACATAGGGCAGAACTAGCTCTGCTGCAGATTTCAGTCTGTCCCTTGTATGCTTCTGTTCAGCACTGTTTAAGTTATTCTACCCTAATCAAACAAGATTATTAACCCTACCAAGCTCTTTCAACTACTGAAAATAACACTTAAAGGCAAAAACTGGAGAGTCCCTTGAATCTCAATACATATTCAAAGACTTTTAAAAACCTGTTCAACCAAAAACATTCTGCAGGAATGAAAGCCATGCACAGGGTGACAGCTAGCATGCCACAAGTAAAAGAGCATTATGTTTTTCAACTTCAATAGTTCCTGTCTCACAATTAATTAAAACAGAATAAATGAGTTAGCAAAATGTGCTTAAGTCATATGGCTGTACAGATATCATATGTTATGGAACAAAACACTGTACATGATAGTGAAGTTGATCCTGTTTTTGACACCATCCTCCCCCGTCTAATATCAGAGGATGTCCTAGGGAAAAGTAATGTCTTCTGCTACATTTGAGATGCTGAATCTCCAAGATGCTTTCTGTGGATTATATTCTGTAGAATCATGATCATGTCTGTGTACATCTGAATCAATGGGACATACCACAGAACTGCAAGCCTATAGCATGTGTGCCATAGGTGGCATGCAGAGCCCTCTCTGCAGGCATGCCAGCATTGCCCCAGCCCAGCTCCACCACATCTGAGTGCATGCTTCCCGCTGCCCAGCTGTTCTTTGGATCTGTGCAGGGGCAGAACACATGTGTGGGGGTGGACATTTTGGACCTGGAAGGCCTCCTGCACCAATGTGGAAGCAAAAAATGGGTGACAGGTAGGGCGCATGCGTGGGGAGTCATGCACATGCGCATGTGTGGGGACAGGGTGCAGGCAGGGGCAGGCGCACAGTGGGGAGAGTGTGCATGCATTGCATTATGGGTGCGGGTGTGCACACACTTTCGGCACATAACAACAGAAAGATTAGCCATCACTGCCATAGAACATCTAACCTAGGGTGAAAGCAATTGAAGTAGATGTCCTTCTCTACACTAGAGCAAGATTCGAAGCTGCCGGATATCCAGCTGTATAGTGAGTTGAAACACATCTCTAGACATTTTGAGGACTTTGAGTCAGTTCCATTGAGGTAGTATACAGATTTAATAATTTATGACCTTTTATTTGGTATCCATCAAGAGATTAACGAAGTGGAAGTTTCACATCCCATTTGATGTTCGGAGCTGCTAACTTTCCATGTACTAATGCTTGGTGAACATATAGTCATCTTAGGTGGATGTGTGTTTACAAACTTGCCACTTTTGGCAGCTACTAGCCAATAGTTGTGTGAAGGCAGCATAGGCAGTACAGTGCACTGTTCAGATCCAGATTATATCCCGGGAAAAAATACAATGCAAGCTGTATGTTGTGGCTAATATATTTCCCCTGGGCCAAAACAAATTGTCCAGCATTATATCTGTAAATGTTTCATAGCTATTCATGCTGGGCAATGCTGCCTAAAAGAATCCTGGTATTTTTTAGTATTTTTAGGAGGGAGAAAAACCCTTTACCATTACATCTGAATTAGTACGCTTGCTCTGTTACTCTCCTTATTTATGAGATGACTACTGCAGGATTTGAAATTGGGAATCAGCTTCTAATTCTTGGGTTTAAACTGATGAACTGTGCCACATGCTTTTTAGTATTTCTACCAGGCTACTGGAAAGTTACCACATACTTTAATGTGAAATTAAAAGATTATTTTAAAAATTAATGCACCAGACAGGCATCGTAAATGTTTCATTTCCTAAGAAACAATCTTAAAAGCAGGGTAATTAAGTAAATCTGATAGTAATCTAAATCAGGGATTCAGTAAGTATGATCTAGTGGCTATGTGTGGTCCACCAATACCTCTCTGGTAGCCTCTACAACCTCTCCCAGGGTAAGTGGAAGAAAACATTTGGGCCTTTCAGCATGGAGAAGTTAAAAGGACAAAATAGGTATTTTAAGCTTTATAGCTTATTTAAAAATTCATTTCAATTCTTGAAATTCTTGAACTCTCCCCCTTTGATGCTGGGCCCACACAGTTTTAGTGATTCAGCATCAATATGTCCTAAGCCCAAATTTGGCATACGTTGCGATATCTTGGGATATTCATACTGAATTAAATGAACCATTCATACAAATAACTTTAAAGTACAGGTACCATTTTAGATTGCAAAAACCCACATAATAATATATGATAATCTATTAAAAATTATAGAAAACCTATATTCTTGTTACTAACTAAAGGTCACTCAGATATCTGGATCTCAAATATGGCAGCCTTAGGAAAACAGCTTCCCATAACAAAAATAAGTTTAAGTTTTAAGTTTAAGTTTAAGTTTTATTTTATTTATATGCCGCTCTATTCCCTAAAAGGGACTCAGGGCGGCGGACAACTTAAACGGGAAGGGGAAACATACAAGTACAAAATAGACATTTAAAATGACCAACAACCACACCTGTCAAGAGGGGAAGGGAGCTCATCAACCCCAGGCCTGCCGACACAGCCAGATTTTAACGGCTTTTCGGAAAGCAGGGAGAGAGGTGAGGGTCCGAATCTCCGCGGGGAGTTCGTTACAAAGGGCCGGAGCTGCAACAGAGAAGGCCCTCCCCCGGGTCGTAGCCAGATGGCATTGGCTGGTGGATGGAACCACCAGCCAAGTTAATCACTTACAATCATCTTATATTATGCCATTTTGTGATTTAATTTATATAACTGTATATATGACATCATGAAAAGTGTATATTGTGTAAATTGTGTGCAAATGATCAGCAAACAAAATATGATAATTAGTTCCAACTTCCATATTTTCTAGTAAAGGCTTCATCATGTTTGATGTATCCATCTCTCTATATCAAGTGGACTATACACATGTGAAATTGTCAAACATGCAGGTTTTCATTATCCCACTGAATGATGTTTTTAAGCAGAACAAATCAATAATCTGAGTAAATATTACACACTATTATTAAAAATTAGGGAAAAACAGAAGGAGAGAGAGAAAGAGGGAGAGAGAAGAGAGAATTGTGCTGAGTTAATTAAGGCTTCAAGAAACGCTTGCTTTTATTGGCAATTTTTTTGTTGCAGGAAGAAAACTAAAAATTAAGAGGATAGTTGGCAGCAATATTGATATGCTAATGGATAAACATGCTAATTTAGAAAAAAACTAATCAGCAAAGACATTACTAATGGAAATGTACTGGAAAATGGCTAATGCTGTATGCAAACCTGGCATGTACAAAATTAAGAACTCATTTTGTATTTATAATTGTGACTAAGGAGCAAAGCCTCTCTGCTAGACTACAGTTGAGATTAAAGAACATCTCAACTGACCTGTCCTGATCCCACCAAATCAATTCAATCACTGTAGAACGTACAATTAAACAAACAAATAAATTTACTGCATTGCACATTCTCCTTGGTATAGAGAAGATGTAGAAACTGGAATCTTTATCTTGTTTCATTCTAGTATCTGTAGCAGGAAAATTTCATTACAAATCAATATAATCACAAGGATACTGATCAAGCAACTTGGTCAGCAATGAAGTTAATTGCTGAAGGGAAGCTTTTTTTTAGGTTGGTTTATTTATTTGTTACATTTAAAAACAATTATGAAGAATAAGTGGTTATTTCCTTGTATGGCAAAGAATCTGAGTCTGGAATTTCTTTTATCCTCCCAGGAAAATATATTCCCAGCAATTTCATTTTTTTTTAAATTAAAAAAAATCTAACAACCAGAATTCTAAATTCAGCAGATAGTTCACATAACCAATGCAACATCGGTGCATTTTGTGATTCTTAAACAAAGTTATAGTGTTCATGTTGGAAGAAAAAAACCTGAGTTTTTCTACAAGGAGGAAGCAGAAAGAAGAAAACAGACTAGTATTTCAAAGCATGGCCCCAGAATGTTAGATCTGAAGAAAGCACACAGCAATTCTCAGGTAGCAATGGAACAATGGAAATCATCAAGATCCAAAAGCAGTTATTAACAAAAGAAGAAAATGATTAAATGCATATTAGACAAGTATCCATATTAACTACAGTTAAATGTTATATTAAATGATTAATTATTTTTGTTCTTGCCCCATCCATTATGTTTTCACCCCTAACATCCATTTCAAGGTCAAGTGTGACAGGGTCAAAGTTTTCCCACCTGTAAATCTGGTTTACAGTAAATATAACAGTTGATTAAAAAACATGTACATACAAAAGGCTAATGAAAATAGCAGTGGTAATAGGTTGGAGAAGAATTAGGTTGAGCATGAAGCAGGAAAATTAGAAAAGGAGTATGTAATTCTAAATAAAGAGACAGGAAGGCAATAAAGACTGGATAATCTAAACAAGGACCTTAAATTCAGATATTGTATATGGGCTGCAATGTGTAACATAAAAAAAAGAAAAGCAACATAGCACTAATTGATTTTGAACATAGCTCTGCATAATTGTAAGAATTATCAGTCATCAAACAAATCTAAGGGATTTGCCTTTCATGGAATAGTCAGAAATCATTTAAAAACTGAAAATAAGCTTTACAATTCTTATTTTTAGAGCTCAGGAACATTCATGTTGCCAAATTTTGGGCTGTATTATAGACATGATAGACCACGAAGGCTTGGAGCTTTATTGTGTGCTACTGCTGTAAGCAATGAACAAAGATAACTTATTTTCATATACTTCATTAAAAAAAAAGTTTCATTGGAAGCATGCTAAATTGAGCCAATCTAAATGAGAGGTTATTCAAAAGGTAGAAGTAGAAAAAATATAATTAAAGGACTTGTAAATCAGTACTTTCATCTGCATACTTTCCATGAAGATTACCTGAGGGTTGGATACATGGAGAAAAATCCTCTTTTATTCTCTTTATTAAAAAAAATAACATGATTATGGCTGCTGACATGTAAGAATGCATGACAACAGAGCGTTACCATAAGATCTGATATCTGAGCTTAATTAGATATTTAAAACATATAGTACAGATTGTCTGTTGGTCTTCTTTAGTCTGTTTTTATATTGTATAATTTACTTGTCCTCTTCTTATATAGTTTCTTCAATTAGCTAGTTGCATTTTATGTAACATAGTTGCTAATTTTTAAAGGCAAAATTTGAAATAGTGAAGCATTGGAAGCTTCAGAGGCGCATTTTTTTTGTTAAGGTTCTAGCACTCAATCTGCCAGTTGGAAGGGCTGTTTGTTTGCAAAATCTACCAGATCCAAGTAGTTGTATTAAGTTACAGTATATCATTATACTTGAGTAAAAACAATTAAATTGGTCAGGCTATTCTCTCAAGGAAAACATTAAACAACATGTTTCTGAGCAATAGATGTAATGATTCTATACAAGAGAAACAAAACTAGTCTGGGGAAATGATAGAAAGCATCTTAGAGAGTTAAAGACGATTGCTTATTCTGATGATTCATTTCATTTCATTTTCATTTTATTTGTCTTGTATGCCGCCCACTCCTGGAGGACTCCGGGCGGCTCACAACAGACAAGGGAAAGGGGATAAATAGACAAGACAACACTTTTTTAAAAAGACGCAACATTCACAATTTCTGTGGGGCTGGGTGTTTCACAAGCCCCCCGGCCTGCTGGAGCAGCCAGGATTTGGTGGCTTTGCGGAAGGCCAGGAGGGTAGTAAGGGTCCGGATCTCCTCGGGGAGGTCATTCCAGAGGGCTGGAGCTGCAACAGAGAAGGCTCTCCCCTGGGGAGTTGCCAGCCGACATTGGCTGGCAGATGGAATCCGGAGGAGACCTAACCTGTGAGATTTTATCGGTCTGAGATAAATATCTTTCCAGTGCTTTGGGGCATAGTTTTCTCAGATATGTCTGGACATATATGTAAACTTGCATTACCAAAACAATATTTCTCAGGTTCAGCAACTTTAAGATGTGTGGACTTTGACTCGGAGAATTCTATGCTAATTGAAAAATTCTGGGAGTTGATTTTAAAGTTGTTGAGACTGAGAAATACTGATCTAAAACATGCAACTTCTGCTGCTAAATCATGTCTTTCCCTCTCTTTTTTAATGCTATTATTGATAATTTTGGATTTTGAATTTCACTGCATTCAATTATTGTGTTTGTTTCATTATAAATTGTTTTTTTTAATTATAAGGAACCATTTACACAAACAAAAAGTGGGAAATAAATTAAATAATAAATATGTTTATTAAAAGTGGACTGGAAATACAGAAGCATGCTTTCTTTGCAGAACATGTCGATGGAAATTTCACAAGTGGTGGAAGAAAATGTATCTTCCTAATCGACTTGATCAATGGATCACTACTAGCAGTTCCCAGAGGTGATTTATTGATCCATTACTACATCATCACCCAAACAGTTATAAAGAAAGTCGTTCTTATAGCTTTAAACTGTTCCCTTCATATGACCAAACTAAGAAAAGAAAATATGAGCTTAGTATAAATCTTGTACTAAGGGAGATTTGATATTCAAATATGGCTCTCAGGTTCCTCTGCAACATCTAATATATGATACTCCTATTTAGCACTTTGCCAGGTAGAACAAGCTGTTCTATGAGTTAGAGCTGAGGTCTCTCTCTGACCTGTTATGTACTTGCAATCATTGTCTGGAGATTTGTGTTTGTATACCGACAATCAGTGAAGATCTCCCCCCCCCCCAATAAAACATAAGAGATAAACTTCTGATTCATTGGATTATGGAATTTTATTTAAATGGTAAAACTAGAAGTAGTGCACTATTTTATTTTGATTGACTTGGGCACTCTGTTAGGGTGAGGAGGAATTAAGATTTTTTATATTTTAGAAAGTAGGATACTGAAGTAACTGATATTAGTTTCAGTATAAGATCCCATTGCTCTTTTTAAAATACAAATCTTCTACAGATTAAAAAGGCATTGTGCTAGCTGCATGGCTTATCTTCCATCAGCAACACATTTATCCTGTGGTTTATATGTGGTCAAAAGATCTGCAGCAAAAAAATATGTTTCTCTGGTTTGATTATATATTCTGGAGAGCAGATTGCCAGCCTGTGACGAAAGTCAGAATGGTACCCAGGGTTGTGTAGACTGAGCCTTTCAATGCTTCCCGTTCACCTATGTTTACAGAGAAGCCAGAATAGTAACCTAGATCTACCACATCAAAGATAATTATGCTTGCTTTCTCAGTCCTTTGAAGTTTCTATAGAGTTTGTTTTCTTCATACCAGAAGTTGGCAGTTCAAAAAGACAGAAACATTCTTTACATTTACGAATCTTCTAAGTCTGTGCTTTAACCTCTGTCTAGCTTAACATACCCAAGCATGACCTACATAAATCTTCATATGTATGACTCTATTTGCTATGCTAAGACACCTGCAGTATGATTCCGTTTATTCATCTGGTATTTTTCAACAAACTCTTGTTGACTCTTTTTTTTTAAATTTGGTGGTCTCTCTCTCCCCCATGAACGAACGATATCTCTCTCTCTCTCTCTCTCTCTCTCTCTCTCTCTCTCTCTCTCTCTCTCTCTCTCTCTCTCTCTCTCTCTCTCTCTCTCTCTCTCTCTCTCTCTCTCTCTCTCTCTCTCTCTCTCTCCCTCTCTCTTTATAAGGAACTTATGCTGAAATTCACTTTTTGGTCTATTATGTATAGTAAACTGTAAATTATTCTCTGAATATCTAAGGCAAAATTTAAATATTTACTTCTGATACATATTTAGATATAGAAAATAAGTAAGATATATGATATTGGATTTGTAACATATACATAATATGAGAGTCTGATCTTGTGCAGTTCACACAATTCCAAAATATTATTGAAAACTGCTTTGCATATTTCTCTTTTTTACTTTATATACATTATAAAATAATGTATTTCCTTATTTTTATCTCTACAAATATTCTTTTTTCCACAGCCTCGTTTCTTATTCTACCAAGCATCATTTTTTATATTTTCCATGGGATAATTTCACATGCTTTTATGTTACTTTATAACATAATATTTTTTCACTCCACTGTGATTTCCACATAATCTTTTCTCAAATCCATTTTGCATTCTTTGATTTGAACAATTTTTATGCACTCACTCTAGTAGGACTCTTGTTTTTTCCCCTTCTTTTTTTAAAATGCATTTCCCCCCCCAAGACCCATTCTTGATGCTATCAAAAATCATTTGTGTGGTACCCAGAAGTTTTTTTTATCACCCTAGTATTCTTCATTAATTCTTTCACTATTTCAATATAAACATCAATTAAGACATTATATTTAGATTAACTCTTTTCCTATGGTACCTATAGATAGATTTATTCCCAAGCCATATATTTGAAACTAAATTAAGCAAATATTCACCAAGAACTATTCTCATTCATTATGCATTACTTCTGTGGTATCCTGTTTTATTTCCACTCATTTATCCATGCCACCAACAGAATAAAAATTTCCCTGGATCACATTTATTCTTCTTGATATACAGTTTGTCCATTCTTGGTTCTTCCATTATCATCATTCATTTGTATAAAACTTGCAGCTATTGCCCAACTTAAAAATTCTTATTTTTATAGGTATCACCAATAAGCTAGATGGCAGAAATTCATACTTTGTGATATGAGTTCATGTCTTCACTTTCAGTGTCATGCATGTATTAATTATTACTCCACAAGATCAAAGATTATTTATTAATTAAATACTTTTTCTCTTAATTTCACTAACCTACATTTATTTTCCCCACTTTGGCTTTATTCATTCATTCATAGGCTTTGCCAAATAATGCCTCATATATTCCAAGTTAGAAACTGCAAAGTGCCATAATCATCAAAAATAATATTAACCTTTATTACATCATGATTTTGTCTAACTGAAGCTTTCATATACTATTTAATAAAATAAAGAAAAAATAGGCTGTGTCACACTGTAATCATAACTATGCCATATCAAGCATTCTCTGCTTGTGGCAGGGATATAATACATTTTGAACAGTATATTGTGCAACCAAAACATTCTTTTGCACTAAATGCTATTCTCTATATCCTAAAAATCTGTAATTTAAAGTTCTACATCTCAAATTAATATACTGTTGCCTACATCCAACGTACTAGGAAGTACTTAAATTTTTCTGCCAAACTAAGAAACAAATGCTTAGCTGGGAATTTAGCGACATATAGTCCTTCTCCCAATATATTTGGGTGGCATTAGTTAAAGAAGTGCATTCTAAAGAAAATATAATTGGATTTTTTAAAAAAAATTCTGTGTATTAACATACGTGTGTATCACAGTGTTGTAATGAAAGGTTTTTTCTTCTTATTGTTTCTTGGTTACCTGTTTTGGGGAGTATTTCTAGTGTAGAAGGCAAACCATTAATATCAATAGGATGAAGGAGCTAACTGCCTTGCTAACATTTATTCTTTTCCTGTTAATTTCAGTTCTAAATAAGAAGTCTCTCCATCAACAAAAGTAAACATATCCTTTTTTGAAGGGAGCTATTAAGTAGAAGGGGATTCTTGCATCAGGCATTAAGAACTAAAATACCAAAGTAATGTTGTATAAATTTGTACTTCAGCACCCAAATGTTGTTATTTAGGTTTTACTTAAATTAAAGTTCATTGGTCTAAGATTCTGGTAGGTAGACATTACATATTTTCTCAGAAATAATCCTATTGAGTTCCATGAGTCATACTTGAAGGTATGTTCAGTCTAGAGCCACACTGGGTTAAAGTACAAGGCTATAAGCAAGAAAACGTGACATGATCCAATTATGTCACATTCTGGTTGAGAGAGAAGTTCCCTGAGGAAGAGCTTTAGCATTAGTCTGAAAGCTTGGAAGGCTAAACCTCTGCTCCCAGTGACTGACAGATTGGATCCTGCAACATTATCCTGAGACACATATAGTCTTACATAAGAAAATCAGGCACAAAGTCAGTGTATTCTCTATCAGCCTTTGGAAAAGGTAATGGAAAACCACTTCTAAAATTGTGGTCAAGAAACCACATAGATGTCCAGGCAGATGTCTCCCCCCACCACACACACACAAACATACACATGTTATGAGAAACATTCTTCTTTCAAACTTGTCAACCTCTGAAATACCTTGAAATGGGGAAAAAAGAAATACATATTGTGAGGTTTGTTCTAACTGTGGCATTAGAATAATCAAATGTATTCATTACATTATTTTAAGGTGTATTCTATAATATGTACTGTCTTCGAGATATGTTCATTATTTTCACAGAAATTTTTTTCTTCAATATGAACTCATGTTAAATTACCATTTAATCATTTAATGTAAGAACAATCTAATCAGCAACATACTTTCTGTCTTTAGTTACAACTATATGCATACAACAATAACAAAAAAAAAACAATAAAGAGGATCAGTGAAGAAATGCATCACATCATCTACCCATACAGTTCAGAATGCATCCATCAAAACTTATTAGCTATGAATGAATAAAATAATAATTAACATATATTTTATGCAATTATTTTTTAACATCTGTTTTTGGAGATAGACCTTTGAATGTCATATGGATATGTTTGCTGTAGTCTGGCATATCCTGAATTTTAAGCTTCTGAAGCAAGCAAAGAATTTTAGAGCAAGTAAAGAATTTGCAATCTTCTGAACAAAATAAGAGAAAGCAGGGCATGGTGGTTTCTTTTTTCTTTTTTTTACTTTTGACATTAATGAACTGATGAGGACTGATTCAGAGGGAGGCATTCATGAAAGATGGTATGGTTGTGGTCCCTTCTGATTATTGCTGAATCCTTTGAAATATTGAATTATAGAAAGAACATTACATTATCCATCCAGCTTAATTTAGATATCACTGAAGAGGGAGATAGAACCAAAACATTTGCCTACTTAGAACTACTAATTATGTATTTACTGTACTAAGTCACCCAGTAAGCAGTCCTTGATGAAAAAAAAAAGATGGAATGCATTCAGTTATCACATTCTTAGCCACACTAAGGCAGCAATTATATTGCTTGAATTTTTGGGTCATAGCAGTATTGGTAACGTCTATTGAAATGAATGTCTCGAAATATGTATAGAATTCAAAATATTGGAATAACTCTTTCATTGCATTTTAACTGATTCATTTCTCTGTTTTGAATGAATAGTTTGGAAAAATCTAATCATTTCAAATATTTTGAGGGACTATTCAAGTATAGAACAATTGTCTCTATTTCAATCCCTCACTCAAAGGCCCTGAAAATCATAGTTATTGACATTAGAGCAGTCATGGGATCCAATCAGTTCGAAAGAACTGGTTGTTAAATTTCTGAGCAATTTGGTGATCTGGTTGTTGGAAGAAATCATTAGGGCAGAGAACCAATTGTTAAATTATTTAAATCCCACCACTGCATTAAAGCAATCCAGAATATTAAAACCATTATTTGCTATGAAGCTTGTAATTATATATTATTTCTTTTAAAATTAAATAGTGTATATTGGCATGATAAACTGAAACATGGTTCCAAAACAGATGTACTATAACTTCAAAATTGTCATCCATTCTGGATATTTATTTATAAGAATTTTGGATTGTTGGCAATTATAAGTACTCTTCAAACTTCAAGCCCTAGTGTAATCCTTTGCGATTTAAATCCCAAAGCATGCAATTGCTGCAACTTTACTCGTATCTAAACCCACTGAGCCTACTAAACCCACTGAGACTTATTTATAAGCAAATATGTACAATCCTCCATCACTTTTTTCCTATCAAAATTGACCTGTAATATAATCTTTATAATATAATATTAACTGAAGCTTATTCCCAACTAAATCCTAATATTGCAGATCTAAAGGTAGCAAAGCCCTTTAACAGAAGGTAATATCTAAATCATCACTGAACAATCCCATTTGTCCTTAGTAGTTTGTATCCCTGTTGTACAAAAATATTGCCTTTTTTTTGACAATAATTATATTGTGTAATGACGACAGGGTGCCATAACTCAGGAAGTAGATGTCATTTAGATGCTACTTGTGTATCATACAGCTGCCACTGAACTTCACTTGTGCAAATATTTCTGTGTCAGGAATTATGGTTTGCCTGCAAAACACTTAAAATCTATATTTAGAAAAACAGTTCTCTTCTCGAGCGAAAAAGAACAAGCTACAGTGGAGTGACCATATTGCAGAATGCATTTCATGTTGCAAAGTAATTCCTTGAGGGACTTCAAACGTCAGCTTTTGCTTCTTAATTTCTTAATTAGCAGCATCATCTTTAACTTATATAGGTGTCTGAGGTATAGTGCTTCACTGCATTGGAATAACTCTTAAAGCTTTCTTTGTTCATAGTAAGTTTAATAAGAATTTCTACCCAAAAATGTACTCAGTATTTCATGAGCAATAAAGTTGGGATCAATCAATTATTCATTCACCATCTGAAATTACAATTTAACAACCTCTTCTCCTGAGATTGCTGGATACCCTAAGGTTGAATATAAGGTGAAAAGAGTAAGAAAATAAAAGAGAAGAGAAGAGAAGAAGAAAAAAGGATGGTGGAATGTGTTAGGTTTCTAAAATGTAAGATTTCATACTTTCATTTATGATACATCAAAAAAGTACAAATGATATATTAATTATTATAATAAATAGTAATGCATCCAATGCATTAGTCCCTGTATTCTTGGCAAGGTTTTTCAGGAGTGGCTTGTCATTGCTTGCTTCCTAGAGCTGGGAGAGACTGACCCAAGGCAAAATCAGAACTCACAGCTTCTCAATTTCAGTGCTTTAACCACTACAATAAACTGACTTATAATATCCATTTTATAGAGAATAGATTTTTTAAAATGTGTTATGTCTGTTTATATTCTTACATACCTATGAACGACACTTTCCCCACCCTGCAAAATGCCACAAAAGAAAGCAAGATCTCAGGAAATGTAGAGAATACAAAATGATAGATAATATAGTTTTGTCATTTGTAAAAGCAGCAAGCCCACACCACATCCTCCCCCTCCCCATCATACACCTGTTAAGAACAATTAGGAAAAAGCAAAGGAACTACTCAGAAATTCCCCATGGAGAAATTTAGCAAAATGATTCTACAGTATATCAGATATGAAGGGAGGGACTTCTTGTTCACTAAGAATTTGATTTTGAGATTCACAGCTCTGGAAATTACCTTTGTAAAAGTTTTCTGGGACTCACTACAATAAATCAGAACAGAGCAGGGATATTTAACTTATTTTTATGAATTACCCAGTACTTTAGTGAAGTTGGGAAAAATTCATTTATAATATGGTTCATTTGCTGAGTGCATGAATGGGTCTTAGCATAGTCTTAAATGTAATTTACACACACCAAAAGGCTTCTTTAAACAACCAAAGTGGTATAGAGGGGCCTTAGTGTAAATGATAATCAGACCCAGAAGAGTTCATCACTCACAGCAATTAAAACCAAAAGAATGCAAAAAACCTTGGGCAATAATAATTAATTTCTGAGAAATATGGATCCTGAAAGCAGCTGCAAATACTCATGATAGTTGGGGGAAGGAGAGGAAAGAATTAACTATCTATTTAGTGCATGCAGGCACACACACACATGCGCTCATTCACACATACACAAAAGGCATAGATACTATGCAGAGTTAAACTAAATATTACATTTGTTTAATCAAACATATTAGGAAAAAAATCTAAGTGAATCTTTAAATATTTTTTATTTAGCAAAATAAAGGGGCATCTAAGCTACACCTCTATACAAATGTGCAGAAATAAATGGAGAGGTGAAAACATCTTCAGTCTTTATTTTCAAAAGAATTATTATAAAACATAGAATAAAAACAACCCTAAAACAAAATATAAAAAACCAGGAGTGGGCAACATTCCATTATTTCATTTTTTCTCTCTCTTGCATAATAGTTACATATTTCAGACCTTTGCCATAATTACAGCCAGGCTCTCTCCCCTAACAAATAGCAATAGCACTTAGATTTATACACTACTTCACAGGTGCTTCACTGTCTTCTTTCCAGGATTGTTAAGTAAATTGTGACCTCTTTTGTCAGGTATTCAGAATAAATAGAAAGGCTTATACCTTTATTTTATTTTATTTTATTAGTTTGTCGAACATGTATAAGATAGCAGGTATTAATATAAACATGGACATGAACAAAATAAATGAATACAAATAAATGGGGACAGTAGGACATGGATGGTAAGCACACTAGTGTGCTTATGCACGCCCCCTATACAGACCTCTTAGGAATGGGGTGAGATCCATGGTAGACAGTTTAAGGTTGAAGCTTAGAGGGTTAGACAGAGTCAGGTAGAACATTACAGGCATTGATAACTCTGTTGTTGAAGTCATGTTTTCTGCAATCAAGTTTAGAATGGTTTACCTTGAGTTTATATCAATTGTTGGCCCATGTATTATTGAGGTTGAAGCTGAAGAAACCATTCACAGGTAAGACGTTGTAGCAGACTATTTTGTGTACTGTGCTTAGATAAAATCACAGGTGGTGCAGTTCCAGATTGTCCAAGCCCAAAATTCCAAGCCTGGATATGCACTTGCATCATGGAATATTATTGGATCAACAACCAGACATCTTTGCATTGTTTGTTTTATAGCATATCAAGTAAACCTGGGGTCATGATTTGTAATAAGAGGAGCAAAAGTCTCAGACTTGGATGGCAGATGAAATTGGACTTAGTTTGTTAGTTACTGATGCATAGAACCAGTGAATATGATTAGAGAACTGTGCACATGTATATGTTTCTTTGATACTAAATTATGATATGGCTTGTGTTCACCAAAATAGTTGTTACTCAATAGCAGCTTTGAAATTTTTGTTTACAGATCTTCTACTATGCTGTTTGAAGTTGCAATGCTCCACTGCATGCCATATTATTCTTTATGGATCCTTTTACCAATTTCCAAACTTTACCTAATCAGGCAAAGCAAGGGAATTGTCTCTTATTGTTTAGCTTAAATATGTTGCAGGAGCTCCTTTCAGAGAAAAGTGTCAAGTTATCAAAAGTCTTGAAATACAATAGTACAATAGCAGAGTTGGAAGGCACCTTGGAGGTCTTCTAGTCCAGGGGTCAACAAACTGCGGCACATGTGGCTCTTTCCTCCCTCTGCTGCAGCTCCATCACCAGTCAGTGCCACAATTTTGAGAGGAGCTTCCGTGGGGGGGGGGACACGAGGAGAGAAGCACAGTGTACCAGGAGAAGATTCTATGGCAAGGGAAGGGTTTTCCAGTTGTCTCCACAATTGCTAGGGCTTTCGGTTATGACAGGTAGAGGAAAAAGTATGCCGCACTAGGAGGAGTTCCAGAATTGAACAGGGGGCTTCCAGTTAGTACCTTTGTGGCTCCGGGTGTTTTCTTTTCTGTGGGAAATGGGTGCAAATGGCTCTTTGAGTGTTTAAATTTGCCGACTGCTGTTCTAGTCCAATCCCCTGCATAGGCAGGAAACCCTATACCATTTCAGACAAATGGCTATCCAACATCTTCTTAAAGACTTCCAGTGCTGGGGTATTCACAACTTCTGGAGGGAAGCTATTTCACTGATTAATTGTTCTAACTGTTAGGAAATTTCTCCTTAGTTCTAAGTTGCTTCTCTCCTTGATTAGTTTCCACCCAGTGCTTCTTGTTCTACCCTTAGGTGCCTTGGAGAATAGTTTGACTCCCTCTTCTTTATGGCAACCCCTGAGATATTGGAACACTGCTATCATGCCTCCCCTAGTCCTTCTTTTCATTAAACTAGAAATACCCGGTTCCTACAACCATTCTTCATATGTTTTAACCTTCAGTCCTCTAATCAGAGGTGGGTTTCAACCAGTTCGCGGCAATCCCCGCGAACCAGTTGGTCGGCGAACCCAGAAGTAAGTAACTTCCGGGAATGGTGAAGGGCCCACCCGCCCACCCGTGCTCCTTACCGCTCTTTGAAGGCTTCTACGCTTCCATGCAGGCGCATGGCACATACAGCGCCTGCATGATTCTCTGTGAGCAGCTGGATGGCACATACAGCACCTGTGCGATTCTCTGCGAGCAGCTGGAGCATCGCACAGGTGCTATGACGCATGCGTGAACTGCGCCCGTGCACGAGGATGCCACCAGCCCCGTTCCAACCGAACTGGTTGGGACGGGATAAGCAACCCCCACTGCCTCTAATCATATTTGTTGCTCTTCTCTGCACTCTTTTTAGAGTCGCCACATCTTTTTTACATCTTGGCAACCAAAACTGAATGCAGTATTCTAAGTGTGGCCTTACCCATGCATTATAAAGTGGTATTAACACTTCATGTGATCTTTATTCTATCCCTCTATTTATGCAGCCTAGAACTGTGTTGGCTTTTTTGGCAGCTGCTGCACACTACTGGCTCATATTTAAATGGTTGTCTACTAGGATTCCAAGATCCCTCTCACAGTTACTACTATTGAGCAAGGTACCACCTATACTGTACTATTTGTTTTTCTTGCCTAAATGTAAAACCTTACTTTTTTCACCACTGAATTTCATTTTGTTAGATAGTGCCCAAAGTTCAAGTCTGTCAAGATCCTTCTGTATCTTAAGCCTATCTTCTGGAGTGTTGGCTATTCCTGCCAGCTTGGTGTCATCTGCAAATTTTATGAGTTCCCCATTTATACCCTCATCCAAATAATTGATAAAGATGTTGAAGAGTACTGGGCCTAAAACAGAGCCTTGGGGTACTCCACTGCATACTTCCCTCCATGTAGATGCAGTTCTATTGTGGACTACACGTTGAGTGTGGTTGGTCAGCCAGTTACAAATCCATCTGGTGGTGATGCTGTCTAACCCACATTTTTCTATTTTATCTAGTAGTAGGTAATGGTCTACTTTATCAAATGCCTGTATTTGCTTGTAATGCTTGTAACAGGAAACCTCAAAAATTTATTCATCCTATATTTATTTATAGGGTATATATTTAGACTTCCACCTAAAGAGAAACCAGTGAAAGTTTTAATCAGTGAAGTTAAAAGACATTATTGTTCATATAACAAACTATATAGGAATTGTTCTAATTAATTCCTATTTTTATTTAATGCCGATGACCTGGCATTGCCTGGGTATTTATAGACATCAAAGCATTTTTCTGAAAGGGAGCCATTGAGAGGGGCCTTTCTTCCCCCTACTACCCATGCCCATCGTACCTGCCCTCTCCCTTTTCCCTCCTATGCGCTCCACTTTCTCGCCTTGTCTACGATCCTGGCACTTTGCCCCAAAGGAAAGAAGTCATTGAGAGGGCCCTTTCTTCCCCCTATTCCCATGCCCATCATCCCTGCCCTCTTCCTTCCCTGTTCCTCTTTCCCACCCTGTTTACAATCCTGTCACATTGCTGCAAATCCATCAGGCACTTCCCCATTGATCCAATGGTTGGTTTACCATCTGTGAAGGAACTGACATCACAAACAATTGCCACTCTAGGATGCAGCACTCACTCTCTTTAATGGACCAAGCATTCCAGAATTATGTTGGAACACACATATAAATAGGGAGGAGAGAGGGGGGAGGGAGAGGGGGGAGAATTTTAGAATTTAGAATTTATTTGTTATTTATAGGCCGCCCTTTTCCCTGAGGGGACTCAGGGCGGCTTACAGTTCATGGGAAGGGGGGTGCAAGATAAAACATAAGACAGTGCATAAATAAAAAAATAAAACAATAAAACACAACTTCCATTCAGCATTCGGGTGGGGCGGATTAGAATCTTATCCCCAGGCCTGACGGGTTAAGGGCGAAGGGGGGAAGAGGGGGAGAGGGGGAGAGAGGGAGAGGGAAAGGAGGAGAGGATAGAGAGGGGTGAAAGAGAAGGAAGAGATAGGAGAGAGAGGGGTGAGAGAGGGGGGTGAGAGAGAGAAGGGGGAGAGAGGGGGGGCAAGAGAGAGAAGGGGGAGAGAGAGGAGTGAGAGAGAGAGGGGTGAAGGAGAGGGATGGAGAGAGGGAGAGAAGGAGAGAGGGAGGGAGAGGGGGAGAGAGAGGGAAGAGAGAGAGGGGAGAGAGTGGGTGAGAGAGAGAGGAGTGAGAGAAAAGGGTGAGAGAGGGGTGAGAGGGGTGAGATAGAGGGAGGGAGAGAGGGAGAGAGGGGGGAGAGAGGGGGGAGAGAGTGAGGGGAGAGAGATGGGAGAGAGGGGGTGGGAGAGAGAGGGGTGGGAGAGAGAATGGGGAGAGAGAGGGGGAGAGAGAGGGGGAGAGAAAGAGAGAGAGAGAAATACTGGTATGTATGTATATGTATATGTATGTATCAGTTGTGGGTTGCAATTTATTTTAGTACCAGTTCACTCATGTATGTGTGCGATCACCCATCTGGGTGAGTGGGCGGAACCTCCTGCCACTGCCACTACTGGTTCACCCAATCCAGGGTGAATTGGCAGCAACCCACCTCTGGTATGTATGGGGGGGGGGAGAGTAAGTTATAGGGAAGAGTATTTTTGTGTTCTTTAGCTGAAACTTCAAGATTCATTGGCTAGTCTTATGCCTCATCACTGCAACAAATAAATTTGAGTTTATTTTAAGTGATAAACCTCATAAATATATGTAAAGTCTAATAAAAAGGGGAAAAAAGATGTTGCCATTATCATTAAAAGTAGATTTTAGAACCTTGACTGAACTGATTGCTTTTGACAGCCCATAGGATATTTATATTTTCACTGAACTTTCTGTACCAATTTTTACCACTAACCTATTTACTCTTTGTGGCATAGCTATATTTGACTCCCTTGATTGTTCATATGGGAAGAAGATTACGATGTTATATTTAATTTTCATTATTCCTGTGTGTGTATAAAAAATTGTAGATGCTTGCCAAGATGTATTCTGCTCATATCACGTTATTATAATTTACTCTTATCCTTAACCCAGTATTTATTAGTTTTTATTAGAACAAAGAAAATACCTTCCTTTCAATATTAAGATCATTTCCACAAAACTTGATTTTTTTAAAATGTAAATGACAGGAGATGAAGATTAACATAAAAGGAGATTGTTTTTCATTTCTCAGTGGTAAGCCAAAGATATGGTCACATATTCAGTATCCTCTTTAAATAATGTTGTTTTCAACACATTTCCTCAAGTGCAGAGAGGAGCAGATCAGAAAAGCAATTTTGACTTGAAGTTTAAGAATTTCAAATATGATACAAGTATTACGCATATTTTCAAATGTACTTTGTACTTCCAAAAATAAAATCTTGGCTTTCAAAAATAAACACATTTTGTTAAAAGTCAGTCCATGGATTTTAGATTTATCTTCTCCTAGGGAAGAGAGTCTGAGTTATAGGAATGAAGTTGGAGAAAGAAATCTAATGAACTTCAAGGGTCCAATCAATGAAATCTGACACATAGCAGATGCAGTGGTGGGATTTAAATTTTTTAACAACTGGTTTCTGTCCTAATGTTTGGCTGGCTGGACATGGCTAGGTAGTCATGTGACTGAGTGGGCATGGCCAACTCAAAATCACTCACAGCAAGGTGGGGCAGTGCACGCGGGCTGATGCTGCAGAGACAGCGTAATTTCTTATGTACCATTCCGAGTCCGTTCCCCCCTCCTCTTCACAAAATAAAAGTCCATCTAAACATTGCAACTGCTTGTCGAAGGCATGCTGGCAAATGGAGGCTAGCGGGGGGGGGGAGAGAAGGACTGATGGAAACACCCTGTTTCCCCCTTCCATTTGCCTGTCTGCGCCATGCTCATGATGGGGAAGGGGGGGGGAGCAAAAAGCCCATTCAGTCTGTATTCACCAACACAATAGCAAATCTCTTTTCCAGCACACTGGTTTGGGCATTGGGAACTTGAAGGGTAGATTGTATGCCCTGAAGTCCATCTGCTGTTCCTCCAAGCCCAGCTCTGGCGGCAGCCAATCATTAGCCAATTTTCTTACAGTGCTCGTGCAAGGAACCCTGGAGCTTAGCAGCAGCATATTGCATGCTTTTTACTCCAAGCACCTTGGTCTGGAAAATGCATGGCTGGGGCAGAGCAGTCCTCCTTTACAAGCTCTAAATAAACTGTTATGCTGCTCCAAGCCTGGGTCCCCTGCATGAGCAATGGAATTCTGGTACTCCACCCCACATACACAACCCTCCAAAATTTTAAAGAATTAGACCCGTGGGGAGAGAAGACACTCTAAGGCCACTAGCGAGTTTGTTAAGGCATGCAGTATGCTGCCAATTGTGAGGGGAGGATTTTCCAATGCTGATCCTAGAAGCAGACAGAGATTGATCAGGGAAGGCACAGATGGCAGAAATGGAGTAGAAAGATAAGGTTCACTGCGGCGGGGGAACCTGCAGAGATCAGAGAAGGCACGTGCAGTTAGTTCAGGCAGCAGAAAGGTAGGCCGGGGCATAGGAGAAGAAGCTGGGCAAAAAGTGGAGATCAGGGAAGGCAGATACCTGAGGAAGAAAGGTAAGCTGTGCCCAGAGACCACATGATCAAGGCAAGCAATCGAAGGAAATAGAGAGCAGCAGCAGCTATGCCATGGGCATGTCTCTAGGCATCGACCAAGATGGATGAGGTGAGATAAGGAATGACTGGGTGGAGCCAGCCAGTGGTGCGATTTGCAGGTTCTCTGAACTGAGCAAAAAATTAACAACTGGTTCAGTTGAACTGGTCCAAACTGGCTGAAGCCCACCTCTGAATATGCATATAAACTAGGTTTTCCTTCAGTCTAGTTGTTTATGAGCAGTTGAATATTGGATCATCTCCTTCTAAGATTGTAATATTGGCTGTTTGTCTGTGAAGATATACATAACAGCATTTTTTTTTCCTCCTGTCACACTGCAGGTGTACATATACTGACAGCAAGGAATAGCAGAAATAGAACTATTCATACACTCATTCTCAGGAAAATCTGAATGACTTATTTAAATGATAGCATGCAGCCAACAGAATACCGTATCTCATGCTAATGCTGCCTAAAACCATTGTGGGAATAGGTCTTGTTGATTTAACTTTAGCCTCGGTGTATATAATTTATGTCTATGTCTACTTATATCCATTGATATAAGTAGACATAGAGTAAAGAAAAGTGAGGAACAGATAAATAAAAGAGAAAGAGCAATGAAATAAAACCATAAAGAATTGGTTGTCAGTCTTATTTATAGGTTTTTATGATTTTTTATCATCTCTTTCAGGTTACAATTTCTTTCTTCCCATATTTTACTCTGTCTAATCATAAAATCCGGAAAACACCAGATTTTTTTTTCTGTTTTCAGAAAAAAGTTCATGAAGGATTTCCTGTCGCTAATAAATCCTTTCTTGTTGACTTGTTGCCTTTTTCCTCATCAAACAAGATAATTTTGCCATTTTGCAAATTTTGCCATCTTCCCCAACCATTCCTCCATTGTAGGTATTTCTGAATCTTTTTATGTTTGAGCATATAATAATCTTGCAACAATTATGTTATAAAAATAATCTTCTATAATTTTTTTCTAATCTTCCATAAGACCAAAAAAAAAAAAAAAAATCTGGTTTCAGTTTGAATGTCAATCTTCAATTCTTTATATCACTGTATGTATTTGGATCCAGAATTTCTCAATCTTTTCACATGTAACATGACCCTTTATGTTTTCTACATTTCTAATTTAAATTTGAAATACGTTTATACAATGCATACAGAAAGACTACACAAACACATTATTATAATTATTTTTATTGTAAAATAAAAGATTTCTCCCTAAAATATTTCAGTTTGTTTACTAATTGAATTGTACAGCTTGCATGTTATATTAAAGGTGGAAAAAATTCTGGAGTGATTTATCTTGGACTGATTTATTTATTTTTACATCTGAAGAACCTGGCATTTTAACAGGAGTGTGTAGACTTTTTATATCCATTGTATATCCTAGGTAATGTTTATGGAATTATACATTGTTGGTATATCATGTTGTTAAAAATCTCTTTTAAGATTTTTTGAATATTTAATAATGTAAATGTCAAACATTTTCATCACATCTTTTCCTATTGATTCATATGTATATTATAACCAGATTGTTGGCCCATTATATTGTATGTTTTTTTTAACTTCTATTTCAAATTTCAGTAAGAATTTATAAATCTTAGTAATCACACATTCATTATTTGTACATAATACAATATTATATAATTGCATTCCAGTTGTCTGTTAAGTCTTTCTCTATTTGTATATATATAAAAAAATCTAAACCCACCTGCAGTTAATTATTTTATTAGTTTGATTTTAAGTTCATCATGTTCCTGAATTAACATATCTTGTTATGTTAACCATGTCTCTTCCCCCAGTCTTTTTGTTCTGTAAATCATTTCCTGTGGTGAAACTAACAAAGATATCTTCTGCAGCATCCTTTGAAAGTATCTCATACTTTCACTATGACATTCCTCACGCAATGATTTTTAAAATCTACATTAATTTTAACTTTATCATAACATAAAAACTATGTCATTTAAACCTCAAATTGATTTTCCAATACAAATATCTTGTTTAAAAATAACTCTTTCATCCAACTAAACAGCAGACTGCAAAATACAGTTTTAAATCGTTCTTTCATTTGAGAGGAAAGTCTTGAGAAATTTAAATTTAACTCTTGATTTTTTTTCACCTACCATCTTTTTCCATTGCTTAAATGGTGTAGCAGTTGAAAATAAATCATATGATTTACTGAAACAAATACAAGGTTCTAGGCAATACTTATTATTTTTCACAGAAATTCTCTTCATGGTAATTATAATTTTCTCCATCATAACATATGCTTCTTAATTTCATTCCATTTCTTAACATGATTATTTTGAAAAAAACACACAATTTGTAGTAGACATGGTAATACTTAAATATTTTCCTTTTTATCAAACTTGAAACCAGATTTTTCCCATCAGTTTTATTTGATTTTTGTTTTTCATATTTTTGTTAATATCTTTGTCTTTTGGCTAAAACCAGCAGGTATACAAACATCTTGTTCTTCAGTTAATATCTCTCTTCTCTCTAAAGGGTTTTATAAAATTCTAACTAAATTGTTGTAAAGCCCCTTAATTTATAAGTTTATTTTTTCAATTACTTTCCATAAATCCTCTCATCCTGTTTTATTTCGCTATGTTTCAACTTTTATATCTATCTATCTATCTATCTATCTATCTATCTATCTATCTATCTATCTATCTATCTATCTATCTATCTATCTATCTATCTATATATATATATATAGAGAGAGAGAGAGAGAGAGAGAGAGATTTATTTATTGAAAATTGCTTCAAATAATTTAGAGAAATCCTAAAGGTACTTTTTTTTTCAGAAGGCAACTGGATTTTCTTGTTTTTTCTTTGAAGATGTTTTGCTTCTCATCCAAGAAGCTTCTTCAGCTCTGACAGGACAGTGGAGAATGGAAGGATTTATATTCCTTGCAGATAGCTAGTAATTTGTATCCTTTTTGATACTTGATAGTCATTGAAGCACTTGGAGATTTATCTGTATCCTCAGATTCACAGTAGTGACCCACCAAGAGAGGTGAGGGGAAGCATTTTTGGAATAACTATGATCTGGATGACTGAGAATCTCTACAGACTTTTAGCTATACAATTTGGGATGAACACCCTTTGAATGATGTGGAAGTAGGAATTGATATGCAGAGGAAAAATTGCAGACTACAGGAATCAGGACTACTGGTGACCCTAAGAACTGAGATAAATCTCCAAGTGCTTCAATGACTATCGATCCTCTAAAAGGATGCAAATTACCAGCTGTCTGCAAGGAATATAAATCCTTCCATTCCCCACTATCCTATCGGAGGTGAAGAAACTTCTTGGATGATAAGCGAAATGTATTCAAAGAACGACAAGAAAATCCAGTTGCCCCCTGAAAAAAAGCACCTTTGGGACAACCATGACCTGGATGACTGAGAATCTCTACAGAATTTTTTTGCAATGAAAAAAATAATACCTGTTAGGGTTTTGCAAATCTTTTATCATAATGTTTCCTTGAGTATATGATTTACGTGCTCCCTTAAAATGATTGCATAAATTAGGTCCCTCTTCTGTGTAGTAGAACAGTGTGACTTTGCCATATCACTTAGTTTGCAACAATAATTCCAGCACATGCGCTGTGCACAGCAAAATCCCTTCCCTCTGGAACAGCTTGTTCCCCAAGGATGGATTTGTTTTTATCCCAAGATAACAAAACTTCTCTTTAAATGAACATTCAAACTCATTAATAGAAGCTACAAATTTACTTACAGTTTGTACCAGTTTTATTTATTGTTTTATCAATGGAGTTGATGATTAAATTAATGTTTTGTCTTATGTGTTATAAGCCACCTAGAAGTAGATGAATAAATGAGCATATATAGAGTGGCAAATTAATATAATTAATTAATTGCTAGAATGAGATTCATTTATATGTATAGATGGCTCCTAAAACCAACATTAAGCTTTCAGTGAAGTAATTTCATGAAGTAGGCCTTTATAAATTTGAATAAGGAATAAAATGATAGCCTTTACAAGAAAACCTAGTTTTCTTTTAAAAACTGTTGTGATGCAGTTGTTAGGGGAGAAATAAAGTGGGCTTCCTTGAGCAAATGGTTGGCCACTCTGAAATCAGACTACTGGACTAAACAGACTGGGAATCCCATTCAGCAAGATGCTACTTATGTTTTATGTAAAAATAAAAACAAAAGTTTTCCAAAGCAGCAAATTAGCTCATAAGTTATTATCAACTTATTGTAAATTTTCAAACCAAACACAAATTGAAATAATTAAAATAATATTACAATTATGCATTTCCTTGGTATAAAAAGTAGAATATATTGATAACAGTGATATTATTGTTTAAACAAGCACCACATTGTACAAATCACAACCACAAATCCCACTACTAAGGTATGTTCTGTAAAAAGTCCCAAAGGTGCTTTTTCAGGTGGCAACTGGATTTTCTTGTTTTTTCTTTGGAAGATGTTTTGCTTCTCATTCAAGAAGCTTCTTCAGTTCTGACAGGATAGTGGGGAATGGAAGAACTGCCTCCAGTAGCCTCCTGAAAAAGCATCTTTGGGACAACCATGACCTGGATGACCGAGAATCTCTACAGAGTTCTGTAAAAAGGAATTTTTAAGGGACTCTATATTAGAAAAACCATGAATCATGTTCAATAATGGTCATTGACCAAAATAGCATTGATTTTATTTGTTGAAAAATACAGATTCAGTGAGCACCTCATAATCTTCTGTCAAAACGTTTGACTGGTAGTCATAATCACCAATCACGGTCAAGAGTCTGTGGTCTTGATCAATTGAATGATTTACAGAAAACTTATGTACATCATTCAATGACCTCTAAGTACTGTTTAAAGTGTATGCCACTTTGTTTCAACTCCAATTCAAATAGAAAGATGCATAAATAATTAAATGGTGACTTATGTTTTGTGAGTCTGTTGTTGCAGTTCAGTTCTATGTGCAGAAAGATGAGACATTCTTGGACAGAGTCATTCAGTTTTAGATTGAGAGAGTGTATGAATCTAGTAATAAATCAGAAACAAAATAAAGATAAAATGGATCTATATAAGGAGAAATCCATAAGCATCTGAAGCATACCATTAACAGTAGTGGAAACATAGTTTAGATGGCTCATTAAAATGTAGAATGAATCATCTTCTATAACTACTTTAGTGCTTAGGTCTTTTAAAAGTTTATATGTTGAAGGTGAAGCTTTAGTTTTATACATTAACCTCTATAACTATTTTTATAAGGTTCCATTCCTGTTTGATAGCGCAAATGAAAATGATAAAATAAGTTTGATTTGAAAGCATTTTGCTAATTCTACTTTGAAGCAGGCTTGAAGCAAACTGAATTGTCATTTGCAGGTCTTTTGATTTCATAGATCTAGTAGGTCTTTTGTCAAATCATTTTCAGAACAATTGTAATGCATGCTAAATTGACTAGTGAGGTGTGATGAAGATATGAAATTTAGTTTCATCACGGCAAAGTTCAATCTATAGGAGAACTGGAGGCACTAGATACATTATATGCAACATTTTAGATCTAATGTATAAATACTGTTTGGGAATTTAGAAATGGGTCATAATATTAGGGAGCTTTTGCTACCTAATTATGTACCTTCTAGAATAAATCCACATTATTTTTCTGAATTATGTTCTTATCTAGAAAAATGTCAGTGTAACAGAAAAGAGTGCAGTAACAACAGATTTCTAAAACATGAAAATTTGAAATTTTTCATTAATTTAAATCCTAAATAGAGGGATGAAATGTAATAACCTAAGTGGAAAATTGGATAGAAACAATCCATAAAATGATACAACCAATTTTGCAGGTACTGCTTATTCTTATTGTCATATTGGATATTTCTCTTGCCATCGTATTGTTGGAGATAACATAGAAAAGATGGAAAGAAGAAATTAAGCTGCTCTGTTTTCTCTCTGTTTCCCGTCCCTTTTTTCCTGTGCTCTCCCATTAATGGACCAATTGACTTTTTGTCTTGTTTTTTATATGTTGAAAGAAACTTTTAAAAAAATTATTTTTGACATTTGTTCCAAGAGTCTTAGTTTTTCTGACTTTATATTTGTAGATTAAGGCTTTAAATGGATATTCTGTCTTAGTTATGTGTTCCTATTTCCATTTTTTACAGTTATCAGAGTGTTCTTTGTGCAACCATGATGGTTTCTTCTTGGATTTCTTATATTTTGTTTTCAGTGGTATTTTGCTGGACTGGGCTTTTATGAGCATATTTTTTAGAGTTTCCCAAACTTCTTGGATTGTTTTCCCCTTTAAGATTTTCAATCATAGACTCCTTCCCAAGCTCTCTTTTAAAATCCAAATCCAAATTGGTTTGATTATGTTGTATTGCTTGCTTCTGCATAATATTTAATTCTAATATGACATGGTCACTCTTCTCCAAATTTCTTTAATCCCTCTATTATTTCTTCTCAGTTAGTATTAGGTCCAATATAACTGTCCCTCTAGTTCTCTTCTCTACTTTTTGAATAACAAAATTGCCAGCTAGATTAGTAGGAACCTGTTCCATCTCATTGACTTTTCAGAACCTTATAAACCTCATAAACTTTGTCTGGCAGGTTACTACAATATTCACAATATTGCCTTTTGCCTTTGTTCTCAGATAAATATAGATCATAAGTTCATTGATTCTCTCTCTGGTAGTATTGTGTTTCTAGGTAGGATATGTCTAAATGTTGTTTTCTATATATCTTATTTTCCTACAAATAAAATTCTTTTGAATCTGCTTCCCTAATAAATACTCAGATAAGAATTCCTCTTTCACAGGAACACACAGGATGTTTCAACCTCCAACATACTTCATAGTGGCTGGCAAGATGAATTATGTCCCCCAGCTTTTAAAATAAAGCACAACAATTGCTTCTCAATTTCTGAAATTGAGTCTCTGAACAAAAGATAGTATTTCTGTATGACTACCCAATAGTTCTATAAATGTATAATCCCACTATTACTTTTTGATCTTTCAGATGAATAGTCTTATTAGATGGCACATCAGAGATTAGCGGGACTTCACCACATTCCCAATTTGGCCAATTTCAAAATCATTTTTCTTCCTAGCATCAATAACAAATGTATGAAAGATTGAAATTCCTTTGGCATTTTTGCACATTTTTAGTTTTGGTGTGCATAGCAAGGCCACATTTCCTCCTAAATCTCTAGCATCATGATGGTGATCCAGTAAAATCCTGAATGCCTTTCTCTACAGCAATGCATTTGGCTTCATTTTTTCAGTTGGAGGAAGTCCACAATGTCTCTCTTTTGCTCTGTTTCCATGTTCCTCAGTATATTTTACTACTTCAAGTTTAAAACAAATGTTATATGTTTTTCTTTTCTGCTTTGACATTCTTGTATTAGCTTGAAGGGGTACCATAGGATAAGCCATAGCAAAGACATGGGATGGCAAGAGGAGCATGGTCTTGCTACACGTGCCCCAATAAATGTGGGAGCAATGCAACTGCTTCTCTTACACACCCTCTCTGGCACTGGGAGCCAAGTGTCATGCCATCCATCCACCTCTCTGTGTGTATGTGTGTCTCTGGGCTAACCCTTTGCCACAGTCCACTACGCAGGTCCAGAAGGGCACCCTTGAGGTAAGGCAGTGGCAGGGCATCCTCAGTGAACTGATCAACAAACTTGTGCAGGGCAGGCATATGTAGATCATGCCCAGACCAGCCAGTGGTGGGATCAGCTGGTTCTCTATTGTAAAGCTATTGTAAAGCAGTCATCAGTTTCCAGAATCCTTTCTCTTCCAAGATTTATGGACAGTCCAAATTCTCAAGAATGTAGACATTCTCAGGAAAAAAAAGAGATTGTGAATGACTATAGCCCTGTGCTTTTTTGTTTTGTTTTGTAAATACATGCACATCTTCCCCTTTCCAAAAAGACAGAATAACCTTAAGGTTCAAATAAAATGACATGGTGGAATAGTTCTAAAAGTTATTGTTAACATGACCTTATTTGGAAATAGATTCAAATCCAAATCCAGACTTTTAAATACTAAACAATTGAAGTCTCTGCCAGAATGGACACATTTGTGGATTTCTCTTTCCCCAGATACAGATTTTAAATTGTATAAATAGGCAAAATACATGAAGCGTTCACCTGACTCACTTCACAATGAATCCAATCATTTAAATTAAATTAAATTAATGTTTGTTTGATTATTAAACTGAGGATGTAAAACTAACTAGCATTCCTAAAAGTCTTTCTGATCACTTTATTAGTTGCTTTTTCTTTTCTTTTTTAAAGCACATAATGCTAAGCAATGTCTTTTGGCTCCAGAGGGTATAGTAACCCAGATGGTAATGCTACTGTGAAATATACCACTTCATTGGATCTACAGCCCAAGCAAAGAAGAATTAATCTGTTAATTATGTCATGCCATATCCAAAATTCACCTGCAATACAGTCTTAGAACTGTTTAAATAATTCTGCAGGCTGTAAATACCATGTGTCTGTAGGATGTTCTCCTGGGATTAATCCCAAAGGCTAGCCAAACCTATCTCCCCTTATACTGTGACCTACGTAGGAAGTCACACAAGACTTGAAATAATTTAATTAGCTAAATGTTGCCTTTGGGTTAATAATATAAATATCCTTTTCTCCCTTCCTAATCCATATAAATATAACTCTTCAAAACTGCTGTTCCATATGGCAATTAGAAATATTTGCTACATTTCTTCTAAACTACTCTGCATATGAACACACTACGAGGGAGCCCTTATACCAGTATTTGGGAAGGATCCAGAATAAGTTGGCTGAGTTTAAATCCCATTGAAATCAATTTGAAAAGTAAGTCATGACTTAAATGATGTCCCATTGGGACTCTAATGCAAATACTTTGTCTGGGTCTCATTCACTATCATTACTTTATTATTGCAATTATTATTACCAGCAACAGCATTTCTAAACTATTTATGCAACAAAGCTTACAATCACATGTTTCCTGAAGGAAAATATCCTTCAAATGTTTCTAGTAGTCTTCACAGTTGATGACAATATAATATGACTTATTGTACTTATATTGAATATAATTTATACATAGGAACTTCTCACTGATGGTCCTTCATCCAAACATATAAGGCTAAACAAAATCATTGATATGTAAGCTATAACATACATTTCTTTCTTCCCAGTACCCACCAGTATAACAAGAAGATTGGAAGCATTTGTATCTTTTTTAAGATATCCCATGTATTTGTCCAAACCAGAACAAACTCTGGTTGGTATAACCTAAAGTTCCTCAAATATTTTCCTCCTTGGTTTTTCTAGAACTACACTGCTGGAAGATCATTTAGATAAAATATATGTGGTTAATACAGACAAAAGTGGCTGTAAAAGAATAGAAAAGTAAACAAGCTCTTTTAGATGGGTGGGAAACCCTAAATTATAATGTAGGACACAGTTTTCAGGGGGATGGGGTGGCATGTAAACAGCAAGCAAATTAGTTTTATAAGGCTTCTGTACTTAGATACCAAAGACTTTTGATTATTTTTCTCTGAAATATTGCTGTGTGGGGAAATTTTAAGAGTAAAATTTTCCTCAAATTTAGTTAAGAACTCTTTTAATTTCAACTCTCATAATATACCCTACCTATTTAGTTTGTATTATTTTTATTAGTTTCCTTATGTGAATCTTGGGCCAAAAATAAACCAAAAATCGATTATTCATCTTTTTCTTTTTCATTATCATCTGGTAGTTTTTAGCTACTACATTTCACATAAAAACCAGATAAAGAAACCTGGCACTTCAGCCCCTAAAAGAAAGTAGAATGGTTCTCTAACCAACTACAGACACTGATTCAGGTAGCCATCCTTTGCTTGTCTTGGTAAAACCTATGCAGGTTCAGCCTTAGATGGCACTTAAATAGAACACTCTCAGGAATTCCTAAGCAAAGATGAACATGATAGAAAGGCATCCATGTCTGCATAATGTAGCCCTGCTCTTTATATGTATGTCATAGATGTGCACATACAAAATGAGAAGGGCTTTGATGATTGCCAAAGAAGCCTCCCAGAAGAAGGCCATGGTGATGTACCCTGTGTTGTTGCCATCCATCTCCCATGGTGGTAGATAACATGCTTAGGTAGTCAATAGGACTACTAAGTAGTCTTTACCTTTCATACATGTTATTCTGGAAGCCAAATTTTTCTTGTTTGCTTGCCTTGGTTATTTATTCTTTTTCATTTATAAAAAGAGAAATACATTGTGTCTGAAAATGTCTGACAATAAAACCACTTGTAATAAACAAGCATAGGTTAAAATAACTTGCAAAAAGAAAAAGAGAAATAAATCAAGTTTGTGAGAAGGATAGTGTCTATTATCTATGTTGATTCCGCTTACAAAGGTCACAATAGATGTGACTACGGTAATTCCCCACCAAAGTTAGATGCTGTAGGTTAGACAGCGTCATTTCCCCAATAACCCAAGGAGCTGTAAGCCTGTATGTAAGCACTCCATTGCATTAACAGAATATAAATATAAAATGCTAAAGGTCCATACAATGATTATATGTAACAAGGTGCCATTCCAACTCATTTTTTTCCCTCCAGCTTTCTGAAAAACAGAATAAAAAAGATGCTTTAGCCAACTATCTCATCAGTCTCTGTTGGTAGTTGCATGTGAATCTCAGTCCAATTATTGATGGACTGTTTAATGCTGCCTCAGTCACCAGCCTTCTCTGGGAATAAAGACTTCTGGGCTCCATGTCCCAGACATCAGTCCAAAGGCCCAGCCCAAGCTGCATCTCTGCTCCCATGTGTTTCACCATTTAAAGGCTTATGAATGAGATGGGAAATGGAGCGTGCGCTGAAAGCCAACTATATTTTTAGTTCCTTTGTAGATGACAAGATGAAGGTGATTGCAGATTTTTGGCAAACAAATTCGTAGCTTTGAAATTTGTGACATTTCTATTTCTGTACCATGTTGGATTACTATGACTTACTCATTCTGACTTAGCCTTTTAAAGGGAATGATGCTGGGGTTCTTACTAGATATGCTGATTGGATGCATATTGAATTTGTATCTAATACTGTTATCTGCCAAATGCAGATAATAGCCATTTGGCTGTCTTGCTAGTGTCTGTCATACTTCAGAACTGCAGATGCTGCTTGATTCCACTCCAAACGGAATTTGGTGATGAATGTGTTGTTCCTCTGTGTGTTCAGTGTAAAATCTGCTGCACTGGTGATGTTTCTAATGGAAATACTTTTTTCATTAGTTCCTTACTTTCCTATATTCATGGCAGAATAAGACCAATCTGAAAATAAGGTGTAACATAAAATATTTCTGTGAAGCAATTTTTTAAGTAGAAAGGAAATTAATTTAATTTGCCCCACCACTATTCAGCTTGCACATCAGTGTAATGATGGGGTATTTAACTCAAACCAGATCCATGCTGCTGTTTTTCAATGCTCTCTCCTCACTCTGGGGCTTGAAGAAAGTCATGCTGTCTTAAATCATTATTTTCACCACAGCATCATTGTACTTCACTCCCAACATGTCTTTGCACCATATATAATTTTAATGTACACCATGTAGCCAGTGGTTGCCTTAGCTGAAATTTGAGCCATCCAAATGTTACTTCCCTAATGTAAAAGACTTGTTCAGTTTAGGACACAGTGCTCTGGTTATATTTTTTCCCTTTTACTTCACACTGTTGACTGAACATGTATTCCTTGAATCCTTGGGCTGACTGTTCAATCTTTTGGCCATTAAGTAGCAGCAGAGAGTAGTATATCTTTTGACTCTATCTAGAACACTGTTTCTCAAACATGGTGATTTTAAGATTTATGAATTTCAATTTTTGTTTGGAGTTCAATTCCAATTTTGCATGGTGTCATCTTAAATTTGCAAATTTGAGAAAGCCTTATCTAGAACAGCTGTCACCAACTGGTGGTCCATGGACCACTGGTGGTCTGCGAGAAAATGTTGGTTGGTCCACAGAAAAAATATTTGCGTTTTTATATTGCATTAAATCAGGGGTCCTCAAACTACGGCCCCTGAGCTGGATACATGCAATGAATGTTTGTGTTGCTGCAGAGAGTCTCCCGCTTCAAGAGACTCTCTGCAGGAAAGACTTTTTATGTGGGTCGAAGGGGGGCAGAAATTATAACTTGGCTTCAGCCTCCTGATGGGCGAAGGTTGGAGGGAAGTGCCACTGGTGGTAAAGAGACAGAGGGCCTTGTCCAGTGGAACTGTATCATAGCCTGGAACTGGCTGACTATCTCAGCCCACTGAGCCTCCAGGTGCCAGTACTGGCCTTGCACTCCCGTAGGTCTTCCCTCTGCTTAGAAAGGCTATGCTTGTAATCTAGATCAGGGGTCACCAACCTTTTGGACCTCATGGACTACTAAATTCATAATTTTAAATCCCTGCAGACCCGTAATATGATCTGCCTAGTGACTGGCTGGGTAGGAGTGGCTAGGTGGTCACATGATTGGGTGGCGATGGTCACTCACATTAAGGAGTGCCTTGTCAGCCTCTATCCACTCGTCCCCTGCCAGCCACTCCTTGCCTGCCCACCCGGACTCTTTAGGGCCTCAATAGAAAGCAGTTGTTGGAGCTAAGCAACCACCATGAGAAAGAGTTGACAAAACAGCTGGCTCAGTTCAAATTCTGACCTGGTCATCTAATCCAATACATTGCTGGCTCATAGTTAAATGATATTCACTAGGACTCCAAGATCCCTTTGACAGTTACTGTTATTAAGTCAGTTTTCACCTAATCTGTATGTGTACTTGCCAAAGTGCAAGACATTACTCTTCTCAACACTGAATTGCATTTTGTTACAAATCCACCTGGATCTTGACCCTATCATCTATGGTGTTGGTTATTCCTGCCAGATTAGTATCATCTGCAAATTGGATAAGTTCCTTTTGTATTCACTCATCTAAATATTTATGAAAATATTGAAGAGTACTGGGCCTAAGACAGTAGCCACTGCTTACTTCCCTCCTTCATTCTAGAATGTTTTTGCATGATCTCAAATCACACCATCGCACTACTTTTTAAATGGTATGGTGAGTGTATGTGGTATGAATGTGGTTGACTGATTGTGCCCACTTTTATTTTATATTGCTGTATTTGTGTTTTTTAATTGCTTTGTGGGGAGTGTTTGGTTGTGTGATTTTGTATGTCTGAGTAGGCTGGGACCACAACCAGATACCCTCTGCACTGAGTGCTCTGCAGAAGTGTCAGCGGGAACCTAGGCCTAATCCCAGCCTAGGATGTTTGATTCAAAGGGCCTGCCAGAGAATGCGGTAGCCAGAGGGAAGAATGGAGGGACCATGGACCCAGGAGTGGGCCGGAACATTACGGTCATAACAGGGAGGGGCAGATATGGTGGGAACTTTAGGGCTAGCCATTACCGGGGAAGGAGGGTTCGCTATGTCTCAGAGATCCCTCCTTCCGGCCCTATTAGTTCCACTCCAAGGCCAGATGGCGTGAGTAGTCAGGGCCCTGGTCTCAGGCTGCTGTTGCTAAATGCCAGGTCTGTGGTTCACAAGGCTCCCCTCATCCAGGACCTAATTTTAGACGAGGGGGCAGACCTGGCATGTATTACTGAAACCTGGCTAGGCCCGGAGGGAGGAGTCCCCCTCACTGAGATGTGCCCAGAGAGTTTTCTGGTGCTTCATCAGCCATGACCCCAGAAAAGGGGTGGGGGAGTGGCTATCATTATCCGAAGGCCTTTAGTTCCTCGTAGGATCCCTGCTCCGGAGCTTGTTGGGTGTGAGTTCTTGCTGGTGAAGTTGGACCTTGGGGGTCAAGTGGGCTTGTTGTTAACATACCTGCCTCCCAACAGCATTACAACAGCCCTTCTCTCGCTCCTCGAGGCAGTTGAGTTCCCCAGGCTTATGGTGCTGGGGGATTTCAATTTGCCTTTGCTCGGCGAGTGCTCTGATAGAGCGCAGGAGTTCATGGCTTCCATGACAGCCATGGACTTGACCCAAGTAATTCGGGGCCCAACTCACTCAGTGGGTCACACTCTCGACCTCGTATTTCTCTCAGAGCAGTGGAGTCGTGATCTTGGTTTGAGGGGTACTGAGATCTTGCCGCTGTCATGGTCGGACCACTTCCTACTGAGGCTTGACTTTTGGAGGCCAATCCCCCACTGTAGGGAGGAGGAACCGATTAGGTGGTTTCATCCCAGGCGCCTAATGGACCCTCTGGGTTTCCAGATGGCGCTTGGTGTTATACCTGATACTCTCATCCACAGTCCGGTGGAGACCTTGGTCGCTGCTAGGATCTCAGCGGCGGCGGAGGCTCTTAACCGGATTGCGCCTTTATGGCCTCTCCAAAGTAGCGGATCCAGGAGAGCTCCTTGGTTTACTGAGGACCTCTGGGAGATGAAATGCCAAAAGAGACGCCTAGAGTGGCGCTAGAGGGCCAGTAAGTCCGAGTCAGACTGAGCACTGTTGAGAGCTTGCATCAGAGCCTACCTTCTGGCAATACGGGCATCGAAAATCACATATTTTGCCGCTCTGATTGCATCCGCTGAATCGCGCCCAGCCGCCTTGTTCAGAATAACCCGCTCCCTCCTGAAAGGGAGGGACACGGGTGACGCTTTACAAGGTAGAGCTGAGGAATTTGCCCAGTTCTTAGCGGACAAAGTTGCTCGGCTTCGGGCAGACCTGGACTCCAATTGCTCAGAGCCAGCCGAGGTACCGGGGGAGGGTCTTGAGCAGAATTTATGGATTGATTTTCAACTTGTCATGCCTGAGGAGCTGTGAGTGCCTCCACTTGCATGCTGGACCCATGCCCCTCCTGGCTGGTTGCGAACAGCAGGGAGGTGACACGCGGCTGGATCCAGATGATAATCACCACTTCTCTTCGGGAGGAATCCTTCCCATCCGTCCTAAAGGCGGCGGTGGTGAGACCCCTCCTGAAGAAGCCATCTTTGGATCCAGCCATTTTAAGTAACTACCGTCCAGTTTCCAACCTCCCCTTTGTTGGGAAGGTTGTTGAGAAAGTGGTGGCCTCTCAGCTCCGGCGGTCCTTGGATGAAACTGATTATCTGGATTCCTTCCAGTCTGGTTTCAGGCCTGGCTACAGCATGGAAACTGCTTTGGTCGCACTGATCGATGATCTCTGAAGAGCCAGGGATGGGGGTCATGCCTCCGTCCTAGTGTTCCTTGACCTCTCTGCGGCCTTCGATACTATCGATCATGTTATCCTTCTGCAGCGGTTGCGGGAGGTGGGAGTGGGAGGCACCGTTTTTCGGTGGTTCTCCTCCTACCTCTCGGACAGGTTGCAGTTGGTGTTGGTTGGAGGGCAGAGGTCGACCCCTAGGCCCCTTAAGTGTGGGGTACCGCAGGGTTCGGTCCTGTCCCCCCTCCCGTTTAACATCTACATGAAGCCACTGGGTGAGATCATTCGGCGGCACGGGATAAAATACCACCAATATGCGGATGATACACAGCTGTATCTGTCCGCCCCATACCAACTCAGTGAAGCAGTTGGCGTGATGTGTCAGTGCCTGGAGGCTGTTAGGGTCTGGATGGGTGTGAACAAGCTTGCACTCAATCCCGACAAGACCGAGTGGCTTGTGTTTTTCCCTCCCAAAGATTGGCCTTATATCCCATCTCTCAGGCTGGGTGTGTGTGAAATTATACGCCCCTCAGACAGGGTTCGCAATTTGGGAGTCCTCCTGGACCCACAGCTGACTTTAGAACATCATTTGTCGGCTGTGATGAGGGGGACATTTGCCCAGGTTCGCCTGGTGCACCAATTGCGTCCCTACCTGAACCGGGAGGCCCTCAGAACAGTCACTAATGCCCTTGTGACCTCAAGACTGGACTACTGTAATGCGCTCTACATGGGGAAGCCCTTGAAGAGCATTCGGAGACTACAGCTTGTCCAGAATGCACCGCACGAGCGATTGTGGGTGCACCTTGGTATACCCACGTTACATCTATCCTCTGCGAGCTGCACTGGCTGCCTATTGGACTCCGGACGCATTTCAAGGTGCTAGTCATTACTTTTAAAGCCCTACATGGTGTCGGACCTGGGTACTTGAGAGACCACCTCCTGCTAATTACCTCCCTTCGACCAATCAGATCCCACAGATTAGGCCTCCTCCGGATACCATCAGCTAGCCAATGTCGACTGTCGACCCCCCCAGGGGAGGGCCTTTTCTGTGGCTGCTCCGGCCCTCTGGAACAATCTCCCCATAGAGATTCGGACCCTCACCACCCTTCAGGCTTTCCGCAAAGCCGTCAAGACCTGGCTGTTCCGGCAGGCCTGGGGCTGATGAGTTCCCAGCCCCACTCGAATTGTTGATTGTTGTGTAGTTTTTAATTTGTCTTTGTATCCTGTTTGTCTTGTTTGTTTTTGTATTGCCCCCTTCCCCATGTGTTTGTTCGCCGCCCTGAGTCCCCCCGGGAATAGGGCGGCATACAAGTATAATAAATACAAATACAAATACAAATAAAATACCCTCCATGTAGCTGTAGTACCATTAAGGACTACTTGTTGAGTAGTTTGTCAGTCAGTTACAAATCCATCTGGTGGTAATGCTATCTATTCCACTTTTTTCTAGCTTACTAAGAAGAAGGTTTTGGTCTACTTTGTCAAATGTCTTATTGAATAAGTATACTTTGTACACAGAATTTTGCTGATCTACTAATTTAGTTACTTTGTCAAATAATGAAATAAGATTGATTTGGTATGAATGGTTTTTAATGAATCCATGCTGACTTCTAGTTGTAACTTTATTTGTTTCTACTGGTAGATATTTGTAAATCTTTTATTAATTTTTTTTTGAATATACACAAATACAACACAAAGAATCCTCTTTCTTTACATACTATAGAATGTGTCAATTGGTTACAAAAAGTTTTCGTGCATCTCTTCCACAGTCATAACCTATAATACATATCAAATCATATATTTTAAATCAAATATATTTAGAGATATTACTATCATCATAACTCAATTTTCATTTGACCACAATTGTTTTAATGTCTTTTGGTATAAAATATTCCAAAGTTTAAAGCATAACAACATAATAGCATTTTGTTAGCTATTTCCAATATCTTCCAATAACATTAAATTCTTATAATCTATTCTAAATAAAAATCAATAATATTTAGTAACCAAGTTTCTAGTCCTCCTTTCCAAATCACTGTTTACAATTTATATCCTATTTCCTTTTATTAAGCCAACACACACACACACACACACACACACACACACACACACACACACACACACATGTTATCATCATTATCAAACATTTATTTGACTATGTCCATTATTATAACATTTTTTGACCTAATACTCAAAGTTTAACTAGGTTCAATTCAATTTTTTATTAGCTTTTATGTCATAACAAAATTTCTAACCTTCCTTTCATAGTCACCATTTACCATTCATATCCAATTAATTCTGATCAAACCACTACATATGTATACATTATTATCGTTGTCAATTATTTATTTAACCATATCCATTATCACTTCATTTTTTACATAATGCTCTAAATTTAACTAAGTTTAACTAATTTTTTATTATAAGCTTTCGTATATAAACCTGTATCTTTCCAGTAATAATGAAGTCTTATGACTTTTGCCATTTGTGGAATTAATCTTCTAATTATTCCCTTAATAATATTTGTGCAGACTTCTCTTCGCAGCTCATTCCTTGTGCATCTCTTATATATTATACTTTTTCCAATTGAGATTCTCCATCATATATTGCTGTTATATGCTCTAGATTTTCCAGTTTCTCCTCAATTCTCTCTGATACTTCTAATAATTTTTGAATTTCAAACATTATCTGTTGCAATGTTAAAGTTTCTTTTTGATGTTGATGTTGTGCCATTCTTCCGACTGGTAAACACTACCACTCTGGCTTTCAAGGCTTTTTATTAGATTAAGCACAAATTCATTTATAATCTCTCACAATAAGATGTTGTCTCACTTTTCTCCAGCTGGCAATAAGGTTCAAAAGAATACCAGCATAAACATCTTGTGCTCTTTTTATCAATCTCTGTAAACAAGCTGCAAGGTCATAAAGCACAAAGTTGGAATGATCAAAGAGAGAAGTGAATGTACCATGTTTCTATGGCTCAAACCTCCAGCCACCAAGTGGCAATGTTGCTTCCTTTCACTCTAATGTTACAGCTCTCTTTGTAATTCTTTTGTATCTTTTTTGTATTCCAGGGTTTTTTTAAAAGTAAAATTCTTAAATGAAACAAAATAGAAAAAAGAAGAAAAACTCTTATAGAAATGAAAAAAGAATTTTAATCCGTAGGTTACAAAAATAAAAAAGTAGTAGAAGAAAAACTAATCCGTTCACTTTAAAAAGCTTTGCTCAAATTCCATCCATAAAATAGCATTTAAAAAGAAAGATAACACACTGTCCAATGCAATCCAATGTAGCTTAATTTTGCAGCTTATTTCTTCTGTTCTCAAATTTAATTTAGCTTTAAGGTTTTTGGGGGGCAGTCTCTTTTAAAACAGTAAAGTTTCCTCACCAGCTGTACACACTTTCGCTTTCCATTTCCTTCTATTCCAGAGTTGTCCCAACTTCATCAGCTTGTGGCTGCGCTTTTGTCACCGGCTAGAAAAACTTCTCTTGGATAAATCAGGGACTTTATGGGGTTCCTGAGATAAGCAAGATGTATTCTTCCTGATCACCATCTCTGTCAGACGGTTTAGGTCCATATGGACCATCCAGCAGCAAAAGTATCGACTGCAATCTCTGGACTTTGAGATTACAGGTCGTGTCATCGTGATGTCGGCTCCTCCCTCCTTGCAGATCTTTTTTAAAAAAAATATCTTTTCCAGTATCTTCCCAGTATTGATGTTAGGTTGATTTGTTTGTAGTTTCCTGGGTCTTGCTTTTTTTCTCCTTTTATAAAGATGCATATTGAACTGCAAACAAAACTTTTGCTAGACCAATGTCTTGGTGTGTGTGTGTGTGTGTGTGTGTGTGTGTGTGTGTCTGTCTGTCTGTCTGTCTGTCTGTCTGTGGTGGATTGCAGGCAGTACACCCAGGTATGGTCATACCGTTGCCTGCCCCGAGCACCAGGTACCATTCTGGTATGGTGCTCCAGAGGGCCCACCCACCCGCCCAAACTCCTTACCTGTCCTTTAAGCCTTTAGCATCCATGTGGGCGATGCCGGGCCTGTTCCAACTGTACCGGTTGGAATGGGAACTTGAACCCACCATAGATAGATAGATAGATAGATAGATAGATAGATAGATAGATAGATAGATAGATAGATAGATAGATAGATAGATAGATAGATAGATAGATAGATATAGACAGATGATATATAAATATATAAGATATATAAATATCCTTGTAAAGTATTATGGGGTGACATATAAGTTCAAGTGCTGTTATTATTGCTATTGACTATAGCAATATCTTGAGAGATAGATCATCTGTCAAGAATCTAGGCCTATGCCATGTAAGACGTTATGGGTCATAACTTACTTCTTGAATCCCTAGAAGGATATTAATAACTACAGCATGAATAAAATAACAACAACAACAACAACAACAACAACAACAACAACAACCCTACTTAGAAAAACTTACCTTAACTGTTAAGGTAACATAAGACGTTACCTTAACAGTTCCTAGGTTCTTGGTTAGGACTTGAGCTGTTGAGCTATCAACCAACCCCAAAGGCTGTAAATTTCACCAAAGATTAACATAATAATAATAATAATAACAACAACAACAACAACAACAACAACAACAACTCTGCCATTGCCGGTCCCAAGCCCGGATGAGAAAGGAGGAGGGTTGGGGTCAGGTTGGCATCTGGTCCCATTAAAAAACCCCGCCAACCCATACAATATGGTGAAAAAAACAAATAAGAATTCCATACCGCATCGGTCGTCACGCAGGTTAACAAGGGCCGCGGCAGATGTTGGGGTCCCTGGACATCCGTCGACAAGTGGGCTACAAGTGGAGCAGCCAACAAAACGACAAAAATATAGTGCAGATGAAAACCGTGCCATAATGGCCTGTTACTACAACTCAGAGCCAGAAAAAAGAGGCTATTTAAAGCGAATGTATGAGTTATGGAAAGAACAATATCCAGATTCAAATGTTAGTGCACAATGACTAGCAGATCAAAGGCGATTTATTATACGCAATAAAGTGTTTAGTGAAGTTGAACTAGAGGAAATTCAGGCAAATTGCAAAACCAAAAAAACAATATCACAAGCAGAAATAACTGATATTCAAGACACAACTAAAGACATTATAGTAGAACTCCCAGAAGAAGCTCTCGGGGAGGAAATAACACCACCACCACTAGAACCAGTTATCACTGAACCAACTGATGAACTAACTCAAAAACAAAAAGAATTGAAGGATAAGATCATGGAGCATTTTCTGCTTAATGAGGAAAGGCAACGTTTACCATCACTAACAACTGTGCCTAAGAAAATTTTGACCCTTATCATGAAAATGGTTAAGTGTTTTCAACAATTGAATCGGGATCCATCTTGGAAACGAACCAGTTAATGTACAGCGCAGCTGTAATAGTCACTAATGAATTAGGCATTAAAATAAAAGTACCTAGTCACACAACAGAAAAAGCATCAAAGCCAAAGTGGAAAATCCGATTAGAACAAAAAGTCAAAAAATTAAGGGCAGATGCTAGTAACTTAAAGAACATGCATGAGCAACGGCTTAAAAACAACAAAACCGTAGATCGGCTAATCAGAAGATATAGATTGGATACAAGAAACATCAATGAAGCTGTAGAGATTGTAAAACAGCGGATAACAGCAACAGCTAGAAAAATTGAAAAGATATGAGGCATGAATCATCCAATATAAACAAAATCAGCAATTTCGATTAAACCAATGGTTTTATCAAAGTCTTAATGTGAATGGTGACACCAAAAGTGAAAAACCAGAAAAGCAGGCCACAGTTGAATTCTGGAAAGAATTGTGGGAAAATGCAAAGGACTACAATAAGGAAGCAAAGTGGATACATGACTTTGAGAAAAGCATTGGCAACAAACAAATGCAAGTATTAGAAATAACAACTGAGATGGTAAAAAATCGAGTAAAAAAGGTAAAGAATTGGACATCACCTGGAAAGGACCAATTACATGGTTTCTGGCTCAAATATCTGACCAGTTTACATGCAATATTGGCCAGGCAACTGAATGAAATTTTACAAAAGGGCCAAATTAATGAATGGTTGACAACTGGAAAAACATACTTGATTCAGAAAGATGCAACTAAAGGAACAACACCTGAAAACTACAGACCAATAACATGCTTGCCAACAACCTTCAAATTACTCACAGGCATTATTGCAGATAACATGATGGATTATTTGGAAACAAACAACATCTTGCCAGTAGAGCAAAAAGGCAACAAAAGAAGGAGCAGGGGCACAAAAGATCAGCTCCTAATTGATAAAATGATATTAGAAAATTGTAAGAACAGAAAAACGAACTTGAATATGGTCTGGATTGATTACAAAAAGGCATTTGACTCACTGCCACATAGTTGGATCATAAAATGCTTAGAAACAACTGGCATTAGCAAAAATATTACACCCTTTACTGAAAAGGCAATGAAACAATGGAGAACTGAGTTGGCAGTAGGGAATGAGATCTACGGAATGGTTAATATCAAGCGAGTAATTTTCCAGGGTGATTCACTTTCACCTCTTCTCTTCATCATCGCAATGATCCCACTATCAGTAATCTTTAAAAAAATGAAATTAGGCTACCAAACAGCCAAAGAAGCTGAAAAAAAATTGCATTTACTATATATGGATGATTTGAAAGTCTATGGAAAGTCAGAAATAGAAATCCAATCATTGACAAATACAGTCCGAGTATTCAGCACCAATATTTCAATGCAGTTGGCATGGAAAAATGCGCCACTGTATCCATAAAAAGAGGCAAAATCACTGCATGTGAGGGAATTGAAATGCCCAATGGCCAACTAATTAAATGCAATGAAACTGAAGCCTACAAATACTTAGGCATTCTGCAGTTGGATAACATCAAGCATGGAGAAGTAAAAACTATTGTCAGGCGAGAGTACACCAACAGAGTTAGGAAAATTTTGAAATCTAAATTGAATGATGGAAATACAATCAAGGCCATAAATACCTGGGCAATACCAGTTATAAGATACACAGCTGGTATAGTTAACTGGACACAAGCTGATTTGGACATTTTGGACCGAAAAACCAGGAAACTAATGACAATGCACTACAGTTTACATCCACGTGGTGACACTGATAGACTGTACCTGCCCCGAAAATCAGGTGGCAGAGGATTATTACAAGTGAAGCAAACAGTTGAAGAAGAAAAACATGCACTGGCTGATTATTTAAAAGAAAGTCAAGAACATCTATTAATTGAAGTAAAGAACAAAAAACTACTGAAGGCCCAACAGACGAAACAAGAATACAGAAAGCATGTGATAAAATCAAGAATGGAGAGTTGGCAGAACAAAGCACTGCATGGCCAATTTCTGGAAAAAATAAAAGATAAAGTGGACAGTGAACAAACTTGGTTATGGTTAACAACAGGTACATTAAAGAAAGAAACAGAGTCACTAATCCTGGCTGCGCAAGAACAAGCTATCCGCACAAATGCCATTAAGGCCAAAATCGAAAAATCCTCTGATGATGCCAAATGCAGACTTTGCAAAGAAGCTGATGAAACTGTTGATCACATACTCAGCTGCTGTAAAAAAATCACGCAGACTGATTATAAATTGCAGCACAATTCAGTAGCACAAATGATCCATTGGAATTTGTGCAAAAATTATAATATTAAAACAGCAACAAACTGGTGGGAACATCAGCCTGAAAAAGTCACCGAAAATCAGATGGTCAAGATCTTGTGGGATTTTCGCATACAAACAGACAAAATATTGGCGTATAATACACCAGACATCACACTGGTTGAGAAAAATAAGGTCACAATCATAGACATCGCAATACCAGGTGATAGCAGGGTCGCTGAGAAGGAACATGAAAAAATCGCAAAATACCAGTACTTAAAAATTGAAATTCAACGACTATGGCACAAACCAGCAGTGGTAATTCCAGTGGTAATTGGCACACTGGGTGCTATTCCAAAAGCACTGGAATTACATTTAAAACAGTTAAAAATTGACAAAATCACCATCAGTCAAATGCAAAAAGCTGGATCTGCACGCATATTACGAAAATACGTTACAACGTCCTAGGCCCCTGGGTGGGGCCCAACTAGTAACTAATGTCAAATCCGGCGAAACAACTGGCCGCTGTGATACAATTGTATAATAATTGTATACAATTGTATATTATACAATATACAATTGTATAATAATAATAATAATAATAATAATAATAATAATAATAATAATAATAATACAGTGAAGTACCATATAATAAATATATTTGGTGAATCAAAGTATTCCTAGTCCAATTTGATTTTTCTCAAGTTCCTTCAGTCATATTATAGATTTTTTAAATGCATGAAAATTCATATTCAATGTTCTATTTCGATTATCCCTTTAACCACCCTCCACAATTATGCAATTTTAATGCATTTTTCTAAAATATAAATGTTGAATTATACTTTGATATTTGAGGTATGTAGGGCTAAGAATGTTTTAGACAATTCAAATATGTTTAAAGTCCAAAATTAGTCCGAAAAATGTGAAATTAGGTTGGTTCAGTTAAATCCTGGAATATTCCTATGTGTCTGACAGGTAATTCTTAGTGCTGTAGCCACACTGTTAATTACATGTAAGAAAAGAGACATAACATAACAATTAAGGAAAAGCTATGTCTATGTTACCATCTTTCATTTCATTTATATCATTATATCTGATTAGGAAATCAAATGGTGTCTTAGCTCCCTATTTTAAATTAACATGTCCTACAGTGGAGAAGGCTTGCATTAAGATCAACTGTGTGGGACTTCAGCTCATGTGTAAAGTTTTATTTGGGAAGTGATAAATATTTACAGTATATAATGAAATTTTATATCAGGAATTTGATGGCATTTACCATGTTTTAATAAAAGCAGATCTGAAAACATTAGCTTTATTAAAGAAAATCCTGACATATTGTTAAAAATATTGCCATTTTCATATTTGCTTTTTCTGCTGAGACCTGATAGACAAAGGCAGCTTTTCAGCTAACATCATTATTATGGAAATTAGTCCCAATGTATAATGGAAATAATACAAAAAATACAATCCCTAATACATCTTCATGCTAGTTAGTATTCACCTATAAATTGCCTTCCTGCTTGCAATTCTTGCCCTAGTTGCTTTTTTAATAGCCAGAATTCTTCTCCCCCCTCTACTTCTTTCTAGGTTTCCAAGAACAGGAAAAATGTTTATTTCAAAGGACTGATTGCCATATATCCAGAATTGTTACCCTCAGGTTTCTACACACATTTTCCGTATAATATAAATGGATATATATCACTCAATGTTAAACTTAATCCACCAGCAGAAAGGCAAACGAATCACATGTATTCTGAAAGCATTCCACATCAAACAGTTGATTCTGTACTTTGGAAAACTCCACAAGTTCAGAATATGAGCAATATGGTAATTGTCATGGAAATTGTAGTAAAAAATATTTGAAAAATATCTAAGAATGTAACATTATGTATATATGTATTATCTACAGCCTGATATCTCCAGTGCTCTATCTGCACCTCTTACCGATATGTTGTAGGGATAATATGGAAGAATAGCTTTGGCTAGGAAAATAAATGATTTAGGCAGTACAATGGCTTTGGAAGCAGGATCTGCTACTCATATATAAATCTAGATATTGAAGTAGCAGGGAATAATGGCTGTTTTGATTTCTTGGTATGTGAGTGGAGTCAGATAATTTCTACAAATAGGTTCCTTTTGCATTTTATTTAAAAATAAATAAATAAAATCACTGCAACACTAACTGTACGTATACATAGCATTTCATTTAATCCTGATAATGAATTCCAGGAATGCTTATGGACCTCAGGTGCATACATTCTCCCCTGGTAATTTTCATCATGGCATATTTCTGGACATAAACCTCTTTGAATGCTGTAACATCAACTGAAATGAATGAAAAGGTACCCTGGAAGGCAAGATCTGTTCCCAACTGCCAATGGCAACATGGAAATCATGTAAATGTCAACAGAGATAGAATCAATTACTATTTTCAAGTGCAAAACAATGATATTTTATTTTGCTGTTGGATTTAATTCATTTTACTTGAACAACATTTTAACATACAAAGGGATTATAATTAGATGTTCTTCACAGATAGACCTATATAGGCTCCAGGTATTTCTCTTTCTCATGACTAAGATTTATATGCTTTGTAAGCAACATCTTTCAGCTTTTGTGTAGAACCATTTATTTCAAAATAAAGTAAAACATCTAGTCTTCCTTTAGTGAGAGAATATGTAAGAGATGAAGTTGGCCAGCTGTAGTTGGTAACCTTTTTTAGGTACATGGGTGTAATATTGCAATATATAATATAATATTTCCTTTGATGTGCAGTATTGTGTAAGTATTTCCCTTGTCTCTTCCTAATGTGAGACTCCCTCACTTGGCATGAAGCCAGTTTTGTTCATTTTCTGCAGCTGGCATGAAAGTAAACTCATTTTTTTACAGAACTGACCCCCATTATTTCATTTCGGCTAATTCTAAATGTGTTGATGAGCTATAATGCAAAGCAGCACAATTAATTGTATAAGGCATGTTCAGTTAGCATGGAGTTGGTGATTGGCAGGTAGGGAGGAGGAGAAGAGTTAGTCAACTTTAATGATGCAGCAAACATTTGCTAGGAAATTAAACAACATAAAAGGAATGGAAATATATAAAACTGTAAAAGTGAATGGAAAACAGGACTAGAGATCTATGAAAAAAATCATTTCTTTTAGGGTTATATCGAAGATGGCATGTCTTTGATATATCCCTTATATCAAATCATGTACGAGCATGTACCATATAAATTCAAAAAATCTATACAACTGCTATTTGAATGAAATAGTATTGTATGAAGTAATGGACTTTAGGCTATAGATGAATGACCTTATGGGATATCAAAATGACAATTGAAGGACTATATGGAGGTCCTTTCTGTTTCCAATAATCATCAGATATTTCTACATAAAAAGAAGACTTGGTAGTAAGGCTTGAATTACATTACCTGGTTGATAGCCATTTCCCTTTGCCTGGCGTTTACTATGAACTGTTCATCCCTCACATAAAAGTAGCATAGTCTTAACATGTGACACTCACAGAATGCCTCTATATGGCTGTATCCTCCATGCAGGGCCACACAGCCAAGCCTTGACAACTTTTTGAAAAGCCAAAAGATTGGGGACTTTTCTCACTTCTGAGAGCAAGATGTTCAGCAAAGCATGGGCAGCATTGTGGAGCATAACTGATTATTCCTTTCCTTTTTTCTTTAACAACCACTATTGATTAAATATCCAGGAGACAAAAAAAGCTACACAAAGGCAAGCTATCTATGTAGCTTAGAACAGTGAATTTTAGCCCCTTCGCTATCACTCATTGCAAGTTATTATGTAAGTTGAGCCCCATATTGTGCACTTCATTTACAGTAATTGTACAACAGCTGTATAATAGGTATAGTTTAAGGTATGAGTGTTGCTCAGAGTGCAGCTTAAATGTCCACTGTGAGATATGAATATGAATACGAATAATCCTGACTGCATAGTAATTGGTAGTATTACAGAAGAGAATGGGAAGTTACATATGGATTAATGGATGAAGCCTGTATGGGTTGTAACACAGGAGACTAATGGCAAATTTTATTTCTTTTTTTTTTTTACTTCAAATAAATAGCTAGACAAAACTGAAAAGTTCTGTTCTTTGAATTTAAACACATAGCCAAAGAGCTGTATATTATAAGACATTACAGTATTAAGTTTCAGGTATTCCTTACATGAATGAAACCTTTGAATAAATCCTCGAATTCCTTAAAAAAACTTTCTTTTCACTCGAATCATAAGGAAATTAATAGAGGACCAAAGCAGCTTTAAGGATAATCAGGGATGTTTTAATATTTACAGCTAATAAACAAACAAACAAACAAACAAACAAACAACCTTAAGTCAAGGGTTGGGTTTAACAAGATACATTGTGCTAGGTTCCCATTGAAAGTAATATAGTTTAAATCCGAATTAGTCTTACTTTATGGAGACTTAGTGTAAGTAAAAATAAACTAGCCTGAAACCAACTTAACATAGTTATGCTGGATATGTATAGCTGAGATAACAACAGTACCAAAAAAGGAAGTAGATGGGAAGAAAAATACCACCACCAAATGGATGTTGTTCTTTTTTTGCCAGAGTTGGAACAGCATTTGTAGGAATTATGATGAAATTATGGAGGAGAAAAATGGGGGAAGCAAAATATTCCCTGCTCTGCCTATTTTTCCTGTAAAATGTCTTCTGTCTCGTTTTGTTGTAATACATAAATGGAATATCTGAGTATATGTTATATATACTGTAATGTTATATATGTAATGTTATGTAATATGTAATGTTATATATACTATACTATACACTATAATGTATTTCTATGCATATATACATACACACTTGAATGGTGAATCTTACATTTATTGAAAAAAAAACCCTCACATTGTGCTTTACTCCAGCATAATGGAATGATCTCCCTAGTTTGAAAACCTGATTTATTGTTCCTTTTCTCCAAATATGTTCATTTTCCTTTCTCCTATCTCTCTTCTTCATCCTCATTGTTTCATCCTCATTCTTCTCATTACAATTTAAATTTAAACAAACATATACTCCAAACTGTCCTGCATTTATTTTATTTCATATATGGATTTAATGATGGAATATAGTAGAATAATTCATTTAACAGACACAGTTTTACAATGAAACAGGATTGGTAAATGAGAAATTAATTAGAGATTGACACACCCACCCCATTTCTCTTGAATATCTAATTGAATAGAACTGACCAATCTGAAATAAAAAAGACTGGGTTATAAATTAATGGAATTTATTTGGAGTAATTTGAATGAGAAAGTGTTTGCCTTTGATAAAATTAAAATTAACCCTGCTATTTATAAATTATCACATGCCAATACAAATTAGCACATGCAAGTTCCTAATAACAAGTTTCTGTAGGGCTGACTTAAACCATCTTAACCGATAGGACCTCCAAAATTTATTATCCTTAGAGTGGAAGGGATTTAGAGTGGAAGCTTTTTGAAGACTGTCCTTTGGCACCCTTTCATGTAGAAATGTCCTTTGTAGAGTGAGAAACATGAGCATCATCTTTCTTTTGTTCAAAGAAAACCACCGTCTTGGCTAGTGCAGAACAATCTGAAGCTAAAATGGATAGAAGAAAATTTACCTAGTTTTTAATGCTTATTGCATATCAAGTGGGAGAAAACATATCAGGTCCTTAGATAGTCCTTATTTGGGGTAAAAGGCACAACCTTTTGGCCATCACATTATACAGAAACAGGCCTAATATCAGAATATGAAACCCATGAACTTTTAGTTATTTATTGACTCCAATGCTCTACCTGTCTTTCACTTTTTTCTCTGGAAGTTGCTTTTTTAATGATGTCACAATCAGAAAGTTCCTTTTTCTCATCACCTGACACTTTTTCAAAGGCAGCCTACTAGAACCCACCAACTAAAGGGGGAGATTAACAAATGTTAGTTTGTTAAGAAACAGAAATCTAAGAACCTATCTTCTTTCCAATGTGAAAATTTCTGTTTGCTTTGCTATTATTAAAAAAATACCTTCCCATCATCTAGGAATTTTTTGTATCATCTGTTCTTTGATATATATTAGTTAGGATAAAACAAATGTGGCTGCCCTTGCTTAGAAGCAAAAGCAGCTTTTAGTAAACACGATGCAGTTTCTTCCAAGCTTTCTGAGCTTAAGTTTATACTTATGTCTTTACAAAAGAATAAATCTCAGAGTAGGTTAAGGTAGTGTTATGCTGGTTATGATTTGGCCTGAAATGCCTTCATTTGTTATTTTGATTTTCAGTATGTCAGTAGAACATCAGAATCTCTTTGTCTTATAGTTATTATGTCTTATTTTGCTAGAGATAAGTACTGTCTAAATAATGAGAATATGATACAAAACTATACCTATTTATGAATTCTAAAGAATAAATGCAGCAATATCAATTACAATTATTCATGTTGTTCTTCAAAATGACAGTACATGAAAAGAAAGGGGGGGTCACTTACTCTCTCTTGTTGTAAGGCATTCTTTGTTTACCTACTCTTCTAGTGATGACAAACTAGATGGTACATTTGCATAGGATAACTAACATATACAAACCATTTTCACGTCTGCATATACACGTGAGTTGCAGTAATTACACGTGACACCAATTACTCTATTACTTTGTATTAAATTATAATGGAAAATTCCACTAGAGAATTGAAACCTAATTGCATCTTAATTTGCATAATTTTGCATATTAATTACATCTCAGATGAATAATAAATTTCAGCAGATTTTTAATTTATGCATAGACACAAAACAAGTGGAGAAATAATTTAAATGGGGGGGGGAGAAAGAAATAACAGCACCTATTACTTAGGGCATTTGACTAATTTTGCTTAGTTTAGCAATACAAAACTTGGTGTGTTTAACACAGCATCTTCAGTCTGATTGCTGTTTATTTCACCATTCATCAGTCATGAGAGAGATGTAGAGATTCATTTTCATTTATATCATTTTAAGTCTAAATACATTAAAATATTTCAAATAAAATGCAGATTAACTAATACAGACATTTGAGATATATCAGCTGGACATGTACTTTATATAATTTCCAGTACAGCCTCATTATAAGGCCTTTATAAAAATTGTAAATTGATTGTACTAATAAATAGTAAACAGCTTGTTTTTTTTGTGTTTAGAGACAATTGCTTACAGAGTATAAATAATATTCATTTAAATGAGATAATGGTAGGAAAATTGCATATATATATATATATATATATATATATATATATATATATATATATATATATATATATATATATATATAAATAATTAACTGTATTAATGATTGTCAACAGAAATGTTTGTAGACTCCGATGTTTAAGTTATTAGTGGTCAAAATTACAGCTAGTTCTTTCATCCATCCCTTTGAACATAACTCTAAATTCACTCACTAAAATACTTTTTTATTGAATCAACAAGATCTACCCATCTAATATTAAGAACATCTTTAGAACATGAGTAAAGCTTTATATGCTACCATTTATTTATCACAATTACTCACATATTCATTTCACATTCCAAAGAAACATATTGGTATACTTGCTGTGATAACAAATTGTGAAAAAAATTTCCTACGTGTGAGTAGCTTTGCTTTGTAAAACAAAAAACCCAAACCAAATGACAACAAAAATCCTTTCCGACAGTGGGAGCATCATGCTGTTAGAATTTCCTCCCAGGACCGGCTATCATAATTGTCAGCCTACTTATGTTTCTTCAATCAAGTCTCTGAAACGGAAGTCCCAGTTCTGCTGTTAATTCACCTAAACCCCTAATCTGGTATTATTTCCTTTTATACCTGCTGCCAGAGTCAATCTGAAAATGACTGCACCAAGAATAAAGCTATTGATCATTTGCCAAGTGATACAAAAGAAGCAGACGTCAACACTGTAATAAATCAGGAAACTGCCAAGATCAATAAGAATAAAGCTCAAGCATTTTGCTGGGGAGGGGACCATCCATCCATCCAAAATACATACATCTTCAGACTTTTTAATAGTTTTCTTACTACATGAGCTGGATGAAGGACAAAACAATGCAAAATTCTTTGAAAGGCCATTCTATATATCTTTCATCAAATCTTCCAGGTAATTTATTTATTTTTTTAAATGTAACAGGCCAGAAATGGTAAACCAGAGAAAACTCTCAATTGTTATCCATGATATATAGTATCATTTATTTATGCATATATTTTTGACAGCAGTGTTTGCTTGGATTCATATTTGAATGTTTGTAAGATAATGGTAACAGACAATTTCCTTGTCAAAAATTGAACTAGAAACCAAATCAAGCAATTGGATTATATTTAATTATTTGGTACAACAAATCCATTAATATTATATATCCATTTTCTGTATCACTTTTCCATGAAAATTTCATACCAAATTCTTAGAAATACTAAGCCTCCTCCCAACTCATTTTCCAGAAACAGTCTATAGGTTTCATAATTGAACATCCAAATATTCTTTTACTTTCTAAACATTTAATATTATTCTAGACATGCTTGATGATATTAGAACAGAACAAATTGCCAACTCTTAGCCAATGGATCCCTCTCCTGGTCATGGATGAGTCCTGCACTATCAGTAAGGTTCCTTTAAAAAAAAATCACATGAAACAAAAATCAAGCTAATGTTGAAATGAATATTATTAATATTATTGAGAGAGTCAAATATTTCATCACTGTCTTAGAACATATTTTCTTTTTTTTCAAGGGGAGGGAAGAAATAGTAGTAATAAAACTATTAAAAAGTCTGAAGATGTATGTATTTTGGATAGATGGATAGTCCCCTCCCCAGCAAAATGCTTGAGCTTTATTCTTATTGATCTTGGCAGTTTCTTGATTTATTACAGTGTTGACATCTGCTTCTTTTGTATCTTTTTTTTCAAAGGGAGGGAAGAAAAATAAAATGTTTGGTTTTCTGTAGCAATATTTTTGCATTTTGTCATACCTGATGTTTATTTCTACATTTCAGTCAAATTATAGAACAGAATGCAACCTACTACTACAGAAAAATTTATTGTACTATGTCCAAACTGAGAGAAAGTATTTGGTTAGCATTTGAAGCTCAGTGAGTTGACTCAGTGAGCAAAACTGTGAATTGATCATGGCAGTTTTTCTTTTAGGAAAAATAGTAAAAGGATCAGCATGAGAGACAAAGCCCTCTTCAGTGAGCGTTTTAATAAGCAAATATCAAGTTAATTTAAGTTTATTATACTTAAAAATAAATTTCTGTGTAACATACCTACTTTATTATGAAAGAGTGGAAGACTTGGGTGAAGTCACAACAATTCAAAAAGTAATCCGATAACTAACATTACACCTCTGCTTTGTGGTTTATATTGGCCTCCAGTAGACTTTTAGATGCAAATTGAGTTGCATGCTATTTGTGGGAATGCTTAACTTACATTAGTTATCATAACCCCACTATATCAAACAGAATTTATATGCTCTAGATCTCTTCTATTAAGTATTATCATTGGTAGGATTCAGGAAACATGCCTTCTCTGTGGTAGCATCTGTTTTGTGGAATGCTCGTCTCAAAAATGTAGATATTCCCAATCTTACAGACTCTTTTTTTAATATTCTAAAGACTTGGCTGTTCCTGTGGACATTAAACTAGAATATTGAGTTAAATAGTGTTAGGTATCTAAAGAATGTAATAGTAATATTGATTGGTGGCCTTATTTTGTTTTGGTACACATTGTTTTTATGATGGATTTTGTTTGTATACCACCGAGAGATTCCGTGAGTTGGGCATTTATATACATAAATTGAAAATATATAGTGTTGACAAATATAAGTCAGGAAGAATAAATGAAAAGAAATGAGGACTGCAAAACTGTGCAAATATTTCAAAGTTTGCATCAAGCCACATAGTTGGGATACAGGATGAATTTGAAGACCATTCATTTGAAATGTAAGTGGATATGAATGTGCACATAAAGAAAGCATGATTATACTTCCTGTCCCATCCCTGAAAGTTGTATTGTAATGAGACTCAGCTCATGTGACCAGAATTTCAATCATCATTTCCAGGTGTTCAAAGAAAGCCTAGCTCTGTATGTCATACTATATGTGCTCAACATTTCTATCCTATGTTTTAAAAGGGAGAAAAATCCACTGGAATGAATTTTCTTAGTGATCATTGGGCCACATCAAGAAACAACTAGTTATGAAATGTGTAGTATATATGAAATTGTTTTCCACAACTCAAAGACAGTATACCATTCAGAATGATATGTGCCCACTTCCAACCCACCCAATATAGATTGCAGAAATAATTGCTGATGTGATTCTTCATTAAGTAAGATTAATTTTATGTCTGCTCTCATTTCTCTCTACTCTCCAAAGAAAAAATGTAGACATTGCTTGCAGTTACATCTACATTTCTTTAATTATATAAGGGGAGGACTGTAATTTGAATTGTAACATAGGTTTCTTTTTTTTCCTATAGGCATATAGCAAGGTGAACTTTCATAGTTTCATACACCTGCTTCTTCCAATTTTGTTGAATTACATATACAATACAATACAATATCAGAGTTGGAAGGGACCTTGGAGGTCTTCTAGTCCAACCCCTGCCTAATACATATGAATGATCTCGTTTAGGTATCACTGTCCAAGATTATCTCACAACTATTAAAAAAGTGAGCTTTGCTGGCTGGGGAATTCTGGGAGTTGAAGTCCACACATCTTCAAGTTGCAAAGGTTGAGAAACACCGCTATAAGTAGTAGAGTGACCACATGGGATTCTATGATTTTTAAAATTCACAAGAGGCATGTGAACATTTTTTCTATTCCCAAATCCCACAAAAGCAATTTGTCAGATGAAAAGTATTCTTCAATCATTTTCCCATCTGCCAGTTTATATACACTAAAAACAAGAAATGAAAATAGTCCTGCAGATTTCAAGCCACCTCAACAAAACTCACTCCTATTTCATACCAATGGGCAATGAATATTTCTGCTCTCTCTGTCTTCCAGTTCCTTTTATATGTCTGGCTGTATGAAAATAAATCCGTTCTTCTGAAGAAGGAGAAAGCAAAAATCTCTCAAATCATCATTCACTTTGAAATACTTGTTAGCATGGCTGCAACCTAGCAACTGGGAAATCAAAAAAAGGTGAATGTTTCTGTGAGAAAATTATCTACCCACAAGTTCCATGCAATTACAATTGTAAAAAACCAAGCTAATAGTTCACGTCTATTCACTTGCTTGACTGAACCAGTATGGTCTAGAGCTGGTTTGGAGTGGTACAAATATGACATATAGGTGGTGTTAGACAGGTAAAGTGTGAAAAAAAACCAATTACAAAAGTTTTGCCATCTTTTGCAGTTGATTTGGCCTCCCTTAAAGGTAATGTTTTATCTCTTCCATTTAGGCACATATATTAGTAATTTTGTCACCTATCTCATTAGGATGCCCGGTAAACTAGACAAACATTTAATATTAATGAAATTAATACATTATAAGATGGACTTTATTTATTTTCTTATCTTCACTTTGTTAGAGAACCAAAGACTCAAAACAATAAGGAAAGATAGAAATAAGCTGATGTGAAACTGATAGAACACTTTGCTTTTCCCCCCCCTGGTTGCTTAGCAGCTTACTGAACTTTTTAGTCTCCCATATTGCAAATAAAAAGAGTGTTTTAAAATTGCATTTTTTCTTCTGAAAACACCTTTAAAAAGACTCCATTACTTTAAATGATTTAGATAATTGTGTTCAATGGTAGCCATTATTTAAAAATATAATTAGTTGCTGAACTCAGGAAGGGAAACATTTTGCAGGTGTTTCTCATTATTTGCTGTGCATACAAAATACCTGCATAAATTACCTTGATGCCAATGCAGAGAAGAGACAATGAAGCATTAGCCGAGAAAGAAAAACAGGGTTGACCCACAATCTGGCATGGTTGCATGGCTGAAGCATGCTTTGCTTTAGATCTTTAGATCCACGTGTGAAATAATATCTAAAATTGAAGATGGGAGGTAACACCTGCAGTACGGCTGAGCATACAGCATGAGTCTACTGTGGCAGTATTAATAATGCACACAATCATGCACATTCACAAACTCTGCAGTAACGTCCCAGCATGTGTCTATAAATCTCTTTCTGTCACTTGGGAAATTATCAGCATTGATAGAATAGACTGTTTTCTACATGTCATTTAAATAATGTTTCTTTGGATAAATTTTTCCTTTTCACTATAAAGCCAAATCTGTGATTTATTTTCATTCTGACTGGAATTCTACAATAACCAACAAATAAATAGAAATATGTAGAGATAAGCCTAACAGAATTAAAAGTCAGGGTGTTGCATTGAAAGACCTCATAAACTGGTGCTGGCTACACTATGCAGACTGGATTAAGAAATGCTATGCAAGAAGACTACAACTACTTTTATTGAAACTGGTTATATTATAAGAATATTCCAAGTCTGATTATATTGTACATTCCCATCCTACCACTTATATACCAGTTAATTAGGGAGGTGTCTCTATGAATTGCTTCTGAATATTATTTATTATGGATTTAAACTATATCAAACCCCTCTTATCCAGGAAATGGATTTTTCATATCTCTGCCTAGGTCATCTCTACTATGAGCTAATAAGGTCATTATTCATTACTACAACATTAGTATTGTTAATAGTGTGCAGTACCATGATTTATTTATTTACTTATTTACTTTGTTTATTTGTTTATGGGTTTTTGGTCCCTTACCTCAAATGATGACTCTAGGGGGTTGAACGATGAGAATGATTGGTATACCAAAGTTAAAATCAAATTATCTTTCCTCTAAGTGTCTGACCAATCATTCTCATCGTTCAACCCCAGCCCAGCCCAATGATTGGGGAAGAGTCATACTAAAGAATAGGGATTCCTCAGGTCTCAAATGAGAGGCTGACACCTTACCTTCACATGCTTTTTGAATCATGGTATCCTGTGATTAATAGAATAACAGTTGCAATGGACCTTGAAGGTCTTCTAGTCCAACCCCTGCCTATGCAGGAAACCCTACACCACTTCATACAAATGGTTATCCAGCATCTTCTTAAAACATCCAGTGTTGGAGCATTCACAACTTCTGGAGGCAAATTGTTCCACTGATTAATTGTTCTAAATGTCAGGAAATTTTTCCTCAATTATAAATTGCTTCTCTTCTTGATTAATTTCCACTCATTGCTTCTTGTTCTACTCTCAGGTGCTTTGGAGAATAGTTTGACTCCCTCTTCTTTGTGGCAACCCCTGAGATATTGGAACACTGCTATTATGTCTCCCTAGTCCTTCTTTTCATTAAACTAGAAATTTCCAGTTCCTGCAACTGTTCTTCATATGTTTTAGCCTCCAGTCCCTAATCTTTGTTGTTCTCTCTGCACTCTTTCTAGAATCTCCACATCTTTTTTACATTGTAGCAACCAAAACCGGATGCAGTAGTCCAAGTGTGACCTTACTAAGAGATTATAAAGTGGTACTAACACTTCACATGATCTTGATTCTATCCCTATATTTATGCAGCCTAGAACTGTTTTGGCTTTTTTGGCAGCTGCTGCACACTGCTGGCTCATATTTAAGTGATTGTCCACTAGGATTTCAAGATCCCTCACAGTTACTACTACTACCACATGTACTATACCTGTGCATTTTGTTTTTCTTGCCTAAGTGTAGAACCTTACTTTTTTCACTATTGAATTCATTTTGTTAGATAGCGCCCAATGTTCAAGTTTGTCAATATCCTTCTTATCTTAAGCCTATCTTCTGGAGTGTTTGGCTATTCCTGCCAGCTTGGTGTCATCTGAAAATTTGATGAGTTCTCCATTTATCCCCTCATCCAAATCATTGATGAAAATGTTGAAGAGTACTAGGCCTAAAACAGAGCATTGGGTACTCCACTGCATACTTCCATACATGTAGATGCAGTTCCATTGAGGACTAACCATTGAATGCAGTTGGTCAGCCATTTATGAGTCCATCTGGTGGTGATGCTGTCTAACTCACATTTTTCTACTTTTTCTAGTAGTAGGTTATGGTCTACTTTATCAAATGCCTTACTGAAATCCATGTAAATTTTATCAACAGCATTCCTTTGGTCCACTAATTTGTTATTTTGTCAAAGAATGCAATAAGATTAGTCTGTTTTTGACAAACCCATATTAGCTTTTGGTTATTACTGTGTTTACGTCTAGGTGTTTACTGATTAGTTGCTTGATTATCTTTTCCAGAATCTTCCTTGGTATTGAGGTCAGGCTGATAGATCTGTAGTTTCCTGGATCTATTTTTTTTTCTTTTTTGAAGATGAGAACCAAGTCAGCTCTTTTCCAATCCTCTGGTAGTTCCCTGGTACTCACAGATCTCTGAAAGATATAGTTCAGTGGTTCTGAGATCTCATCTGCCAGTTCCTTCAGAACCCTGGGGTGTAATCCATCTGATCCTGGTGATTTGAACTCATCTAGGATAGACAGGTGTTCATTTATCATCTTCTTCCCTATTTTAACTTGTGTTCCTAATCTGTTTTTGTGGTGCTGTTTTTGATAGGTTGGACTGTTTTTTTCCCTTTGCGTAAAGACAGATGCAAAAAATGAGTTAAATAGTTCTGATTTCTCCCTGTTGCTTGTCACCTTCTTGCCACTTTCTCCCAGCAATGGACCAATTGTTTCCTTGCATTTTTCTATTAACACCTGTAAAAGAGGCTGCTTAGACAAGCCAACTCTTCCTATTTACCGGAACAAGCTGTGAGATAACAAATTTCCAGCTGTAAGCCCAATCATATAAATTATTTTCCTCTTTTGTCATAGCAGGTGCCAAGCATCTGCTAGACACTTAATGTGTGTTCATATGTAATCTTAAAAGGGAACATTTGTAGCTCAGAGTTGAACTGTGGGGTCCTTAATGCTTTCTGACTTTTGTTTTCTTGCAGATATTTCATTACCCAACTAGGTAATATGATCATCAGTGCATTGCGAGGACTCCACATATCTAACCTTCCTTTCCTGATGCCTATATAAAGCAGCTTTGGGATGGAGGGGGAAGTGAAGTTGCAGGGCTATAAAACTTGTCCAATGAAAGCAACCATTTTGTGAATCAAATTCCAGAGACTACTTTCACCATACTGGTTCACCATGACTGATATAGGATGGTCTCCTGATGCTGAATGTAATTAATAGGGACAATGCAAATAAACATTTTGCTATTTGTTTCAGTCCCAGAATCTCCTTTCGTTTTCTTCTGCTTCGGTAACCATCCTTCAAAGTTTAAATTAGCCAGTAACATAAGCATGTTGTCTGTTTATGAAACTTGTGGTGCTTACTTTTAATAAGTAAAATGGCTTTGAAAGCTTTCATCAAGTGTTATACAATATATATCCCTCTTCAATAATAATGGGTCCATCCTTCACAGTTACAAAGCTGAGGATAAGCCTGTAAACAGAAGGAGTCTGGAAACTGTTACAGAAGGAATAGCAATAGCAATAGCAATAACAGTAGACTTATATACCGCTTCATAGGCCTTTCAGGCCTCTCTAAGCGGTTTACAGAGTCAGCATATTGCCCCCAACAACAATCCGGGTCCTCATTTTACCCACCTCGGAAGGATGGAAGGCTGAGTCAACCCTGAGCCGGTGAGATTTGAACCGCTGAACTGCTGATCTAGCAGTCAGCCTGCAGTGCTGCATTTAACCACTGCGCCACCTTGGCTCCTTGGAATGCTAAGTCTAAGTAAATTCCATAAGAATATCTGAGTAGTAGGGAGAAAACAAACATGGGTGACAGTTGCAATGTAAAATCAAACCACAAAACCCCTATCTACTGGTTTTAAAGATTCATACTGGAAATGTTCTTCTCTGAAGATAGCCTGAAGGAACCACAGAAAGGCCAGCTAAGAACTAAGGGGCTTGAGATAAGAAAGTTGGCAAGCAAAGTCACAAGTCTTTCAGTGGAAATCTCTCAGTGGTGGGATTCCCATTATTTTTTTACTACCAGTTCTGTGGGCATGGTGTGGTGTGCCATGCATGGTGTGGTTTTGTGTGCGTGGCTTTGTGGGCATGGCAGGGGGGATACTACAAAATCCCCATTCTCTCCCACCTCACTAACCTGCGTTCCAGCTCCGTTCTCCTGTTCAGGGCAACAAAAGAAGATCAGCTAGGAGGCTGGGAGGCAGTGGGGGCAGTGCCAGCCTATCTGCCGGGTCTCTGAACTACTCAAAATTTCCACTACTGGTTCTCCAGAACCTGTCAGAACTGGCTGAATACCACCTCTACCTGTTCTACATTAGGAGTAAGGTTAGGAGTGATTGTAGATACAACCTGCTTTACAAAGTAATAAATAATAATAACAAAATAACACATACGGATGTAATGGAAGAACAAATTTAAACTGTAAACTCTTTCTCCTAAATAAAGTCATTTTTCCTTAAAAGAAGAAAAGTGATGAAACAGCCCATAAATTTTATCACAGAATGGGGGCACAGCTGCATGACATTGGGGAAGGCATAAAGAGCCATCACATAGAAGACTTATTCTTTGCAGATGTAATGCCACAGAAACAAGGTCAGAAGCAGAATTAATTCTGAAGTTCTTAAAGGAAAACCTCTGGATGAATTCCAAACTAGAAACAATATAATGCATAACAATCCAGGCAAGTCAGTAAAATCACACTGAAACCATAGATTACAGACCACAGAAGAAGGTACAAGAACGTGCTTCTGGTATAGACAGGAGGCCACTTAAAGAAAGACTGTTCCATTTGAGATCAGGACAAAAAAAAGGTTTTCACAACATGGATGTGGATTAAAGAAAAGATTTATTTGAAAGAGAAGCAGACTCATTGCCGAAAAACTTGTGCATGATTTTTTTAATGGCTACATTATGAAGTATTCCAATGAAAGATATTGTGTAGGTTATTTGGTAGGTTCCCAGTCTGCAGAATGTGCTTCCATCTTTTAATCACTGGCCAAGGAAAGTCCTCACATCCAATTAAAGAAAGATAAGTACACAAATTATAATGGAAGAGAAATCTGGGCCAGCATAATGGTTAATGAAATTGCCTTATTCACACAGAGGAAAGCTACAAGTAAAGTTCACTGTGCATAACCAACTTAATACCTGCATTTACTTGGGGCTCAAATATCTGAGTCATGGATATATGGAAAACATAAGGCAATTCATGTGCAATGCATCTGAAAAAAAACTCAAAGAAAAGCTGCTTTGAAGTCAAACCAGGTTAGTGCTTCCAAACTATTGGACTTCATATTGTTGGAAGAAAATCCTGGGTTCAAATCTAGCTCGGTCCATGGAACATAAAGGGCATGTCACTGGGAACAGAGGTAGTTTATTTTGACAGCACAATGTGAAGTACAGCATCAAAAAATAGCTATATCAATTGAAAGGGCAGTAATGTTTATAAAAAGAGAAGGCTTTGATTGTGAGGTGCATATTCATATTGATTGAAGAGTTGTTGCTCTGAAGTTGTGTGAAGTTCAAGAGAAAAGTCATTCCTCCCCCTGCAGGATGTGTTGATCATTTTAAAGTGTGTAAATCTTTTCTTTGTGTGGAATTTTTATGGGAGGAGAGTGTCTGGCATTAGGGATCTGGCATGGGTGTGCAGTATTATAATTTAGGAGGTTTCCATTTTATGATTTAGGGGATCTTGCTTTTTGATTGATTTGCTGGTATTGGCTGGCTGTGCTTTGTCAATTTCAGCTATAAAAAGGCTTTAAGTGGTTTTTATAACCTTGCATGTGGGTCAGAGGAGGCTTTTACCTGAGGAATGTGAGAAAAGGGCAGTTTGATATGTGGCAAGATGTCTTACAGGTTTTTATTTTCAAAAAATACCCTTGATTATATATTGTCCAATGGAGATAAAATATCTAGGACAATATAGATGGATTGTGATCTTCCTAGATGATTTCCTAGGTGTCAAACTGAGAAATGTATGTGAGTTTTTAGGAAACGAAATGGAGGCCTTTCTGGCAATCCATGGAATAGATCCCAAAGTCTAAAAAATTCATAAAAATCCATGTTCACCACGTTCATAACAAAGTGAAAAAGATGAAAATAATATCACACTTATTGTAGTCAGATGCATGCTACAAATTCAAGACAACAGGAGGAATGTTGGTATAGTGTGGTAGTCGTAGTCACATAGCTACAAAATCAGTATCACCAACACATGAAGACCCCCATATGAACTATGGCACAGAAGAAAGCCTAAGGGCTTTTTAAATTAGATGATTCAGAATCATTGCCACCACCATTTTATCTCACTGACATCATTCCATTCTGTCAGAGCCCATCCAGAGTTGCTGGATCAGTTAGTCAACCATCAAGGCTGCCATTACATCTTTTGATATAGGATAAATACTGCAGTACACACACAAAAAAATAGCTAATTATAAAAAAAGAGCTGTGGTGGCACAGTGATTAAAATGCAGTAGTGCAGGCTAACTTATTGTTCATTCCAGGAATTTGATTCTGAGTGGTTCAAGGTGAACTCAGTCTTCCTTCCGAAGTCTAAAATGAGGACCCAGATTGTTGGGAGTAATTAATATGCTGACTCTGTAAACTGCTTAGAGAGGGCTGTAAAGCAATATGAAGCAGTACATATGTCTGCTATGGCATTGCTACATTGCTACGTCCTACAGTTATTGTGGCAAACACAAATATACGTTTCACATATGTAGCTCATCACTTGATGATATGGTTACTGGATATTAAACATGACTTTTCCCTAAACTTGAAATTTTACTAACAATGCATGAAATTCAGAGTTGATCTTTATTTGTCTGTTTGTGTGACTTTGTCACCTAGAGGTGGCTCTGAGAGGTTTGAAACAGAAAACAGAATAACAGAGTTGGAAGGGACTTTGGAGGTTTTCTAGTCCAACCTGCTTCCTGCTTAGGCAGGAAACCCTGCAATGTATTGCTTCAATGTTTACAAACATTGAAGCAATAATAAAGCATAATCAGTGGTGGTATTCAGCCATTTCGGACTTGTTTGAGAGAACCAGTAGTGGCGATCTGTGGGTGGGCCCATCCACCTGCCCCAGTACTATGCTGTCCTATTTAGCCATGCTTTCCAAGCTGCGTGCATGTGTACAAGCCATATACGTGAGTAAAGTGCAGGTGCAGAAGGCACACACATTCACAAAGCGAGTGTGTGCTCACCTCTGATTATAATAGTAATAATTTATAATTAAAAGGTGGAAAGGATGGAGCAGGATACACATGGACAGAAATGAGATCTTGTCTTAATCTGTCAGCCACTTCCAATATGATGCAGGTGGCGCAGTGGTTAAATGCAGCACTGCAGGCTACTTCAGCTGACTGCAGTTCAGCAGTTTGGCTGTTCAAATCCCACCAGGCTCAAGGTTGACTCAGCCTTCCATCCTTCCGAGGTGGGTAAAATGAGGACCCAGATTGTTGTTGGGGGCAATATGCTGACTCTGTAAACCGCTTAGAGAGGGCTGAAAGCCCTATGAAGCGGTATATAAGCCTAACTATTGCTATTGGGGCCCCAGGCCATCTGGCAGAGCCAGGTATTCAGGCCCTTACAGAAAGTCAAATGGTTGGGTGCAAATGTTGCACAAGGCAAGAGCCATGGCAGAGAAGGCTCATCTCCTGGATCTCACCAGCAATAATTCCTTGACCAACAGGGAATTGCCCCTACTGCCGGCATGGGTGGGGCAAGACAATCCCATCAAGGTGAGAAGGTATAATTGATGTAATTCACAGTTTTCTCATTAACTGCTGAAATAATGAATGGTTTTTAACACAGTTGCTTTATGTTCTGCTAGTAGTAGAATTTCTGAAAAAATAAAATCTTTTACATGTATGTATGTATGTATGTATGTATGTATGTATGTATGTATGTATGTATGTATGTATGAATTTCTAATGGGAGATAATGAATTCTACTTGTCCATTAGGTATGAAAGTCAGCGAGAAGACTTAGGGACAGTCATTCTCTCTCAGTCCACAATGTTAGATTTGGGTACAAATGGTCAATCAATTCCTGTTAGTTGTCAACCACCCCATTTGGCACCTTCAACAAAAGAAACTGGTGGCTCTTTAGGATTACCAAGAGTGTCGCTTTACTGAAATATCTATCTAGGCACAGCAGAAACAAAGTCAGTTCTGGGATTTTCCCATGAAAACCACTATAGATAAAACCTCTTTTCCCCTTCTGGATCACCCAAAGCTCATCAATTGAATTCAATTCTTTTGTTTTGAGAAAAACTGTCTGTGCTGCTCAAACAATTTTTAACTTTAGTGCATAATGCATCACCAGCAACAGAAGCCCCTCATGTATTCCATAGCCACCCCATTCCCAAGAATTCACCAACTCCCCTCCCATCATTGTTTGGCGAACTGCGAGCAAAAGCAGGTGCAGGCAACTATGGAGTCAAGTCAGATTTGACCTGCCGACCCTCCAGAAGAATTATAGCCCTGGAAAAGAAAACACAGCAATGGACTCAGCATTAGAAATAACTGTCCTCTTCTAAGACCTTCCCTCAGTTGGGCTGACCTGGATGCTTGGCATGGAACCTGCAGACTAGCCTTCACATCTGTCACTGCCACCCATTCTCCATTGGCTAAAGGATAGATTCTCCATAATACTAAATTCTGTAGTTTCCCTCCATGATACAGTGAGTTAAGAATTTTCTTAATTTCATAGTGCTCCTCTCCTTTGACCAGACTGCGGGGGGGGGGGCACTTCTGTGGCAGGTCTTAATCCCTGTAGAAAGGTTTTAGCAGGTTGTAGTGAATTATTGAGTGGATTTCCTAAGGCTCTCTAGCAGCTGCAATTCTATAGTAACTGGATTTATAAACCAGACAATTTGGAAAGGTCCTCCATACTTGGGTCCTAGATTTTTTACAAGGCTACCTCAGGTTGAGAAATTTTGTAGACAGGTATACTTTATTTCCCACCTTGAATTTTGTCCTGTGGTGCCCTCTTCTTGTCTGCTTGCTTCTTTTATGTCTCCCTGGCTTTCTGAAATACTCTGCATGTTCCATGTTTCCTTTAAAGTTTGCATCCATTCAGCCAATGATAGTGAGGATAGTTGTCCCTAAAGGGTTTCTGGCATTGGCACAAACTCCACCCCACTAGCTATCTTGAAATGAGTAAATCCTATGAACAGAGTTATTATATGCCACTTCTGCAAAAGGCAGCTCAGTCCAGTTGGTCTATTGGTAATTGACAAAGTACCTTTAATACCGAATTCACAGGTACTGGGGTGGTAGGTGAAACTAAGGCCCTAAGAAGAGCCAATCAACTTAAGGATTTTTTTGTGGCAAACTGCACCCCAGAGTCTGAGATGATGTGTTTTGGGACATTATACACTCTGTAGATATGTTGAATGAACAGCATTGCCAATGATTGGGTGGAGGGAACCTTTGGGAAAGAAAACCTCATGGTTTTCACTTTTTTAGCTGCAGACACATAAGTGGCTCTGCATTTTCCATGGCTTTTGCCAGTTAGTGGCTCTTCTTTGGATCTGCCACTTTTCTCCATTCCAGCTCACAGAGGGGTTCCATTTATTCCACCAAGCCAGTCCTAGGACCATGGGTTCATCATCTTGGAGACTACAATAAACTTAACAGTCTCTACCTGACCTTTGAGCTGAATTGGCTCGGTAGACAGGTGGCTGATACACCCCCTAATATTGACCCATCAAATTGGGAAAACACCATGGGCTGCCTCAGTTTTCTTAGCCTCAGCCTCTTCACCACTTGGGTGCTGACCACACACTGGATAAATCCAAAGTCCAGAAAGACTGTGTTGGTCCCATTGCCCCTGAGGAAGGCACTGCAATCTCCACTTTGGCCATCATGGGAATAATGATGCCACTTACCTCCTTGTTGTCACTCTCATAGATGACTGGACCCATTTGGGATTGATTGGAGTTCCCTCCTCCTTGCTGGACTCAATGACTTGCTGCCTCATGCATGCCTTCTCCTTTGGCTTCACCTGGGGTCTCCACCATGGTGGAAGCCATGATGCAAAGTATTCAGCTGCTTGATGAGTCTCCTTTCCACAGGCTCCTGGGACTTGGTGAGGCCTACATTTGCCTATAGTGCTCCAAGGGATGCCATACCTGGGCTAAGAAGTGAGCCAACTTGCCCAAATCCCATGGAACCAGACTGTGAGGAGAGCAGTGGCCACTCAACGTGTATCCAGGCTGTAGGACCACTGCCACCACCAAAAATGGATATTTACAGGCCAGCCCCATGTGCTGGGTTTAAGCACCCCATGGGTTGTCTTGAGTTTGACACCCCTGATTTAGAGAGAACACTATTAGCTTCCTCTTTAGCAGAATATATGTTGAAATGGTTATAAAGTAATTATTTTTGAATTTCTTTATATTCATAAAATAATAAGATGGCAGCAACTGGCTAATTTTGGCTGATCTTGAAAAGCTTATTAGCATTAATATTGGTTAGGAGATGACTAGGAAACCCTAAGGCTACCCTAGTGTAGTCTGAGAAGTTGAAAAAAGGATTCCGGAAGAAGCAAAAGCAAATCAGTTCTGTACATTGGCCAGAAAATTAAAAAGAAGTTCCTATGATGTCACTAGTAATAAATATTGTTCAATCTAGCAGCCTAGCAACCACTTAGTTGGTTGCTAGGGCACTTAGCAACCACCTTATCCTCAAACTTCAGGCAAGATTTCTTTTTCTTCCCCTCTTGACATTTGGTGTTATTTGATGTTCTAATTCAATGTTTTTGAACCTTAGTAACTTTAAGGTATCTGGACTTAATTCCCAGAATGCTCCAGGCAGTATGGTGGCTGGGTAATTATGGAAGGTGAAGAAGGCCAAACAAAGTTGCCAAAGTTAAGACATGTTGATCTATGTAAACTCTCAATTTATCAATCCACAGGTTGCCCATACTCTGGAGCTGAGTTTGACCCAATGGAGAGTTGATTTTTCACAAAAACATTGATTGTGTGTACCATACAACATTGCATAATGTGGCTTGTTTAGAGAGCTGTACAAATCTAGCAATTGTGTCTTATAATGCATGCTTATGGCTTTGTATGTTTATGTCAGTTTAGGTCAAGGATGTCAAACTCACATCATCATATTGTCATCACATGATGTATCGCAACTTTTTTCATTCATTAAAATGGGGGGGAGGAGAGCATGACACAGCTGGCTACAAGTTTAACATCCCTGGTTTAGGTTTTAGCAGTATATACTTTTAAAACTAAGAGTATATACCTTTATGTTGTGTATATGTTCTCAACTCTTTAATTTAATAGTGGAGTCTGTGCCTTATTATACAACTTGTATTATTGGAGCTTGACATAATATATCTGTTGTTCATATCTAAGACATCTGTGGTATAAATAGCATTCTCTATTGTCAAAGAATTAGTAATTCCCTGTTGCCAGTCTTTGATGTTTCAGTGCTTCCATGCCCTGCAGGTTTATACTGAAAGCATATTGATGTGTAGCTGCTTATTTACACAAGCTGTATATCACAGGATATTACTAGAACAATGTGCTCATTATTCCTCATGTATTTATGCAAGCCAATGGCTGAAATACAATTTGGGAATAATTAATAAAATTAAAAATGGATACAACTAGATATTGGAAGGGTATGATATAGCTGAATCTGGTTGCAAAAGGTCTGGCTTAATAATGAAAAGTCATAAGAAGCTACTATTAGAAATTTTGCAATACCAAAGCTGAGATGGATAGAAATATAAATTTGACATAGTCCTTGTTTAATGACTGGCCTCTTAGTAACCATTCAGAGTTACAACAGACCCCTCCCAAAAAAGATACATACAACCAGAAGTTCTGTTGTCTGCCTCTTCTCTGTAGTGAACATATTTGGAAAATCGGCCCACAATTATGGTCATTTATAGCGTCCCATGGTCACGTAAATGCAACTAATAATATTTTTTGCTGGAAATCAGTGTTTACTTCTGGTTTCAGTTAAAAAATATCCATAATGACTGCTACATTCACTTTATAATTACTATATTTGCTTTACGTCTCTTGCAAAAAAATGTAAAATTGGATCAGACATATGATGATCTGCTTAATGATTGGCATGAATTACAACCATAATTGGGCATAATTAAGATTTAAATTGAGGACTACCTATACTATCTATAGAAAAAGTGAAGTCTCTCAGAATGGAGCCTATTATTTAACATATCTTGGATTCTATTGGAACCAATATTCTGCCTTTTGGCGAATAATGTTACGATGTAAATGCCTTTTGAATCAATTCACTCATTAAATTCAAAATGAGCTAATCAGTGTAAACATTTGAGGTACTTCTGGCTCAAATATTTGATCTAAAAGGTTATGAAAGAAAAGAAATGGATTTTTTTATTAATACAGTGAAATCACTATGCTATTTGTTATGAATCTCTACTGGTTTTGGTTTTATGGAAATATGGCAGACATCTGCTGTTGTTTACCTAAAAGAGAATATGTAATGATGGTTGCAATGAGGGACCTGGCCACTCAACACCTCCCAACCTAATAATGAAAGGGATGGGTGGACAAATAGACAACTAGAGATTCTCTTTATATGCCTTTCTGTGAATTGCTATGCCTGCTCTTCATTTCTGTGATTATTACATCACATTCTTTTGGTTTTCTTCCCAGGGACATATGCACATTCTCTAATCCTCCTAATATATAGATTAAAAGAAGCAAGTATCTGGGTATTTCCTATCGTATAGTTATTTAAATGTTTTTTTAAAAATTATACTTTAACATCAGAAGAGAATAATGAAGACCATTTCGGGAATGTTTATTTGTAAACATATAGTACATGTTTTCCAGCAATGATAATGTGAAGCCAATTTACAGACTTTGCCAACTATGTATGTACAAGTTTCAATTGTGGGAGTGGAACATCCTGATCCATGAGGTTCATAAATAAGGATTTCAGAATGGAGATAAAACCTAATTGAAATAAGAATGGTGTGGCTGGGTAAAGGCACCCAGATACCAATCCACAGTAGCATGAATTAGGATTTTTTTTTCAGATTTCATGATACTTTTCAAATATAACAGTTTTGTGTTCAATGAGGAAATCAGCATAAAAATGTTTAGAACAGACTTCTCCAATCCAATGTATTGATTATCTCCACTTTGTATCACTCCTTTATACCTGTCTACTCAGTCAGTTCATAAATTTATAAGGTCTGCAGATATTTTATACAATCTGGAATAGTTAGTTCGGCAGGCAACAGAATATTTTCTTGAACAGAATTTGACAGCCCAATTTACTTACTTACTTACTTACTACATTTGTATCATGTCTTCATTATTTTTGCAAATAACTCAAGTAGCAAACATATCTAATACATCTTGCACCTCTTATTTTCCCTGATAACAACAATCCTGTGAGGTGAGCCGAAAGACAATGATTGGCCCAAGATAACTCATCTGGCTTTCATGGCTGAGGTGGGACTAAAGCTCACAATCTTCCATTTTCTAGCTGGTGTCCCAACAACAAGACCAAACTGGCTCTCATGCTTATAACTGGAATGCAGATATTTTCATGTAACCATTTTTCCTAAAATAATTGCCCAGTGCAAAAATGTATAAATATAAGAATTCTCTATTTTAAAAAGATGGAACAGTAATACTTTGCATCTCTCAATTAAATTCTAAGAAAAAGTACCAGGGATTTAATAATCAATACCTTCGTCAATCCATCCTGGACAGGATTATATTTATGTATCTTCAAATGATGCAGTCCCAGATTTTTTTACTCATTTTTTTCCAGTGCCTGCTTGATTAAGTATTTTTCATTTTCATTTCACAATGAAATTTCCCAGAAAATAAGATAGGGTCTTATATTAATTTTTGCTCCAAAAGACACATTAGAGCTTATTTTCAGGGTAATTCAGTACTAAATGTATCTGCCTGGCTGACAATTTTAACTGGGGCTTATTTTTGGATAGGTCTTATATTACAAGCATCATGAAAAATCATGCTAGGGCTTGTTTTTCAGTTGGGTCTTGTTTACAGGGAAACACTGTAGACATTTAATGTAGTCTGCTATCCTTTTTATTATATTTAATAAATAAGTAAATAGAGGGAAAGGTATGCCTTCTAGAGGTTTTATGGAAAATATAAATTGGGGTGTAGCAATAGGAGGAAAATCTTTTCATGGAAGATTAAAGAGCAGAGTTTTGGATGTTTGCTGGTAACAGCAAATACATACAGGGCGGGGCATAACCTTTTCCTAGGGGGTCACAGCAACACTTGTAATAACAACACAAATAATTCATACACCATTCGAAAGCCCATCAAAAACTGAGTTTATTGACACGATTTAATAGTCAGTATGACCACCATTAGCCCTTCGAACAGCATTCAAACGAGGTGGATAAGAACACAACAAATCTTCAAACAGTTCCGTTCGATTTTCCAGATTTTTCAACACAGTTTCCAAATTCATTCTCAAAGTTTCAACCGAAACAAATTTAACATTTAATAGCTCATTCAATTCAGTTTTTTATGGGCTTTAAAATGAGGTGTCGCGGAAGTTGTAAACTGCTGTCGATCTTGCTGTGACCCCCTAGGAAAAGGTTATGCCCCGCCCTCTGGAAAATCTGGAAAATCGAACGGAACTGTTTGAAGATTTGTTGTGTTCTTATCCACCTCGTTTGAATGCTGTTCGAAGGGCTAATGGTGGTCATACTGACTATTAAATCGTGTCAATAAACTCAGTTTTTGATGGGCTTTCGAATGGTGTATGAATTATTTGTGTTGTTATTACAAGTGTTGCCCTAGGAAAAGGTTATGCCCCGCCCTGTATATCTATATTTTTAGATAACATATTACAGATCTGTGGATTACATGAAGGTCCCCAACCCCCCGGTATGTGGACCAGCATTGAGTCATTCATGCCAGAACTGGGCAAACAAGCAAAACCCCAGCCACGGGATGCAGGTAGTACATGAAACCATGCCCCTTCCAGTCCATGGAAAAACCTGTCTCCATGGAACTGGTCCTTGGTGCCCCAAAGATTGGGGTACACTGTATTATATCATCAAATTATATTAAGCTATATTCTGCAACAGCAAGATAGATAACCACAATTATGGCTGAACCATTGGAAGATCTGAAGGAACACGTTGGGGACAGATTGTCTTGGAGAAAATCTATGTCTGTGTTGCTAAGAGTTGACACTGACTTGATAGCACACAATCAAATTTAACATTCAATCTACTTTATTAATATCCTAATCTAATGGCTTCATTTTAGAAATAAATATGTGTGAATGTATAAGTGCTCTTGGAAGTAAAATATTCCAATTTATATTTATTCAAAATTCATACATTACTTTGTATTCAGACCCTAAGTTATCACAAGATGTTATCTTTAATGAAGACTTCTTGTCAAGTGTTCCTTAATTGTTAAAGGTAACTTATATTCTTAGCCACACTTGACATTAGAATAATCAAGCCTTGCAAACAAATGTTCATTTGACCTGTTGCTGATTAATTTGTTTCTTCTGATCTATCATTGAATTACTTCCAATTACCCAAAATACAAGTTTACTAAACTATTACATCTCTGAGTAACAGTTTAAAATAAAGCATAGAGTATTGTAAGCACAAAGAGGCAAATTACTAATGAAAGCAAAAGACAGCAATCAATTTAAAATGATAATCTGAAGCTACTTCTGTTTTAAACGTATTACATAATAAAAGTGCTTCCAGAAGTGATACTATATATATGTCCTGAAACAAAACTTTTGCACTTGCAAGTAAAAACAGATAATTGGAAGTCAACATTCAAATACCATTTTTCACAACAAACCAGAGCTATTTACCAATGAAGGAATTCATTCAAAGAAAAAAGATATTGATGATCACTTATATGCAAGAGGGGGATAATGGCTCAGCAGTTAAGATGCTATATATGTGTGTGTCAGTGACGTGCAGTCACTGGAGGCAAGGGAGGCGGGGCCTCACCAGTCTCCTGAAGGAAAGGAAACAATTTTTAAAATAATTAAAAAGGCCAAGGTAGTTGCTGCCAGACTCCAAGTCACAGTGACTCTGAGTCTGCTTAGTGCTAACTGTAGGAGGTGGCGAGAGAAATAAGGGCCTCCTTTGCATAAGGAATTTTTCGCTTTTTAAGAGTTAACCAAGGGTTAAAAAGTGATAAATTCCTTATGCAAATGAGGCACGTGATTCTCCTGCCTCCTCCTGCAGAGGGCACTTTGTTTAGAGGCTATTTTAAAACATTTAAGCAGAGTCATCCACGTGGTGACTCTAGCAGCAACTATCCTAGCCTGCCTGGCCCTGGCTAGACCAAATCTTGCATTTTTGATGCAGCTGGAAGGTATGTGGGTCAGAGGGAGGGAGCAGGGGGGAGGAATTCAATTTATTTGTAATGTAAGTAATTGTAATTTGTTTTTATTATGTGTGTGTGTGTTGTTGTTTTTACCCACCTCTGCTGGCGCGTGGGCAGGCACATCTATTTTTATTTTTCATTTTTCATTTTTTAAAGCCATGCTGCCTTGGCATGCCATAGAGAGAAACATGTCCTGGTTTGTGGCCAGGCGGCATGCACTTTAAAGTGCCAGCATGCCACTCGGCCACAAACCAGGACATGTTTCGCTGAATGGCAGCTGAGCCGGCCGACACTTTAAAGTTCTGGCGTGCCTTCCGGGCCAGCCATTCAGCGCTTGCATCCAGCGCTCGCACACCCACCAGACAGCACTGGGGAGGAGAGGAACCGTGCGGGTCCCGCCGCTGATGGTACGGACTGAGGGTTGGCCGGCTGGGGGTGGGGGTGGCTGCTGCCGAGGCCTCCAGCCTTGCAATCCTGGGCAGGGAAGGTGAAGGTTCACTCCGGAGCTGCGGAAGACTGTTGCACTGGGAGGCATCTGCCCCAGGGATCCCCCGCTCCCCCATCCAGATCACCCCTGAACCTAAAGGAGCCTGGGCGGGTTGCGTTGCATTGCATTGCATCGCTTACATTGCAGGGCATAGCATTGAGTTGCGCATTTTGCTGGCCTCCCCAGCGCAGGGGTGTAGGCCAGGGAAGATGGGGTTTGGGGGCATGGAGGAGGAAGGGGCGATCCCCCCTCCATCTGTCTGTCCCACTGCAGGGCTCCTCCCGGGAGAGGGGGAGGCGGCGAGTGTGCTGATCCCCATTTGCAAGACCAGCCCTCTGCCTTCTTGTCCCGTTGGGAAGGGGGGGTGGGAGACAAGAAGGGGGCAGGCTGGCCTCGCCACTTGCATTTCCCCTATTCCCCCCTCCCAATATAGGTGCAGAGAAAGAGCGAGGCTTCAGAAAGGAAAGGATATTTTTAATAATTTTCTTTGTCTGAATATGATTTCCCATTGAGGAAAAGGGGAGTTTTAATTCCCCACCAGTAAAAAAAAAGTTTAGTCTTTGAAGGGCCCTTGTGTGACATCTGCCTGTGTGTGTGTGTGTGTATGTGTTTGCGGGTGTGTGACATCAGTGCCTCACCAGCCATAAACCTCACCGCACATCACTAGTGTGTGTGTGTATGTATGTATGTGTGTGTGTCTGTGTGTTTGTGTGTGTGTGTGTGTGTATGTGTGTGTTGTATTTGTGCTGATAAATAAATAAAGGGAGACTAGTATAGATCTATTTCAAGCTATTTAGCTCTCATCAGCTAGCCATACCCTTACTGGGATTAGACTGATGAGAGCTAAATAGCTTGAAATAGATCTATACTAGTCTCCCTTTATTTATTTATCAGCACAAATACAACACAAATGTCACAAAGGCAACAGTAAAAATATTGGGTTTCTGTCTGGATGACCTCTTGTGACAACCCGATGGAGAGAGAATGGAAGCAGTGGACTTCCTCCCATATTTGGGCATCGAACCTGTGCTGTATTGCATCTTAGGCAGATGTGTTAACCACTAAGCTACAGAGTTTGACTCCTTATCAGCCAAACCAGGGTGAAAAGTATCTATTTAGAGTTACAACTCCCGATATGCCCAAATATGGGAGGAAGATCACTACTTCCATTCTCTGTCCTTCGGCTCATCACAAGAGACCATCCAGACAGAAACCCAATATTTTTTACTGTTGCCTTTTTGTTACATTTGATGTATTTGTGCTGATAAATAAATAAAGGGAGACTAGTATAGATCTATTTCAAGCTATTTAGCTCTCATCAGCTATATATATACACACACACATACACACACACACACATATACATACATACATACATACATACATACGCACGCACGGTGAGTCACGCCGACACAAGATTACTGTTAGCCATGCTTTATTCAAAGTAATTACTCACAGACAAGACTTTGGCAGCAACCCAGACTCCCACAGATAAGACATATACACAAGAGCTTCTCCAGCTATAGTAAAATGGTTGTGTCCTGCAAAAGGTCTCCTCCCAAAGTCTCTTCTTATATAGTTTCTTGGGAGGAATCCAAATCACAACCACCTGGGCCCGATTATCTTCTATGTCTCTGTAATTGCTGCCGGCGCTTATCCGCCCATCTCTGCCTGGCATCTGGGACCAACTCCCTTTGCTTCTCCCCACTGCTCCAGGGCCTGACGTCCTCCCCACTGCTCCAGGGCCTGACGTCAGGGACAAACTCCCTTTGGCTTTCACCGCTGCTCCATGCCTCAGGTGCCTCCTGGTGGCCAAACCAGCCTCTCTGGTCCCTGCTCAGAGTCTGAACCCTGCCCAGGGTCCTCCACATTGTCCAGAGCTAACTCATAGGGTCCCTCGCTATCGGAGTCTGTTGACAGCTCCAATGGCTTCTGCTGGGCCACAACAAGTATGTATGTATGTGTGTGTGTTTGTGTGTGTATGTGTGTGTGTGTCTTTATACACACACACAGAGAGAGAAAGATAAAGCTCATTTGGAATATTGTTATTTACATTTCAGTACAAAATAAATATTTTGTCAGAGTGAGCTTCCTGTCCAGTCTTCTTTGCTACAATCATTTGTTCTCAGCTTTGCAAAATTAACTGCAGTGCAATTGCAGCTGCCAAATATAATAGATGAGATTCTAAACTTTTTAGTTCACTGCAGAATTTATCACAGCAGGTGGAAGCACTTAGCTTTTGAAAAAGCTAAGCAAAAGTAACACATTACTTCTTGGATGGGAGATTATCAATAAATCCCAATACACTAAACTAAATTAGGAAATTAAAAAAGCAGTCCAATATACTTATCTGTTAGAAAACATCAACAGGTCCAGAAAGTCATCAGGAGCATGGCTCAAAGAAAAAGTTACTTTTTATATCTATATTTAACATTTGAAAGCAGCTGCTAGAAGCTTCATATATGTTGGCTGATATGTCTTCCTGTCTCACACACCCCTCTCATTTAATACAAAATAAATGCTAACCCACTGCCCATTTTTAACATCCAACAATATGTCAGAGCCACATTCCCTCTGAGTATCATGGGAAAAAATGGTATGTTTCCCACTGTGCTGGCACTGTTGTACTCTGCTTTTACATCTACTGGAAGTCAAGTCAAGCAACCAATATGTCTCAGAAATAGCACTGTACAGGCATGGGCTGTAAGATCTATAAACAGCTCGACTGCATGTAGTTGCCTTAATCATTTGTAATTTGCAAACTTCCCAGAGTAAGCTTGTTGGGGAGAGGGACAGCATAGAAATTTAATAAATAAATAAAACCTTATTGACCACAGCAGTATCTGAGAACAACTGAGTCAAAGACAAGTTTCTTCATTGTAAAAATTCAAGCAGGAGTAAGAATTAATACTAAATAGAAAATGTTCATAGCAGCAAACTCTATCTACAGTCCAATGTGTATACACATTTTTCATTAAAGTATATCAAGCAAGGTGTCAGCGTTCCAAATACCATGTAGAATCAAATCAAATCTAAGGCAAAACTATGCTTAAAGTTCCAATTTAATAAAGCAGGCATATTGGCACATAGCTGTGGGATCCCAACTCTGGAAGTTACATCAGAATCCCACCCAGTTAAAAGTTCATGATCTTGTCCCCACAGCCACAGTCCATCACATGGTCCAATCTTCTCCTTCCACGCTGGCGTCCATGCCCAGCTTCTTCCGGTCAGGTGTGAAAGTGCGGAGACAAAGGATGACCTTGACTTCTAGCAAAGAATGAAAAACAATACATTCCAAAATCCTATTCCTTCTAATCCCCCCTCCCATTGACTATGCTTAAAGAAGCAGCATAATGAAATAAGAGAAAGTGTGACTGGCCAAAATTCTAAAAGGAATATAAATGCAGGCCTGGCAGGCGGCCTCTCCTCAGAAGAAAAACGTTTCCTGAAAAGAGAACAACATAAAAGTTAACATATAAAAAATTAATCACCTACTTCCACCCCTAGGGGACCCTTTGGTTTATCGGGAAACTTCTTGTGGAATTGTTCTACTAACTTTTCCACTTTAAGTTCCAACTTTTCACCCAAGTGGCTTCAGACAAGGGATAGCCCTTCCATTGCACTAAATACTGCAAGTGACCCCTATTCAACCTAGAGTCTACAATCTTTCCACCTCAGATTGTGGTTCCCCTCCTATCACTATAGATGGTGTTTCCCCTTCTATCTCTAAAGGAAGGGGTTTTGGAGCGAGCAGTGTTTCTCAGCTTGCTTCTGGTAAGCTTCTGCTGCATCTGCTAGAGCCTTCTTCATATTCTCCCAACCTTTCTTTAGCATGTCCATCCATTCATTCAAAGACATGGAGGAGGGAGGTTCTGTAGGCAGCTCAGGCATGGGGACAAATTCCATGCCACTGGTAATCTGGAAAGGAGTAAATCCAGTGCTGCTGTGAACCGCATTGTTGTACACCACTTCGGCGAAGGGTAGCAAGTCTGACCAGTTGTCTTGCTGATAGTCCACAAAACTCCAGATGTATTGTTCCACCAAACCATTGGCTCTCTCTGCTGCATAGTTCATGCTGGGATGAACCTCTGAACTCAGTTCTTGTGTGGACCCCATGGATCTCAGGACCTGGCTCCAGAACTTAGCTGTGAACTGGACTCCGCGGTCTGAAATTATCTTCTTTTGCAATCCATGCAGGCGATAAATGTGTTTCACAAACATTTTCGCTAATTTCTTTGCGGACGGCAATTCTGAGCAAGCGATGAAGTGCGCCTGCTTAGAAACCAAGTCCATAACTGTCCAGATTACTCTGTTTCCACTGCTGTCTGGGAGTTGCACGATGAAGTCCATTGCGACCTCTTCCCATGGTCTGTTAGGGCTGGCCACTCATTGTAGCAGTCCAGACTGGTCTGTTGAGAGCGCCAATCTCATAGCTGTCATCAGCTTATCCTAGCTTCCATTACTACTATGCTGTAGTTTTCTCGACAAAATATCCCCCCAAAAGTTTTTGGGTTCTTGTTGGACAGCTGGGTTTTTTGTCTCTGCTGCAGGTTCTGAGCTCTTGGATTCAATCATCCCTGGCTGGCCCTTTTCCTCCATCGGTGGTATTGGCTCATCCACAGTCATCAATTTCCTACCACTGTCTTCCCACTTTATCGTAGGTTTCCACTTGTCAAGCCATGCAAGCCCAAAGATTATTTTCTCTGGCATCTCTGGAGCAACAATGAATCTGAGAAGCTTGCAGTGGTGGCCCACTTGTAATTTCACCAGTTCAGTTACTAGCGTGGGTTGGGCCCCTCCAATTAGCGTTCCATCTACCTGTTCACCCCGAATGGGACAGGCTAGAGGTCTTGTGCTTATGCCTAGTTGCTTGACAATCGACATGTTGATTAAGCATCGAGCGCAACTGGTGCTCACAACTGCTTCAACTTCCCCCTCCAACCCCATCTTAGGCACTTGCAGGTTGACTTGGAAGGCGAAGGGGCAGATGGGTGCATTCACCATTCGATCATCTTCAGCAATTTCCTCCTCTGAGGCCTCCCCTTTGGTAGGACTTTTTATCACCTTAAGTTGGGGATCCTCTTCCAGAGGTTGTTGACCCTTTTCCTCCTCCGAGGCCTCCCCCTTGGTAGGACTCTTTGTCACCTTAAGTTGGGGATCCTTTTCTAGAGGTTGTTGGCCAGATGACTCTTTTGTGGTGGCATCTGGGGCCTTCTCTTTTCTGCCATGGCTGTTGGTGCGCACATTTGTGGCAATGGGGCTGGAGCCAAGCACTCTGACGCTTTGTGGCCAAGTTGACAGCAAAGGTGGCATTTTGTTGGGCCCCATGAGGAAAGGGACCTAGTTACAACTCTAAATTTAGGAACCGCCTCATCACATTTTTCCACCATCCATTCTGTAGCTAACCCCTTGCTAATCCCTTCTTCCATTGTTGAGAACCTTTCTCTGTAGGAAGGTTGGGCAAGAACCTTTGGGGGCGTTGCAGGGGAGAGTGGAACCGGTGACATAAAGTTTCTATTATTACGTCAATCAATGCCCTGGGAGAATCATTTGGATACAATAAAAATGTATGATGCATTTCAGTAAGTTTAAGAAAAGATTTTCAAAATTGTCTTTAATAGCAATTCATCCATTTACTTCTATGGCAAACCTATCCTGCAGTTGTATTTTTTTTATAACATCCAATCCCTAAAAATAAAAGAGAGACAATTTATCATTACTGAGAGCACATCAGAAAGCCATAAATAATTTATGATAGTCTGGGATAGTTTAAAAGTTATTGAATAAGAATGGAAATACAGAGCCTATCATAATAACAAAGAAAGCAAAAGATAAAATTTGAAACAGGTGTTGGCTAATTTTTTTCTTGAAGTCTTAAAAATATGTAGCTATCCATATCCATCTAAGGAATTCTGCTTTTCTTTGGAATACATTTTAAATCCTAGGTGCTTATTTCCGAATATTTAAAAATATTGTGCTCCTTTTTATTTAAAGGCAAAGCACAAGGTTAATGCATAATAATTTAATATGTATTGTATTAACTCAACAGAAGGGAAACTCAAAAATGTATATTCAGGACAATGTCAAGAATTATTCTATAATCTTGGAAAAAGTAAATATATTTATGTGTGTGTCAGTGGTGGGTTAAATTTTTTTTTAGAATCTATTCTGTAGGTATGGCCTGTTTTGTGGGAATGGCTTGGTGGTCATGTGACTGGGTTGGAATGGCTTGGCAGTCATGTGACCAGGTGGGCATGGCTTGGCAATTGTGTGCCTGAGTGGGCGTGGTCAAGCTGGAAAATGTGGTGAAACTCACTTAACAACGCCCTTGCTTAGCAACCAAAATGTTGGGCTCAATTATGATCATGTTCTCTCCCTCTCTCCCTCCCTCCCTTCTTGTGGCTCTCTCCCCCACTTATTTTCTTTCTTTCCCTTCCTTCCTTCCTTCCTTCCTTCCTTCCTTCCTTCCTTCCTTCCTTTCTTCTTCCTTCCTGCCTCTCTCTCTCTAACTTTCTTTCTCTTTCTTTCTCATTCTTTCTGTCTCTCTCTCTCATTCACACACACACCATTTCCTTCATGTCTGTCACAGACAGCTCTCAAAGAGAAGGAAGGACTCCTGCCTTGGGAAGGGGTTGGACTAGATTATCTCCATGTTCCCTTGCATTCCTCTATGTTCTCTGTCCCATTTAGTCACAAACAGCCCCATTCACTTTAAAGTTGGTCACAAACTCCACTCACCCTGTGCGTGCCCTGGTCCCACCCAAGGAGGCGAGCTGTGGGGAGGGAGAAAGGGGGAAATCTGTTGCTTCATGTCTTTTGATCTTCTTCCCTGCCTTGGTTCTATGGGTGGGAGGTGTTGTTGCTGAAGTGGCGCAATGGTGGCGGTGGTGGCAAGGGTGTCGGGGCACTGCACACTACCCACAGCGAGCCCAGAAGCAGTAGCCACCGCCCCGTGCTGCCATCACTCGCTCTCCCTCAGGCCTTCGGCCAGGCACACAGAGGGAGCGTGTGTGGTGACAGTGAGGGCAGCCAAATGGGGGAGCGCTTTGGTGGGCAAAGAAGAGCCGAGCTGAGAGGGAAAAAAGCTCTGCTGGGCAGGGGAGTGGGGTAGGTCTCTCCATGGCGGGAGCCTTTTATTATTTTTTTCTCTTACCCTCACAAGAGTCGCACAGTCAGCAGAGCTGGTAGGAGGAACAACAGCCTGATGTGCGCTCCTGATCTGGCCTGCCTGAGGAGCAGGAGGGGAGTTTGGCTGTTTATAAAGCCCTGTGTGGAACTCCTCTCCTGTTTGTTCTTTTGCTGCTTGAACAGCCATGCAGGGTGCGCTGCTTTGTCTTTCACAGCCCCCGCATTTCCAATTGGGGGGTATCCATTGATCCATGGAGAGGGAAGGAAAAGATCGATTTCTTTCTCCCCTAATTGGAAACGCAAAGGAACATGCCCCACGTGGCTTGTTCAAACAGAAGAATTAACAGAAGGGGAGGAGGGCCAAAACCTCCCAGAAGGCTTCTGCTGGCAGGTGAGCAGGGGGGAGGGGCAGGCCAGGGGAGGGACCATTCCAATTTCGGGCTCCCAGAAGCCCCGGGAGAAGAAGGCATGCCAAATTCTTTCAACCGGTATGGGTGTACAGGTCAGAACCAGATGAAACCCACCTCTGGTGTCTGTGTTCTATTGTGACACCACTTCTTGTTATTGAGTAAAGATTGAAACTCTCTTACAAAATATTGTAATTGGGATTAGAACAGAAAATAAAATTGATTTTTTTGCTTTTATAGTAAATGTTATAGCTATGCTGATTTTTGAAAGGATACTTTAGTTCAATGATTGAAATTTACTTCTGCAAGTTTACTTCTGATTTTTGGAGCAGAACAGTTGTTTCACTTCAATTGATAACAGGTTTCTATGCATTTATTTATTTATTAGACTTATATACCGCTTCACAGGGCTTTCAGCCCTCTCTAAGCGGTTTACAATTTTTTTAGCAAATTGAGTCAGCAACTTGCCCCCACAGTCCAGGTCCTAATTTCACCTACTTCGAAAGGATGGAAGGCTGAGTCGACCTTGAGCCGGTGAGATTTGAACCGCTGAACTGCAGATCACAGTCAGCTAAAGTGGCCTGCAGTACTGCACCCTAACCACTGTGCCACCTCAGCTCTTTTAAGCATGAGTAGTGAATAAAAATTCCAATAACGTTTATCAAATGGAATTGGTCAATTGATTGAAATTAGCTCCATTTTGTGGATGTGAACCACGTTGATATACTGATCATATCCATATACACTTGTTAGTATGATTACCTTCAAATTGAAGTCCTAGCACTGCATGACAGGTTGAAATCCTGTCACTTGCCTCAGCTTCTGTTTATCTAGCAGTTCGAAAGAAAGTTCTTTGCAAATAGATAAATAGGTATCGTTTTGGTGGGGAGACAAGTTGTCAGATTGCAGGCAGTCAGATTGTGGTCAAATTCCTGCTAGGTCTGAACCTTCCTGGCTGCAATATCTGTTTGTGAGGTGGATCTGGTAGAATTATGGAGCCTTGGATGACACTGCAGGAAGAGCCACTCATCTTTCTTTCTAGTGTGAAGTTAGCTCACCCTCCGGTGGCACACCTTGGGAAGCGTGCAAGCATGTACCACATCAGAGCTGGTAAATTAGCAGCCAAACTACAACTCTGCAATAGCAGTGTGGTCTCCTGGCTAATGTACACTGCATAAATGACACTTGCCTTCCAGTGTTGGAGAGGATGGGCAAGGGAAGCGGCTGGGTTGCTGCTATCTTTCATTGGGGATCATATAGAGAGATGGGGTTACTCTTGGCGTCACTTTCCTTTCCATTTCTGGGTGTGGCATGGCTTCCTGCCCCTCACTTAGTCATTCGTACAATTTGGGGGTGGCAGGTGAGGATGGGTGGGGTGGGACAGGGGAGGAAAGGAACCCAATTCCTGGGCCAACTGGCTTCTTCCCTGCAGCTCTTTCTCTGCCTTTTGGCATTGGCCATCAAAGATGAGACTTTTGTGGGCAGAAGAGTTGCACTGCAATGGAGAAATGGGCAATGGACTGGCCAGCTTGAGGGAAGGAGTCTGCTTTCTCCTCTTTCCCTGCTTCTTGTCTTTCCCTCATGCCGGCCTCTCCATTGCAGCTCAGAACCCAGGATCTGTTGGCCAAGGGCAAGCAGTCGAAGCAGGGTACAGCAGGGAAGCCTTGTACAAAAATGCACCGGCCTGGGAGGCGAGTTGGTGATTTCAGTTTCCTGGCTCATGGGATGCTTGCGGGAGCCTTGCTGGTGCTTTTGCGATAACTCCAACAGCAATGGAAGGCAGAGACACTGGGGCGAGTGAGAGAGGCAGTCCCAGCTGCCTGATCATTGGAACAAGCATCCATTTAAGCAAGTGTCCAGCAAGCGTCCATTGGAGAAAGTCTCATCTGCTCACCTGCCACAGTTGAAATCTGAAATCTGACTACCATTCCAATCAGCCATTCTTTTTTTTTAGTTTCACTCACTGACACAACACACACACACACACACACACACACACACACACACACACGGATTTGAGGGAGCACCGCAGAAACAAAATACTACGGCACCTCATCAAGCTACATACAAAAATATCAAAGTAGAAAAGACACACATATAAAATTTATTTTAAAATGGAAGTAGTAAAATATGCTGAGAAAGATGGAAACAGCAGCAGAGAAACATTTAGGCCACCTCCAACTGAAAAAAATGATAAGAGAGTTGAGGAAACAGATGGATCGGCTTCAGAAAGTAAAAGATAAAAGTAAGCAAAATTTTTGTGGCCATGCTGCAAAGTGGCCACAGTTAGAGGTTGACATGGAATAATGGATCACATGTCACCGAAATAATGGTTTCTCAGTTTCTACAAAATGATAATATATGAAGCCAAATGCATTGCTGTAGACAAAGGCATTCAGGATTTTACTGGATCACCATCGTGGTGCTACAGATTTATGAGGCGATGTGGCCTTGCTATGCACACCAAACTAGAATTGTGCAAAAAAATGCAGAAGAATATGGATCTAATATTATGACTTTTAATACATTTGTTATTGATGCTAGGAAGCAAAGTGATTTTGAAATTTGCCAGATTGGGAATAGGGATGAAGTACCCCTAACCTATGATGTGCTATATAATAAGACTGTTGATCTGAAAGGTGCAAAAACCATAACCGCGAAAACCTCAGGACATAAGAAAATACATTACACAGTCGTGTTGTCCTGCTGTGCAAATGGCACCAAATTGCCACTGATATTAATTTTCAAAAGGAAAACCTTTGCAAAATAATTGATTCCAAAAGGAGTAGTTGCCCATTTTTATGAGAAAAGATGGACAAAAATGGAATGAGAGTATGGGTTGAAAAAGTGGTCCAAATGTCCTGGAGGGCTTCTGAAAAAACCTGCTTTATTAGTGCTTGACCAGTTTAGAGCACATATTAGCAAAACCACAAAAAAGAGGTTTATTTATTTATTTATATATTTTATTTATTTATATATTTTATTTATTTATATGCCGCTCAATTCTGAAGGACTCTGGGCAGCTTACAAAAAAGAGAAAAAAGAAAAATAAACGGTTTAAAATCGCAACACCACATACATTCATTCTAATCGGGACTGGACCTCAACAGTGAGGTCAACAACCCCAGGCCTGCCGGAACAGCCAGGTTTTTACAGCTTTCCTGAGGTTTAAAGATGTGAAGGTAGATGTGACTCATCTAGCTGTAATTCCTGGGGGTTCTTACCAGCCAGTTGCAACTTCTTTATGTTTCCATCAACAAACCATTTAAAGTCTATATGTGAGAAGAGTGGGACAAATAGATGGCTGCTGGTATTCGTGATCTGACACCTACTGGATGAATGAAGAGACCCACTATCACTCAAGTTTGTGAATGGGTTAAAACATCATGGCACTCAGTGAAGGACGAAATAGTTGCATGGTCATTCAAAAAACGTGGCATTAGCAATGCCTTAAATGGAACTGACGATAGTGGTTCCACCACAAAACCGCGGTAGACTAAAGTGCGTGTGACTAAAGCGCGGTGACAAAACCGCACCGTCAAAACCGCGCGACAACAGCGCGCTGACAACAGCGCGCCGACAGAAGCGCGCTGTAACATAACCCTAAAAATAACCCTAAACCTAACCCTAAACCTAACGCTAAACCTACCCTAAACCTACCCTAAACCTAACCCTAAACCTAACCCTAAACCTAACCCTAAACCTTACCTTAAGTTAAATCGCGCTTCTGTCAGCGCACTGTTGTCGGCGCGCTGTTGTCGGCACGCTTTTGACATCACGGTTTTAGTGCCACGGTGTTGTCGGCGCGCTTTTGACGTTCGCGGTTATGTCGTGCCACGACAATAGTATCATATATGAAAATAGTGAAGAAAGTGATATCAGTGATTGTGAGCAACTGAGCTTCCTAAATTCTGACACTAGTGATGATGAGTTCTTGGGTTTTTCAGAAAATTAGAGGAGTGCTTGAACCTTAACATTTTTCATCATTTGTTAATGACAGGGAAGATTGTTCTTAATACCGCTTTTGACTTTACATGGTTGAAATATTATCCTGCTATATTTTATTAAATATATTACTACACCATTTGGTTTAGAATATTTTTTCTTGTTTTCCTCCTCTAAACCTAGGTGCATCTTATGGTCAAGTGCGTCTTATAGTCCTAGAAATATGGTAGTTGCTTTTATGTTATTGAACAAATTTGCAATGTGTATTGAAGGATCAAATTACATTTTAGTATGTGCAAGACACAAAAAGCACACTAGATGGTACTCTTGTCACACTGGCAACCATAACTCTGCTTTCTTTCTAACTCCACAAAAATGCCACTTAAAAAAAAAGCTCTTTGACATATTCATAAAACCAATGCTGCTGTTGTTATATTACCAGAAAACAGTTTTCTCACTTGGAACAGAAATGTCTGATAGTTTTATAATTGCTAACCTGAAGCAGTTGATTCCCCTGAATCTTCTTTCTTCAGTAATATGTTGCATCAATGGATATTCTTCCTTTTTCTTAAATTCTTAATAAAAAGTTTAATAAAGAACATCGGAGCAATATTAGGTCTAGCATTCATTAATATTCATGCATGCATTGTCAATTATCTCTTTTTATCAATCAGGCTTTCATTCCTGCAGTGTAGCAAATCAATCATGCCAGGTAATCCAAATCACCTATGTTTAGCAAAAAAAAGTGTTAATTCTGTGTATTCTTCAAGCGCCACCTTAGAAAACAAATAATTAAAGGAGGGGATTTTAAAACTAAATATAGCCCATGGTTTTTTAAAAGGTAAAAAAAATTTCTTAAGGTAGACAAGGATTCTTTTAAGAGTTGATAAATTATACAATTCATTTTTAGCTTCAGTGTCCAGATATCCTTTACAATGGACAGTCCTTTCTCCCCCCCAAAAAAAGATGTTTTTTAATTTAATTTAATTATTTTTCTCTGTTTTGCTCTTGAATTTTTCTTTGTAAAGCAAAATTACAAAGTTATAAACATAAATAATTATTTTAATGAATATTAAAAAGGAGGAAATTCAGATTTCCCCCTTTTTCAGAGTTATTTATTTTGCCCTTGAAAATATGGACAGTGGGTTTTGAGGTTATTATTGGAGCTTTTATCTGACATAGGCAGAGCCAAACTTAGAACTGAATTAAAATAGATCAAAGGCAAGTGGGGTATTTTATTTTTATTTGTCAATTCTTTCTTTCCTCTCTTTTCCTGATTGTACTAGTAATTGTAATTCCCAGTAATCAGAATAAAATTTAAATAGGTAGATTGTGATCTTGTTAGAAACCACCCAGAATTTAAGAAAGAAGTCATTCAATGTTTCTATTCTATTTTTTTAATTATTCAAACAAGCTAACAGTATGCATGCAAGAGGTACCACCCTGTAAAAGGCTTATAAATCAAGGAGTTATGAAAGAAATACAGTTTTAATTATCAACATTCATAGCTGCTGAAGTCAAACTAGTCAGTCCAAGTAGTCATTTATAAGAAAACAAACTTATTCTAATTTCAGGATGCTGCCTAGAGTTGTGTATCCTACATATCTTTGACATTTTCTTTAATAAAGAGAGAACATCTTGAAACAAAATTGCAGTTACTCCCTATTATGATTTTCTAAGAAGGAATAGGCACCAAATAGGACTCGACAATCTTTGGCCCTACCAAATTTTGGGATTTGCAATTCTAATGCACTTCTTAGAAAGGGGTGAAAATTACTTCAGAAGCTGCTGAAACCAAAAGTGATTCTTTCTGAAGCATGGTTGTCACAGAATTCTCTTCAGCAAGATGTATTAAGATGAATGAGATAGACAAATTCAATAATTGAACAAGAATCAATGTATCGCTATTACCTTAGGGTTTTTTCCCTAGCAGTCCTCAGATAAACCAGCAAAGAAACATGTCTTTTGCTGACAACAGGGTCACCTATGAATAATTGCTTAATAATAATGTGTAGGAACCAGCTCTTAGACTGTAGTTCAGAATAGCCCTGAGTTGGCAGCTTGGCTTGGCTTTTATCACATACATTTTGCCCCTTCCAGTTCACTCAATCCTTCTAAGAATGAATAAGATTTAAAACCCCAGAGTAATTGCTTTGGAAGTGCCCATTCTGGAGTGGCTCTGAGGCCCAAAGGAGTGATGGTAGGAAGCAATTTTTAATGACTGCCAGACTACCTGGCTTCTTAAAAATAAATATTTTATTTTAACAAATCAATTAGCTAACTGCAATGTTGCAGAAAAAAAGCACTAACTTCTTGCATTACTTTTGTAGCTAATTGTGCTTCTGTTTCTCTACAGAAGTCCCTAGGCAGTCTTAGAAAATAACAGTGATGCTGCAACCAGTTCTTTGCTTCACTTCTAATTCACCTAAAGAGAAATGTTGAGCTGGTCCTGCAAATTAGAGATGGTGGGTAGCAGCTTCTCTATCTTATCATCTCATACATCATTCCCACCCTAATATTTAATTTTGTATCACTAAAGTTTTTTCTCTTGGTAACCATTTATAAGAACCCATATTACAAACTTTGAAATATACTGACCAGAAACCTTGGTGCATATTTAGAAATTATTGACCTAGGTGTGAACTGATATGGTCATGAAAATGATTGCTGCTTTAATTTTCAACCCATCCAAATAAAAATAAAATTGCTTATTGTTTTATTTCATTTTAAAACAATGTTTTTCAGTAATGATGTTGGAGTTATATCCTACTTTTCTACCCAAAAGGAACTCAAAGTCATTAACTCTAAATTAAGAAGTACCAGTAAATAAGAATAAATGAACATAATTTAAAAAAAAATGATTAAAAAAATAAAAGTTAAAAAAAAGATTGATTTAAGTGATTTATAGGGCGTTCCATACTAGTTTATTGAAAAATTAATAAAGACAGCCTAAACAGAAAACAAAACAAAACAAATTAAACTAGATCAAACTAGTTTTCAGAAGGTTCCCTTCCTAAAATTCAGAATGAGTGCTGAATAAAAAGATAGCTTTCTCCCATATGTGCCTAGATGTTTGATATAATTTTTTAGAGTGGTGGTTCTCAACCTTTTCTTAACCACGGATCCCTTTAAATACATTTTATGGTCACAGATCATGGCCACAAAAGTCCAAGATTTATCTAAAAATTTAAATCATAACATTCTTCAAGCCTTCGTTGAGTCCCTTGTGATGACATCATAGCCCCCTAGGAATCCGTGGACAACAGGTTGAGAATAAGTGTTTCAAGGTTCTTTCTTGAATAGCAGGACAAGTTTGTACTGAAATAGGTTGATCTTTAAATAATTGAGGACTCTTGTGACAATGTATATGTGTGACAGATTTTATGTTACATAAAGTCAACGTAACAAAATAACAGAGTTGAAGCAACCTTTTAGATCATCTCATCCAACCCCTCACTTAAGCAGAAGACTACACAATTTCTGGCATATGGCAATCCACTCTCTTCTTGAAAGCTTCCAGTGATGAAGCTTCCGCAACTTCCGAAGACAAGCTGTTTCATTGGTTGATTGTTCTCACTTTTTCTTTCATTTTTAATAAGCACTGTGCTGATAGATTAATAGTATCCATCAGATATAACTAAATGGTAGTATTTAGTTGCAACATCTATTAACAACATTGTTTGGATCAGAAACTATCAGTTTCTGAGACAAATACTAGAACAAATGAGGGTAAATTAGAACATTTTTAAAACGTTACAGAAAAACCCTACTAGTAGTTCCTATAGATATTTATTATCAATAAATCAATTTGATAAGCATATGGTAAGAGATGAGTGAAATAATGAGTTAAAGGTTCCTATATTGCTTATATGTTGGGAAAGTGTCTTAATTTTTATACTAGAATGTCAATGGACACTCTACAGACTTATACAACAAAAAATTATTTAGAATTTATTAGATTCTATTACATTTGTATAGAAAAGGATTGCAGAGGATAGCATTTAATTGAAGATATAATGAGGATAATGGTTCTTTAAAACACATATTTCTATAAGATTTTGGGAGAAAATAGTAACTAGTATATAAATGTGACTATGTGACAAAAGGTGAATATTTCAGAGGATAATATACCCTCAAATTACATACCCAATATATGGAATTTGACACCGAAGCAACTTAAATAGATTCTCAATGTCCTTATTAGCTAAAAGACTGATATTTGAAACATTGGAAATATAAATAATATTGTTCCATTTACTCAATGGATTGAAGACATTTGTTAGCTATATAACTGCTTACTGTTCTAACATAAAGGCTAGAACAGATAAAAGAAAAACTAGACCAAGAAGACCAAATAACACCCAAACCAGATATACTATCTAGAAATAAGTATTATCAAGAAAGCACTAAAGCTACAGCCAAAACGATCAGCAGATACAAAGCTCAAATTGCAAATTTTAGGCATATTCTCCAAATTTAATATAATCAAAAATAGTTCTGCCAATCTATCTACTAATTTCTGAGTACTGGAGAGACCAAACTGGCCTGCAAGAAACTCCAATGAGTGCTGAATAAGAAGATAGCTTTCTCCCATATGTGCCTAGATGTTTGATATAATTTTTTAGAGTGGTGGTTCTCAACCTTTTCTTAACCACGGATCCCTTTAAATACATACCCTCATCTTCCAAATGAAGAACAGAAAACAGACAAAAGAAGACAAAGTATTACGTGACCAGTACATTATAAAAATAGCTTGCAAAGCAAATAATAAAAATTCATGGCAATGGTTAAGAAAGAAAATGGTGATCGAAAAGCAAAAGATAATGTTCTCTGTTCTCTGAATTTTCCCATAAAATAGTGTAAGTCAAAATGACAGCCCCAAAATCACCCTATAAACTTATTTGGATTTGGATCTCAGTCTTAATCCAGGATTTTACTGGTATACTACCTGGAGTGTTCAACTGGAGATATGAAATAATGGGACACTTATTAGGATTTTAGAAATAGCTTCTACATCATTTATGGGTAACTTGCAGTAAAGCTCAAGAATTTCTGACTCCCATTTGTTTAACTATATTCTCAACTAAATATGCCTCTTGAGTTCAACTCAATTATCATATCTGCACTGCAAATTAAAAAGGGCAGCAAAATTACAGAAATCTTTACATTAAATGAAGCAAGACTAAATTGACTAAGAATAGGAGTTCTTTTGTGGCATGACTTTAAATGTATACATTATGAACTTAAGAGTAGATTTGTATAGAATTTTATCAGAGATTTTTACACAAGTAAAAGATAAACATGAAAATACATAAAGAAAAAGAAAAGAAAAGAAAAAAGTGCAGGAAACAGTAGAGATAAAAAGAATGAACCAGTTATTATCTGTGCATCATAGTGTTACTGGGCTAGAAAGAGACCCCTCTTGCATCCGACTTTGTATTTTAGGTTTCCAAGGAAGTGACAACAAATGAAAGCAACAATACACACACACACAGAGAGAGACACAGACACACACACAAGTACACACATCAATACTTGACAAACAATAAGGAATAGAAAAGAAAGTGGTATGAAAATAGATAAACACTATAGATAGTAGGGAACTCTTCCATTTAGTGTACATTTAATGGATGTTAATGCAGAAGGTCTGAACCAGAGAACAACAGAAACAATTTGCATTGTTTCTATCACTTAGGGATTATCCTGGAAATAGAATATTGATGTGAATTTCCTGGATTAATTGTGCCTCTTCCTCCCATTTGGAAAATTCAGTATATGAAAATTTACCAAGGCATATAGTTATACTAACGATCATGTTTGCTTGATGAGATTGAAAACCTTAAGATCCAGTAAGCAGGAAACAATGCAATAAAAACAATTAATATACACTGAAAATATTAATTACAAGGACGTAACTAGTCTTATTTCTTTTCCTAGATTTTTTTTACCTAAACAGAGTCAGGTAGATAATAGCTTTTAATGTTTCTGGAGACATAATTTTGAAGTGAACACCCACAACACACTAAATCGGAAATTCTATTGCCAAGTTAGTTTTTTCTGTTTAATTGCTAGTGTTCTGTAGTTTTCCACATCCAAGCAAAGACAGATTTAATTCCTGACAAATTCCTACAGATCTTGTGGGAGGAAGAAATTGAAAAATCTATCTTATAGAAGGATGTTTTTAGAGATAAATAGCTATGTCTATATCTGGAACTCTGCTTAGCTGCTTCTATATATGTTTTGAGTTGTCTTCTAAACATATTCCGGCTATGTGTCACTATCTAAAATTACAGGGAAAGCCCTGATTGCATTGAGCAATTCTTTTGCATCGAAAGTTATTCCATGACCTTGTTTTTTTTCTGTTTAAGAATAGCACAATTATAGAACATTTTTGCTTAAATAACTGAAGTTTCTGTGCTGAATTGTTAGTCTACTACTACTGCCAAAGTAAAGGATGCTTAAAGAAATTTTTCATCATTTCATTATTCTAGATTTCAGAGCTCTGCATCATAAATTATAACCATGTAATATCAAATAGCAAGGCATTCAGTGACCCATATCTAGCAGACTCAGGTTTGAATTAACTAAGTAATGGAGCAATGTAAGTGCTGATAATGCATTGTTCATATTGTATGTTTTCAGAACCAAAACTTGATGTTCCCTTACAAATTTGAAATGTGCAGTGATATGATTAACTGGTTGAAAGGTACAATCCAATCAAAGTGGATTTAAAAAAAAAACTAATAAACTGGACGGATGAACACATAAATTTTCTCCTATTTATTACAAGCTGTAGAATCTAAGTGCAATGTATTTGGATCCCATTGACTGAGACTGAAATTCTACACCAATTACCCAATATAAATACCAGTGAATTCAATGGACATATGGATAAATAAATACATAATGGGTTATTGTTTTTGTTGTTTTAAAATAATGTCTCATCTGAAGTTCAAGTTCTGTTAGTTTTATTATTTTATTTATTTGTATTATTTATTTTTTTATCATTTTATTTTATTATTATTGTGTTTACCTCTTATTGTAATGTACAATCAAAAAATTCCTGGTGGTCTCCTATCCTACTACTATTCAAGCATAATACTGCTTAGTTTTCTGAAATCAACCAAGTTTGTCTCATATGCATGATTAAATAATTTTGTTAGTAATAGCTTAGCTCATTTTTTTAGCATTCTACATTCTATTTCATATGGTAAATGAAATCCAGTATCCTGATATTAGAGGTAACAGTGGCTGCTGCACTAGCTTTTGTTATGATTAGATTTTTAGTAAGGGATGGTTATTCTAGCTGCAAATGTCTATAATTTCAGTTTCCCAGACATTTCTCATATATTTTTCTCAATTGTTATTTGTTATGTCTGTAAAGAAAGTCTTAACATTTTTGCAACAAATAGTCAGAAGCTTTTCAAAAACAATCAACACACTAAACTGTCCCTGTAGTTATGGGTGCTACTTCGATCCTTAAAAAACTGTGTAGATAAATGTATTTAAAATCAAGAATTTACACATGCAGTTATTCCTAGATCTGCTAGATATGATTAATTATAATTGGTTAAAGGAAATATTTATACCAAGTGACAAGCATATTGTTAGACCCGGCAAGTTTCTGACTTATTACAGAAAAAGTATGGGGGAAAATATCAATTCAGAAACATTTCAGAAGCTATTTCTACTTTGATAGGAATATACCAATATTTATTGTTGTCTTTACATAAAAGTTATAGGGTAAAAATTATCCCATTATGATTTTACTATGTCAGAAATTCAGTAAGTAAATTGGCAGAGAATTAAATCTGATCTTGTTTTATTGGGATTAATTTTATCCCACATTGTACCCAGAGTTCATTTCTTTATATCAAAGCATAGTGTTTCTCAGCCTTTAAAGTAGGATGTAAAGTGAGATTTGGACATAAGAGTGAAATGATTCAGGCTTGGATTGGATGACCTCTAAAGGTTCCTCCACCTGCTATTGTAAGAAACATTTTCTGAGTCTTGAACACAGGTAGTTTGAAATGTCAAACCACAGAGCTAGTTTTCTTTACCTAGCCAAACCACATAAGTCAATATTTCCTGCATGATAATTAGCTTCTGCCTAGCAATAAGGAGCTTAGCCAATAGAAATGTTTTAAGATATTTCCGTTTTGCTGCTTTTGAACTATAAAACGTGTGTCTTAATCAAGATCTTTTGTTCAGATGTTAGATGTGGGTTTACACTGTCTGAGCCTTTTGGCCAAAATAAAGCTTCTTTGATCTTGAAGTTCTTTGATTTTCTGCAACATTTCTGGCTACTCCATTCGGGACTTGCAGCAATATTTCACTGAGGATGGCACAGACCAATCACTGGGGCCATCCTGCCCAACCTTCAGGCACCACAGAGATAATTTCTCTGGAAGGAGGCACACGACACCCTTGGCTACTGGACGGACACCATTGATCGAAGAACTGTACGAGATCAAGATAAGCCAATAAACAATGCCAGCTGAGAAAAAAAGACGCCTGCAGGCAAGTATTGTGGGAATTGTAGGCCCATTCAGTTGAGAGTGGAAGAGGGGACCTGATTACCTCCCTGGATCCGGGAGCGTTCCATCCTAATGGAACTGGTATATCCTAATGAGATCCTAGAATTCTGTGGCTGGTTAAGCTACTGCAGTTCCTGTTGGTGACTGTGATTCTCCAAGACCACAGGTCAGTGGCAAGTGTCCTAGAACATGGATGGTGGAGGAAGCGTTCCTCGAATGCCTCTTCAATACATGTTACTCTATATATCTTGATCTTTAAAAATATGCCCAGCGCTTGCTGGGAGATCCAAATTAAAAAAGAGAAGACACTGAACACTCCAGAGCAGAAAAAAAGAAAGAAAGAGTTGTAAGGTATGTAGTCCTGGGTGGACAGATACAACACTCTTAGAAAAACCTTGAGATATAGTCAGTTACCAAAATGGGTAACAAGCCTCAAGGAGGAAAGAAAAAAAGAAAAAAGAAAAGGAGAGTCTCAACAAATCATTTAGTTCCTGTGTTGTTTTAACTTACATGTTTGTCTTTGTTGATATGTTTAAGTGTTTTTCTTTTTGTTTTAAGAGAGAGAGAGAGAGAGAGAGAGAGAGAGAGAGAGAGAGAGAGAGAGAGAGAGAGAGAGAGAGAGAGAGAGTGTCTCTGACATCAGTGCCCCCCACCTGTGTATCTTTGACATGAAATGGTTGACACTGAAGGGGTAGGAAACCAGGGAGACAAAAGGTTGAATCAGATATTGGTTAGAAAGAACAAACCATTAGGTGGGGCCAGGAGGAAGAAAACCAAAAAGGTTCCTGAGGGGACAGATCAAGTGGACCACAAACCTGGTCCAAGGGAGCAGTTGAGACAAAATTCCAATTGCCCCTAAGGGAATTTTTATTTCCAGGACTTGAGGGGAAGTTACGTAAGGTGTGAGTATATGCTCCATTCTCAATGGCTGATTTATATAATTGGAAAAATCAAATTCCTGCTTATAGAGAAAATCCAGATGACCTGCGTGTCCTTTATGCATCCATTTTTCTGAACTCACTAGTCTACTTGGGTCTACAAAGTCTGATGGAAATTTTATTAACCCCAGAGAAAATAAGGCTGGTGAAGGGAACCATGTATAAGCCTTTGCAGAAGGATCATGCAAAAGATCCAGACTGGACATGGTTACTGAAGGAACCAGATTGGGAACTTCAGTCCATTCAGCTGCAAAACTATTGGACTTTAGTTTTGTTAGGACTCAAATGAAAGTTAAGAACTTAGAGAAGGTCTATCAAATTCAACAGAAACAGGATGAAAATCCAGGGGAAATCCTAGAATGCATTTATCAAACCTTTAGGCAATATATGAATTAGATCCTGAGGCTGAAGAAAATAAGAGAATGGTCAATATGATCTTCATTGGTCAACCTACAGATGACATTAGAGCCAAACTACAGAAGACAGAGAGGGCCCCAGGAAAGGCATCTCTGAACTTGTGGAATTAGCATACAAAGCATATATTAATTAGGCTCAAATTTTAGAGAAGAAGGAACTTCAAAAGACAAGAGGAAACACACTTTCCTTGCCGAGGCTCTTAGACAGAAAGAGTGGGAGGTCAGAGGACCTGCCAGAAGAATTGTATGAGGAGGGATTGATAGTTAGAATCCCACACCTGGTCAGAGGAAGAGCTCTCCAGTTGTCAAAAGGAAAAATGGTTAATGTCTACACAGACAGAAAATATGTATTTAGAGTTTTACATGCTCATGCGGCTATTTGGAAAGAAAGTGCCTGTCTCTGTTATGCACAAAACAACCTAAATACAGGATGGAATGGATCCCAAATTTTGCCCTACTAGCCAAACTACTCTATGAATTTACAAATGGTGGTGGTGAAAAAGAATTCTTTGTTTGGGAACAGGAACAAAAACAGGCGTTTGAGACCTTAAAGTCAAAATTGTTTCAGGCTCCTGTCATGGGACTTCCCAACCTCGAGAAACCTTTTAATTTATATGTGGACTCAAAGAATAATACAATGCCACTGCTCTTCTGATAGAGGAAACTAATAAATTGACTTTTGGACAACCAACTAATTTATAAGTATCAAACTCTCCTCACTCATAATCCTCAAGTGACATTGAACAGACAAATGCCCTAAATCTGGCCACCCTCTTGCTTATACCAGGTCATGAAGTTGAACATAATTGAAAAGTTAACTAGGGATATCATGGGTGAGTCAAATGATGGGAAAATTGAACAAACAAAAAGAAATCAAATAATATTGTGTGTCCCTTAGCCCACCGTTTCTGAGCACCTCTAGTCATAATATTCAGGTGGGAGACAAGTATAGGTAAAACACTGGAAAGGAGAGAACTTGAAACCCAAGTGGAAGGGCCCGTATAAATCTTCTCTTGATCTTTTTTTTTTTTTAAATATATTTTATTCATTTTCACATTCCATTTGCAATCACTTATATACAGGGTATTTACTATAAAAAAAGAAAAAAAAGAAATAAAACAAACAAAATAAAAAGGAACACAACTCATCATTCACAACCCCACCTAACACTTCCATCCTCCATACACCCCATCTACCTCCTCCAACTTTCCTTTCTCCCTCTAACACTCCCCTCCTACTTCCCTTTCCCCTCAAACCTTCCTTCTCCCCTTACTCCCCACACGCCCTCCTTACATTCCCCTTACTCCTTCCTTACTCCTCCCTCTTCTTTCCCTCTATCTCCCTCCTTGGTGTATGCTTTTATTCGAGTGTTGTTTAATCTGATAAAAGTAAAATAAACCAAGGAAAAAGAATATATATATATATATATATATATATATATATATATATATATATATATATATATATATATATATATATATATATATATATATATATATATATATATATATATATATATATATATATATATATATATATATAAAGAAAGAAAAAAGAGAGAAAAGAAAAAAGAAAAAAACCACCGTATATAAATACATTCTTGTTCTTATTGAGACTATTTTAACGCCCCCCCACCCACCCCACAAATCCCCATCCCTAATCCTCCCGACTTCCCAGGGCCCACACCTGGCACTACCTTCTGTCTAAAATATCTTGTATACATATGGATTAAAAATAAAAGTAATATGTCAAAAGAAAGAAAAACAAGAAAACAAAAAAAGAAAAGAAAAGAGAAAAGAAAATAAAGAAAAAAAAAGAAACCACTCTTTATGTTGATCTCAGCCACCCATCTTTATCTATGCTTAAATAGTATAAGTCATTCTATCTATATTTTATTCTCGTCTCTTACTTCTTTGTTATTTACCCCAACCTTCTGTAGACTCTCCCGTTCCTCTTCCTAAACCTTATATTCAGGTAAACATTTATACAAATTTGTGTAAGCATCAATATACAGTCTAACCAAAATTGATCCCTTCCGATAAAATTTAAGCAACGTGGTTCATGCCACATATTCAGATATTACTTTACAGAAGAATAATCAAACTTTCCCTTCTAATAAAATTTAAACAGCGTAAATAATCTTTCTTAACCTCCTTTTCAAACAATAATTCAAAATAATCTAACCAAGCTTCCCCTTCTTAGTAAAGTTTAAGCAGCATAGATCAAGTATTACTTTACACAAAAATCAGTTTCTATCTTAAGATAATCCCAACCGACTTTCTCTTCTAATAGGATTTAAATAACGTAAATCATTCCGCATGCATTTTACCCTCATCCCTTGCTTGTCTGATATTTACCACTATCAAATTTATGCAGACATTTGTTTAAGATCTAGCTCAAAGTAATTTCAACCAACTTTCCCTTCTAATAAGAATTAAATAGCATGGATCATTCCACATATTCAAATAATACTTTCAACAAAAGTCAGTTAACCTTCTGTTTTAAAGTAGTCCCTTCTAACAAAATTTAAACAACATAATTCATTCCGCATTCATTTTACATCTATCTTAAGATAATCCCAACCGGCTTTTCCTCTTCTAATAAGCTTTAAACAACATAAATCATTCCGCATATATTTTACCCTCATCCCTTGCTTGTCTAATGTTTACCACTATCAAATTTATGCTGACATTAGTTTAAGATCTAGCTCAAAGTAATTTCACCCAACTTTCCCTTCTAATAAGAATTAATCCGCTTTTTCTACCGGAGAGAGGTCGCAAACCCCCATTTGGTCCACAACTTTGGCAAATATTTTAAAATGTCTAAATTCTCGATCTCCGTTTTTCTGCTTCTCCGAGGGAGGAAAGGCTACCCCCTCCATCTTGCAGCCACGCGGCCTACCGTTTGCCTTCTCCTTCCGCTTGTCTCTCCTCTCTTCCAAGTGAGTCAGGAAGTCCCGCCTTCAAAGTCCTACGATAGAAATCTCGGGCCTCCGAAACAGAGTTAAGACGAAATCTTTGATTCTCAAATGTGACCGTAATGCCGGCAGGGGCCTCCCATCTGTATCGAATCTGTTGACTCCTAAGCTCTTTAGTTAAAAAGGCGTAGTCCCTTCTTGCTCTCAACATCTGGAAAGGAATATCTTTGAAGACAATCAGGTCCTGGTCATCAACTCAGAGACTGTTATTATGAAACTTTTGCGCAATCGCATTTCTGGATTCTTTTGTGGAGAAATATATAATTATGTCCCTCGGGAGCTGTCGCTGTTCCGCTACCAATGAGTTCTGGCGATAGATTTTCCGAATCTGCCAATCAAAGTTAAGTCCCGGGCTTCCCACCGCATGGCTGAAGGCTTCAGCAAAGGTCTGTTTCAGATTCTCTTGCTCCTTTTCATGGAATCCTCTAACTCTTATTGCAAATGCCTTCCTATTAAAATTTATCATCATGAGCTGTTCTTCAGTGTCTCTAATTTTTTGTTGTAATATTTGAATATTAGTAGTCAAATTAAAATTAGCCTTCTCCAAGCTTTCCAATTTATTCTCTATTTCAGCAGAATAATCTGACAGGGCAGACACGGCTGCGAACGTATTCGCCTTCATTTGGTTAATTTTAGACTTTAAATCATCATATAGTTCCAATACAAATTCCTTAATTTCTTTTTTAAAATCATTAAACATTTTAAAGAAATATTCCTGTGTTAAAAATTCTCCAGTAGAGGGCATAGGAGACAAAGGCTGTGGTTCCAATATAAATTCTTTAGATTCTTTAGGCACATTTGTAGCAAGACGCTTCTTTGATCTGGGTGCCATAATAAATAAACAGATAAGCAGCGCTTTTGCTCCCCTCTGTTTCCAAAGAAAAAGAGTTTATTTTGTTAAGGAGCGGTCTGCAGGAAGGTAAAACCGGCTAAGTACATCCGCTATCAATCACCAACGGGGGGAAATCGCCATTTTGAAGTCCATTTAGACAAAGAAGTCTCTAAGACGAATGGTGCTGGTATTTAAGATAGTAATAAAAGCATAAATCTCACAGGAGTGGGACCCGCCCGTATTAACCTAGCTTGAAAAAAACTTTGCTTTGTCCTGGGGGGGGCTAGCCTGTCTGGGGCTGCCAAAAAAGGCAGCTGAGAAGAACTGGCTGGAGATAAAAGCTCCGCTCCCGCTGGATCTAATCTCTGTCCACAGCCAAAAAAAAAGAAAAGGCTGTGGATTACGAATAGACCCTAGCATACAGAGCTACTCCCTGCCCCTTCCTTAGCCAAAAAGGGGTGATATCTATGATCTTATTTAGATATACAGACCAGATCCCTGAGAGGAGCTCGGTTGAGCCCTCCTCGGCAACAGGCCACGCCCCCAGGAAGTCCGAATCTTCTCTTGATCTTGAAGTCCGAGTCCTTTGATTTTCTGCAACACCTTGGCAGCTTTAAGAGTGTAGACTTCAAACTCTGGGAATTCCCATACCTGGGGAATTCTGGGAGTTGAAGTCTATACATCATAAGTTTGCCAAGAAACACAGCTCTCGTTGACAGATACTACAAATATGCTAAAAGAGGTACTCCATGGGCAGAAGTATAAATTTGCTATTTGATTAACTAAGGGTGTTTCACTTTCTAGCCTGAAAACATTAAAAGGAGTGAAGTTTAGAATATACATTTTAAAAGTATTTGTTGCTGTTGTTGCTGCTGTTTTTTAATAGTATTAAAGACTGGATCAAAATAGGAGTTTAACAGCTCTTCTTTTTTATTTGTTAACTGTTGGCAATTTTCCATGTGCAATTAGTATATTGATATGAAATATATACATGTACATGCTTTCGTTTGTTCTGTAATCCATGTGCAGGTCTTTCTATCTTATCTTGTATGTATCTTTCCATGGCCCTTTGCACCATTTGTAACTTTTATATTGATTATTTACAATATCATCAAGAGAATAAATGAATTGAAATGGAAATGGGCTGGTCTCATAACAAGAACTGATGGCAGGTGGACCACAGCAGTCATATAAACTAATTTCATGGATCCCACTTGATAAAAAGCATCCACAAAAGAGACCTAAAACAAGATAGATCGATGACATCCACAAGTATAACAGGCCCAATTGGCAAAAGAAAGCTCAGAACCGTATTAGTTGGAAACATGCAGAAGCGGCTTTCATCCTGCAGTGAATAGACAATGGCTAAAATGTTGATGAATACACACAGACACACAGACACACACACACACACACCTGTGTGTATATATGTGGACGTGGGTGTATATGTGTATATATCGTTTTTCTTTTCCACATTTTTGAAGAAAACTTTTATTATCCTTAGTATCATCACTAAACACAGCTTTCATCTCCAAAAGTTTTTGTTCCTTACACTGCTTTTATGCTCTGAAGCTTTCTGCTGCATAATCATTTTATGTCTGTTGATTTTTATTAAGTATTTTGTATAGCTATATTGGCATTTTGGGAAGAAGGAGGGCAGAAGGAATTATCTATTTTCTTCTTATTTAAATTGTTTGTAACTATGCCTTTAGTATTACTTTATTTGGAACCCAAAGTGAGTCTTTTTGACATTAGTTTTCATGCCCTGGTAGCTTATATATCATTGCTTTAAGTTTATTAAAATTGGCTTTTTTAAAGACAGTGTTTGACTATATTCATTTTTTTTCTTTTTGATTCTCTTAAAATGAAACTTTCTGAATTATACAGATAGCTTTTCACAATGTTTCTGCTGTTTCTGCTTCTTCAACAAGAATTCTTTATTGATTTGTATAAAATGAAGAATACCTGGTTGCTTTTTATATTCTTCTATCCTCCAGAGGAAAAACTGTCAGCAAGACAAGTCACATATTTTCTGGAAGTACCACAATTGGCAGAGTGTGTCAGGGTAATTAAAGTCTCCTGTCACTGCATTTTTATGTCTGTTTAAAAGATCAGCAATTTGTTTTTGGAAGGCAATATTCATACCTTATTCTTGTTTTTGCAATTGTATTTATTAATTTCATTTTCCCTTATTTTAAATCAGATGCTTTTCTATTACAGTGGCAAGTTCATTATTTTGGTATGCTGAGTTGGAATGTACTTTTTAAATATCTTGGGTAACTGGTCCCCTCTTTCTGTTAAATTGTTCAGTTGTACAATAGTACAACTATTTCATTTATAAGATTGCTTCCATGAAAGTGATCTCACCGGATCTCTATTATACCTATTAAATTAAGTTTGTCTTTCTGGAGGCTCAGTTTTGGGTGACACAAATCTCCATAAATTTCCTCTCTGTCAAGAGCTGCCCCCCACTCTGTTTTGTTAACAATGCTGGTTGTTTGCTGGATTAACAGTTTACTACACAGCAAGTTAAGGTGAAGTGATCAGTAGATCAAATCAGTTTTTCCGGCAACAGGAAAAAATCCTTTGAATCATTCTAACAAGGGTGATGCTGGGGCTGGAGGAGAAGTGATTTTTGACTTATGACTAGAACAGTGGATTTAGCCATTGAAAACCCAATCTTCAAGATGGATGGATGATTTCTACTCCTTCAGTACCAAGAATCTCCATCACACTTTAGATCATCTGAAATGCGTAATCCACGTGGAATTCTGATGGAGATTTTCCTAACTCTGTAAATCAGGGACTGGAGTGTCTCATTAATGTATCGTGTACATGGGATTTTAAAAGTTAGGACTTGATTGTGATCATACTCTCTCCTCTAAGATGCCCTCCAGGATGTACTGATATGCCATACGAACGAAATGGGAGGATGCTCATTTCAGCCACTACCCTTCCTCCAATGCAATGTGTCATCTTCTCTGTTAGTAGATCATGTGTTCAGGAACTGATGTTGGCTGAAGTAAGAAAAAGTATCCCCACAGGAGGTCAGTTGGGACCTTCTTACTTTCACTGAATTGATATAAATGCTTCCTCTTAATCAGCTCTATGATGGCCACTCATTGGTCCAGTACTTTGACTTATTTTTTAAGCACATCGAGAAGCTTGCATTTAATACATATATATCTTTCAGGCAGGAATAGAAGCATATTACAAACACTGCTATTGGTAATTGCAAATGGTCCATTCATTTTCACTTTTGTTTCTCAGTACACTTTTTATTTCTTCTTACTTGTTTTTCAGGTTTTCATGTTGGCTAAGTACAAATTCTTGACTTAAGGGAGAATGGATACACATATCTCCCTTAAATTCCGCTGGCAAAGTACCATTAGCTTTCTCTGATTATTCATTAGCAAGTGTACTGCTTAAAATGTGGCTGCTACATATTCTTTTTACAGACTCTGCTTACTCAGGAAGCATTCAATCAGCCAGACTAAGCAATCAACAGCTCTAAGAAAATACTCCTTACAACAAGCAATTATTTAGGATATTATCTTCTATTCCTTATAGCTTAGAATTATGCTTCTCAGATATTATCAGTTTTGCAAATAAAAATTCAGTTTCACAACCACCAGAGCAAATAGATCAAGATGATTTAATAACAAAATTGGATTTGTCATCTTTGATTAATGTATTTGAGCATTTTAATAAGTAATGATATGTTTTAATTATTTTCTAAGGAAGCAAGGCTATCCCAGTTAGTTAATACTGAATTAACATTGGTGCCTACTTTAGTTTTACAGGAAAAAATCTCCATTTTTACACTATAAATTTTATGGATGCAGAACCATCACTTTAGTTTGCTCCAGTAGACTAAATCTTTAAGATATGGTCCATGTTTATAGGTAGTATAAATAGACATGATATATTAATATGTCAGGTTTTTAAAAACATGATATCCATCTGCAGATGCTTATGAATACTTACTATATTTTTTTCTCAATGCATTCTATCCCTACCCAGCCCTTCTAAGACTCCAGCATTTAGTCGAATTTAAAGATGTGTAGAAGATGCAAAAAAAAAAATCATCATCAGAGGGTCAGTAAAAAAAGGGACAGATTCCAGCATGCTTGTTGAGCCTCTCAACACAAAGCAGTTACTGCTACTAAAGGCTTTGCAAAGCCTCATTGAAAAATTTTAGGCAGCTGCCTGTATGCCCAGGAGACAGTTCTGTTGGGTTAGGCTACAAGAAGCTTGTCCAGTCAATTCCATGAGGACCTCAAAGTAGCCTCACTGAGACTTCAAGTGGCTACAGTTGCTTTTCATACAGGACAAAATCATATTTTGCCTGAGTAAGAATAGTCTTCTCAGACTGTTAAGATACACACAAAAAGCAGAGGTGAGGCAAAGATTTGTAGTAACATAAATTATATTACAAAAGAATGGATGCAAAATGCATTTAGAGAAAATTGCACCTTTGGCTTAACATATCAAGAAAGATTAAATTCCCAAATCTCTCTTAAAGAAAACATTTGTTTGAAAATCCTTTCCTGCGCTATCTAGCACATCATTACAGCATTACCTCACTCATGACATTCTTGACCAACAGAGCAACAACCATGAAAATTGTGCTTTCTTGTTCTAGGAGATCATCAATTTTATGTATCTTTTTGGTCGATTGTGTCAAGCTACAGCATGTGTTTTATATATAGAGATGAAGTTTGCTTCTTCCTTTTTACTGCAAGGGTGGGAGTAGCTATGAATCCATTCCTTCGACCATTGTTAAGACTTCTTGGGTGATCTTATCTCCCACAGGGGCATATCACCTGGATATTTTGGGCTATTAATATCTCTTGTCAAGTTAGGCTCCACTTACAGAAATACATAGACGTTATAGATATACTGGAAAAGAAGCATGCATTTTTAATACTGCTAATAGCAACAACCTGAGCTATACTCCATATCGGGAACTGTTTCTTTGGAGAGTGCTATACCAGTTTTTGTTTGAAGGACAAGAAAATGAAACAGTCAAGCACTTTTTTTCATTTCAGCTTTAATTGGAAGGCACATTCCACACCAGATACACAGAGGAGTACCTTACAGGTAGCTAACTACTGAAAGGGGAATAATAATACTTATTAAAAATTTCCTAGCTGCTGGGGAGAATAGGAGGCAGATTGATTATCTTCATTCTTCAACTATTAATGGATGACGTTTCTGGTTGAGAAGGAAACTTGGATGATTGAAAAAAAAAAGTCTGCAGAGTGCCCTTGGACTGAATCTCTTAGGATAAGCTTATATTGGTAAAAAGAATATTAGGTTGCAAAACTCAATGGATAAATGTTATATATGCCTGAATAGTGTGTGTGTGTGTGTGTGTGTGTGTGTGTGTGTGTGTCTGTCTGTGTGTCTGTGTGTCTGTGTGTCTGTGTGTCTGTGTGTCTGTGTCTATGTCTGTGTATCTGTGTCTGTGTGTCTGTGTGTAGGCATGAAAACACACACACATACACACACACACACACACACACACACACATTGGAACGCATGACGATATATTGGCAGATAAATATGGAATTAAACTGAATGAAAAATGTAATGATAGACAGTCTGAACAACGGAAATATTATTGAAATAATGTACACAATCTTGGGCCTAATGTTCAAATGTAAGTGGCAACAATACAAAAACAATAAATAACCTAGAACAATATTTTTGAAAAGTGTGGATGTTCATATTTAAAGAAAATTCAGTCCAGTTGAGTCTGGAATTCTAGGGACAGATTTTGACAGTTATAGAGAAGTAACTTTCTCTCTTCCCAGTTGCAGCAGAGAAGGAAAGACATGGGAGAAATAAAATGGACAGAAGTATCTTGGAATACGAGGCAATGTTAGTGAAAAACAAGAGCCCTCTTCTCCCTACAACCTCCCCTGACATTTTTGTGAGTATATATGCCACCTGTTGGGGAAACAAAGTGTTTTTTTTAGATTTATTCAGAAAATGTATGTGATTTACTAACTGGCTAACAACCAGTTCACAAAAAACTAAATTAAGAAAGCACACTATAACTGAAGAAAGATAATCCAGAACAAGTTGTCATTTAATAAAGTCACACCAGAAAACATATTTTGGGTTCTTCTAACATTGAAGTCCCAAAGCCTGGGGAAAACCTGGGACTCAATTGCCTGAAGGGGGATGCTTTCCCTAGAACAGTTAAGAAAAGCTACAGCAAAAAAAACAACAAAAAACACAAGTGCTCAGTCCTGCAAGATGATAATGCTTAATAGAGGGGAACATGTCTGTCATATAAGATTTAGTGAGATGGGCAGAAGCCTTTGGAAATAAGTGGTTCTGCAAGTAACTTGAGTCCATGCGATGCAGGACTTTAAAAGTAATAACGAGCAATTTTAATTGCAGCTTGGAACATATTGGAAACCACTGCAGCTCAGCAGACAAACTGTCGAGTGCTACAAACTTCATGCAATGCTGCATTCTGTATTAGTTGAAGCTTCTAAGTGTTTTTCAACGCAGTACATTGCAGCAATCCAGTCAAGAAGTGACTGAGATGTGAGACAATTGGTGCATAAGACAAATTTATGCAAAGGTCCATGGCCACAGAAGCTGTGAGTTGAGGAGGACTTTCAAATTGCATGCCAGTTCTGAGAGAATGATGCCTCATTTTTATGGGTGTACAAGCCTTCTAGTCTGGGATTTTGTTAAGATTGAACCACTTTGTTTCTTTTAAACCTAATGCTTTCTAACTTGCCAAGGAGGAAAATGGAATGTGGAAAATGTATTCAGAGATCGGGAAAGCATGAAGTCAGCAAGTTCATTGCTGCAGTTGCTCAAGAAAGAGATGGATCATTCTCATAACAAAAGACCATCTCATAATTGGACAATTTGATCAACCAGGGGTGGGGAGAATGAAAAGTATGGATTAACCAGGCAAGCATTTACAGTACATGGGAAACCAGAATTGGTTTTGTTACTTCAGTATCAACATAGTGTATCCCAGTGGTAGTCAACCTGGTCCCTACCGCCCACTAGTAGGCATTCCAGCTTTCATGGTGGGTGGTAGGGGTTTGATGTAACTCTGTTTTATAAATTTTATAAAGTAAAGTTACTTCCCTACTTTATAAATCACCATTTCTGTGGAACCAGTAGGCGGTTAGAAAATTTTACTACTAACAGAGATACAAAAGTGGGCGGTAGGTATAAAAAGGTTGACTACCCCTGGTGTATCCAATAAAGTTTTACTTTGAGACTTCAATTCTCCCAAGAGTGTTTTCTTCTTTTGGGTTTGCTAATTGGACAAATTAGTTGACAAATCCTAGTTGACAGATACTAACTGAAGTTTCCTTGGCAAGATTTTTCAGAATTGATTTGGATTTTCCTGCTTCCTAGGGCTGAGAAAAATACTAGCTCCAAAAGCCACCCAGCTGACTTTGTGTCTAAGACAAGATCAGAACTCATGTCTCATGTTTTCTACACTGATGCCTTACCCCTGCACCAAACTGATTCTGTCACTAAACTGGCTTTCTATCAAAAATTAAAGTTATAAAATGACCAGTTATAGGAGACAAAAAATTTCTACTCAAAAGGCTTTCAGTGCAGCTGAAGATGTTGAAAGGTTAAAGGTTTTACAAGAAAAAAAAACTTTCTCTACTTAAATTTATTGACAATTTCTATAAAAACCCTTCTTATTCTAAATTAGAAAATAGATAGGATTAGGAATAGAATAGTCTAAAGATCATATCATAATCCACATATGTGTATGCCACATATGTGTCACATCTACGGATCCAGAATTAGCCAAATAATCCATGACTGCATTGCTTCATAGTACACTTGACTTAATTTTGATCTTAATGAAGATCAAAGCATCCAGGATTATGGATCTCATAAATATCTGCTTGAATTCTTCTGGTTGATGGACAAATTTATCAACAAATTAAAGGGACACTTATGGGACATCATCTTCAGGACTTATAGTGGAGGTTATCAAACAATATCAAGAAACCATAGTGCTTATACAACCAAAAATATGAATCAGATATCACCATAATATAAAAAAACCAATTAGACAACACTCACAGAACCAACAATAGCAATAGCTTAAACTTATATACCGCTTTACAGCCCTCTTTAAGTGGCTTACAGAGTCAGCATATTGCCCCCAACAATCTGGTAATCATTTTACTGACCTTGGAAAGACTGAATGAATCTTGAGCTGGTGAGAATCAAACCGCCAAACTTCAGGCAACCGGCAGTTAGCAGAAGTAGTTTGCAGTAATGCATTCTAACTACTGCAACACCAGGGCTCATGACATTTTTAAAGGAGACGAAGAAAACAACAACTCACTATCCTTCCTGGACATCCTGATCAGCAGAGAGCACGATGGCAAGCTAGAAACACAAGTCTACAAAAAAACCACCTATATTAACCAGGTGCTCTACTACCAAAGCAATAACCCAATGTCTCACAAGAGAAAACATGTAAGGACTTTATTTAAATGAGACCAAACACACTGCAGCAACCTGTAAAGAAACCTGTGCTGTGGTTTCTTTACATTCTCCTGTAATAAACTGATTTTGATCTTTATGTTTCTTGATTAAAATAGTAATTATCCCCAGCCAGACCTTCCATTAAAAAATCATGTTAAAGTAAGAGTTTTTAGAAATTGTTTATTTTTTGTGAGCAATCCCACAATTACTTACCTATAAATTAATTCCAATTATATTTATGTTTAAGTAGAGATGAAGAGAATTATAAGGTCAGCTCGCTTTCATTTGCTTTTTTAATTTTAATTTTTCATAATTCAAGACTTCTTTCTGTGCTTTTATACCTTGTGTAATATGTGAAATACTGTGATTTTTTAAAAATAATAATTTTTCATTGTAGTTTATGTTGTCTATATAGTCTGGATGTAAATTAATAATCCTAATATAGAGAGAAGCTTATTTTAGTGCAAAAATTGTTTGTAATTGTAATTGAATGTTACAATTCAATTTTTTTTCTTCTCCTTTTAATTTACAATCAACGACCTCTTCATTCCATGTGCCCATCTCTTATCGATAAAAAAGTCCATAAATTTTTGTCATTTAAAGCCTGGTCTCAGCAAAAGTTTATTAAAGATTTTCCCTGTCCAGTTGTGACCAACTCAAGGAGATGGTGCTCATCTTCAATTCTCAGTTCAGGGAGTCTTTTGTTAGCTGACAGATATTTGTGGCTGGTATGAAAATACAGAATTCAGTAACCTTTCCAGCGTATCTATGGTATGCTATTTACCTATTGGTATTGGTATTGGTATTTATTCGATTTGTAAGCCTACTTACATTTGCATGCTTCCAAACTGCTAGGTTGATAGGAATCCGTTAAGGGTTGTCAAAAATAACATTTTAACCTTGATCAAATAAACCAAGTTTGCATTTGTTCTTTCTACTTCTAACAAACGTAAAATTTATTCAAGTAATGTGAGAGAATTTGTTTTTCTTTTCATTTCTTTTTTATCCTTCCACATAAGATTTATCTGAGCTTTAACCCCATTTGTAAATCCAATATGAAAAATTATCTAAGTCACTCTTTGGTTTATTACATTTAATTCCTTTTTTATCATTAAGCATCAACCAATTTCTTTTGTATATGTAATTAAACATTGTTTATGTCATACTTTTAGCATAAAAGTATTGTAAATTGGCTTTTGATGCCATTTCCATCTTGTCAGATAAAACTTGTTCCTCTTCTGTCATTTCTTCCAAAACATTTTTAGGACCCAGTCTATCCATAGAGCAAACATTGCTACTAACATTGTTGATGTAATTCCAACTTTCAAAAATATTCTTTGATATTTACAATGTTATAATTGATTGATTTTGCATCATTCTATTGCTATGAATTAGGTTTATTTATTCTTTTCTTTAATTAAAACAGTTCTTTCTAGTGTCCAATTTTGAAATTGGTTAAATCTTTTATGTTCAGAACAAATTGATTTTGCCAAGGAGAGGAATATTTATAATTAATTCCAAAATATTATTTCAAATTTATTTTGATTCTTAATCTGTTTGTAAATTTCTAAAAGCAATTTTTATTAGCTTCTTGTTATTTATTATAATGTGTAAGTTCTTAAGTTTGTAGTTTATTTTTCTTTCATTAAAAACTGAAGACAGACTCACCTGGTGTTTTCAAATTTGTCAATCCAAAGTTTTCCATCTGCTGAAAAGTAATTAATAAGCAATGTATGAATATGATTGGAAAACAAAGTGAACAGTGTCTTTTTTAAGACTGTAGTTTGAACAAGATGGCTATTCCCTCTTCTCCCAATACTCAAAACCTTTTAGGGACTGCTATCTCATAGTTTCCTCAAAAGCAGCAATTCTCTGGAGCTCTAATTGCCAATCTCCCATCATAGCTGGAATTCTTCCTTCATCCACATTCTGCCATTTCTTTCTACAGAAGTAACATTATTCCTTTTTATGTACTCAAGGAGATGACATTGTTCAGGCTCAATTTATCTCAGTTATGACAACTGTGTTAGATTGGCTAGGCTAAATGAAATTGATCAGCCCAAGATAACTTTCATGGTTAAATTGTGATTTGAACAGAGTTTTTTTAAACTTTTATTCCGCTATATCATTCTCTAATTGTTGCAGCATATGTAATGTTTTTATTTCTTTCTCCAATGCACTTACAGTATAATTGCTAAGTATACTCTTATGTCTCACAGAGTCTTTAGCACAGATATAGGATAGAAAGAAATAGGAGTAGGACTGCAAATATACTTCACAGTCTTGCAGAATATGAGACTAAATCTAGATATTGTTGTATATACATATAATTGATCCATAAAACTGTAACTCTTTGCTAATGTTTTGGAGAATAAATCTCACTGAACTCACTGGGACATATTGCCAAGTAAACATTCATAAAAGCCACTATAAAGCTATCTTATGAATCTACATGAATGTGAAGAATCCAAGAAAGGTAGAAAAAGAAAAGTTTTGCTACATAATCTAAGAGATAATGGATTGATACTCAAAAAACACATGATGTATTCTTATTTATCATTTACTTGTATTAGTATGTTACTGGTTGACATTTATTGGGCCTATTTTGATATTTGGTTGGGATATATAATCTTAGATATAAATTTAATAAATAAATAATATTGCCCTCCTGACCTCCCAAAGAGAGTATGAGACTTTTCATAGATAAAATTTAAAATTTAGTAAAGCTTCGAGTAGCAGACTTAGTTTAGCAAATCTGAATACACAAAATTAGTCTGAACAAGGTCATGTTTCTTCTTGAAATGGAATTCATTATCAATATTTTTTTCATATTCAAATGTGTTTTGGGGCTCCAAAAATCCTATTTGCCATTTGGTTTTAACAAACTATTTTACTATTAAATCAAGGTGCAATTATACATTAAACTAAGAAATTGTGAGAAGGGTCTCAAACTTCAACTACATTCTGGCATGCTTTCTTATTTAGGCATGATTTTACCTGTACACAGCCCAGAGTCCCTAGAAGATGTGCAGTTATGAAATTTGAGGGAAATAGATAGAGATAAATTTGCATGAATGAAGTCTGAATCCTGGCACTGCAAATGAACTAGATGAGAAAAGTAGGAATGGTGATAATTTGTAACAATTAAAATGTACTCTGTATATGCTCAGTAGCTCTATTATGTATGAGTTAGAATCTGAATTTTGGATACTTGGTTATCCAAAATGCAATGAAATATTTATTATTGAATTGCTATGGCAGAGGAAAGAGGAGCGCCTTTATGCCATTGCTTTCAAAATAAGATAATTGGTCTTTAGTTTCTAAACACTCAAATTTGGGAGGGGTGGTGTACAATATCAAGACTCCAAATAGAGCTGGACAGGAACATGGAGATCTTCTAATCCACCCCCCTGCTCAAACAGGAGACTGTACCATTTCAGATAGGTCGCTGTCCAATCTTTTCTTAAAAACCTCTAGTGATAAAGCACCTACAACCTCTGTTTCATTGGTTAATTGTCCTCGGTGTTATGAAGTTTCTCCTTAATTCCAGGTTGTTTCTCGCCTTGATTAGTTTCCATCCATTGTTTCTTGTGTTGCCTTCTGGTGCTTAAATGTATTGACAGCGTCAGATAGAAAAAAGTTTTCTATGATTTTCATCGAAGATGATTCTCCCACAATTAAAAATGAAGGAAAAATATGTGACTATAAAATAGTCCTTTTTTTGGGAGGGGGGAGAACGACAATTTTTAATTAGTGTAATTTTTCCCAAAAAAATATTTGGCAACATCTGGAAAAATTCAAATCATTTCCTGTTTGCCAGGGTCTCATACTATGTGTCATGGAGCAACAATAAAGGAACTATCAAGAAAGGCATAATGACTGTCTACTATTCTACTCCAGCTTCCTATATAATTTAATTAGTTATAACTATGGCCCTACAATAGATTCTCCACTGTATTGTGAATTGTTAACTTTGTAAATGTAAATAAAATAATGGCTAGTCAGGTGAGGGAATGTTTCTTCTACAGGCTCTCTCTTCAAGAGCTCTCACTCCTTCACCAAAGAGGCTTTAAACGCCGGCCATTTCTCCCTCCCGCCAAAACGGATTTCTTTCTCTGGTTACAGGCAATAAGTATCCCGGCAATGCAGAGAGTGTGGCTTCTCCAGATTCCGCCCAGAGCGTCTGATCCCAAGAGCTAGGGGTACTCAGGGCAAAGCGGGGGCGAGGTAGGGGGCGGTGGCTAGTTTGAGCGCGCGCGCAAGCGTGTTCTCGCCGTTGGTAAGCCGGGCGTTTTTGTCGGCTTGGCTAAAGTCGGCAGGAGCGGCGGCAGCGAAAGTAGCATCCATTCCCGATGCAGGAAAGTCCGCGGTGCTCCTCCTCCTCCTCTGCCCTCCTCCGACAAGCCATTCTTTCCTGGCAAACTTTGATGGAGAATTTCACACCGTGCTGTAAAAATGCCTGTTATGAAAGGATTACTGGCACCTCAAAATACCTTCTTGGACACGATCGCAACTAGGTTTGACGGCACACGTAAGTCTCGCCCAGGGAAGTCTTATCTCCTTATCAGAGGCGGGGAGATTCTCGTGGTACAGGAAAGAAGTATCCTGCTGCTTCTAGCCCAGGGTCCAGTTGTGGTTTGGAAAAAGAGATCCATGAAATAGTCGGGGAATAGCTTGGATCAAACTTTACTATTTATTTGTTAGGGGTCTTTTATTATCTTCATTCTCGTTGAGCTCTTAGAAACGTTGGCATACACAAAAGAAACTATAATCCAAGCTACGTCCCCTCCCCGTTTCTCCTAACCTCCCGTCGCCCACCTGAGCACCGGTTTTAGATACAGCGTGTTTAATCTGCATCTAAGTATGGTATATTTGGTATGGGAGAGGGACAAAAAAGCACATTTGAATTGCGGATTTGATTGTTTTAAAAAAATCAAAATCTCTTAAAAGATTAATTCTTAGAAACTAGGTTTTATATTGGCTAGACAGCTGTTGTCGGAGATCTGAATGAAGTCCATATCCGTCCGCTTAATGAATGGGTTTATTACGGCAGTGGAGAAAGAGAGAGAGAGAGAGAGAAAGAAAGAGAGGGAAGGAGGGAGGGAGGGAGGGAGGGAGGGAGAGAGAGAGAGAGAGAGGAGAGAGAGAGAGAGAGAGAGAGAGAGAATGGCAAACATTCAGGACCCTGGATAGTTCCAGTCCCCACACCCACATTCTATATGTAAACCTATTTTTGTCAAGCTTCTTTGTATCTTTGTTTAATATTCCAGCTGTTCTTAGAGTTTTTGTTAATGAGTTACAAAGACATTTTTCCTTCCATTCTGAACACACACATGCTGCTTCAGTTAACCTCTATTCAACTGCTTCCTTTTGATAAATTGTATTCATATAGAAAAGATATGCTTGTTTGTGTATGTCTGAATAATTGGACACATACATAAGCTGACATGCACATCCATGCACATTTTCAATGTATACATATTTTGTTGTTATCAACCTTAATATTTTGGGTGTAGCTATTTAAATAATAAATAACAGTGCATACATAATATTGGTAATTTCCTGTTTGCTTCTGAGAACAATCATTATTAATGAGTTCCACTATTAAAAAGGCTATATTTCTTAGAGGGCGGTTGCCAATGAATATTGTGTGGAAGTTACCATTCCTAATCAATAAGTGATACCGATAATGGTTCTTTTGTGAGTTTTAAGATGTTAATTGCTGTCCTAAGAGACAGAAATCAGTTGTAAAAATGAATTGTATTTTCTACTAATTTTGGAACAGTAAAATTTATTTAAAACCTTAAGCTTTTATTAAATAAAATAATCACTTTGTTCAATTTGTTTCAGTCTTACTCCATTTTCATCATTTTAATTTAATTACAGACTATACCCAAGTATTTCTAACTGGAAGCTAATCCATACAGACAAAATCTTGCAGGATTCGACAAACTAGTGAAGCATCTCTATATAGTTAATATTATGCATTTTGTTTATCACAAAAGGGAAAAAATGAATGCTACACACCAAGTTAGATTTACTTACATATGTATATTAAATTAATATATCCACATTTAGTTGTGTAGAACTATTCAAAGAAACTTGATTCTGAAGAATTGAATGCTGCATCACAGTTAATTTAAAGGACAATATATCTACAATGCAGCTAAATATAACTTAAGTTACTTGACTTACTTCTGTTTCTAATGTGACTCATAAATATTAGTATTGAGGGTGGAACATGATTCAATCAAAAACACTTTTTACATATTTCAATGGAGAAAGACACAAACAACTCTAAAATGAACATCAGTGTGAGATATATATTTTTAAATTCAAAAATTTGGTTCAGGACAAATTTCAGTTCTTCATTGATAATACTATTGTGAAACTGTAGATACTAAATTTAGATTATATAGTAGCAACATTGGCTATAATTAATGGAATTTCTTTTAATTTAAACCTTTGGGAGGATATATTACGTTGTCATCAGTAAGACTCTAATCCAGCAATACATCTTTAATCCAATGGAGAATTAATTCCAATTCTGGGCAATGGTAAAGGAAACAATTCTTGCTCATGTTGAAAAGTATGTTGGGATTTATATAGTACTGTCATTAAAGTATAAATATCTAGGAGGGGATAAAAATCAATGATATAAAAATCAATTTCACCTTTTTTAACCAGCATGAATTTCTCACATCATAACTTGAGTGAAATCTCTTGAATTTAATTGAAATGGTATAGACAGCAGCAGAGTCTAATAAGTGAAATGTAACACTCATCCATAAAAATATGGTAATTTATTAGATGAGATGAAAGATCTTCTTTCCCAAAGGCCATTTGAGAGACAGGCCATACTGATGATAGCCCCCAACTACAGTTTGAAGATTTTATTGATATCTAATATTCCCAGTGGGAATACCATGGTGTGCAGAAATTTGAGATTCATATAAAAACTTTGGTGATAGTTATGGTCTCAAATTTTCAATATGGTTTCATTTGCAATAACATGTTACACATAATGCCATAATAGAATTTTATTGTACTAATTGTTCATTTAAATTATGTTGTTTAATTGTTTGCTATCCCGATCCATTTCGAGTGGTATGGCTGAAAAATGCTAAGGAACACTAGTATTAATTGTATAAATAAAAAGTAGTTTGATTCCCATGTTATGAACCCACTTCTTCATATGGATTGATGCCAAAGAACCATATAGTTCCTTGAAAACAGTACCTCCTATCTGTTTGAGTTCAGTCTGTTTTGTTCTATCCATGTTGCAGCTTCCAGATATTGGGTCAAACCTATTTCCAGTGTCTGGAAGGGCAGATGGAGATGTAAAACTAATTATATTCATCACATAAAGAAACTTCAACTTAAAACGATGAAAATAAGTTTCATAGAGATGTTTTAAAAGTATAGGTGAATCTTTCTTATCCTAGTAGTCTCTCTTTCCATATCAATATTGGCTGATACTATTAAATTAGGAAGGAATACTGCTTCCATTCATAATCCTCAGGCAATCTACTAGGATATCAGGGTCCACAATATTGAACATTGCTAAGTAAGAGATCTGGAGATGTCCTATTATCTGGTCCTATTTAAAGTTATTTATGAAAGCTTAATGGTGTTCTATTTCATTTCTAGATTTCTTATCAAAAATATCCAGGCAATCTACTTCTAGAGTATTTTGTGAGTGAAATAGCCCTGTTTTCTAAAGAACTCTTCCTAAAAATACCCTGTTTCCCTAAAATAAACCACTATATTTTTACTTGTGTGCTTATTATAAGCCCTACCCCCAAAATAAACCCTGCACCACCCTGCTTGTGGTGCCATGGGTGGTGGGGGAGCTACCCCAAGTGCATGCTGGTGCCACTTCATGAGGCAAGGAAGGTGTTGGGGTGTGGATGGCATGGTTGCAGGGGTCCTGAGGCGAGCCAGTGGGGATGCATGGGGCAGTTGCATCTCTCTGCCTTGTGACAGTGGCACTGACACACCACATGGTCTCCTGCCTTCCCCCAAGCAAGCAGTAGAAGTGTGACTTCCATACATGGAAAATAAAATAAGACATGCCTTAAAAATAAGTCTTAGTGCTTATTTTGGGACCAAAAGAAAATAAGACCTGGTCTTATTTTTGGGGAAACATGGATAGAAGTTTGGAGACAGGGCAGTTGTCATATATATCTATATTGAGGAAAGGCCTCTTCATATGCATGTCCTACTCCATAAAGACATTAAATATCAATCCAGTATAAACCCATTACCCAAATAGACTTGTTTCCTGGATCTATCTTCTCACACATCCAGCTTATGAAGAAGCTAGAAGAGCATGAATTTAAATCACAGGCTAATGCTAATTCACAGAGTGAACTGAATCCCAGATCACATTACAAGATGATGGCCCAGTAGTTACCATCATATATTGAGTCTGTGAGATGTCACATTTCAAGCACATTTGGGTGTATTCATCAGCATTGCACAAACACATCATTAGCAGTGTGTGAACTCTGAAGGGAACTTGGCTGAAGCCATCTTGTGTTGCTTCATAGTTGCCACAAAGCCTGAAAGGGGGAAGAGAGCGGGAAATAGGTAGCCTGGCTAGCAAAACAAAAGCTTTTCCTGTGGGAACCAAGGTCATTTTAACATGTTGCTATTGAAGGAAGAGACAAGCCTGCCAGCCATCCTAATTGGACAATGTGACCAGTGACACCTGGGAATGGGGATTTTACTCATTTAATTAAGTGAAAATTGTGGGAAATGCTATAGTCGATTTTCACCAGCTGTGCCAACACAATGTATCCAATAAAGATTTTCTTTGAGGAATCTACCTGCCTTGGAATTCTGCTTTCAATCGGTGCATTATTTGGAACACTAGCATAGTGCATGGCAAATCTTTCTCTTCATCATCTCTAATAGAATCAATATGATGAGAATTAATAAATAAACAAAGAAGAAAAAAGAAAGCAAATGAGTTTCAAAGTAAATTTCAGATTGTGCTAAGAAAATTGAGTGAAAGAAATTGAAAATAATTACTAAAATCTAAGAAACCTAAACAGATTAGTTTCTACATTGTTTCTTTTCTTGCATTCTGGTACTTTGGAGAGTAGATTAACACCCCTCTCTTCTTTATGGCAGCCTCTCAAATGTTAGAACACTGCTATCATATCACCCCTTAATCCTTCTTTTCACCAGGCTAGACATACCCTATTTCTGCAACCATTCTTCATATGTTTTAGCCTCAAGCCTTCTAATCATCTTTGTTGCTCTTTTCTGTACTCTTTCCAGAGTCTCAGCATCTTTTTAATAATATGACATCCAAAACTGAATGCAGTATTCTAAGCGGGATCTTACAAAATCTTTATAAAGTGGTACTAGTACTTCAGGTGATGTTGATTCTATCCCTCTGTTAATGCAACCTAAGATTGTATTGGCTTTTTTTGACTGCTGCCGAACATTGCTGGCTCATATTTAAGTGGTTGTCCACTAGGATTTCAAGATCCGTCTTATAATTACTGCTATTAAAACAGGTTTCACCTATCCTGTACCTGTACATTTATTTTTTATTGCCTATGTGTAAAATCTTACTTTTCTCTACACTGAATTTCATTTTTATTAGATAGGGCCAAGTATTCAACTCTGTCAAGATTCATCTTGAGCCTATCTTCTGGAGTGTTGGTTACTCCTGCCAGCTTCATCTGCAAATTTGATGAGTTCCCCTTCTATTTCCTCATCTAAGTTGCTTATGAAGATCTTGAAGAGTATGGGGCTAAAACAAAGCATTAAGGTACTGCACTGCTTAAACTCCATGTAGAAGTAGTTCCATTAAGGACTGTACATTGAGTGTGCTTTGTCAGCCAGTTATCTGGTGATAAAGCTATCTATTCCACATGTTTTTTAGCTTACCAGGTGGTACGTTATAGTCTACTTTGTCAAATGCCTTAATGAAATCCAAGTCGATTTGTCCACTGTGTTTTGCTGGTCCACTAATTTAGTTACTTTGTCAAAGAATGAAAAAGATTAGTTTGGCATTACCTGTTTTTGACAAACTCATATTGGGTTCTGGTTATTACTTTGCTTGCTTCTAGTTCTCAGATTATTTTTTCCAGAATCTTTCCAGGTATTGATGTCAGACTGATTGGTCTGTAGTTTTCTGGATCTGGTTTCCCCTCTCCCCTTTTTTGAAGATGGGAATCACATCAGGTCATTTCTAGTCTTCTAATAGTTCCCTGGTACTCCAGGATCTATGAAAGATATATTTCAATGTTCGGAGATCACATCTGCTATCTCCTTCAGAATGTAATCCCTCAGGTCCAGTGATTTGAATTCATGTAGAGTGGAAAGGTATTCTCTTACCATTTTCTATCTTATTTTAATCTGTATTCCTAGTGTGTCTTTTACTATTATGTTTTTGGTAGTTGGACTGTATTATTATTTTTGCACTAAGACAGATGCAAAGAATGAACTAAGGCGCTTTGCCTTTTCTCTACTGTTCATTACTTCCCTGTAATCTTCTCTCATTAGTGGAATGACTTACTTATTTATTTTTCTTGTTTTTATATGTTAAAGAAATATTTAAACTTATTTTTTACATTTGTTGCAAGTCTTACTTCATTCTGAGCTTTAGCTTTTCTGATTTCATCTTTGCAAGCTTGGACTATTTGTAGGTATTCTGCCTTAATTATGTACCCCCCTTTCAAATTTTTGTATTTATCCTTCAGTTTATCAGAGAGTTCTTTGTGTAACCATGCTTGTTTCTTCTTCGGCATCTCATTTTTCTTTTTCAGTAGTATTGAGCTAGACTGGGCTTTTATAATCAAATTTTTCAGAATTTACCAAGCTTCTTTAGTTGTTTAATGTATCACAATGTAATACAATATAAATACGCAGCATGGTAGATTTTTGTAGAAAATCAGTTCCAAATGAATCCCTAGTCAGATCTCATAAAATTAATTTCTTTATATTAGCTTGAGTGCCAAGTCAGACTTTGTGCATCATATCAAAGTCTACATTCCAAAAATAGGCCATGTCAGCCTCATTCTGGAGATAAAATGAATAATATAGGTTCTTTAAGGCTTAAGGCATTTAATTATAAAAGTTATTGTCATCCAGGTCTTAACAAGGATGTTGTTGGGCCGTATTTAGTTTCTATTCCATGCTTTTTGCCTCTGTGTTATAGGTTTTTTGGTCTAGAATTGTTATTGTTTCCAATAGAAAAAATATGAAGTTCAGTATTGGACTGTAGAGTCCTTGATGCTCATTATCTAACTAGGTAACATAATCACTAACTGAAAGTGTGAATTTTATTTTCTGTTTATATACAGTATTCGCCATGTATTTTCTTCTTGGTAGTTCCTTGATTGGTTTCTGCTTGGTTGTTTGCCTGTTAATAATACCTGTTTATCTGGGTGTTGGCTGCTGGAGACCATATGTTTTGATCTTTTTGTTTCTTTCTTAGTTAGCTCTTACGTTTCTTTTGAATGATCTGTAAATATGCTTACATTGTGTATATCGATGAGAAATTTGTCTGAATGCTTCAGGAATTCACTAGCATCTTGGGATTTAGCTTGAAGTAAGACTTCAGAAAGTCTTTTTCAAATGTATTTGGTTTATAAAAGAAAATATAGTTCTTTTAGATGGAGATTAAACAAAATGTTGCTACAAAAAGAAGCAATTGCGGATAATTGAAAAAAGAAATAAAAAATAAGGTAAAAACAATTTAGATAAAGACACTGATTTAAACATGTTTTGTGATTGCAAGTAAAGCTTTTATTAGACATCATTTTATATAACACAATAATGAATTCTGTAAAAAGTCAAAAGATAAAACCCAAGCTACTTTGGATGAAATATAGGAAAGAAGAATTAAAGGCATTTCTAGATAAGATAAATATTTCTTAATAAATTACAATTACAATTTTATATTTTAAAATTGTTTACAATAACAATTAATTATATTAACAGTAAGATAAATGGAAATAAGCATAAATTATCTAAAGTATAAAAAATTAAGTTTGCATATAAACCAGGGAAGTGTCTATATATAAATTATAGAAGAAAATGATATTGGAATTACAAGAGGGATATACTGTCTAAGTGGACAATGTGGCCATAGAAGAAGCATTCATCAACATTATTCTAATTTGCACAAAGGAAGTGACATTTCTCTAGAGAAAATAGATGATGTTGACTTCCCTGGGTAAACTAGATTCGAATGAGATAATCAGATAAGCTAACACTAGTTTATTGTAAAGCTATATTGACAGAATCTTGCAAGTCTGAAAGTACAGTCCTACTATCCTATTATCTCCTTTGCAGTCAAAAAAATTAAGCAGGGTCTCTTCTGAGCTTTTACCCAGCCCATTATTTAGTTGTGGTCTATGCTATCTCTAATCTGATTGTTCCCATGACAGCATCTCTTTGCCCAGTGTTCCAAGGAAAAATGACTGCAAGTTGTTCACAATGATTGTAGCTGATAACTGAAAATAATTTTACAAGGATTTATTCATGAGGATAATTGTTGGGTTTTACCTAAAACAGCATTAGAAATGTGTTGGAAATTCTGGAATATTTGGAGAAACATATTGAAGCCATATTGATAATCTTAGATCCAGAGAAAGCTTTGACAATTTGAACTAGACTTTCTTATTTAAAGTTTTGAAAAAATAGAATTTTGGAGATAACATTATAAAGTGGATAGGATTAATGTACACTTCATTGGAAACACAAATAATTATTAATGGAGTTCTAACAAACTCTTAGAACTTGGAGAGATGGCTAAATTGATTTATTTGATCCAAGAAAAGATATTACCTACATTTAGTGCTGAATGGAAACCTCTTATAGACTTTTTTTTGCCTGAAACAGAAAAAAGTGAATGTATAATTTATAGTTTTGATGATTAGATAGGGTAATTATAGAAAAATGAGAGTTAAGTTGTAACCATAGAGTAAGAGGAAAATCTATAATTGTACTTATAATTACTATAAAGAAGACCAGAAGCTACTTTTTTATCTTTTTTTCTTTTCTGTTTTTATACTTGTCTCTTTCTTGCACTTTCAACTTTCTTTCCTTAGTTTGTCTTACTTTTTATCTTCATTTTTAAAAAAGTAATAAAAATTTATATACACAAACAGAGGAGGGCAGAGAGATCACTAGTACTGAGTTTCTTGATTTCTAAGGCCAGTATCTTAACCACTACACCAAACTGGCTGTTATATTGTATTTACTAGGCATCACGGTTTTGTCAATCAAGACTTTCAAAGTAATACTTTTTGGTAAGACTAATAAATAATAGACTAGGTTATCAGCCTTAGTTACAGCCATATGATAGGCAGAATTCTCTGCTAATTATAAAAAAATACAATACTGATCATTTTGGGCACATTTTGCTCAATATGCCACAATCAGAACTAATATAGATAGAGGTTTAATATGGAATAAGTTTGTTTAAGGCTGAACATTTGATATAAGCATAATTTTACTTTGTCTTCCCGTAGGTGTCTGTTCAAAACAAAGATGGCCCAGTTCTGTGTGGAGTTTAAATTGATTATCCTTGTATCTTGTATCTCTAGAATCCTCTAATTAAAACTTCATTTTAGTCACTTTTCTCTTTTCTGGTATGTGTGAGAATTAAACTGAAGTTCATGTTATCTGTCTTTTTTTCTTGTGAAATATTAGAAATTTAGACTGGATAGAATTATATTGAAACATTTAAAGGTCTCTTTGACAACAGACAAGCATTAACACAATTCTGAAATTGTGCTAAGTGAAAATGTGCTAACTTTGAGAAATCTTAATTAATTTTCTGAGTAAGCAATTACCAGTAAGCTGAAATAAATTGCATAGGAATATTAATACCAGAAATGTTATAAGGATCTACTGCTAATAAATATTGCTTAGCATTTTCATGTGGTTTATTTCATCTTAAAATCCTATTTTTTCTGTTCTGGCATTTTAGAAATCTTCTACTTTTAAGAGATTGGGAGAAAGTAATAAATGCAGCTTTTATTAAACTCACACCAGTTTACTCAGAATTAGTGCTCACTATTTTCAGTAAACATTTCTTCAATGAAATTGTAATAGAGTTTTTAAAAACAGATGTTGAAAATAACATTCTTAGTACATTCATTAATAAAATGAGCCTATGTGACTTTGACGTGACTTGCTTTAACTTTCAGGAAGCCAGCAACATGTTGTGCTTACGATCTAGACTAGGAATAAAGACATCCAATAAATCAAGTTAGCATAGACAAACCAGCTTTAAAGAAAAAATCATTGTAGCTTCATGCATATAGCAACACCAAGTGGCTGTTGTGATCAAGCAAGTCAAATAGTAAGAAGAACTTTCTAAGAGTTTTGAAACTGTTAAATGAGGGAATTAAAAATAATGTTTTAATTGTTTTACGTTTTAAGCTTTTTTTCCTAAATCTTAGATACCTCTGTTTTTATATAAAACAAGCAAAGAAACAAATATTTGTGGAGGTCCAATTTATTTATTTGCATCATAGATATCAACAATCAGAACCTTTTCAAGAATGCAGGTAGATACATTAAAAATTACAGTTCTCATTACACATTTTAATTTGAACTAGGTTAGCATAGTCTGCTATGATTATATTATAATATTATATATTATATTGTATAGCAGCCAATCAGAATTAACAGTCAATTGGAACTATTACCAATATGCAAGCAGAGGTTTCGTAGCCAACACGGGCTCAGCTACTGCAAGTAATTGATTACCTCACACTCTTCTCTTTCACACTAAAAACACAAATTCTTTCGCATCATAATAACAACAGAAGCTTCTGATCTCTTGGCATGGCAATACTTTATTCTATTTATTTCATTTTGTCTCCTCTACAAAATCCTGATAACTAGTTCTTATGTAAGGGGGTCACAAACTCAGATCTCATCATGATAAAAAGGACATAAAGGCAAGGCTGATTTTTAGGTAGGAGATTCAATAATTGTAGAAGCCTTGTCTGGTTATATTTCTGGCCCCTTAATTTCTCTACTTTTCAGGGCATTAATAAATGGCTTCTTTGGATACCATTGTATGTATTGTATATTTGCTGCTTTAATATATAGGGATAATAATATGCCAACCATTTTTCTAATAATACCCCTTCCTCTCCATTAACACTGTAGAACCCTCAAAAAATAGAGCTACCAGATGCCAGAGCCATTTTTTTTGTGAACAGGAATATATAGGGCCAACTGATTTTTAAACTAATTTTAATATTAAACTGGTTTGGTATATGACATAAAGATTGTTGACATAAAGATTGCTGAAATAGTAAAGAAAGTAAAAAACTAAACAAGCATGGGTAAGAGCCTTTATTTAGAATTAAATTGCAGTGATCAGTGCCACAAAACATGATTATTTTCCTACTCTTTTCATGTTTGTAGATAGTGGACAGCAGCACTGCAGAAAATAAGCTAGATCTCTAAGATAGGGTTGGCCCTGAAGAATTTATCACTATGAAAATGGGAAAAGACTTCAGTTTAAGCAAGCAATACAGAGCAATTGGGTTTTAAGCACCTCGGGATCTGAAGACTTTCTATTTCTAATTCTGGACAAGGCTATTTTGCCATAGACAGAACTGATGGATAATTTGGCTTGTGTTCCTACTTAAAAAAATTGTGAAGCTAGCACTCATGCCTCTCTCTTGCATTACTGTAATGCATTGTACATGGCAGTCCTGGAAAAAGAAGCTACAATTGGTTCAGAATACATAGTACAGCTAGTTTAATCAGAATCCATCGGAATAGAGCTGGAAGAGATCTCCTGCTCCAGCAGGAGACCCCATACAATTTCAGACAAGTGGCTGTCTAGTTTCTTCTTATAGATCTCCAGTGATGAAGCACTCACAAATTCTCAAGGCAAGCTGTTCCACTAGTTAATTGTTCTCACTAAAGTTTTTCCTTAATTGCTTGTCTTCTTGATTAGTTTCCATCCATTGTTTCTTGTCTTGCCTTATGGTGGTTTAGAAATAAGCTTTTCTTTGAGGCACTTCTCAAATACTGGAATACTGCTATCATGTCACACCAGTCCTTCTTTTCTCTAGACTAGCCAAACCCAAATCTTGCACTGTTCTCCATATGTTTTAGTTTCCAAGCCCTTAATATTTTAGTTGTTCTTCTCTGTACTTTTTACAAGGTTTCAACATTTCTTTGTAATGTGGTGACCAAAACTGGATGCAGTATTCCAGGTCTTATTTTATAAAGTGGTTCTAATATTTCATGTGTTTTTGATTCTATGCCTCTGTTTATGCAATCAAGGTTTGTATTAGCTTTTTTGGCAGCTGCTGCACACTGCTGGTTCATGTTTAAGTGATCTTCCACTAATTATATAACACATTTATTTTCTAGGATGCAATTCAGTGTTGTTAATCATTTATACAGTTATTCGTGGCATAGGGCTTCTGAGATCACCTATGTCAGTTCTGTTCTGTTCATCCCTCCCCTCCATGAAACAAAGTTATCTATGGAAACCAGAAGGTCTGCCTTCCTTGTCATTGTGCCCACCTTTTGGGATTGCATAACCCTGTGATTTAGATGTCAAACTCTTTTGGCCTTTAGTAAACCTTCAAAAATTGTATTTTCCCCTAAACAGTGGGATTTTAGGTGATCCCATCTAGAAAATTGGTTTAGGATTTTGAATAGATGTTTTTAGCCCTTATGCTATTTTATAGTAAGTGGTTGTGAATATTTTGGTTACCTTGTTTTGTTTATAGATCTATAAGAGTCACATTTTGCAAGTTGAGTGGTTATACAAATTGTGCAAAAAACCCAAATATCTTGTACCCTTATTTGAAAGAACAATATAATAATAGGGTAAAAGATTAAAATCAATTAAAGCAGTAAAACAAAATCTGAATCATCTCAAAACATGTTTAGATTGTTTTCTCTGAGTATTTAAAGTTTGCCTTTTTTTACTTTTTGACATTAAATTCCTCCAAATTTCTCCAAGGAAGCAATATATTTATTTCACCTTACAATAACCTGGAGAAATAAATTATGTTGAGAGAAATGAGTGATCTATGTGCAGTGCCCACTCTTCATTTATGGACGACTCAAAGGGATCCATAAACTTTGGAAAGCTTTGCCTCAGCAAATCTTGGCAAATTCAGATAGGTGATCAGAGACTCCTGAATGAGAATTATAGATCATATTAACATTTGGTTGGCTGCCTAAACAAGATGGAAATGACTAGCTGATCTTTACCCAGAGACCTTCAGAGAAGAATTGTTCCATGTGTTTTTCTTCATTGCACATCTGCAGTTACTGAATAAATAACATAAATAAAATAGTAATTCTTCAGTCCTAGTCTTATTTTCATATCTTCCTTTTAGTGAGTGGGTATATTTAGTTCTTAAATTCTTGAATAAGCACAACACTGCTTCTAAATTTCTAAACTTAGATGGGAATTATATTTTAAATTACAATTGATAGTTACTTTCCATTTAAACATGAAGACGTTTATCATTCTTTTCTATCAATTGCCTTTGTAATTATCACAGCAACCATTTAGTGCTTTCTTTAGTGCAGATAGCAAGAGAAAATGTAATGCTTACAAAATTGAATAGTTTAATTAATATTAAGATAAAACTATTTGCTCCTCTCAATCATTGAAAGAAAATTCTTAAATAAAGGTCATAATTTATTCAATGTGATTATCATTAATTTTCTCTTTACTGAAGCTACAAACAAGTGTCTGTAAATAAAACAATCTTAGTTTTACTATAATTAATTTCTAATAATCACCTAATTTCTAATAATCACTTCATCAAAGACCAACCCATATAAGAAAGCCTTTTATTAAAGTCATAATACCATAATGAAATAGTGGAGAGGCAAAGTACTTCCCTATTTTCTCATTACATGGTCAGCAGGGACCTCAGTTACACTTGCTGTAATCTGATTAACACATATGCATCTTTACGGAGCAACACAGTTAAATTGACAAGAGAGTGATCCATTTTCCTCATGTATAAAAAACTTCAGGGTTATACTTAGCTTTGCTAATTATCATGGAAATAGCTATATCTCTATTGCAATTATGCTATTTGGGCAAAGTTTAAGTATTGTGCTTTACAATGCACACTTCTAAAATAGTAGAAAACTGGCAGGCAATACAATCCAGGTTTTTAAGAAAAATATTTCACTCTCTCATTGCTTATCAAATACCACCCTGAAACAGGGGTGGGCTGCTGGGAGTTCGCAGGGGTCCAGGAGAACCTCTAGCTAGAATTCTGTGCAGGTAAGAGAACCCCCCAAATTCCACTCCTGCGTGGCCCTGCCAACCCCTCCCAGGAGTTCCCATGTAGCCCATGGATGCAGGTAAGTGCAGGGCGCATGCAGAGGCTTGGGGAGGGTGAAAAATGGCCCTACCAGAAATTCTGGGGGGGGGCTATATTCGCCCTCTTGGGGACTTCAGGAAAGCCTCTGGAGTCTGGGGAAGGCAAAAACTTCCTCCTGCCATGGTGCAGGAGGCTGATTAGGCCACACCCATCATAGCCATACCCACCCAGCAATCAGGAAAAAAAATCCTTGCTAAAATTTTTGAAACCCACCCCTGCCCTGAAAATGAAATCTGGCTGTATATCAGTAAAGATATTTGCAAGGGTCAGTCCCTTGAAATATTGGTAAAAATAATTTTCTTTGGAGGGGGAGGGGGTGATGGAGAAATATTTAACTCTTTTAATTATCCTCTGTAAGCTGGACACCTTAGCCAAACATTTTTCCTATCGTGAATCCTTGGCTCAATTTATAGTAATAATGGGGCATGGAAAGCTATATGAGAATTGAAGGAGCATATGCTAGATTTAGATTTACAGAAATCTGAATTTATAATCAAACTCGACTAGGATGGAGTTTCTCACTAATGTAATAACACTATTATGAATATACCTTTTTTATTCTTAATTACTTATATAACATTATTTCCATTTCACACAGAAGAGTGCTGATACTTTGACAGGATTTTTTTCTATTCTATTCTTTTACTTCCCTCCCTTTATTATATTACTATGTAGCCATATTTGTCAAGTAATGGAAGACTAACAAGGTCACATTTGCCCTTGTGCAAAAGCCGTTTCACATTTTGTTGAACTTCATTATATCATAGATGGTCCTTTGAAATAATATAGCCCCCTTCTCCCATACAAGCTGCCAGCTCTACAAGACTGCTGCATAGAAGTTAATATATTGCTCCTGCTAATGGAATTTCTTCAGAAATCTCTAAAAATGTTGCAAAAATTTTCTCAGTCACGATAGCTGTAAGAAAACTTGGGGTTTAAATAGGATTTGTTAGATCAGTTTTGTATTAGTTTTCTTTTTTATAATTTTAACACAATTGTTTTAAACTATCATCTGTTTAAAGCTGTTGCTGTATTATGCATCATACAGAACCTTCATCTATGATTACAAATAAATTTATATCAGTATCTATTCTGATAATAAAGCATGGAATGGAAACAGATGCCAAAAGATGATAATTTTAAATGGCATGGCAAAACAAAGAAAAGAAATGAGTGTGATTTAAAAAAAAATCAAATATAATAGTCCTGGTAGGGAAAGAACAATGAGATCACCGCACAAGTTCCTACAGTGACAAATGAATAGCATTAGTTTACTGTCTAATAAAAATAAATGATGTCCTGTATGCTTAGAATCAGTAATTTCAACATTATCTTCAGGAGCATCTTTTGGTTAAAGAGTAATATACTTGTTCTCACTTAAATGAATGTTAGTTTTAGTTTTTCATCACTGAAAACTTCCTTTCTTTTTTGCATTTTTTTTCATGTCATGAAACACAAAAGAAAAAAAAACTTTTTCCAGCCTGACCACGCATATATTTCAAATGACAATTCATATCTTTTTAAATGAAATAAGCATAATAATATTTAAATCCATTTGGGAGTATTTATCTGATCATTTTGGTAGAAAAAGTAAAGAATATATTAAATGAAAATAAGTTAAAAATCTATCTCAAGAAAATTAAGTCATTAAGGAATGCTATTTATCTATACAAATATAAATAAATGACTGTCACAGTTACTCACCTGCAAACAAAACCTGGAATTATAAGCTAATAAAGAAGTATATTAGAAGTATAATTTATAGAGTTCCTTTTAAAGAGACATTTCTCATGAATTTGAGATATTTAAATAAAATCACTGTTGAGTTACTTAAAGGAAATATAGAACTTGAGCTTCTCTCAGCTCACTAGTATTATCACAGCCAGGAACTCAATAAGTCCTTTGTATGTCTTGAAAAGGCTACATTATTTCCTCAAGTTACTTTGTTGTATGTAATTAAAAGCAATATAATCATAACAATTACTCTAATGATACTTTTTTCTTCTCAAAATTCAGTTAACAATAAAGAATTCATGCAATGGCTGATTTTATTGCATTTCTACTAGATTCCCAGCCATTAAAATTTAACATGTTATTGCTGGTCCCAGCAAAATGATTATTTTTAATGTTGAAATTATTGTAACAGTTTGAATGGTAGTTCAATTTTTTCCAGTTCATTTACTATCCTTAATTTGTGGCTTACAGCATTAGTTTGTAAATGGCACAATTAAGAAAAAGCAATAAGAGGACAGATTGCCACAGAGATTAGTTGCCTGCTGATACTAGTGGTTGAGAATCTAATTCAATGGAAAATATATATCAAAGGTTTTTTTTAAAGCATTAAAGGTCATAAGGCTTTTGAAACAGCTTTTACCTTTCTAAAATATGGAATTGCAATTTAAATGATCTCAGAATATATATTTCTGCAAAAAAATCTCATTCCTTTCATCGATATTCAATCCAACATATCTAATTTGATATTTCTTCAAATGTAATTTTATAACAGCTTTGTTATATATAAGCTGCACTGACTTCAGAATTGAAAGTTTCTAAATTTGTTTTAGAAACCAAGGTGGCGCAGTGGTTAAAAGCAGCACTGCAGGCTACTGCTAGATCAGCAGGTCAGCGGTTCAAATCTCACCGGCTCAGGGTTGACTCAGCCTTCCATCCTTCCGAGGTGGGTAAAATGAGGACCCAGATTGTTGGGGGCAATATGCTGACTCTCTGTAAACCGCTTAGAGAGGCCTGAAAGGCCTATGAAGCGGTATATAAGTCTACTGCTATTGCTATTGCTATTGCTATTGTTATTTTCAGTTTTTAACTTTGCTTCCAATTCTTACATAGAGAAACAACTATAAAGGAAAAACTGCCATATTTTAATGTCACATATTGATAATGTTTTAATAAACCAAGTCAGACAACTTGCCTAATATAATCTAATATTATTCTTCATGGACTGTGAATATGTTACACTTTTTAGTAAAATAACTATAATAACACTGTCAGGAAAACAAATTCAACCATGGTGATTGGGGTGGGGGTGGGGATTTCCAAAAATTACATTAAACAAAATCTGCTACAGATCTAATCGCATGTTTACTGAAGAGAAATTTAAATATACATAACTTCCCATTTTTAAAGTGTATGTATGTATGTATGTATATACATACACACACACACACACACACACACACACACACATATATACATATATACATATACATATACATATACATACATGCATGCATACATACATACATACATACATACATACATACATACATACATACATACATACATATATATATATATATATATATATATATATATATATAGTGTGAAGGACATATTTATTAAGATACGAGTTGCAAGGGACCAGATATAAAAAATGGAGGGGGGAGGGAAGCTGCAACCGAAATATTTTAAACCTTATATGCTAAAATTACCCCTTTATTTCTTATTGCCTGTCTTCTCTCTAATACATAGTTTATAATACTTTTAAAGTAATATATATTATCTTAAGAAAACTTGAAGAGCATCCTATGTGCCGTATGATATATCTATACATTTCCCTTTATTTTGAATTACTGTGTTATCATTGTTCACCTGTATTGTTATTTTAATATTTCCTCCTTTTGTTTTTAACATACAATATATTATTTATTTCATTTGCAATATTTGTGGTATCAAAAACTACATATTTTTTCTTCTTTCTACCAACATGTTTTGAAAAAAAGAAACGTAAGTAGAAAAAGGAGAAGAAAGAAACTTGCCTAGCTTTTGAATCTTTAAATGATTTTTTAAATTGTCAACACAAAAATAAAAATGCATCAACACATCATCTATCTGTGATAATAATAAAAATAATATTTTTTGAAATTTTCATTGGGAATAAATGATATTTTATTGGAGGTGCATGAATTGTCTCTTGCCACTGCTACATACCAATACATGAACACAGTTGTTTATTGTGTCCACTAATATTCCTGATCGAACACATATTAATTATTTTTTACATTGTAACTAAAAACAATTATATGATGCGATGTGATATTTATTTGAAAAAAAGAGATGGAGAAAGTAAGCTCTAGTTTGTGTTAAGCTCATATCAGCTCACATTCTATTGCTGGTTAACTGGATATTCTTTCACTCCAAAACTGAATCAATATCTTGCTGAGAAGGAAAATTTTCAGGTCTTGATGCCATTAGGAAAAAGGATAGCCAGAGTGTATGTATGTATGTATGTATGTATGTATGTATGTATGTATGTATGTATGTATGTATGTATGTAATACCACCTTTCTCTTTCTTCAAATATTTATTTCTGATTGCACCCCACATTCTTATACATTGACATCATCCCCCTATAGGCTGTATCAAACCTGCATCCCTTACACCATGCTTCTTTCCCAACCTGCAGCCCCTCACTTCTTCTCCCACCCACAGCAGCCACTCACCTGCTGCTGACCTTAGACATATCTTCCTGCTGACTTCTCCATTGACTTACTCCCTGTAAACTTTTCCACAAATAAAATAAATATAGAACATGGCAGAAATAAGAAGGGAGGAGGCAAGGAAGGAAGGAAAGAACAAAATTACAGTTGGAGAAGCGTGAGATAAGGTAGTATCTCTGAAACAATAAGGGATAGGTAGTCTGTTTAAAATATTAGAAATGATTTTTTAAAATCACTTGAATAGGAGCAATTAGTCTTTTGAAATTCTCTACCAGATCTATGGGTATAGAAACTGGCTGATTTCTCTGAATTTCTACAGGGGAAAGAAAACACTTCTAGGAATTTCTCAAAGACAGGATTGCCACAGTGCCTCTATTATTTAAAAACCCTTATGAGAAAAGTTATCTTAGGCTGTCTTCCCTTGGGACTGAACTGATGAATAGTGAGTCAAGAAGGCTGCAGACCATTGAGAGATAATTGTATAATGCAAAACAAGATATTCATACAGACTTCTTGGCCACGTTATAATGAAATAAGCACAACACCATATTCCATTAATGAGAATTGCAGTGGAATGAGGAAAACATTGAAGAAAAATCTGTTTAGCTGATTGCATAAAATATGCAAACTTGGGACAGAGGAACAGTCTTTTTTCCAAGCCAGTATTGATTATTATTTCAAGAAGGTCTATGTTATGCCTGCCTAAAGATGCTGCACTTCTTTAAAACCAGCTCCAGATCCCAGATTCCACCACATTGGCAGTGCTTATTTCTAGCTTAATTTCAGAATGTTGGAAAATCAGGCGGTAAGTATTTTGTTTTTCAACAATTTCATGTACACCAAACCGGAAGTAATGCCAGCAGGAACCCACACCTGGTCCTGTCTGTAAAGAATTGCACATAATAGAATTTAGAAAAAGGGCCTCCATAGTGGCTCCCTGTCTCCAGAACAACCCTTCCTCAGAAATAAGGTTGCCTCCCACTACTTTTCCTAAACTCCTTGAAGACATAGTTTGGTCAATGGGTCTTGGGACCCCAGCTGAATTTGGAGTTGATCAAATGACTTACATGATCATGTTTGTTGTTGCCATGGAGGATGGGATGAGGGTTTCTAGTATTTTTATACTGTTAATTTTTAATGCTGTATATTGCCCACTTATTGTGCGTAAGTTGATCACATAAATCTATTTAATAAATAATAAAATAAAAACTTCTTTATTTATGTTTCATGTTTTTGCCTATGTAAAGAAATAGATTATATAACCATATTCTATCATTGATCTGAGATAAGTGAACAAGACAGTTTGTTTAATTCTTTTTTTTATTATCTATCCCTAGTTTTGTTTCCAATCCAAAGGTAAAGAATAAAGGGGAGATGTAAACTTTTTGATCATATCTGTCAAGCTGATCCACAAATGTTAGAAGACTCATAATAGGAAACAGGCTTTGCATGCTTAAGATTCCAGACAAATTCATCCTGGAATAAGAATGTACAATGCTTTATAGTATATTAGTCATCCAGGTGACACAAGAAGAAGAAGAATGATCCAGGTCATTTGGTATTTTATTCTCTATCAAGATTAACAAGATGCTTTTGGGAGCTCATTACAAGCACTTGAAAACACATACCATTTAAAACCCTCCAACCTCATCCAGAGGCATATAGTGTCTTCTTTCTCTAAATCTAAACAATGTAGCTGCCAATGGCACTAGCTGCTGGAAAAAAATTGTTCATGTTTTTTAGCAACTCATGCTACTCTCAAGAGCAGCGCTCCCAGGGATTGGTTGGGAAGGGCAGCAGGGATTGGTTCCATAGACAGAGTTTTTTCCATGGCCTGGAGGGGACCTTATTTCATGTGTTGCCTACATTCTGCAGATGGGCTTTGCTTATTTCCGTGGCCTGTTTTCTGGCATGCTGCGGACCAGGGCTTGGGGACTCCTCCTCAAGAATATCTGCCCACCTGACAAGGTCCCATAGGGAATGCATGCTCCAGTTTTTCTTTTCTTAAATGTTGCCACTTTATTGGAGCTAGGAAATGTTTCTACTTAGTAGCTGCTCTTGTTCTCTGAAACAATTTCTCTTCAATATACAGTATGATAGTCCCCAATCTCCCTGTAGGAAAAGTGTTACTGCTTGCTTTTAGGAAAGCTATTTAAACCTGGCTTACCCCCCAGGTATTTGGGGTCAATTGAGTGGATACTCTTTTGTGTGTTTCATTTATGAGTTTGGTCATTATCATCTTTGAGAGAGATGAGTGGTTTAGAAACATGAAATATAAATGAATACATTTTATATCTTGTACAGGTAGTCCTCAACTTACAACAGTTCATTAAGTGATTGTTCAAAGTTAAATCAGTACTGAAAAAAGTGACTTACGACCATTTTTCACACTTGCAGCATCCCCATGGTTCAGTGGTGGGTTTGGGCTGGCACGCCCTGGTACAGGCGTATCATTGCCTGCTGGGAGCAGCAGGCACCATTCTGGTACGGTGCTTCGGAGGGCCCACTTTCCTACCTATGTTCCTTACCTTATTTGACCCAACTGGGCCATTTGCTCATGCGCATGTAGTGTACGGCGCCTGCACGATGCTCCGCTGAGCAGCTGAGCATCACGGGTGGTGGGTGCGCATGCACATGGTGGACGCCTGTCCCCATTGCAGTGTACCGGTTGTGACGGGATCTGGATCCCACCACTGTCATGGTTATATGATCAGAATTCAGATGCTTGGCAACTGACTCATATTTATGCCCAGTTGCAATGTCTCAGGGTGACGTGATCCACTTTTGCAACCTTCTGACAAGCAAAGTCAATGGGAAAGCCAGATTCAGTTAACCACCCTGTTACTAATTTAACAACTGCAGTGATTTACTTAACAACTGTTGCAAAAAAGATTGCAAAATGAGACAAAACTCACTTAACAAATGTTCCACTTAGCAACAGAAATTTTGGGCTCAATTGTGGTTGTAATATACCTGTATATTGGACATATTTAAATGTTTTTGTGGTTCTTTCAATTCATTTCTTGTTTTTCTATTATACATTTTCCTGAATCACATTGTGTCATTTAAATACAACTTTACAGACGATTATTAAGATATATTTTTTAAATGACTATAAATCACTATAGTGACTTAAATCACTATATTCGCAATATATCGCTATATATGAGTTTTTCGAATGCCCCCTTCCCAAAAATAATCCAGGAGAGCAAGTGATGATTTATATCTGACTCAGTGGCTATGGATTATTTTTCCTTCAATAAAGAAATCAAAAAGTAATTGAACATTTAATATGATGGATTTTATTGACACACAGAAATCTAAGTTTTAACTTCCCCAAAGTTTTTTTCTTCCCCTATGAGAGAAGTTCTGTTTTACAATTTTGGTTTGGTTATGTTTTAAGACTTAACTTATTGCTGAAAAAAGTGGATGTTTGGCTACTGCCTCTGATTTTTTATTCCACATTTTTTGCACTTGTAATTTGCCTGCAAGAAATTTGAGAACTCTTTAACTCTTATAACAGAGGTGGGCTGCTCCTGGTTTGGCCTGGTTTGGCAGAACAGGTAGTGGAATTTAGGCCTTGGTCACAGAATGAGCAGCGACCCCAGGCTTGCCACACTCCCAAAACAGTTCCCTCGCTGACACTAGGCTGCCACCATTTTGGTTTTTAGTGACTGCACATACACAGTTCACTGTAAATTGTTCTGTGCATGCGCAAAGAACAATTTACATTGAACAGTGCACGTGCGCACGAGTGAAGCGAGCGCAAGCCCACATTGCACACAGGTTGCAAACTGATAGTGAAACTGGCAGCAATTTTATAATCTAACCATATTCCATTATGTATCTCATTTAGTTTCAAATAACTATTGTATATATGTTAATATAAACTTTAGAAACATGCAGTGCAGTAGTTAAAAATTCAAATAGTACAATCCAAAAACCTGAGGAGGTTTGCTGGCAAACTTTTTGAATTAACACATTTTATTAAGATACATGCTTGTGTGAGATATATCGCACTTCCTTGTATTTGGTGGAGTTGCTAAACTGATAAAAGATTTAAATTGGTGTGGGATAGGAGAAGGAAACACAAGGTGATTACATGTCAACTTTTTTTCTGATTTAAAAAAATAATATTAGAATTAATAAATGTAATAAAAGTACAAAGAATCAAAGAAAAGTTAAGAAAATAAAGATGTAGAATTATGATTTCCAGCCTTCTTTCTGCCAAGTAATATCGTTTTATTCTTTCCCTTTTGTTCTTTTTAATTTCCAAATGAATTTCCTTTTTAATTCTCAAATGAATAAATCTTCAATTCAGGCTTTTCTTTTTTCAGTAAAAAGTCCATATAAGATTTCAGTCTTTTCTCTCCTAACTAAACTGGTCAACTTTGCCATTTCTGAAATTTTGTAACACAATCTTTCACTGAATTTCATTATTCTTCCATATGTATGCATATATTGTTGCAATTACTATATATTTTTTCCTTATTCAATGTCTATAAAACTAAATTCAACATACTGCATGTATTTATCAGAGTAGTTTGAGGGCCTTGGTATTCACTGGAGACTTTCAGTACTAACCAGGCTCTATCTTATTTATCTTCCAAAAACAGAGATTGTCTGGTTAGTTATAGGATGCCATCTTCTGGGATACATTTTTCTTCCCAATGTTCACACTAAAAATGTTTCTACATTTTAGAATATGTTAGTGCCAAGCAGTGAGATGCCAGTTTGCTGTATGTGCATGTTTGTGTGTTTGGGGATGCATGCATGTTTTCTAATTAACTTTTTTTTTGTACTTTATTTCAGGGCTACATATCTACAGTATGCATTTTTCTTGTTTCTCTTGATTTTATATCATGTATTCTATAAACCCTTTAAAGGAAATAGGAGAATGGAAATATTTACAACTAAATAATTTCACTGATTAATGATTGGTAAAAAGGGAGCAAACATTCAGAAGGACATTTCCTTTCAAGGTTTGGCTTGAGAAAAGTTAGGTAGGAGGCTTAATGAACTGTAGTCAATATTTTCTAATAGCAAAAGCGTACAGTTTTTTCAGGTATATCTCATATGTTCAAATCATAGCCATATCTCCTAAATCCCGATTTTATATGCTATATCAATATCGTGATGTCTGGGAAATTCAGGGAGTTGACAACATTGTGGAGGTTTAAAAGTATTCCTTATATCATTTAATAATCATTTTCATTCCCCCTGCTTTGGAAAGCATATTACATTAAATAAGCAACACCACCACCGTGTTTGTGTGTTTGTGTGTGTGTGTGTGTGTGTGTGTGGCATTGTTGCTTATTTAGTGTGTGTGTATACACGTGAGTGTGTGTGTGTGTGTGTGTTTTCATACATTTTCACGGGTGTAGGTATGCTGGTTTTGTATTCGGGTCTTTTCCCATGTAGGATTGCTACATCAACCCTACACAGGAAAAGACTCGAATACAATAAGACCAGCAGATAGATAGATAGATAGATAGATAGATAGATAGATAGATAGATAGATAGATAGATAGATAGATAGATAGATAGATAGATAGATAGATGATAGATAGATAGATGATAGATAGATAGATAGATAGATAGATAGATAGATAGATAGATGATAGATGATAGATAGATAGATAGATAGAGTGTGTGTGTATATGTACACACACAAACACACACAGGTAACTGAGCTTCTCGGACAGTTGAGCACTAGGCTAAAATGTCTGCTTATTACTTTTAGCCCTTCCTGAGCCCAATCACCTTGCTTCAATTTCCCTGGTTATTTTACTGTAAGTTTTTCACAATGTAGGCTTTGTGACTGTGACATGCATTGTTCTCAAGTGAAACCTTCTATTCCACATGTGAGTGGCTGATTGATAAGAGCACCTGTAAGTATAATGCAGGCTTTCAATGATGAATCCATTATCTCTCTAGACCAGGCTGCCTTCTTTTAACACCGACATAGTGGAGGCATGATGATACCATTTATTGGAGCGACTTCTACTAATGAGACTATCACAGTCCCCAGCAGATGTTGTTTTATTTGGAGCTATGTCCTGATTCCACTGCTTGGCAGGAACCTGTTCTGTTGTTTGTTTGGTTTTAGGCAATGCTCATGTGCTTTTTAAAATTAAAAAGCCAAACTTTGATTTCCCTAACATAGATGTACATCAGAGCTGCAGTGTTTAATGAACTGACTTGCTCAATCAGCTTTTCCTTGCCCTCTAGATGCATTGAGGTTACTGACTAAGATATTTAGAAGTTTTCATTATTTATTTATCAAATTTAGAAACTGCTCATTTCCCTCCCAGAGGGACTTTGGAAAAATAAAATCTTAAAACATAAAATAGTGTATATAAAATTTTAAAGAGGAAAAGATTATTCAAATCCAGCATTAAACCTGAATTAAAAGGTTGGGGCAGGGCCTTTAGGGCAATAATCGACCCCACATGTTTCTCTGGGAGTCCCAAGCAAATACAGTCTTGAGTTTTTGAAGAGCATAACATTGAGAATAGAATCTCTAACTTTATTATGTATGATTTAGTTATTTCATTTATATTTCAATGATTTCTATGGCTCCCTTCAAAATCATTTGCAGGCAGTGGCCAGTTTTCAAAATTGATGCAAAGGTACACACAAACACCCTTAAACTTTATGTACTTCCAAATCTTTTCGAATTCTACTTTCAGTTATGTTGCTCATTCCTACTGATAGAATCCAGCAATATGAAGTTGCAAGTTCAATCACATTGTTAGTATCTTGTGTTTCCAAAACACAATTTCCAAAAGAAATTGCTTTTGAATAAGAAAGAATCTTACCACTTAGCACAAAAAGATAATTTTAGCTATATAAAATGTTATAAACTAACCCCAAATGAAGATGAAATAATAAAAAAAATTATGGACTGTGCCGAAATGGATGAATTAATGAAAGAAATACAGGGAAAAGAAGAATCAGAATTTTATCGGATTTGGGATAATTGGTATAGTTGGATGGAGCAAAGGAATAAAATGAAAAAATAGAATAACACTCAAAAATAATAATTATGAGTAAAACAAGCGGGCCAAGATTTGTGAATTCAAATCAGGACGATAGTTGGAAAATAGACTGTAGAATCTTAAAGAAAAAAAGGAAAGGATATGAAACAAAGTTGGGTGTGTGGAAACACCACCTCCAAGAAAACAGGAACTGGGATCTGAAAGAGACACCTATAACAATAGAAAAAGAAAGGAAGGGAAGAAGGAAGGAAAGGAGGGGAGGAAGGAAGTAAAGAATGGAGGGACGAAGCAAAGGAAAGGAGTGAAGGGTAGAAGAGAGAGAAAGAGAATGAGAGAAAGTAGGAGAAGAAGAAGTGTGGTGGAAAGGTAAGGGAAGAAGAATGAGGTAAGGGAAGGTGGATAGAGGGGAGAGAAAAAGAAAAAGTGGAGGGAGGAAGAGAAAGAAAGAGAAGGAGAGAAGGTAGGAAGGAGAAGAAAAAGGGTAGGAGTGGGGAAGAGATAAGGGAAAGAAGAAGGGGATGGAGACTAGGAAGGAAGGAAGTAGAGAAGGAAGGGAGGGAGAAAGGAAAAGAAAGAGAAAACAAGGTGGTGTCTTAGCAGGTGCGAAGGATGGTAAACAAAGCATTCTAAACTATATCTTATAACCTTCCAAATGGGCTAATAATAATATAAGAATGGCAAAGAAAAAGAATAATTATGTGAATGTATATCTATAATCTGTATATAAGAGAACAAAGATAGTAAAAATATTTAGCATAATATAGGTAAATAATATCTGGTCATAAGTAGCTAAGTTTAAATAAATAAAGAAATGTACATACAAATGGATAACGAATAAGGAGATTATGAATGAAAGATAGAAATGTATAGTAGGGAAAACACTAACTGCAAAGAAACCGATTCGAAACTGCTGTATGATATACGATGGAACTTATTGTTCCTATGTTGTTTTTAATGTTATGTGTTTGTTTTTGTTGATGTGTTTATGTGTTTAAAATAAAAAATTTATCCTGGAAAAAAATGTTATAAAATATAACATTTTAGCATATACAATGAAAAAGTTTATCAAATATTAAACTAAATTTCAGAAACAATTTAAAATATTTTGCAGTAATCACTTACAATGTGAGTTAGTGAGAGGAGAAATAACTTAATTCCAATATTAAGATTGCAAGTAATTGTTACATAATACACATTGTATTTTCCCACTTTTTTTTTTTTACAAAGGCTGTATAAACCACATAAAACTTGCAAGGAATAAAGAAAGCCAGAATTCTCAATTTCCTAGGAATGCTTTGTTTATTACCAATTGACTGCAATTGCACAACACACATAATCCTTTTTTTAAAAAAGTGTGAGCACCTGTTTTTACGTTAATATACCTCTTTTTATGCTAATGTAACATGTTGTACCTAAACAAAAAAAATCACTAAGATGATTAAGGAAAATGACATGCTTTCACACAATATATACTAGTTAGTTTTATAAATTCCATATTATTCAACTTTTTATCTTGAAAACTCAGTGACTGGATGCTATGGTTATTCTGTAAATGTGTTCTATTGCTATTCATGAAATAATTAAAAATCAATATTTACCTAGAAATGCAAACTTTAATTTTACTAAAAAGGAAAGCTGATCAATATGTTTTTTGGCAAGCCCAGTGATTCAAAATCTTATTTAAAAGGTGCTGAAAATTACTATTAAAATGTGGAAGATTAGCCATTCAGGCAAATGTGGTTCTTGAAGTTGTTAAACTTATGCAATATACAATGAACTTTTCGCAAATTAAATTGAATATTTATTTGATCTCCATAAAATAGAAAATATAGAAAATGATGCAAAATCCCAATTGTTTTATCTTCCACATTATCCATTTACAATATTGCACATGATTTTAAAATAAATTGATTTTCAGAGGCATTTACAGCTATATAAATGCGCTTACAACCTCAGACAATTTGCTTCCCAAAAGCTCTACATGCCAACCTCTGATTCTCACAAAGGATAAAATGCTGTTAGTGCAGTTGAAAACCTATAATGCTGTGAAACATATTTGCCATCTATTTTTAATGATATGATTACCTAGCAAGTATGTCAATTCCTACAATTTTTCCCCTAAGGCTTTTAGGACAAAATGTGCTATAAATATCAGAGCATAAATAATCTACCATTATACAACCACCTCATAAAAAAAGCATGAATCATAATGTAAACGTCAGCATGGAATGTCCTGCAAAACAGCTTTTTAAATAGTTAGCCACAACAAAATTTTGCAAGTATAGTTGCTTGCGCTATAATTAGAAGCTTAGGTAAAGTGAATGAGTGGAGGATGAAGGGAAAAAAGGGGGCACCCTAAGGCACTAGCTTTATGAGGTAATTTTAAATATATCTTCGATATTGCAATCTTCTTGCTCTATTTCCGCAGTACCATTTTTCACTTATGGTCAATTTGAATATTCTAAACATTGCAATCCATTTTCTTTGCTAAAGGCCTACATAGAAATGTATAAAACACAAATAATGAAAAATCTAAATATTTATAAAATTTAGAATGGACCCATCTCTGTCACAAATAGTTCAGCCCTGCTAGCACAGTTGCAACCATAAGTCAATACATTTTTTTTCAAAAAGGATGCTGTCTTTGTACAATGGTTGAAAAAGTAGCTTAGATTATGGTTGCAGTACCTAGAGTAAAGTATACAACTTGAATATCCAGGATTGTATGTGACATCAGAAAGCCTTGGGTGCCTCCAAATCTTTCCATGTATATTTTATTATATGAAATATATTAAAATAATTCTTGTACTTCTGATCTGCTTTGGAAATTAGATCCCTGGCATTTCACTAAAAGGCCAAGCATGACCCAAAAGAGCTGCCATTTTCTATGTATGTTGTTAGGTCTCTCCAGGATTAATATTCCTCATCCAAAAGGATACATTGGTTAATCTTTTAAATAATGATAGGGCATGAAACAATAACTGAGAAATTGTCTTCTGTAGAAGCTATTGTGTAGCGTTATTAAACTATTTCCAGAAATTTGCTGCAAACACTAAGTTAATGTATGAAGGTGTTTTTTTTTTTGTACCAGCATTAAGTTCTTTACTAGTTCTGCTCCAAACTCTTACATGTAGATTAGTTCTTGTTTGGCAAACCACCTGAAAATTTCAGGATTAGCTTAGGAAATTGAAAAAAAATATATCTCAAAGACAATAATAAACAAACCACTTCTGTATTGTTGCTAGGAAACAACACTGAGATATCCATATAGTAACCAGGCTTGAGTTTGACTTGAGAGGCTTTTATTTCATATGAAAATGATCAACTAACAAAGGTGTGTGGGCAAACATTTCATTTACGATATTTACTTTGTAATTGTTGTTGTTTGCTAGGGCCAGAAATTCATCAACCCGATGCAAAATAGCGATAGGAAGAGGGATGCAAAACACGGTGGATCATTACTTGTCACGCTCCATAACTATTTGGTATCTTCTGCAGTTACAAGTACAAAACTACAAATCAGCAGTAGCTATGGTTTCTGAACCTAAAGAAGAAAGAAGCTCTTTCATTCAAAACTGCTTTCATTTTGCAAAATGTTAAAAACTATTTTTAAGGTACCAAAGGTACCTGCTTAATTTTAAGGACAATCTAATAATAAATCACAATATCTAGAGAACTTTTGAATACAAATGGCAATAAATGTACTTTTTTACATAATATATTCATTGAAAACCTGTGGTTTTCTCCTTGTTTACAACAAAATTTGCAGAAATGGCCAGCTTCCCAGAAAATAGTGTTATCATAAAATATACTTTGTCCAAATGTTTAGAGTTTAAATAAATAATTTATTTTTCCCATGTTTAATTTGTCAGAGACCATAGCAGTGTTTATTGTAGGATATAATATATCCCTTTTCAGTAGCCAGGCACATGGCTATAGACCTGTAGAGATTTATTATTAACTGATTTAGTGATTTCATCTCAGTACTAAATATAATTTTCTTTAATGCTATTTGCATTATGCAAAACTCAAAACAGCCTATTTACATAAAACTACATTCAATGAATCCTTTATTTCTACAATTCAAAAGAAGAAACTACACAGTTGCTGGAATTAAGAAGCATCAATGTAAGCTTATGTCATATTCTAAGAAATCTCCAATGAATGACTCAAAAATGGTTGTCCTGTAAAGAGCACATTACAATAATGCCAACTTGGGTTGTCAATGCATAAGTTATTGAATTCAGATGACTTTTTCAAATAGAGACACATCTGTTTCCTTAGCCAAAGGGTGGGTAGGGAGCCCATCTTGCCACCAATTATGCAGTATATGACTAAACAGCATATGAGTTGATTGTTCCTCTATTTCTACAATACAAAAAGAGAAGTAGCTATTAAGACATTCATTTTAAGCATATAGCAAATTGACATTATTATAATATATTCATTGGAAAATCTTTGAAAGTAATCTAAAAATTACACTTGGTTTAGAATGCAGCACTAAAGTGGGGAGACCTTGGAGATCTTACATTGTCTCAATAGTTAAGCAGGTTCGTAAGTTCCATGTTGCCAATTTAATAAGCTCACAATAGTGTATAAAGTCTTATATTGCTGATGAAAACTATTTAATGGACTGCTTTCTCCCAAATATCTCTATATACTTTAAGACTTCTAGCAAACATAGAAAATTAAGAAAATGGGACAAAAGAAAACCAAGGAAGAAAGAGAGAAAGATATATGCAACAGGCAATAATTTATATCTATATATCTTCTATATCTATAGAAAGCAAAGAACTATTGGAAACAAAACAATGGACTGTTCCATCCAAGAGCTCTTGATTATTACAATTTTAACCCTTTTAGGTATGTAACAACAGCAGAAGAGAGATGAGAAAGATAACAAGGGATTCATCCTCTATTCTGCATTTTGATAGCAAAATAATAAAAATAACTATTTAAACCTGCAGTATTTACAGCGTTATATGTTACCTGGATTTGAGAATCTTCTATATTGAAGAGAAGTGCATGTAATTTCATTGCAATTAAATGTATTGTAATAATAAATTCTCTTATTAAAAGACATATGCTCTTTTTAATATATTTCTCTTTCCTATTGCTTTGATCCTTTTATGAATTTAATATCCAGCTCTTTACAGAATTACTCATTTCTGTGACTTCTTCTTGGTTCTATTTAATTACAGGAGTACAGTGTTTTTTTAATGAAAGCTTCATGAGTATGTCTATGCTAATCTACCTAATTAGACATATTTTAATTTAAAACCATGGGCCCTTTTCGTCCTTTATATGAAGTCAATAAACGTTTTAGTAGCTCACAATGTCAAATGTCTTTAAGGCTACTAATTAAAGCAAAGGGTTTATGATTATCTCAATAGTGTCATTCTGTACAAACATGACTTCTGTGTAAAGTACCTAAGTATTTGAATTAGGTCAAAAGTAAGAAAGATGAATTTACAAATGTATAGATTTATTAGTATGTATGGTTCTAAGCAGAAGCATAGTATGTAAAAGAGCAAAATAAATCAGTATAATTTAATATAATATAAAAACAGCTTTTGCAGAACAGCTGCAAAAGCTGTTCTGCCACACCTGCAAAAAACTTGTTGTGAGGACTGGTTTGATGAGATGATGATGTGATAATTAGTAACACAGGTAAAGCTAGAACTTTATTTTTTTACAGTTTTGATTGGTAATTGAAACATTTGAACCTTCTTTCCTCCCTTTTTCCTCCCTCCGTCTCTCCCTTTCTCTCCAATGATTGCCCAATTTGTCCTCATTCACATTCAACAATGTCATACTTATAGACTTCACTTCAGGCATTTGTAGACCAGGTCTCCATAGCCTACTGTTTAATTCAGAAGAGTACAGCATATCATTGTCCATATTATGGACGGTGTGTATGTGCTGCATTGTTGCCTCACAAATGTCTGATGCACCTTTTACCAACCCTGATTTTCCTGTTTCTTGCAATATAAAAACCTTTTCAAGGTTTTTCCTATCTTTATAATGACTGGATAAATGGACTTATCTTTCTCTGGGTACCAAGATGAGATTGCTTTAGTATATTGTATCCAGTGACGTGCAGTGAAGCTTCTGGCTGGTGAGGCAGCAGGCTGGAGCGAGAGCCGCGGAGGCGAAAGGCGAAGAGGGGTGGGGTGGGGGTGTTCCAAGACGCCCCCTCCCCTTTTGGCACTCCGCAAGCCAGGCCCGCAGCAGCAAGAGGATCTGCTCCGCTTCTTTCGCCCCCCCCTCCGTTCCAGAGAAGCCAGCCGGGCAAGTCTCTGTAGCCCCGGTTCAGTCTCACAGCAGCTCCAGGAGGAAATGGGCCAGCCCCGCTTCCCTCCCCGGACTTTCTGGAAGTGGAGGACAGCATTCCGCTCCTGCCACTTTCTCCCAGAGCTCCAGCAGGCCTGCCGAGGAGGAGCCCGGACAAGGCTGGAGCGAGACCCATGGAGGCAAAAGGCTGGCCACTCGGGGCTTGGAAGAGGGAGCGGAATGCTGTCCTCCACTGCCAGAAAGTCTGGGGAGGGAAGCGGGGCTGGCCCGTTTCCTCCTGGGGCTGCTATGAGACGGAACCGGGGCTGCAGAGACTTGCCCGGCCGGCTTCTCTGGAGCGGGGGGGGGGGGCAATAGAAGCGGAGCGGATCCTCTTGCTGCTGCGGGCCTGGCTTGCGGAGTTCCAAAAGGGGAGGATGCCTCTTGGAACACCCACCCACCCCTCTTCACCGTTTCCTCCTGGGGCTGCTGGGAGATGGAACCAGGGCTGCAAACACCCTCTTCACCTTTTGCGTCCGCGGTTCCTCCTCGCCCCCACCTCCTCCATCCCCGCCTCTGTGTCCACCAGGCGTCTCATGTTTATGCCCGCTATAAACACAAGACGCCTGGTGGACACAGCGGGGGGGACGGAAGAGGCGGAGGGGGCGAGGTGGCAGCCGGCAAAGAAAGGGGAGAGGAGGAGGAGGAAAGGAAGAGGGGAGCAGGATGGGGGGGAGAGGGCTGCCCCTCTCTTCTCAAACAAACAAGACTCTCCTCCCTGCGTCTGCTCCTTCCCTCTCTTCTCAAGCAAACTCTCTCTCAAATTGAAGTTAAGAAAGAAACACACACACACACACACACACACACACACACACACACACACACACAATAAAAACAAATTAGATTTACTTAAATTACAAATAAATTGAATTCCTCCCCCCTCCCTCCGACCCACATACCTTCCAGCTACGCCAAAATTCCAGATTCGGTCTAGCTAGGCTCCAGGGCCAGGCAGGCTAGGATAGTGGCTCCTAGAGCCACCACGTGCCCTCTGCAGGAAGAGGCCCGAGAACTATGGGCCTCATTTGCATACTAATTTTTTTGCTTTTAACCCTTGGTTAACCCTTAAAAGGCAAAAAAATCCTTATGCAAAGGAGGCCCCGAGTTCTCTGGCCTCCTCCTATACTTAAACACTATATACACTCCAAATCACTGTGAGTTGAAGTCTGGTAGCAACTAGCTTGGCCTTAATTATATAAAAAAAATCTTTAAAATTCCTTCCTTTCCTGAGGAGACTGGTGAGGCCCCACCTCCCCTGCCTCTAGTGAGTGCACGTCCCTGATTGTATCAACACTTCGTTCTAGGCATGATTTTTTAAAAAATTGTTCATTCTGTCAGCTCCATATTCCTAAAGGGTGTTGTGAAAGCTAAACAAACATATTAGTTGGAGAGAATTAGGAAGCCATATACATTTTAAAAAGTTCTTTATCTAGCAGCAACAGATAGCCAACTGTATATATAATATAAGGTCTAGATCTAGGATTTCATCCTTTCATCTTATTGAGCCAATGGATTTTTGACTGTTTATTCTTTGGCCCCAAAACCCTTTGCCATCTGTTCCATGAAATGGCTATTTCTGCATGTAAATCAGAGTCTCGCTTCATCAATGATACAAACCTTTATATATGGTGAGATGAACATCCCTTACAACTGTTCCCATTGTGTTCCATAATCTTATTGTAATTTCCTTGCAATTGGATAGAAGAAATCCTGAATAGGTACTTTGATTATGCTCACACTGTGATGACTTCATCAACCTACCTGTAGTATTCTTGGCCTAGTAGTCTTCCATATAAGTAGAAACTGATCCTGTTTATGGCCCTTTAGCTCACAGCCAGCATCTGCTACTTTAATCTGAGATTAATCACTTGTTCCATGTATGTATGTATGTATGTATGTATGTATGTATGTATGTATGTATGTAGCCATAGCCAAGACAATCTCAATCTTACATGGGAAAATACCTGAATACAACAAGACCAGCATACCTACACCCGTGAAAATCTACAAACACACACACACACACACACACACACACACACACATACATACATACATACACACAGACACACACAGACACACACAGACACACACACACACACTTGTTATAATGTGTTAACTGTGAGAAATCAAGAGACCTCTCTGTCAGAGACATTATAGCGACAAGGAGAAAAGAGATGAAGTCATGGATGGAACTGTCAAATTTAATTTTAATTACTCTTACTTCTCCGGCTCAGAAGAAAGTCTGATTGCTCTCTTATTGTCAGTAAAATGAAACTATATATATACACCAGCCGGAAGATGGTGAGTGAGACCTCACCGAAACATTGCAAGACAATCTCAATCTTACACGGGAAAAGACCCAAATACAACACGACCAGCATACCTACACCCGTGAATATATATGCTGAACTTGTTGTATTCAGGTCTTTTCCCATGTAAGATTGAGATTGTCTTGGCAACGTTTTGGCGAGGTCTCATCACCATCCTCAGGCTGGTGTTTTTGGCTTCATGCTTATGCGAGCAAAGCATGATTGGAGCTGCAGTTTTTCTATAAATATAGATGGGTGTGTGTGGAATGTTGGCTTTGTTACTTTAAACGGATTGTTAGGCTGTGTTGTCACATCTTGATGTCACACAGGACACCATCACCAAACATCAATTCCATCAACCAATCAAGATGTGACAACACAGCCAACCAATCCATTTAAAGCAACAAAGCCAACTTTCCACACACACACACCTATATTTATAGAAAAACGGCAGCTCCAATCACGCTTTGTTCGCACAAGCACGAAGCCAAAGACACCAGCCTGAAGATGACGAGTGTGACCTTGTCAAAACGTTGCCAAGATACTGTCAATCTTACACGGGAAAAGACCCACATACACCAAGACCTACATACCTATACCCATGAAAATCTATGAAAACACACACACACACATATCATAGATTTTCACAGGTATACATATGTACGTACGTACATACGTACGTACGTACGTACATACATACATACATACATACATACATACATACATACATACATACATACATACCATTGAATATGTCTAAATATGGATCCCAGACCAGAGTTTCTCAATCTTAGCAACTTTAAAATGTGTGGACTTAACTCCAGTTCCAGGAATTGAAATCCACACATCTTAAAACTACTGAGATTGAGAAATACTGCATCAGAATACAGAATCACAAAATCATAAAGTTGGAAGAGGCTATTTAGCCAATTCAATCTAATCCATTGCTCAGTGAAGGAATTTAAAAAAAATCTCACACGAATAGCTAGTGTATCTAGCCTCTATTTGCACACATTTGATGAAATGCAGCCTATCACATTTTGGGATAATTGGTTCAGCTACTGAACATTAATACTTTTAATAAGTTTTTCTAACATTCAGTTACAATCTGCTTCTTTTAACTTAAATCCATTCTATTTCTGACATCTGAAACAAAAGAGAACAAGCCTTGATGTGTGTAAATTCTTAAGAATATATGAAGAAGGCTATCATATTACCCTTCAATCATCCATTCTTAAGAATAAACATATAAAGCTCATTTCATCTATTTTCATATTGTTACTTTTTAGTCTTTTGATTATCTTCATTTTCCCTTCCTGGAACTGTTTTCAGTTTCAATTTTGAATTTATAGGACCTAGAATTAAACAGGATCTTATGACAGAATAGAGCAGAATGATTAGTTCCTTTTATTTGGAAAATAAGCTTCAGTTGACTGTTGGCTCATATTTAGTTTGCAATCAACTACGGTTCTGAGATCATTCTTACAAGTATTTGTTACCAAGCCAGGTACCCTTCCTTTTATATCTATGACTTGACTTTTTCCCCTCCTAAGAGAAGAAGCCAGCTATGTATCAATTTAATATTGTATCATTTGACTCACTCATACCTATCTTGATAAACAACATATCATATGGTACTTTGTCAAATGCTGTGTGAAAGTGAAGGACTATTATGACTATGGCACTACAAAAATGTATTAGGGACTTTATGTGATAAAAATGAGTTAAAATTAATATCTCAAGGTTTATTCTTTATTAATCAATTTCTGGAGTAATAAAATCTTCCCAGCTGTCCAAATCAGACCAAATGGTTTGTAGTTGCAGATTTTTTTTCTCCCTTTTTGAAGACACTGATAACATTTCTCCCTTCCAATTGTTTGCAATTTTTCCAATTTTGGGAATAGAATATTTCAGAGATAGTATGTAAATAATTACTTTCTTCAGCTGCGATTAAATCATCTGGTCCTGGATTTTTTAACTCCTGATTTGCTAGTCTCAAACTGTTAGACTTCAACTGTTTGTTCATGTTTTACAATCTCTTGGGAAAACATTTAGTTTTGGGTAGGTGTAGATTGAAACAAAATAGGAGTTGAGTTGTTCTTTATTTTATTTTTTATCTTTTATCTTCTTTACAAGCAATTGGTATACTGTTTTATACAGTAGTGGGTTGCCAAATTTTTTACTACCAGTTTGAGCGTACTTGCACTTGCATGCGATGCTTATGTGCATGCACAGAAGTGTCTAGGAGGGTGGGCGGAGCCTCCTGCCACCACTACTACCAGTTCATCCGATCTGTGCCGCACCAGGAGCAACCCACTTCTGGTTTTGTATTCTTTTTCTTTGACCATATCTAAAAACATCATTATTATTTTTGGCAAATATAGCTAACCTTAACTCATTCTGAATTTCAGTTTCCTGACAGTTTACCTTCTAATTTGTAGGGTCCTGTTTTGTTAACATCTTCTGACATACTGTAGATCATAGCTATCATTGTTTAGGATATATTATACTTGCTTTTTGAAGCCCCAAATATATTCAACTATGCTTAGTGTTAGTTTCCTGTAAAATCAAAATTACATAGTGACCTTCCCCACTTTATCTGCACCTCCCATTTTCTCAGCTAAAAGTATACCCATCCTTCTGATTTCAAATTGTCCTATTCTGTACTGATGTTGACTTGTCTCTAAGCTTCTTCAAGAAAATCCTGTCCAGACTAAGACACTTCAGTAATAGCAATAGTATTTAGTCAGACCACTCTCCATTCCCAATAAACAACTCCATGTATTGCTGTGACCTCCCATCTTTCTATTCCAGGAAAATAATTATTGATTGCTTTCATTCACTTTCCATTTTCATGCACATATAATGATTACTACTCTAATTTAAAGCACTGCAAGATGGAAGACTCCTCGTTGATGCTATAACCACCACAATTGTCTAGTTTTAGGGAGGTAGGGATAGAGAGAATGACTTCTCAAAGATATCCATGCCTAAAGATCAGAACCCAGATCTCCATATTACTAATCCAGCACTTTAACTACTATACCAATCTGGTTCTGGTTCTTTCTATTCATGCATGCAAATACCTACACATACAATCACATGCATATACATAAACAAGCATAAAGTTAAATGTATGCATACATAAATCAAATTGCATATATATGCAAACATAACTACCTCTTGTGAAATAAAAAAAAACAAATCTCTGCCCTTTGCCCCTAATGTACTTATATAAGTTTTACATCTTTTGTTATAAGCTTTGTTGATGATGATGATTATACTTGCTTAGTATAAGGAAAGTTGGCAATGTAATACCCAGCAGACAATTTTTAATTATTTTTCTTTTCTTGAATAGCTAATTTCATACTTTTTATTTTTTTGAATAAGTCCGCATGTGCATGGTTTTACTTTTTTTCCAGTCATCTGAGAAAGGTTTCTTGCTCTTGGTTGTTCCCGTCACCTTATTGGGTTTGTTCCTTTGTTTATCTTTCTTAATAGGGTTGCTTCTGTCTTATATGTAGCTGATCCTCTTTTTTCTAAAATGCAAACCTTTCCTACTAAGCTATGGCTCCTCACTATTCAAATATTTCCCTAAGGATCAATATGAGTTTGTATTTGCTGCAAATATGCTCCAGATTGTTTTCAAGTAGGTAAACAAATAAGCCTTAAGTAATGAAGGTCACAATTGCGGAACAGATTCTGTTCAGCTTTACTTTTGCTTTCTAAGGCTCCTCAAAAAGATTCTTTCCCAAGCTTTCACATTTGCTAAACATATAACAAAGCAAACATTTTGACTTTGACAGAAAAATTCATAGAAACACCAAGCTGATTTCCCTAGACATATTACTGTTAAATTCCCTTTCTGAGTGAACTCACTTCTGGGAACCAGGCTACTTTACAATTACAAGGATTTAAGCTTCCTGTGATGAAGAGAACTCCAGAACAGGTATCTCTCTAAGTCAATTATTGATGGGTTCAGAAAGACAGAAAATAAAAAAGAAATTAAACTGGAGCGCAGTTGTATATGGGCTTTGCCATTGTGTACAGAAGTTATAGATATTATTTGAGTGCATGGCCTCATTTTTTTTTTTTTTTTGCTTGGGTCATATTTGTGACCTTCTGTGAGTAATCACTTCTTGAATAAGGGAATTATTGTTTAGAGAACTAAAATATGCCACTGAACCTGTATGAAATCTGACAATAACCTTCACACAGTCACTCCTTACCCAGCAGGTAGCTGAGCCATGCAGTCAACCACAATGCCCAAACAACAGATCTCAAGACACATCTCTTATATTCAGCAGTTATTTAAAACCTTTTCAATCTTCACAACTTAACAATAATCCTTATGAAGAGTTTCTCCGGTCATTTTTCTCCTTTTCTGGTCACTTTCTTTCTTTGAATGCCTATGATAACCATTTGTTAGTTTTCACTTCTATTATGATATACTGAATGAAAAGAAAAGGAAATGAGAGCCTGAAAATACAATGTCAGGCATGCCTCCTTCAATATCCAAGAAAGAAAAACCCCAACTCTATGTTAATAGAGATAAAGTACTTTTACTAGATATGAAGTGAAAGCAGCTAAAAGGAAAGCAAGATGTGAGCCAGGAAGGCGGGAACATATACATATCAAACATTTACCCAGCACCCTCCCCACAATTCCCCAACCCAGTGTCCAATATGCAACTCCCTAAGGTGTCATGTGGGGTGCATCTTCAAACAGCCTCATCAAGTTGGTATGTGAGATGGTTGGCCTTGACCAAGTCCAAACATCAGCCACCAGCATGCGCAGAAGATGGTGAGAACAAGACTCATCCAGTACAATATTATTCCCTTCCCCAATACCATGCCCCCCATTCCTATGGCAGCTGATAGTAAGCAAGCGTAGCAAAGCAGCCATAAGCAAGTAACCAAAACAGATGCTGACATCCAGCCCTCCTTCAGAAAGAGATAGCATCCCTGCAGAGGAAGAGAGAAGAAAAACAATATAAAATAACAATATAGCATATACATCTATTATAAAATTAAGGCTTATCAGGTAACTGGTGTAGAACTTCTGCAAAAGTCTGAGAGCTCTAACATGAGATTTGTCAACCCATTCAACCTGGGAAGGGGGAAAATGTTTCCAGGAGACCAAATATTGAATGCGACCTCTATGTTTTCTGGAGTCCAAGATTTGTTTAACTTCAAAATGTTGCTCTCCCTCAATAAGAAGAGGCACCAGAGGTGAAGGTTGAGATGGACGAAAGGAAGAAGTATGCTCTGGTTTCAACAGGTTCACATGAAACACAGGATAAATTCTGCTAAGATTTTTCAGCAGGTCCAACTTCACAGATACCGGATTTATGATTTTTACAATGACCTACGTACTTCGGCCTCACCTTCTTTGATTTTTGGATGGTTTGCAGACTTGGTGGACAAAAACACTCTATTCCCAACTTGGTACTCTTTCAGTTTAACCCTTCTCTTATCCACTTGTTGTTTGTGAGCCTGGTGCGCCACATCTAATGCTTTGCGGGTTATGGGTCAAAACTGCCAAAGTTGATCACTCCTTTCAGACAAGGACAAAATTTGTGGTTTCTCCTGAGGCAATTCAGAAATTGTCACAAAGTCCTGACCAAACACAACTTTAAAAGGGGTCATGCCGGTACTGCTGTGTACCAAATTATTGTACACCACCTCTGCATGTGGTAATAGTTCAGCCCAATTATCCTGTTGATAATTGATGAAACATCGGATGTACTGCTCCAAAACTGAGTTAGTCCATTCACAAGCCCCATTAGTCTGAGGATGGTGGGCAGAGTTTGGCCCCTGGGCTGAGCCAATCAATTTCAGGAACTCTTTCCAAAAGAGGGAGGTGAATTGGACCCCCCTGTCCGATATAATGCATTCAGGCACTCCATGCAACCTATTGTATATGTGAAATAAACAATTTAGCCAACGACTTCACTGATGGGATCTTGGAACATGGCACAAAATGAACCTGTTTGGAAAACAGATCGGTGATAACCCAAATAACGGTATTCCCCAGACGTTCTGGTAACTCGACAATAAAGTCCATTGATATCTCTTTCCATGTGGCCCCAGGACATGCAACTCTTTGGAGGAGACCCTGGGGCTTCCCTGGTGGTCTTTTTGTGGCCACACAAACAGGACAACTGGCTATGTAGGACTCAATGTCTTTTTTCAATGAAGGCCACCAAAATTGCCTCTTAATCAGATGCAAAGTCTTTACAAATCCAAAATGGCCTGCCATTCTTGAATTGTGGGCCCATTGAAGTATGACAGGTTTCAGGTCAGCCGGAACATACTGTTTAGCTCCTACCCATGCCAGTCCATCTTTCATAGTGCATTCATCAGAATGTTCCTTGAATCAGTCATCGGATTCAAGGCTGTCTTTGTGTTTGTTCATTAGGTCCATAGTTACATCCAAGTCTACTGGGCCTTGGCTCCTAGTTATCATTGGGGCAGCAATATTTCTAGCTGGGATGACCAGATGAATCGTGCTCAGTTTAGAGCTGTTGTACTGGGGAAGCCTGGACAAGGCATCAGCCATAAAGTTCTCCCCCTGCCCCCCCCCCCGGATGTATTTCAGGGTAAAATTGAACCGGTTGAAGTGTTGTGCCCAACACACTTGTTTAGGTGACAGTTTTCACAGGGTCTTCAATGCTTCTAAATTTTTATGATCAGTCCATACTTCAAAAGGGTGTTTTGCCCCCTCCAGGAAATGTTGCCATATCATCAAAACCCATCTAACAGCAACAACTTCCTTCTCCCATATGGCCCATCTTCTTTCTGTCTCTGTAAGCTTACGTGATGTGTAAGCACATGGTTGCAATTTACCATCAGCGTTTGTTTTAAGTAATACTGCTATGTCACTGGCATCAGCCTGTCACTGGCATCAGCCTGTACAGCATCCATATCAGGGTGTCTCAAAACTGGCTCTGCTGCAAAGATTCGCTTTAATTTCTCGAAAGCGCCTTGACACTCCATAGTCCAGTTCAAAGGCTTCCCCGGCCTAAGTTTTGCTTCTGCTTTAGATTTTAGAAGATTTGTAATGGACAGAGCAATATTATCAAACTAGGGAATAAATTGACGATAAAGATTTGCAAATCCCAGAAAACTTCGCAATTGCTTGCAGGTGCAAGGAGGTGCCCAATCAGTAATGGCCTGGACTTTTGCCAGGTCCATCTCGATGCCTTTGTGGGAGATGCGGTATCCCAGGTAATCGATATTCTCCTGATAAAATTCACATTTAGACAACTTTGCATAAAGTTCAGGGCTCGGAGTTTCTTGAGCACTGATCGGACCAAAGTCACGTGTTCCTCATGTGTTTCCATATAGATAAGGATGTCGTCAAGATAGACCAACACGCCCTTGTACAGGTGCTCATGCAAAACTTCATTTATTAATTGCATGAAAACTGCTGGCGCCCCCTGCAGACCAAACGGCAGTACCTTGAACTGGAAGCTTCCCAAAGGGAAGTTGAAAGCAGTTTTCCACTCATCCCCTTCTTTGATTCTGACTTTGTAGTAGTCCTCCCTTAGGTCCAATTTGGTAAAAATCTTCCCCTTCCACAAGTGGACTAACATATCCTTCATGAGTGACAAGGGGTTTACATTTTCCACAAAAATTCCATTAAGATTTTTGTAATTCACATATAAACAAAAGGAGCTATCTTTCTTTTCTCT